>NC_066582.1:77029530-77653592 GCF_024323335.1 Lathyrus oleraceus | reverse complement strand
ACGCACAGTCTTCCTCTTCACAGAGGGTCTTCTGGGTTTCACATGGGAGGTCACATCATGTGCCTCTCCATCTTTCTTCTTTGCAAACGCCCCATATCGTTTGGCAGAAGAGCCTTCATCTTTGGTCAGACGTCCTTCTCTGACTCCCTCTTTTAGACGCATCCCCATATTCACCATCTCAGTGAAGTCAGAAGGAGCGCTAGCAATCATCTGCTCATAATAGAATGAACTCAAGGTCTTTAGAAAGATCTTGGTCATTTCCTTCTCTTCCAGTGGAGGCACAATCTGAGCTGCCAACTCTCGCCACCTCTGGGCGTACTCTTTGAACATTTCCTTGTCCTTCTGGGACATGGCCCTCAACTGATCCCGATCGGGAGCCATATCCACATTGTATTTGTACTGCTTGACGAAGGCTTCGCCAAGATCATTGAAGGAACGGATTTTCGCACTGTCCAAACTCATATACCAACGCAGTGCGGCACCGGACAAACTGTCCTGAAAATAATGGATGAGCAGCTAATCATTATCTGTCTGAGTTGACATCTTCCTGGCATACAAGACCAGGTGGCTGAGAGGGCAAGTGTTCCCCTTGTATTTTTCAAAGTCAGGGACCTTGAATTTCACAGGAATTTTCACATTGGGAACTAAACACAACTCGGCAGCAGACTTGCCAAAGAGATCCTTTCCTCGAAGATTTTTCAATTCCTTGCGGAGCTCAACAAATTGATCATTCATCGCATCCATCTTCTCATGAACATCTGGGCCCTCAGACGGCTTAGAATGATAGATGGTGTCGTCTACCCTAGGAATGGTATGCACGACAGGAGGAGAAACAGCAAGGACCAGGCTAGATGCCGGCATAGAAGCAAACGTTGGAGCAGGGATATCAGGCATAAAGCTGAGAGGCATCCCCCACGGAAACCCGGTTGGCATGGCTGTCGGCACAAAGTGTGCACTAGCTGCAGGCACAGTTGAGGAAACAATCTCAAAGATGACTGTCCTATGGGGAGGAGTTGAAGGCGTCGGAGAAGACTGGCTCTGGGCAGCCAAGAACGATTCCATCAAAGCACTCAGTCTGGCGACTTCCTCTTTGAGTTCACGGTTCTCTTGCTCAAGATGGTCCATCAGTCTGGAAGAGTTGGCTCTGGTGTAGTACCGGTGAGTCAGCTTGTCTTCAAAATAAATAAAGAGCACAGAGTTAGACCACAAGACCAGAAGCTGAGAACAACACCTGCTTATGCAAATGATGCATGCAATGTTTGTGCATATGATTTGTTTTTATTTCAAAGGAACTTTGGGGTTTTATTTTCAATTTTGGAAATATTAAGCATTTTATCGCATATGGAAATATCTCATTCAAATATCATCAGGAAAAAAGAAGTACAGCATTGTCAATCATATTACAAGAGAAAAGGAAAATGAACATCCTATGGATCCCTAGAAGCTCGGGACACAGGAAGATAAGTTGCACGAAGCCTCTTCACCTCTCTCTCGTACGCTGCTTTTGATCCGCTGTCGCGCGCGGATCAAAAACGAGTATTTTTTACAAAACGTAGTTAGCGACAAATTGACTCGGATTATCGTTCTCACAAGGATTCTTGAATGAATTAACCAATGATAGTAACGATTAATGGGGTTTTGGTTGGTTTAGGATTCAATTTGAAAAAATAGATTAAAATAAGTGATTATTGAAATAAGCTGTAGCAACAATTTACTGATTCGGTCTTTGCCTATCATCGACTATCGTAATTCCAACTGCAGATTAACTATTCCTATTCGATTATAATATCAACTGACAAGCGCAATTGATAGTATAAATTGTATGTTCCTATTATCCGAATTAAGCAAACGGGATTAAGTTTCATGAATTAAGCAAACATGAATTAAACGGACTCGATAACGAATTAAGCAAACGAAATCGTGACTATAGTTAGGATCACACAATCAATCGAATTAAATCAATATAGCATATGTAAATCGGATTAAGCAAACAAAATACATATATTAATATTGAAAGGAATAAAAAACCTGAATAAGAATTACTAAAATCTCAAGGTATCGGAACCCGAATACAGCAAATTGTTTGGATCGATTAGTTCTTCATGAGAATTCTTCCAAATCTTTCAAGTATTTCGTGAATAGTCATTATCCTAATGTTATGCGGCTGCTAGGTATATGGAAAACAAGGAATTTGGTTTACAACCCAACTGGATCGAAAACATAACCCAAACCCAAAACTAATGACCCAAAACTTAAATAAAACTAATGCTGCAACTTGAAACGAAATTCTGGAATTTTGAGCTCCGAATATGACTTCGACTCCAACACGAAAGTCGTAGCTCTCTCTCTTAGCTTTCCGGCGATTTTTAGAACGCCTCAAACAGATTCCCGGAACTCCAGTTATGATCGTTTCTGCGCAGACTGCTAAAGCTGAAAAATAAGTGCGAAAATTAAATTAAACTAAAAATAAAATAAAATATGAAAACATAATAAAATATAAAAATAAACAAAATAAAATAAAGAAATGCCTAAGTAAAAAGTAGGAGAATTGTGCATAAATATGCACTTATCAAATTTCCCCGGACTTGAACTTTTCACTCCGAGCAAAATTGAAATAAAACAAAGAAAGCACACACACATCAATAGCTACTCATTCCAGGCTACAAGTCTTCTTCGGTTAAGTTTGCATTGATAGGTACTAATCTTGCACACTAAGGATATTGTAAGAACACTAATCCACAGTTATGCAGACATAAACCTCCTGAATACACAAATCAACTCGAATCATATTATTATACTAAAGCCTAACTTACGCATCCTTCTTTTGCCCTTTTTCATTCAGGCGCAATCACATTAAACCCGTTATATCCACACACTCATAGCAAGGCGACCGGTTAGTGACTTTGATCCTTTTCTGCACGGGGTTCTGGTACTTAAGTGGCATAACCCTTTGCTTACTCACTTGTAGTTGCGGGGGATCGGACCGTAATTCGCCCTACCAAGTTCAGCACCAGAAACCGCTGAACCAACTAACAACGAGTCAAAAACTTTTTTTTTTGAAGGTTCTACAACCGTTGAGTTAAGTGACCGGGTGAAGGTTACCAAACTTAGAAGGTGCATTCCTTTATTTTATTTTTCTTTCTTTTTCTGGAACACTCACTTATATTCATCGGCTTCCCTGCGTAGAGTGTGTGTGAGATGGTGCTGACTGCTGAAATAAACTACTCAAGAGCTGTCAGAGGATGAGAATGTAAGGCTAAAACATAATAAAAATTCAACTCAATTTCCATATGCAGGAGACTTACGGTGTTAAAACAATACCGATCTTATGAATTTTTCCAAAGTCTTCGCAAACTCGCCCTTAAATTATTCTATAGCCTAAAACTTTCAACAAAAATGCAATTTTTTTTAGAAAGAAAACAAAAACAAAACAAAATAAAGAACAAAAACAAAGAAAATAAAGTATTCCCTCCCCCATACTTAAAATATGCATTGTCCTCAATGAAAAAAACAAACATAAAATAAGAGAGAGAAGAGAGAGGAAAGAACACACCAGAGTAGTCAAGGAGGATAGGTGATCACATAAGCAGCCTTTCCCAAAGAGATATATTCTACATTTTCTTCTTCCAAAGTGGGGCTGTCATGGAATAGCTTTGGGTAATGTCCATTGAACTTGAAATTTTTATTAGTATATTCGCCTTTTATTCCAGGATCAAAGAATCTTCTAAAAGTAAAAGTGTCAAATGGACACGTGAAGGTGATCTGATCTGGAATGTCAGTCAATGTCCAACCAAATGCCTTTTTATGCTTCCTTAAAACCTTCAAAAGCTTATTTTCTTGATCGAAATCAAGGTTAGAAGAAATTATAGCCGGTAGTTTTTCATTCATCTCTGAATAAGCATATTTCATATTTTCAGGAAGTTGCTTCAGCTCGAGGGAAGGTGGCTGCTCAATAGAATGAGTGTTTGGGGCAGCCGGGATGTCAAGAGCTTTATCTACATGAAGAACTTTATTTGCAACCTCATCTGCAGTAAGAATATCAACTTGCAAGGCAGCCTCAATTTCAGCACAAACAGAGCAAATTTTAGTTTCAGTACAAATATCACAAGAATAAACATCATCAAAACCAGACAATAATGGAAAATCAGATGCAAACAAATCACTACAAGTATCATCAACAATTTCAGAAATCAAATCTATTTGAAAAACAGAATGTTCTTCCAAGGATTGTTGGTTTGATCCTTGAGCTAGCTGCATGGCATTCACCAAAGTGGCAAGCTGCCCAAACTGTGTTTGCAAAGTCTTTAAAGTAGAATCTACTTGTTGTTGAAACTGAAGATTATTTGCAGCCATTTGTTTGACAATATCTTCTAGTGAAGGTCCAGAAGGTGCAGAGCACACAACCTCAAATTCCTTCAGATGCTCATGCGGATCCTCACCTGCAAGACCACTAAACCTTGGAAACAAGTGTATTAAACCAGATTTCAATTTAAAAGGAGTGTCAACTTCAGGATATTCAATACACATGTCATTATAATTCACATCAGGGACAACTAACTGCCTTAAAGTTCTTTGGTCAGCCATCGTAAAAAAAAAACACAATGAAGGAAAACGATTAAAATAAATTTACAAAAATAAACTAACACTGAAATTAATCTAATGACGTCAATTAAGAATTTTGAGAATTTTTCAGATTTTTTTAAAACTACCAAAATCGAAAATAAATCATAAAAAATAGAAAAATAAGGAATTTCGGTTTTTTAGGGAGGCATCCACTATTTATTCCATAAATATAGGCTTTTGATTACTGATTTTTTCCTAATGAATCGACAAAAAATCCGAATAATCTGAGATAATTTGTTTAAAAACAGATTTTTTTTTATCCCAAACCGCAAAAAAGACCAATACGTAAGTTGGACGAAACTGCGAGGAAACTAGGACCTATACGCTTAGACACTAAACCTATGACTCTAAAAACGATTAAAAGAAACAAGAATCCCCGGCAACGGCGCCAATTTGATCCGCTGTCGCGCGCGGATCAAAAACGAGTATTTTTGACAAAACGTAGTTAGCGACAAATTGACTCGGATTATCGTTCTCACAAGGATTCTTGAATGAATTAACCAATGATAGTAACGATTAATGGGGTTTTGGTTGGTTTAGGATTCAATTTGAAAAAATAGATTAAAATAAGTGATTATTGAAATAAGCTGTAGAAACAATTTACTGATTCAGTCTTTGCCTATCATCGACTATCGTAATTCCAACCGCAGATTAACTATTCCTATTCGATTATAATATCAACTGACAAGCGCAATTGATAGTATAAATTGTATGTTCCTATTATCCGAATTAAGCAAACGGGATTAAGTTTCATGAATTAAGCAAACATGAATTAAACGGACTCGATAACGAATTAAGCAAACGAAATCGTGACTATAGTTAGGATCACACAATCAATCGAATTAAATCAATATAGCATATGTAAATCGGATTAAGCAAACAAAATACATATATTAATATTGAAAGGAATAAAAAACCTGAATAAGAATTACTAAAATCTCAAGGTATCGGAACCCGAATACAGCAAATTGTTTGGATCGATTAGTTCTTCATGAGAATTCTTCCAAATCTTTCAAGTATTTCGTGAATAGTCATTATCCTAATGTTATGCGGCTGCTAGGTATATGGAAAACAAGGAATTTGGTTTACAACCCAACTGGATCGAAAACATAACCCAAACCCAAAACTAATGACCCAAAACTTAAATAAAACTAATGCTGCAACTTGAAACGAAATTCTGGAATTTTGAGCTCCGAATATGACTTCGACTCCAACACGAAAGTTGTAGCTCTCTCTCTTAGCTTTCCGGCGATTTTTAGAACGCCTCAAACAGATTCCCGGAACTCCAGTTATGATCGTTTCTGCGCAGACTGCTAAAGCTGAAAAATAAGTGCGAAAATTAAATTAAACTAAAAATAAAATAAAATATGAAAACATAATAAAATATAAAAATAAACAAAATAAAATAAAGAAATGCCTAAGTAAAAAGTAGGAGAATTGTGCATAAATATGCACTTATCACTTCCATATCTGCCTTCTCTTTGGCGAGTCGATCATACCTCCTTTTCCAAAACTTGGAAGACTGAGGAAGTAGAGAAGTTCATGCATCATCAGGATCATCAATGACCTGATGCTCGAGGAACTCAATCAAAGCATCTTTCTCCTTAATCTGCTAAAGCAACTCTTCCCTTTCACGGATCCAGGCACGTGAAAGGTCTTCGTCTCTCAACTCCTCTACTCCTTGGTTAGGGAGGGTTGAAGGCCCAGCCATAACCATAGGTGTAGGTCTCGGATAATCGTAAGGCATGAGATACTCAGATGCTCTCTTCCTTACCCAAGCAGTGTAAGGCTCCATAGCAATGCAATTCTTAGGACCCAACTCATTCCTTCCTTTCTTATGCACCTTGCACCAAGCGCGAACCATTCTGCCCTTCAAGCCTTTGGGATCTTTACCCTCCTGAAAGAACACACCCTCTAACAGAATGTTATTAGGTTTATCCTTTAGGGGGAACCCAAGCTGACGACGTGCTAAAACAGGGTTGTAGCTAATCCCACCACATGTACCAAGAAGAGGCACATTGGAGAATTCACCACAAGAGTCGATAATCTGCACACAATCATATACACGGTTATACCAAGAGATATCATCATTAGTGAGAGACATAAGCCTCGTAGACCACCGTAGACATCCCTTGTTCTCCTTGAAGGCGAGTGTCTGATGTAACACCCTTCTTAATACCCCAAATATTTAATTAAAACAACATATATATATATATATACATCAGAGTAATTATGCCATTTAAGGGTGTCACACAAACACTTCACACCGTGTTCCAAATTATCCTGTCATGCTCATTTATTTAATCAAATAAAACATTTGCATAATTCGCAGCGGAATAAAATCCAACATCAATACAAAACATGTAAGCTTATTCAACAATCATCAATGAAAACAAGTCAAACATCCCGTCCCGATGTTACATCTATCAGAGCATGACCCACTAAGGAACTACTCTAGACTCCAAGTACTAGCTCCTACTCAATCACTGCTCGTTACCTGAAAAACAGTTGTAAGGGTGAGTTCCTCAATCGATGTAATAAGTATTATCAAATATCATGTCATGTTAAGTAATTTAACACACTTCATCACCCTAATCCAAACATATATTCATTAACAGCACATCAACTCAACATAATACTCAACACTAACACAAACACACGTATAATATTGGAATGCATCCATTCATATTATACGCCATACATATATTATGCAATGAGACTCCATGCATGCGGTACCGACTATTTGTGAACATATAGTTCAACCTCACCGTCCAAATCCAGGCACGGCTACCAAGCTCACTAGTCCCACTCATTTGAGACATAGTGACTCACTCACTAATTCCTCACCATGGGAATTAGCTACCACCCCAAGGGCTATGCTATGCACGCTAATCACCTAGCATGCAAACATCAACAACAATCAAAATGATTTACTCACTAATTCCTCACCATGGGAATTAGCTACCACCATAAGGCCACAATATGCATGCTAATCACCTAGCAATGCAACAACAACAACCATTCAAGAATAGACATATGCTCACACTCTAAGCCATAAAACAGTCTATTCACAAATGCATACATAACTGATACATTCACAGCATCATGCATACCATCACACATCATCAACACATTTTATCACAAAAGCATATCATATCATGCCGCATAATCAAACACAGTATTAGCACACTCTACTAATACCTATACTACTCAAAACAACGGGAAATGATCCCTACTACGTCATACATCAGCTAAGTTACATCATTCAGCCTAAACAACCAAAAACTGCACAACAACAGTTCAGAAAAACCACAAGTCTGCCCATACGCGTATTGCCTATGCCCATACGCGTATTGCCCATTCCTGACCAAGTCCATACGCGTATTGCCCACGCCCATACGCGTATGCTACGCGTACCACATCCTCATACGCGTACCAACAGAGACAATTTCACGTTCAAAACATCATCTTTTCCACTCATACGCGTATGGTATACCCCATACGCGTACCACTCATGGGATACGCGTATCACACGCGTATGGCGCGTACCAGCGCCAAAACTCCCTTTTCTAAGCCATCCCATACGCGTATTGCCTAGTGCCATACGCGTATGACCAGAATCCAGTTTTCCAGATCTGCTATGGGTTTTCTCTGCTACGAGATCTCTACAATCCCAACCTTCTACAGTTCAATTTTCATACATGTTCGTTCGTTTTATCAATTACAGATCATACACATTCGGCTTCCCAAATCGCTAACCTTACTACCTCTAATTCCTACGAATTTTCGTCAATTATCATCCAAATTCGTTCATCAAATATTTCACAATTTCAGCATGCATCCTTCAAATCAGAGTCAAAATCCATGGTTTATCACTACCCATTACATGTTATCCCATAATACCCATTAATCGATGATAAACCCCCCTTACCTGAGTCAATTCCGGCGAATCTCTGAGCTCTAAGCTTTTCCTTCCTTCAACCCTTGTTCTCTTGCTCTTTTTTCCACTTTCTGTCTCTTTTCCCTTTTCACGTGAAAATAACTCTTTTTACCAAATGGAACTTTTTTACTGATTTCTACTTTTATTCCAATAATAATAATAAAAATAATCCAATAATTATTATTCCAATAATAATAAAAATTCCAATTATTTAATTAAATTAATAAATATATTATTAACTCAATTTAAATAATTATCTTATTTTATCGGGGTGTTACAACTCTCCCCCACTAAAAGAGTTTTCGTCCTCAAAAACATACCTCAAGTGAATAACTCAGGATAAGACTCCTTCATCTGACTCTCAAGTTCCCAAGTCACATTGCCACCTGCTGGTCCTCCCCAAGCTACCTTCACCAAGGCAATCTCTTTACCCCGCAACTGCTTCAACTCTCGATCCTCGATCCTCATAGGTGATGTTTCAACAGTCAGGTTATCTCTCACCTGTACATCATCTACTTGGACTACATGCGACGGATCATGAATGTACCTCCTCAGCTGAGACACATGAAAAACCTCATGCAAATTCGCAAGTGACGGCGGTAAAGCGA
This sequence comes from Lathyrus oleraceus, assembly GCF_024323335.1. Classification (NCBI taxonomy): domain Eukaryota; kingdom Viridiplantae; phylum Streptophyta; class Magnoliopsida; order Fabales; family Fabaceae; genus Lathyrus; species Lathyrus oleraceus. The sequence continues at coordinate 77,644,421 of NC_066582.1, read as the reverse complement.
TACGATAGGCTACCTCCCCTATCCTCTCCAAAATCTGATAAGGACCAATAAATCGAGGTGTCAACTTCTTCGACTTCAAAGCTCGACCAACCCCAGTTATCGGAGTAACACGAAGAAACACATGATCTCCCTCTTGAAACTCAAGTGACTTCCTCCTCTTGTCGTGATAACTCTTCTGACGACTCTGAGCAATTCTCATCTTCTCCTGATTCATCTTAATCTTTTCCGTAGTTTGTTGAACAAGCTCCGGTCCAACCACAGCACTCTCACCGGATTCATACCAACATAAAGGTGTCCGACATCTCCTACCATACAAAGCTTCAAACGGTGCCATACCAATGCTCGAATGAAAACTATTGTTGTAGGTAAACTCAGTCAAAGGTAAATAACAATCCCAAGCACCTCCCTTTTCCAAAACACAAGCTCTCAAAAGATCCTCTAGTGACTGAATCGTCCTCTCAGTCTGACCATCAGTCTGTGGATGATATGCAGAACTCAATCTCAGCTTAGTTCCCAAAGCCCTCTGCAAACCTTCCCAGAACTTCGATGTAAATCTAGGATCTCTGTCCGAAATAATACTCGACGGAATACCATGCAAACTTACAATCTTCTCAATATACAACTCGGCTAATCTCTCTAACGGATAATCCATTCTGATCGGAATGAAATGAGCCGACTTTGTCAATCTATCCACAATCACCCAAATAGCTTCAAAATTCTTACTTGTCCTCGGTAAACCAGAAACAAAATCCATACTGATACTATCCCACTTCCACTCTGGAATAGCCAACGGTTGCATTAGCCCAGACGGCTTCTGATGCTCAATCTTTGACTTCTGACAAGTCAAACAGGAATAAACAAAACTTGCAATCTCTCTTTTCATTCCCGGCCACCAAAATAACTTCTTCAAGTCATGATACATCTTCGTAGCTCCAGGATGAATACTCAGGCCACTACGATGTCCTTCCTCCAGGATACTCTTCTTAAGTTCGGTAACATCCGGAATACACACCCGATTACCAAATTTCAAAACACCATTCTCATCAACTCTGAATTCACCACCTTGACCTTGATTCACTAGAGTCAACTTATCAACCAAAAGCACATCGGATTTCTGACCTTCTCTGATCTCATCCAAAATACCACTCGTTAACTTCAACATTCCCAATTTAACACTATTGTGAGTACTCTCACACACCAAACTCAAGTCTCTAAACTGCTCAATTAAATCCAATTCCTTAACCATTAACATAGACATATGCAATGATTTCCGACTCAATGCATCAGCCACTACATTTGCTTTACCCGGATGGTAATTCAACCCAAAGTCATAATCCTTCAGAAATTCTAACCATCTCCTCTGTCTCATATTCAGCTCTTTCTGATCAAACAAATACTTTAAACTTTTATGGTCACTGAAAACCTCAAATCTTGACCCGTACAAGTAATGCCTCCACAACTTCAGAACAAATACCACAGCTGCCAACTCTAAATCGTGTGTCGGATAGTTCCTCTCATGAACCCTCAATTGTCTCGAAGCATAAGCTATAACCTGCTTATTCTGCATCAACACACCACCTAAACCCAACAATGAAGCATCACAGTAAACCTCAAATGGTTCCGACGGACTCGGTAATATCAAAATAGGAGCAGTAGTTAACCTTCTCTTTAACTCTTGGAAACCCTCTTCACATTTTGAGTCCCAAACAAACGCTTGTCCTTTTCTAGTCAACATCGTCAACGGTAACGCCAACTTAGAAAATCCTTCAATGAACTTCCTATAATAACCTGCAAGTCCAAGAAAACTTCTTATCTCAGAAACTGACTTCGGAGCTTCCCACTTAGATACCGCTTCTATCTTAGAAGGATCAACAGCAACACCACCTCTTGAAATCACATGACCAAGAAAACTAACCTCTTCTAACCAAAATTCACACTTTGACAGTTTAGCAAATAACTTCTTTTCTCGTAGAACTCCTAAAACCACTCTCAAATGCTCAGCATGCTCTTCTTCAGATTTCGAATATACCAAAATGTCGTCAATAAACACCACAACAAACTGATCTAGGTACGGATGGAAAATCCTATTCATATACTCCATAAATACTCCAGGCGCATTAGTCACACCAAAAGGCATTACAGAATACTCATAATGTCCATACCTTGTTCTGAAAGCAGTCTTCTGAATATCCTCAGTTTTCACACGTATCTGATGATATCCCGACCTCAAATCTATTTTACTGAACACACTCGCACCAACCAACTGATCCATCAAATCATCAATCCTTGGCAGAGGATACCGATTCTTGATCGTCACTTTATTCAGTTGCCTGTAGTCCACACACAACCGCATAGTACCTTCTTTTTTCTTAACCAATAACACTGGTGCACCCCACGGCGACACGCTCGGACGAATAAATTTCTTATCCAACAGATCTTCCAACTGACTCTTCAATTCAGTTAACTCAACAGCAGACATACGGTACGGAGCCATCGATATCGGTCTAGTACCAGGTACCAAATCAATCGAGAACTCAACTTCACGCTCTGGCGGCAATTCATTCACTTCTTCAGGAAACACATCAGGAAAATCACACACCACGGCCAGGTCGCAAATCACCAGTTTATCTTTAGCTTCCAAAGTCGCTAACAGCATAAACAACTCTGCCCCATCTACTACTGCCTCATTCACCTGCCTTGCTGATAGAAACAAACTCTTTCCTTCCTCACTCTCAGGAAAGATCACAGTCTTATCAAAACAATTGATAGGAACTCGGTTAAACACCAACCAGTTCATACCCAGAATAACATCAATCTGCACTAAGGGAAGGCACACAAGGTCTATCCCAAAGTCTCTACCAAAAATACTCAAAGGACAATTTAAACAAACCGAAGTAGTAGTCACTGAACCCTTCGCAGGAGTATCAATCACCATACTTCCATACATCTCAGATATCTCTAACTTAAGTTTCACAGCACAATCCAAAGAGATAAAGGAATGAGTCGCACCTGTGTCAATAATAGCTACAAGAGGAAAGCCATTAATATAACACGTACCTCGGATCAAACGGTCATCTGCAGCAGTCTCAGAACCCGATAAAGCAAAGACCCTTCCTCCCGACTGATTCTCTTTCTTCGGCTTAGGACACTATGGACTGATATGACCCACTTCTCCACAGTTGAAACAAGTCACAGTCTTCAACCGGCAATCTGCAGCCAAATGACCACCTTTTCCACATTTTAAACACTTCTTCTCATTACTGGTACACTCATGGATACGATGTCCAGCCTGACCACATCTGAAACACTTAGCAGGGGCACTGGAGTCTCCCCCACTAGGCCTCTTCATCCCACTCTGTCTCTGAAAACCTTTGCCAGCTGCATACGGTTTTCTACGGTCATTCTGATTCTTGCCTTTCCTATCAACCCTTTGCTGATAGCTCTCTGCTCTGGCTTTGGAATCCTGTTCAAAAATCCTGCAACAGTCAACCAAGTCAGAAAACACTCTGATCCGCTGATATCCAATAGCCTGCTTGATCTCGGGACGTAACCCGTTCTCAAACTTCACACATTTCGAAAATTCCCCAGTAGCCTCATTATAGGGAGTGTAATACTTCGACAGCTCTGTGAACTTAGCAGCATACTCGGTAACAGACTGGTTGCCCTGCTTCAATTCCAAGAACTCTATCTCTTTCTTTCCTCTGACATCCTCTGGAAAGTACTTCCTCAGGAATCTCTCTCTGAACACAGCCCAAGTGATCTCAGCATTCCCAACAGTTTCTAACTCAGTGCGGGTAGCAACCCACCAATCATCTGCTTCCTCTGACAGCATATGCGTACCGAACCTGACCTTCTGGTTATCGGCACACTCAGTCACTCGGAAGATTCTCTCGATCTCCTTCAACCACTTCTGAGCGCCATCTGGATCGTATGCTCCCTTGAACATTGGAGGATTGTTCTTCTGGAACTCACTCAGTTGACGAGCAGCTCCCATTCCCACAACATTCGGATTCCCTCCAAGTACTCCAGCTAGCATACCCAGAGCCTCAGCAATCGCAGCATCATCTCTACCTCTTCCAGCCATCTCTATTCTGAAAACCCAACAAGCAAAAACAATAAGTACTGATAGGGTTACACAACACCTATCCCGTACAGGGGAAATAGAATAATTAAGACTCGACTCGACCGACTATGCTCTGATACCACTAATGTAACACCCTTCTTAATACCCCAAATATTTAATTAAAACAACATATATATATATATATATACATCAGAGTAATTATGCCATTTAAGGGTGTCACACAAACACTTCACACCGTGTTCCAAATTATCCTGTCATGCTCATTTATTTAATCAAATAAAACATTTGCATAATTCGCAGCGGAATAAAATCCAACATCAATACAAAACATGTAAGCTTATTCAACAATCATCAATGAAAACAAGTCAAACATCCCGTCCCGATGTTACATCTATCAGAGCATGACCCACTAAGGAACTACTCTAGACTCCAAGTACTAGCTCCTACTCAATCACTGCTCGTTACCTGAAAAACAGTTGTAAGGGTGAGTTTCTCAATCGATGTAATAAGTATTATCAAATATCATGTCATGTTAAGTAATTTAACACATTTCATCACCCTAATCCAAACATATATTCAGTAACAGCACATCAACTCAACATAATACTCAACACCAACACAAACACACGTATAATATTGGAATGCATCCATTCATATTATACGCCATACATATATTATGCAATGAGACTCCATGCATGCGGTACCGACTATTTGTGAACATATAGTTCAACCTCACCGTCCAAATCCAGGCACGGCTACCAAGCTCACTAGTCCCACTCATTTGAGACATAGTGACTCACTCACTAATTCCTCACCATGGGAATTAGCTACCACCCCAAGGGCTATGCTATGCACGCTAATCACCTAGCATGCAAACATCAACAACAATCAAAATGATTTACTCACTAATTCCTCACCATGGGAATTAGCTACCACCATAAGGCCACAATATGCATGCTAATCACCTAGCAATGCAACAACAACAACCATTCAAGAATAGACATATGCTCACACTCTAAGCCATAAAACAGTCTATTCACAAATGCATACATAACTGATACATTCACAGCATCATGCATACCATCACACATCATCAACACATTTTATCACAAAAGCATATCATATCATGCCGCATAATCAAACACAGTATTAGCACACTCTACTAATACCTATACTACTCAAAACAACGGGAAATGATCCCTATTACGTCATACATCAGCTAAGTTACATCATTCAGCCTAAACAACCAAAAACTGCCCAACAACAGTTCAGAAAAACCACAAGTCTGCCCATACGCGTATTGCCTATGCCCATACGCGTATTGCCCATTCCTGACCAAGTCCATACGCGTATTGCCCACGCCCATACGCGTATGCTACGCGTACCACATCCTCATATGCGTACCAACAGAGACAATTTCACGTTCAAAACATCATCTTTTCCACTCATACGCGTATGGTATACCCCATACGCGTACCACTCATGGGATACGCGTATCACACGCGTATGGCGCGTACCAGCGCCAAAACTCCCTTTTCTAAGCCATCCCATACGCGTATTGCCTAGTGCCATACGCGTATGACCAGAATCCAGTTTTCCAGATCTGCTATGGGTTTTCTCTGCTACGAGATCTCTACAATCCCAACCTTCTACAGTTCAATTTTCATACATGTTCGTTCGTTTTATCAATTACAGATCATACACATTCGGCTTCCCAAATCGCTAACCTTACTACCTCTAATTCCTACGAATTTTCGTCAATTATCATCCAAATTCGTTCATCAAATATTTCACAATTTCAGCATGCATCCTTCAAATCAGAGTCAAAATCCATGGTTTATCACTACCCATTACATGTTATCCCATAATACCCATTAATCGATGATAAACCCCCCTTACCTGAGTCAATTCCGGCGAATCTCTGAGCTCTAAGCTTTTCCTTCCTTCAACCCTTGTTCTCTTGCTCTTTTTTCCACTTTCTGTCTCTTTTCCCTTTTCACGTGAAAATAACTCTTTTTACCAAATGGAACTTTTTTACTGATTTCTACTTTTATTCCAATAATAATAATAAAAATAATCCAATAATTATTATTCCAATAATAATAAAAATTCCAATTATTTAATTAAATTAATAAATATATTATTAACTCAATTTAAATAATTATCTTATTTTATCGGGGTGTTACATCTGAGGTAAGTGAGAAATAAACCACTTATACAACAGAGGAAACAGCAGACAATAGCGCCACCACCCTTTGCATTCCTCAGATGCAAAGAGAAATATGTATCACCCAACAGAGTCGGAACGGGATTAAGAGCAGAGAAGATCCTAATAGTGTTCACATCCACAAATTTGTCGATGTTGGGGAACAAGACCAACCCATAGATGAGAATTACAAATATGGCCTCAAAGGCATCCTCACTCATGGCCTTCCCATAAACAGTAGCTTGAGCAATGAGGAACTCAGAAGGGAGACCTTGAATTCCACCTTTGGTAGTCATATGAGCACTAATCAGAGATTCATCTATGTGCAACATGTCTGCTATCTCTCGAGAAGTAGGAATACTCTCCAAGCCACTGAACGGCACCTGATCCAGAATCGGTATACCCACCAGATAAGCATACTCCTCAAGGGTAGGCAAAAGCTGAAAGTCCGGAAAAGAGAAGCAACGGTACAGAGGATCATAAAACTGCACCAATACGCTCATCAACCCTTCATCAACCTGAGTAGTCAGAAGAGGAAGAAGCTTCCCAAAACGAGCTTTGAAACCCAAAGGATCTAATACATAGGATGTCAGATTCCTTAACTCTTTCAAATCTGGCTGTCTGAAGTTGTACTTCTTTGTATTCCTTCTTTGTCTTTCCATATCTGAAAATTTTGCAAATAAATCCCTTAAGTTCCTTGAAAATTTTCTTTTTTATCTGATGATATGGATGCAGATGAATGCATGAATGCATGAATGCAACAATCACACTCAAGGATCAAGCAAAGCACACCAAACAAAGGTCATGGGATGGCTCATATTATCCTTAATATCAATCATCCATTTTTGTGGATTATGGTTTACACCTTATCGACACCCAAGTTCCATTGATATTAAGGATGTATGAACGGATCAACCATGAATCACGGGTTTGTTGCGAGTCACGAGCATGGAGTCTCGGTTAAGAACCACCCAAAGGGAGTGTATTAGGGTTTAAACCTGCCAGACATGTTCTACCAGAGGTTCCCATAGTCATCATCCCATCTTTCGGATATTATCAGAGAAACGACTACTCGTATTCCAAAAATATCCTCAAGAGAGACTCTTATGAGTGTAGTATCGCGTAACAATCGTATCAAATCTTACATTTGAACGACCTCCGCACTACGTCCTAAAAAATAGGCCAAGATGGGTTTGGTAAACTAAGGTCCTTGGCTTCTAAGGTCTATATTGGAAAGAGTAATGTCTAACCACAACTTACTTGTGTGACATTATTGATCCCAACATGACCTCCACCAAGTGAATAGACTCGCAAGTCAACTTGCTAAGGAATAACTCCAAACAAGTCGACAAGACTACGCCATTCCCCTATCCTAAGTGCACTCGAGTTCGGGTATAGAACTCATCTCACAAAGATCACCAAGCAAACAAGCAATTGATATATCAAGCAAATCAAGCATTACAAACAATACAGTAATCCCATATTGCACAAAAATATGTCATAAACAACATAACACAACAAGTGTGAAAAGTTGGCAAAACCCACCAGAGAGATTTGTCCCCAGCAGAGTCGCCACTTTTCTGTAGCGGTGTATTCGTTACCATTGGAGATATTGAATAAATCCAAGGTAAAGCATACAAAGTCGAGTCGCCACCGCACTTCTATTTATCCAAAGGAATGGTTAGAAAGCGAACAAAAACCTAAAAAGTTTTACAAACAAAACTAGTAAAAGAAGGTCAGAGATCTGGGTAAGGGGGTTGGTTATGCAATGGGAAGGTGTTAGGCACCCACTGCATCCTAGGTACTCCTAGGGAGCCCTTTTCACGCTTGTTGCAAAAGGTTATTATTTATGAAAATATTTTGTGCAAACATGATTGAAGAGATGAGAAAAGAATATACAAGTTTATTTACATTTTGTGTTTGGATGGATAAACCCATTGCCTACGTACCCTCTTATGAAAAGATTAGGATCAAAACCTCGTAGTTCGGGTAAAAGATTTCAAAACAGTGAGTGGATTGATTGGTCCAAAAGCCTTAAGGTCTTTTGTTATCAAAGGGAGAAAACTTAACCTGAAAAAACCACAAGTCCACCATGTGAGGATAGCTTCGACATGCTAGTGAGGGGTTAACCCTATAATAAGCATGGAAGACTTATTGTCCAATCACTAAGGACAAAGGTGAGTATTACATCTACCACAAAGATAACTCAAACCTAATAGCTAAAGGTTATGAAAAATTTGATTAAGAAAGTGGACATATGGAACCACAAAAGAAACACATTTGAGTGGGTTACATTAACCAATTAGAAGTATGTACAAAAATGGTCAAAGTTGACTTAAAGATTCAATTCAAAATGAGTATTATGAAAGAAAGTTTGAAAATCAAAAGCATAAGGCTTAGGTTTCTAAAGTTGAAAACAAGTCAAATGTTTGCACAAAAGTTTTTGGTTTTTGGGTTAGGAAAGGTTAACAAAAAGGTGAGGGTTAAGGAATGCAACCACAAATAGGAGTTCCTTTCTTGAGATCATAGAGATGATCCAAGTAAGTTCCTTTGGAATAAACAGGCTCAAAGCAAAAGAAAGGCAAAAGCCAGTCTCAATAAGAGATCCACAAAAACAGGAAACAGAATGCCAATAGATGGACTTGCATCCAACTCTAAACAAAAACAGGAAACAGAATGCCAATATATGGACTTTCATCCAAATCCAACCAACAGGAAACAGAATGCCAATATATGGACTTACATCCAACTCCAACCAACAAAAAGGAAACAAAATGCCAATAGATGGACTTAAATCCAACTCCTAACAAGCAAACAAGCATCAAAAGCAAACACATGCCAAGAAATCAAGCAAACAATGCATCACACTCTATATACATACAAGAGGCTCAATCAAATAGGTGGGCTTTAGTCAAGAGGGGTCATATCAACCTCGACAAACAAGCCAAACCGTACAAGGGTGATTTGTAGCTCTTAACCACTAACATTGAGAGTTAGGGTGAAGCTGGTTAAAATGGAAATGAGGATGAGACCTCATGCTCTTAACCCTGGCCTAGGTGAGCTTCATGATAAAGAAAGCGTGGGGATCCAGAAAGAGGGATCCTATTCCACTTGACAGACACTGGACAAAGATCTTGGGTATTTGCTCAAAAGCATCAGCACGTAGTGCAAGCATAATGAACGGCTCACTGAATAACGGGGGATTGATTGCTAATCCCTTTTATCCGTCAATTGCCTCTTCACTTAGGAGGACTTAACAAGTAGCACATGCCTCATCTAGAGGTCATTGGCACAATCTGTAAACAAACACAAATAGAGCCTCTTAAGGAGGACTTCCAGCCAAATGCCTGCCAAAAAGGTGACAGGACTTCCAGACTACATGAAGTAAGAGAATAGCTACCTAAGTGGTGTATCAACCATAATCCAAAGCTTAAGCAAGAGCTAAAAGCAAGCAACTAATGTACTTGTACAAAAGCTAAACAGTTAATATCTCAAACAACCAATCAGAAAACAAACAGTGAAACCATTCAACTGTTGCACAATTCAATGAACAATGGTCAAGCAATCAAATGAAGCAATGAGCTCAACTTATCACATTAAATCCCTACAAAACACAAACAAGTTAGAACACAATCCAATTTGCATCTCAAAAGGTGAGAAACTCAACCATTAATGCTAAGTGTCCAAACCTGAAACACAAGTCAAGGTTAGTTCATGTATAAAACACTAGTACAAAGACTAGGTCCAAAACCAAACCAAATGATCAAAACAGAAGTCAATCTTTTGCACAAAGCAAGTTCAAACATGTCATAAGATGTCCTCAAAAGGACCAGCATCAATTCACAAGGCAAGTAGCTCAAATGATCAATGTAAAGCAAAGGCAAGCAAATGTGCACAAAATGGACATCCAAATTAGAAAATCCAAATCAAAACAGAAAAGCATGCAAAGGTTGTGAAATTTTTTATGCAAGCTACTCATGTTATGAACAAACAATGTGCAAAATATCAAATCCAGAAGAGCTCAAATGATAGGTGAACAAAAATGCACAAATGCAAGGCAAAAATGTGACACAAATTGTCACAACATATCTTCATGTGTCTAAAACAGTGATGGCATATGATAAAAATTCCAAACCAATGCTCAAAAATCATATCACAAGTGAACATCAAGCACACAAAAATTCAGGTCAATTGGATCAACACATAGCATTTCACAAATCATTGAATTCAACGTGTCAATTTAGCACAATGTCCAATCAAAAATTCCACAATACAAATCCAGAAACAAACAAATCATGGAATTAATCCTATAAAAAACTAGACATTAAAACAAGAATATGAAAAAAAAATTGGAGTCAATTTGGAGCATTTTACTATTTTTTATGATTTTTGAAAGATGAATGAAATAAAATGAAATAATAAAAAAGAAATGAAGGGAAATAGTATTATTTAAATCCAGAATTAATCTGAGCCACATGATGAAGCGCGCAAAGCAATTAGAGGGCTCATATTAAAAGAAGCAAAACGCAGCGCATCATTAATTGACATCAGCAGCACACTCAGCAGTCCAAGGCATACATGGCAAAGTCAAACGAATCGCTACCAATCAAACAGACACACACGCGCATACATCAGCATCCAGCAAGGCAAAGATTGAAACGATGCGTTTTATTTATTACATGGCAGCACAATCAGCGGTCAAACAAAAACCTGGCACAGTCAAAACAATATTAGCCAATGGTTCGTCCAAGTAAGGCAACAATCAGCATACACGTCACATAAACCCTAACCAAAAACCAGACGCCGGAGCTAAGCTCCGGTCGTCTTCTCCGGTGGTATTCCGGTGGAGCTTCAACAAAAAGTTTCCAGATTTCTACAAACTATACACCAATCGAATCAGCATTCAACATACATCTCAAATATCATATTAATTTCCTCTAAATCATCATGAATTGAACGGATCGAGCGAAAACATTATCATCATCAAAAATTCCAGTTCATCATACGATCTCATTGCTCATCCATTTTCAAAACTAATCATATCAGCATAACCTATGCAACAGGATCTATACAACTGTAACAAGAAATTGGCAAAAGGAGATGATGGATTTGAATTCACCTGAAATTGGAAGTGGTTGAAATCGTGCTATCACAAGCTCTTGAGCTCCAGATCTACACCACTGCACTTGCTTTGAAGCTTTAAACAAGAAGCAACACTTGAAACAACTTGAATCTTCCTCAATTTCAGAAATCCATTGCCATGGTGAAGCACTCGATCTGCTCAAAATCAAGCTCAATTGAACAATCCAGATGATGATTCTTGCTCAGAATTACACAAGGATCATGAATATGCAAAGAGATTACAGGTTTGTGTGAAGAAATTTGAATTTCGAAGAGAGAGAATTTGGAGGGAATTTGGGAATTTTGATCTGAAATTCTGTTATCTTTTCAATTACAGTTAGGGTTTTCCTTTTATATGAGTGTGTTAATGATGCTGAAAACCAAATTAGCCTTGTACTAATCATGATTAAGGAGAATTGGAATATCTTGCAAAATTGCAAATGAGCTTAGCATGCACATGCCACACGTGAACAGTACCCATGCAAGGCTTGAATCCACTTAAAACCAACCAATAATCAACATGGAATGATTAAATTGCTTGTTTCATAAGCCAATTTCAAATTATGAATTTTCCCTCCAAAATGGTCATGAATGAAATAGTGATCATGCAAGTTTCTCTCATGCATGGCAATGGTTCATTTGAAAAGTATTGGTCATGAAGAGCATTTTGCAAAAAGAATGGACCAAATTGGAGTTTTGAATCAAAAGTTATGCCATTTTGAACTTCCATGTATACTTTGTGATCATTTGGCCATAACTTCTCAACCATTCATCATATGATCATGAAATACGACTTTTTGAAAAGGGGAGAGAAAGATCTTCAACTTTCATGTTCACTAAAAATCCATTTGAAACTAGTTTGATGTTGATAAGTCAAGTTGAATGTGGACCAGAAACTTGCCATTTTTGGAAACTTGAAATTACAGGTCACTTTCCATTTTTGGAAAGTTTTGCCATGAATGAGGTGTTTAAATTCATCTCCCCAACCTCAAAGCCCAAAGTTGACTTCACAATTGACCATTTGGTCTTTAGATGACCTTGACATGCTTTGATGGACTTGAGCCTTTACCACTTGGGGATATTGTTTCAAAATGAAACCCTAGCTCATGTAAACTCCATAGAATGATCATGTGGTCCTTATACCAAGGAAAATATCTCAGCTCTTTACACAAAGGATGCTCTTGAAGTGCTTGACATGTGATTGCTTCCACTGCAAAACAAAATGTTAATGACATATTTTTGTGCTTTTGGTTAGTGATTAAACAAGAAAAGTAATGATATACAATGCAAACATGCCTGGTGATCTCAAACCACTCACAGGAGATCCCACCCAAAGGGAAAGGAAGCTAAGATGCTCAATGATCCTTGAGGCTATGCAATGCAATGCTATGATGCCATGAGGGATCTTAGGGACAAAATTGGGGTCTTACAAGGTCTAAGTTTGGAATTACAAGCAAATAAAGTTTTTGAAAGGGGGGAGAGACTTTAAAATTTAAGAAGTGGGAAGAGATAAAGAGGTTATTCTAAGCATAAAATTTAAAGTTAAGAGTTGAAAAGATCTGACCAATCAGATGCAATCCAACAGACAAGTATGTCATATGGAAAACTCATTTTCCCTTTGAACTTTGAATCAAGCAATAAATAATCAGGTAATTAGCAATACCAGACATCATGAAGATCAAGGTATCAAATAAAGATAGCCACATCCAAGCAAGCAAATCCATAGCTAGTAGTCTTCTTTGTCTTCTCATGTATCAGATGAAATACTCCTTAATCAACTCAGAATAAAGCATTAGACACAAAATCAAAATAACAGTTTGCACCAAGATAATGTAGCATATGAATTTAAATAAAACCCTAAGACTTGCATTAGATGAAGGCTCAGTTCACAATAACTTGATTTCAGAATGTTGGCATTGAACAAGTCCCTTTTGAACAGGGAATGTTGCCTAATCCTAAGTCCAATAGTTCAGATCAAGATCAATAGTCCACCAATTTTTTTTAGGGTTTTTGTTGTTTATTAAGTATTTAAAGGTCCTAAGACCACAAACAAAGATCAAAATGCACAAACAAATATATACAATCATAATATATGGCTCAAATGAGCAAAGTGAAAATGACATAAACATAAACAATTTAAATGAGATATAAATTGCAATGAATGATAAATGATTGAGAATTAAATTGCATAAAGTAAATGACTTTATAGTAAAGCAATATTAATAAGATTTAGTAAAATGTTAGTCAATATTAATTGAATGTTAGTGGTGTTTTGATTTTTAATTGATTAGGTCATTCTTTGGAGAACACTCAAGCATCTATTCACAAGCATGGATCCTTGAACTAAGACATCTTCCATAGGAAGGAAAAAAGGCCAAGTTTCCATACAATACCATGAAATATTGGAGATTTACAATCTCACTTACTAGAATGTATAGCGGTAAATTCATGACCATTAAGCTATGGATAAAATTAAATTCAATAAAACTAGACTCGCCACCGCGCTTTTATTGTTTCCAAAGGAAAAGGGAAAAGTACGAAAAAAAAACCAAAGCTAAGAAGTTTTCAAATCAAAACTAATAAAATGCCAGAGATTACAGGTAAGGGGGTTGGTTACACAGAGGGAAGGTGTTAGCACCCAAAGTGTCATAGGTACTCCTAGGGAGCCCTTTTTTATGTGTGTATGCGTTTTTGGTATAAAAGATGTTTGCAATAAATAGAGTGTGGGGATAAGAAAAGAATTCATTAATTATATTTTTGTGTTTGACAAGACCTTCGGACTTGTGCCTACGTATTATAAGACCCCAAAGTTGACCCTAAGATCCCTCATGCTATCTCATCATATGCATTGGCATTGGGATCATACCTTGGTATCATCCTTACCCCTTACTGATTGGGTTTGTTTTGGGAGAGATCACCAAGTACCATGTGATTGTATCATACTTGTTATTTTATCATTTACGAACCAAAATACCAAAAATATGTCTTTGCATTTGTCTACTTCTTTTGTAGGTAAGACACATGATCACCTTCGATCCATCAAGTTCACAACTAGGGTTTAAGACCTCATTGCTAAGATCTCAACCAAGGAATGATCGATAGTGGATCTAGGCATCATATATGAGTCCCCATGATATTCACATGTTATTTTGATCAAGATTTCTTCAAGAGTTTGGAATTGGTTTGCCTTGGAAACCCTAGTTTATCTGGGTATCTTATGTATCTTCTTCAACAAGCTTCTTCACCAATTGATCAAATATTTAAAGGGGAATCTCAAATTTCATCATCCTATGCATATATGATCTCCCAAGAATCCAAAAAGTCAAGAGAAATTCAAATTAGCAAGGTGGTTGATGAAGGTTGACCAGAGGTTTTCATCTCATCAAAACTGGGTTCCCCTAGACCCTATCTCCTACAATTTTCATCATATGAAAATGATTCCAAGAGCAACGTTACTGTAAATGACATTCCAAACAACTTTCATGTTTAAGTCTAGAGCTAGTTTTGCTTGTATATTCATTGTTTATGTTAAAAGATTATAGGTCATTTTGCCTAAACTCGAATTTGAAAGTTAACTTCCCAAGGCCATAACTTGCTCAATTTTTATGATATGAAAGATTTACAAGTTGTACAATAAAAATCAAGGTGTATACTTTAACTTTTATGTTTATAGGAAGATATAATTCAACTTTTATGAGCATGTGATATGAGGATACATTATAGGTCATTTTGGACCAATACCATTGAACAAGTGATTTTCCTCAACTTCAAAAATGCATAACTAATTCATCCCAAATCCAAATGAGTTCAAATTTGTGACCATTTTAAAGGATGTTGAAATAGATACAACTTTTATGAATACACGTTTCTCATTTGAAGATCACATAAAAAGTTAGCCAATATGAAATAATTGAACGTATGGTTTAACACTTAGAAATTTTTTTGACATGTTGAAATTTCCAAACTTGTACCTCAAAATTCATCATGATACAAGCTCAAAATGGAAAAGTGTTCAACATAATAGTTGTTCCTATTGATCTAACCTTTCCAAAGAGTCCAAATTCATTCATTTTGGACAAGGTTTGAGGGGTCTGCGTATGGTCTGAACATGGCTGCATCAATTGGCAAGGATCAATCTTTAAACATCAATACAGTTTTGCCTTGCATCACAATCCACATTCAGACTCAATTACACTTGCATATGGACTAAATTGAGTAGCTTCATGGGCCTGCACACGCCCATGCAAGCATGCACTTCACTGTGCCAAATTTGGAAATATTTTTGAAGGTGCAAATAACACTCGCTTGAGCTATAAATAAGAGGCCCTTGACATCAGAAATTAAACTCTTGCGTGCCAGCTTTGCCTCCCACACTTGAAACCCTCACATTTGAAAGGAAAACCTGAGAAATTTCATTTGAAATTTGAGTTTGAATCTCACTATTTGGAGATTCAAAAACTCCAGGATCCAAAGTCTTGTACCAATCCTAAGCTACTTCTGCAAGCTTCTTGAGCAAGATCAAACACGAATTGAAGCAAGAGAGATCAAGTTCTACATAGCATTGAAGACATTTTGAGGCAAGAAGATTGAGTTGCTTTGAGGTCAAATCGAAGCAACTCAGTTCATACACCTCAAAATTCAACTCCATGTATCTCTCAATATACTTGGAGTTAGTTTGAATTGAGGTCAGATTCGTGATCAGTGCCATTTTCTCTTTAAGATCATATTCTTCTTTTTCCTTTTTGTGATGGTGATAAGAGAAACATTCTGGCCAAGGTCATCGGAGAAGATGACTGGTGGTTTGCTCCGGCGGTGTGCTGGACAGGTTCTGAGCCACATGATCAAGCCAATGCGCTTTAATCTTGAGCGTTCTTTGTGATTACCATTTGTGTAGCACGCTGACTCGTGTGTTTGATGGAACACACATTTCAGACCACTTGATCTTCCACCTCAATTAATGAGGGAGATCAAGTGGTCCACGTTTTTTCAGTTTAATTAATTTTCATTTTATTTCTTTTATTTTCATTAGTTCATATCAAATTTAATATTGATCCAAAAAATATGAGAGTTTCACCAAAAAAATTTAAATAAAATACTCTTTCATTTTTTGAATTAAAATTATTTTTTGGATTATTATTAATATTTTTCATGATTTAATTGATTTTGTGAATATTTTTAATTGTATAAAAATGTTTTTAAGTTTCCAAAAATTATGAAAATTTTTCTCCAAGGTCGTTTGACCTTATTTGATCTATGATAAATCTCATGGCCATTTCTTTGGTGTTTTGATGAGGTTTTAGGAAATTGACCAACCATAATTTAATTTAATGCATATTTTTATTATTTTTAATTGTTTAAATGCCAAATTAATTGTGTAGAGCCATTTTAATTGACTTTGTGAGTTTGACTTGTGTTGTTGGGCCTTGGTCAAGGTTGATTTGACTTTACTAGGTTAAGATCATTGGATTTAGGAGATTGATGGAATGTACATTCCATCTCCCAAAATGAATGAATGATCTTAATTTGGTTAAAGTCCTCCTTTGATCAATTTGTGTTTGATCCATTCCCCCTCCCTCTTCATCTCATTCCCCTTCTTTATCCATTCATGTCATGGACCTATGATATTTCTATATCCTAAGGCTAGTTGATTGCAAAATCAACATAAGTATGGATGAGATTAGGTCCCCCACTTTGCATATTCTTTTTGTGTGTGGTATGTTTCATGAGCATAATCCATTATACTATTTCTCTAACATGCATTAACACCAAAATTCTATTGCTCGACCTCAAATAGTTGTGACTTCTACATAAGTCCAGTGACGATTTCTTAACATAGCGCTAAATTTTGACACAAAAGGCATGGCATTCTAGTTAGTGAGATTGTAAGTCTCCCCTCTTTCATGGCACTCTATGGAAACTAGGCCTTTTTTCCTTCCTTTGGAAGATGTCTTGGTTCAAGGATCCATGCTTATGATAAGTGAGTTGAGTGTTCCCCAAAGAATGACTTAAACAAAAAGCAAAGAAAAAGCAATACTAACCTCTAATTCACTAACAAATAACATTTAATTTCAAGTCATTTACTTTTATTGCACTTTAATTTTTAAGCCTTATTCATTTTCATTATTCATACCATTCAAGTTGTTTACTTTTATGTCATTTTTACTTTGTCCACTTGGACCATATTTTGTGATATATTGTGTTTGTATATACATGTTTGATTGTGTGGTCTTTTGACCTTAATATACATAATAAGAACAAAAATCCCTAAAAAACATTTTGTGTGGACTGTTGGTTTGATCTGAGATTATTGGACTTAGAATTTAGGCAACACTCCCTATGCAAAGGACTTGGCCAATGCCAACTTTAATGAAACCCAATACTTGTGAAGTGAACATTCATCTGATACAATATTGAAGATCCATTTAGCTCATCTGCAATATGATCATTGTGAAGCTGTTATTTTGAACCTGTGTCTCATGCCATCTTTGGAATCATCTGGTACATGGGAAATTTTGAAGAATATCATGGAGTTGCTAAGCTTGGACGTGACTATCTTTATTTGATTCCTTGCTCTTCAACTTGCTATTTTTGTATTGTTTGTTGCTTGATTCAAAAGTCCAAGGGAAATTTGGGTTTCTATATGACATTCTTATCTATTGGATTGCATCCCATTGGTCAGATCTTTTCAACTCTCAACTTTTAAATTCATGCTTAGGAATAGTCTCTTCATCTCCTCCCCACTTCTTTAATTTCAAAATCTCTCCCTCCTTTTAAAATATTCTTTGTTTGTGTTTGTTGATTTCTGAACTTTGACCATTTTTCAAATTAGAAACTTTGGCCTTATGCCATTACATTTTCAAACTCCTTTTCTTAATCAAACTCGTGAATAAACTTAATTATACTTTACTTGAAATTTCAAAATCCAAAAAGAACTAACACTCATTCAAACCATTTTTAGGCCCTTGTGCCTTTTAAAGTTAAAATTTTGTTTAAAGCCATGCACTCACTTTGAAATTGATACCACAAACTACGAGGTTTTGATCCCTCATTTTTATGTTGGTACTGTAAGACCCCAAGTTTGACCCTAAGATCCCTCATGCAATTTCATCATAAGCATTAGCATGTGGATCATACCTTGGCATCCTTCTTACCCCTCCTTCATGGGATTTATTTTGGGAGAGATCACCAAGCACTTTGTGATTGTATCATACTTGTATTTTATCATTTTACTAACCAAAATACAAAAAATATGCCTTTGTATTTGCCTAACTCTTTTGTAGGTAAGGCATGATCTCCATTGATCTATCAAGTATATATCTAGGGTTTGAGACCCTCATGACAAAGAGCACAACCATGAATTTATACAAGAATGTTATGAGCATCATATATGATTCCCAATGATTTCTACATGTTATATTGATCATGTTTTCTTCAAGAGTTTGAAGGTGATTTGCCTTGGAAACCTTAGTTTGACTGGGTATCTTGAGTAACTTCTCCAACAAGCTATCTCACCAATAGATCAAATTTCTCAAGGGAGACTTCAAAACTCATCATCTTATGCATATATGATCTACCATGAGCCAGAAAGTCAAGAGAATTGATGATTAGCAAATTGGATGATGGTGGTTGGCCAGATGAATTCATCTGATCAAAATTGGGTCTCCCTAGACCCTATCTCCTACCATTTTCACCATATGAAAATAATTCCAAGAGAAACGTTACTCTAATTGACATTCAAAACAACTTTCATGTTGATAGCTAGAGCTAGTTTTGCTTGTAAAATCATTTTCTATGTTGAAACATTATAGGTCATTTTGTCTAAACCCTAATTTGAAAGTCAACTTCCCAAGGCCATAACTTGCTCAATTTTTATGAGATGAAAGATTTCCGAGTTTCACAATCAAATTCAAGATGTCTACTTAAAATTTTATGTTTTGAGTGAGAGCTTATTTAACTTTTATGAGCATGTGATATGAGGCTACATTATAGGTCACTTTTGACCTATGCCATTGAGCAAGTGATTTTTCCAAACTTCAAAAATGCATACCTCTATCATTTAAAATCCAAATGACATGAAATTGGTGACCATTTTGAAGGTATTTGAAATATCTACAACTTTTATTAAGACACCTTTCTCATTTGAAGTTCCCATAAAAAGTTAAGCAAGGTGGAATATTGAGATATATGACTTGACACTTAGAAAAAATTTCAACATGTTGAAATTTCCAAACTTCCACCTAAAACTTCATCATGATACAAGCTTCAATTGGAAAAGTGTTTAACATGATAGTTGTTCCTATTGATCTAACCTTTCCAAAAAGTCCAAGTTCATCCATTTTTGACAAGAATTGCTAGGGTTGCGCATGACATGAACATGGTATCATCATTTGGCAAAGATCAAACTTCAAATCTTCACACACACTTGCCTTGCAATCCAAGTTGATTTCAGACTCTCTTACACTCATTTGTGGACCTAAATCAATTATCTCATGGGCCTATACACGCCCATGCACCCATGCATCATCAATTGCCAATTTTGGAAAGTGATTTGGAAGGTGGAAATATCATGAGCTACAGCTATAAATAGAGACCTCTAGCATCAGAATTCAACGCACATTCGCGCCAAATTTGATCCTAAACCCCTAACCCTTCCATTTGAGAGGATAATCCTGAGAGTTCATCTTGAAATTGAGTTTGAATCTCACTGTTTTGAGATTCAAAACTCCAGGGATCCAAGACTTTTTGTGCATTTCATTCTACTTCTGCAAGCATTCTGAGTGAGATCAAGCATGAGCCAAGGCAAGAACAGTTGAATCCAGACCTACATTGAAGGTATTTTCCAGAAAAATTCATCTCTTCGATTCTCTTTCAATCTTGCTCAATTCTCTTGATTCTTTGGTTGTCTGAAGTCCTACCAATGTAGGCAAGAAGATTGAGTTGCTTAGAGGTCAAATGAAGCAACTCAGTTGACATACCTCAAAATTCAACTCCTCATATCTTTCTATATGTGAGGAGTTAGTTAAAATTGAGGTGATATTCGTGATCTACACCATTTTTCCTTTTAGATCATGTCCTCCTTTTTCATTTATGATGAGGCGATGAATGGACCAGTCCGACCAAGGTCGCCTGAGAAGACGACCGACACTTTGCTCCGGCAATGTTGTAATTAGAGACGTTGCTTGTAATGACCAAGTGTGTCGCGCGCTGACTAGCGTGTACGATGGAACGTGCGTTTCTCAACACTTGATCTGCCACCTAAATTAATGAGGCACATCAAGTGGTCCACATTTTTTTGATTTTTTTATTTTTATTTTTATTCCTTTGATTTTCATTAATTCATATTAATTTTAATATTTATCCAAAAAATATGAGAGTTTCACCAAAAAAATTCAAATATTTTTCTCTTTCATATTCTAAATTAAAATTATTTTTTGGATCATTATTAATATTTTTCATGATTTAATTGATTTTTCATTTGTTTGTAATTGTTTAAAAATACTTTTAAGTCTTTTAAAATTCTGAAATTTTTCTCCAAGGTCCTTTGACCTTGTTTGACCTATGATACATATCATGATCATTTATTTGGTGTTTTGATGAGGTTTTAGGAATTTGACTAACCATATTTAATTTAAATGTATTATTTTAGTATTTTTTAATTTGAATAAATGCCAAATAATTTGGTTGACCAATTGTGATGACTTGTTGCTGTTTGACTATTGTTGTTGGGCCTTAGTCAAGGTTGATTTGACTTTGTCAAATTAATATCATTGGATTTAGGAGATTGATAAAATATACATTCCATCTCCCGAAATGAATGATTGATATTATTTTGGTAAAAGTCCTCTTTTGATCAATTTGTGTTTTGATCCATTCCCCGCCCTCTTCATCTCATTCCCTTTCTTTATACATTCATATCATTTGGCCTATGATATCTCAAGGTCCTAAAGCTAGTTGATTGAAAAATTAACATGAGTATGAGTGAGATTAGGCCACACCTTTTGCATATTTCTTTTTGTGTGTGGTATGTTTCATGAGCATAGTTCATAATAATATGTCTCCAACATGCATTAACACCAAAATTCTATTGCTCTGCCTCAAATAGTTGTGACTTCTACATAAGTCCAATTACGCTTGCTTAACATAGCGCTAAATTTGTGACATAAAAGGCACATCATTCTAGTTAGTGAGATTGTAAGTCTCCCCTCTTTCATGGTATTGTGTGGAGACTTGGCCTTTTTTCCTTCCTTTGGAAGATGTCTTGGCTCAAGGATCCATGCTTGTGATAAGTGGGTTGAGTATTCTCCAAAGAATGTCTAAGAATGAAAACAAAAAACAAAACAATACTAACTTCTAACCTATTAACTACTAACTTTTAATTTCAAGTCCCTTACTTTAATGTCATTTAATTCTAGCTTTTATACATTTATCATTATTCATATCATTCTAATTGTTTATGTTAATGCAGTTTTCACTTTGTCCACTTGGACCATATTGTGTGATATACTTTATTTGTATATACTTTGTTTGTTTGTATGGTCTTAGACCATTAATGTACATAATAACAACAAAAACCCTAAAAGACTTTTGTGTGGACTGTTGGCTTGATCTTGGACAAATGGACTTAGAATATAGGCAACATTCCTATGCTAAAGGACTTGGCCAATGCCAACTTATTGAGAAACCAAGTGCTTGCAATTTGAAACTTCATATGATACATCATTCAAGATCTCTCTAAGTTCATCTGCAACATGATCATTGTGAAGCTGTTATTTTGAATCTGTGACTTGTGAAATTCATCTGTTAAATGGGCTACCTTGAAGAAGATCATGGAATGGATAAGCTTGGATGTGGTCATCTTTATTTGATGCCTTCCTCTTCAAGATAATATAATTGTGCATTTGTGTAATGCTTGATTTTAAAAGTCCAAGGGAATTCTGGGTTTCTATTGACATTCTTGTCTATTGGATTGCTACCCATTTGGTCAGATCTTTTCAACTCTAAACTTTTAATTTTGTACATATTAGTCTCTTCATCTTCTCCCCATTTCTTTAATTTCAAAATATCTCCCTCTTTTTTTTAAAACCTTCTTTGATTGAACTTATTTTGTTCTAAACTTTGACCATCTTTGCAAAAAGATAGAAACTTTGGCCTTATGCCATGGGAGAGTAGTGGTCGGTGTATTCAATGTAACCCCTTTTCCATGTAAATTACCATTTTCAAACTTTGT
Source organism: Lathyrus oleraceus (assembly GCF_024323335.1). NCBI lineage: Eukaryota > Viridiplantae > Streptophyta > Magnoliopsida > Fabales > Fabaceae > Lathyrus > Lathyrus oleraceus. The sequence goes on along the minus strand of NC_066582.1, from coordinate 77,621,783 downwards.
AAAGATCCATGGAGTCCCTCCATTTGCGAACTACCATTCTGTTAAATAAAGTTGAGCTTTTATCCAATTATTTCTATTCTTATTTGTTTCTATAAAATTGAATTTTATGATGATAATTTTGAAATAAATAAATCAATGAATAAACATATTTCTAAAATAATAAGGCATTTACTTTAAGAACGATCAATTTCAAAAAGGGAATGTCAATAGCAATCTAAGAACGGTAAAGTTTGATGTGTGAAGCATTGTTATCTTCCCCAAGCAACATTGTTGGTGATTTTTTGCTTCCTCAACAGTTCGTCATTCCTCCCCATCATGGTTGATGAGTTGCTCCCCAAACAATTTATTATCCCTAGTAGAGCTGATGTGTTATTCTCTTTGTAGCTCATCCTTCCCCAACCGAGGCTTTCATGTTTGCATCCTCATTTTTTTTGTTTTTGAATGAACCCTGGATCTCCGTGAAACCTTTACTTGGTTTTCAGATCCCCGGCACCTTTATTTGGGTTTTGCATAGTTGTCGCAGCTTCTCCCTTGCGTGAGTATGCATATCCGATTGATATATTTTTTGTACCTTTGAATTGGTTTATTTATCAATCTCCAAGAAGAGACTTCTGACTGTAGCTTTCCTTTTGAGGAATATGTTGCTAATTTTAATCCACCTGTGGCCTTTGATTTGGAAATTTGTGTATCCCCAGTGAGGCCCCACAGAGTTTATTTCAATGGAATCCCCAATAAATTATTTGGTTCCTCACTCAGAGTTTTGCCTCTCTTTATGACACGGATCTCCAACGGAGTTCCATCTTCTGATAGAAGTTCTCTTCATTTAAGCATTTTTTGATTCTGAGCAGTATTGATGTTGTCCCCTACAGGGTTGTTTCCCATTTGACATGGTATTAATCTAAAATTCCCCGCAGTGTTGACTTCTTGCTTTGAAGTATGTATGTATGTATATATATATATATATATATATATATATATATATATATATATATATATATATATATATATATATATATCCCTCAGCTTGTAGATCTTCTAGAGATCTCTCTTATCCTTAGCATGTTGATTGATATTTTCAGCAGTGCTTTCGTCCCCCGTAAATTGGCCAAGCTGTATATTTTCTCCTCTCCCAGAGAGTTTGAGCTTTAAGAAAGATCTTTGTTAATCTTGCTTATCCCCTAGCAGCATATCCTCCTCTTTTGAAAGTTGAGTTTTGAGTTGGATTTGTTCTAATCCCGTGCTTGCTATGGATATATATATATATATATATATATATATATATATATATATATATATATATGTTATTCATATCTTCTGAGCATTGAGTTTTCAACATTTTTATGTCGCACACATGTTCTCCATGCCTTTCCCCAACCAGAGTTGAGCATTTTTTTTGGATTGTTATATTCTTAGTCTTCCTTGAGTTATGGTTGTGTGCCATCCCCGAGAATTGAATCTATTTTGCAACTAGGATTTTTTATCCTCGATGATATATTTTCCTCCCTAGCAGGTGCTCTAGTTAATGTTCGCATCTTGTTGAGATTAATCGAGTATCTAGTTGCGATGATTCAGATCTTCATATTTGTATCCTTTATTCTCGTTCGCATAATCATATACATATTCATGCATAAGCATGACATCAGATATTTCATAGTGCATTTTGTCATATTGACCTTTTTTCTGATCCCCTGCTTTGGCGATATTATTTCCCCAAGCAGATTTGGTGTATTTGTCCTCCTTCAATTGTAGAGTGTCATCCCCTTAAGCAGAAAGAGTTTATCCTTTTTTCTTCCCCACTGAGTTGTTTCCTCGTGGATGATTATTATTTCAGTTTCCTCCCTAGTTTATTATCTGGATGAAACCACTCCTCTTGAGTTATATCCTCACTGGGTTGAGTATTGTTTGATCATTTCTTTCTAGTTCTTACCTAGATAGATCCTTTGGTCCCCAAGAGTTTGTTACCCATTAACTGATAATATCCTTCTTGATGGTTGAGTACTTTACCTGTGTTAATTTACCCAATAACTGGTAAAAGGTAATTTACTTCTTTGATCTTCTCCAGCATATTCGCTTTTTTCCGTTTCCCCAGCAAGTCTATCCTTGATATGCTCACTCTAACCAGTGACGGATATTCTTCCTATATGGTTTTCTACCCAGTAAAAAGATAGTTGTAAATCCTTCTTTCCATATAGAGTCTATCCTTGATATGTTCATTTTAACTGGTGACGGAATTTCATTTGTCTGGTATTCTCCCCAGTAAATGGTAGATATAAACCATATTCTCCCCTATAAGTCTATCCTTGATATGTTTATCTTAACCGGTGAGGGATATTCTCTTTTTGGTCTTCTACCAAGTAACCGGTAGTTATAAATCCTATTGTTTTTTGGTGGTTTATCCTTGATATGTTCACTTTAACCGGTGACGGACATCCTTCCTGTACGGTATTCTACCCAGTAACTGGTAGATATAAATCCTATGTTTTTATGGTCGATAAACTTTGTTGAGCTGCCATAACCAGTAGTTGGTGATTCTCCCTGGCAGTCTATCCTTGATATATTCATCTTAATTGATGACAAACATTCTTCCTTTGAGTTTATCCTTGATATGTTCATTTTAACCGGTGACAAATATTCTCTTTTTGGTCTTCTACCTAATAAAAAGGTAGTTGTAATTCATATTTGGTTTCTTCTTCCCTAGTAGGTTATTCTTACCCAGTAACCGATAATGAATTTTACTCATTTTTCTCAATGAGTCATCCTTGATATGTTTACCCTAACCGGTAACGGATGTCCCTCTTTCCGAGTATATTATCTACCTACCTAGTAACCGGTGGTAGATGATATATCTCTTTTACTCATGTGTTGAAGTTTTTCTTCCCCTGTTAAGTTTGGGGTTTCGTATTTCTTTGTGAAATCGAATTTCCTTTTGTGTGAGTATTTCAGCTTTTTTCTGATATACTCTTATCCCTTGCAGATCTCTTTGTCCCCCGCAGCCAAGTCTTTCCACTGATTTATTTTCATGGAAATTCCCCCATGTCTCCAGCAGTTTTTAAGTCGTAACCTGTCCTACGTATAACTTTTATTTCCAGAGTCTCTGTCTCCCCAGTGATTTTTCCTTATGGAATGCATTATACTCTTGTGTGTTTTCAGTCTCTCCGGATTCTTTTCCTTTGTGGAAATATATTCCCCACAAAGATTATTTTTGCATTCATATCATATGCACCATGAGGTCTCTTAAGGGCCAAAAGTTGTTTCTAGATGTTGTTATTTAAGTTCATTCTACCGAAGGTCTTGTCAAATACAAATATAATAAATGAATTCTTTTCTCATCCCCCCATTCTATTTTTATCAAACACTTTTCAACTAAAACACTTGCATATAAAAAATGACTCCCTAGGAGTACCTAGGACACTTTGGATGCTAATACCTTCCCTCTGTGTAACCAACCTCCTTACCTGTAATCTCTGACATTTTATTAGTTTTGATTTGAAAACTTCTTATCTTTGGGTTTTTTTCATACTTTTCCCCTTTCCTTTGGAAATAATAAAAGTGAGGTGGCGACTCTGACTTTTCATTGACGTCGGGTTTATCCATAGCTCGATGGTCACAAATGCACCGCTACACCCCCCATGACCCCAAGGTCAGGGGTTTGACCCCAGCGTGTACACCCTCACCATTTATTCTTTTCATGCTTGTTTCATTTTATTTATTTATTTCCCATTTTATTTTCCCTTTGATTTTATTTTTTAACCCTCTTATTTTTATTATTTTGAAAATTTGTTGAACATAAACTCCCCTTATTTTTGCCTCTAGAATATAATAGTGACTTGTTTTATTTCATTTGGATTATTTTTTATGAACTTTTGAGGTCTTGAAGTTAAGGACTAATGAAAACCATTTAAGTCGTGATATGTTTGGATTATGGTTAATTAAAACCTTTCATACTCCAAACCTACCATTGGATGACCATGTGTTCATCCATGGTATTTTGGAGCATGGATAGGTTTCCCCTATTTTAAACAACTTGGTCGTTTGACTTATGCATGAAGTCTTATTTTGCTAACATGGATTCATTTGATACATTTATTGCTTCTTTTGTTTATATTAACCTACTAACCCCTCTATAGTTTTTTGTTTATCATGTTGACGTAATCATAATAACCTTGTAACTTGTTAATATCATTATCTTGTTAATATAACTTGCTAACTTAAAACAACTTAATCAATCATTTAACTATGGGTTATATAGTCTTCTTTTTTGTCAATCTATTGATAGATGGACTTGAGGTTGAACAAATTTCTTTGTTGCAAATATATGATAAGTTAATTTATTGATCATCTTTCATACTTTGCATCAATGATAAGTTATCCCTCGATGCTCCATATTTTGAATCTATTGGCCTAAGGATAGATAATCCCTTAATGTTGGTTCACTTGTTCATAACTATAACTTAACCTAATCTTTGATTATTACTATCCTTTTATTATTATTATTATTATTATTATTATTATTATTATTATTATTATTATTATTATTATTATTATTATTATTATTATTATTATCATTGTTATTATTCATTGTTATTTACTTATTATGTCATTTACATTTAAGTACTCATTATCATTGTACAAACTCCATCATACATGTTTATTTAATGTCATTTATCTTTATTGTTGTCATCATTTAAAAACAACCAAAACATGATAAAATTAAAAGACCAAAAACAAGTCAGGGAACTTAATCACTTGGACTTAAAGGGTTCCATTTAGTACCTTTGCTTGGAGGTCTTTGCCTTACTCTTTTGTGACACTTTCTTTCAAGCACTTGGATTTCATTCGTACTTACATTTTGGTTGTAAGAATGGCATCATGGCACCACCTTAGGGGTACATGTTTGTAAGACCACTACCCTTTGTTTAGCTTACGTCACTTTTGCAAAAATAAGGTTTTCTCTTGAGCTACCTTACAATGAGACCCTTTTATTTTCTTGTTGGTTACTTTGCATTCATGTTGCATAAATCACATTTCTCAATCAAATAAATAAGCCCTTGATTCAACATCAAGCAACTTTTTCTTAATCAAACTCAAAATACTTAATAACTACGATTAGTATTGTGCACCACAAGCCTTAAGTGGTGGAGAATGAGTGAGAATGGAGCATTCCTACCCTCACTCTGATTATTTTGGATGCAAGACGTTTGACTTCTTGTCTAGAATATTCACCTTCACCTATAGACTTTAGTGCAATTTAATCACAAATTCTTTTCATAAACATTTGCTTAAGGTAAAATCCACACAACCCATCAAACCTAATTTTTGTGCCTTAGGGAATTAACCTGAAAATCCTTTTCTCAAAGGTAAAATTAACCAAACACAAACATTTTCTACTCTGAACTACGGAGCTCTGATTCCTCATCCCCAAATGAGTGATACGTAGGCACAAGAGCCTCAATCTTTGGCGAGTTTTATAATAAAAAACCAAAACTCCTCTCTTTCACACACATTCTTTTGAAAATAAAAGAATGATAGATAAATCCCCATGTACGTAAAACAACTCAAATGATTCCCATGGAATACCATGGACTTGATGGGTGCTAATACTTTCCCCTTGCATAACCGACTTCGAACCCTAATCTCGATTGCGAGACCGATTCTTTATCTTTTCCCTAGCGCTTCCCGTGCACTTATATTTTTTAGGGTTTTATAGACTATTTCCCCTCGTCTCTCCAATAGAGGCACACAAATAAAATTCGGTGGTGAGTCTTTTGTTTCTTTTTGTTCAGTCCGTCCAGTTTTCCTCGCTCTCGAAACCCCGGTAGCGACAGGTGGTGGTGGTAAACTTAACCATATTTCTATCAATTATTAACTACAAGAATTGTAATTCTATGTCCTTTAAATACAAAATATATTTCTAGCATTTTTTAAATCAAAAGATCAATTTTGGAGTTTAACATCATAAACGTATGAAGAACAAAAATAACAACATACTGAGGAAAAAAGATTTCGTATAACCTCAAGCTCAAGAGTATTTACAAGAAAATCATAACGAATACATTAAATCCTAAAACATAAATAAAAACTTAGCTACTAAAGGTTGATGTAGCTTTACATGATGAAAAGAGCATCCAAGCTTGAACTCTCAAGGATGAAAATCTTCGCCTTGCCTTATGATGTGTCATTTGTTTCATCTCTTTTTTCTCCATTTTCTTTCAAAATAATATTTCTTAAATTCATACTCAAGACTCATTGCTTATAGTTTTTAGTAAAATTCACTTCACCTTGAAAAATGTGGTTTGCCTTGTGAGCTAAGATTTCTTTTCCCTTAAGTTTATGCTTACTCAGTTCGCGAGTGTGTCAAAACGGTATAGTTTCACCAAACAAATTGTATAGTTCACTTCACGAATGCAGGTTTACTTTTCATTTTAAATATTTTACATATGTGCCATGTGGGTATGCTGGAGTTGCTTGACCGTAACATTTGTGTAGAAATCGATGAATTATGATTCACACGGGTTGATCTTCAAAAGAAAGGTTATATGAACAAATCATTCATCATCACATCCCAAGCAAAAAAAAATTGTTATGTCACTGGTCCTTCTAACACTAGATGATCAATTGTTTTACAAAGAAAACATATTCCAGATAGTAATTTTGAGACCCCTTATTTCGCAACACATATATGTCTCTTATATGAAGAAAGTAATTTCGATTATGTGCATGTTATTCATTATTATCATCAAGAAAGGATATGAAGAAACTAGTACGTAAATATTGTAAATGACTTAGCAGTATATATTTGCTCATTTCACATTTATATTCTTTTTACTAATATTTATTTTTTCAAACATGTAGAGATGTGAAGGATATCATATGTTGTAGGGTTATAGAAGTAAAAGTCAAAAAATTAAAAACCCTAAAGTAAGTGTTATTTTTTATGACATTCATATATGATTACAAATTACTTATGTTAGTTGTAGTTATTTATGCATGTTGTTGATTTTGAAGTTTGAATGTTGTTGTTGTTGTTGTTAAGATTGAAGTTTGAATGTTGTTCTTGTTATTGTTTATGAGATCAATGGTTTAAATATTTAATTTTGTTAGTGTTGATTATCCCAATTTGTTTCAAATATGGTTCAAATTATAGGTGCTTAATGACCCGTTACAAAACTCACAGAGGAAAACTTTTGGACGGGCGTTCAAAATTTTGTATTTTGGTTTTTGCTTTTGTTAATCATTTATTTTAGTTTTGTTGTAAAAATATAATGTATGTGATATTTTGCCTTTGCAATAGGTGTAAACAATAAAAAAATTAATAAAATAGTTCTCTTTTAGAAATGGAAAAAAGATACAATGTTTCTGTTTTAGAAATGAGCAAAATACATTATATAATACAGGTTAAAACGAAAAATATAGAAAAAAATAATAATAATGTTTTCCCCTAGTCTATTTTAATAAATCAAGGTAGTAAGACTAAACCTATTTTTCATATAAACGAGGGAAAGGTGGGGCGCGTCATCCAATTCTAAAAATAATAAAAATACAGTTGTTGGAGATTGAACTCATGATAAATAAGTCTTTCCTCTCGGTAGAATTTCAACCGAGAGAAAAAATTGCACATTTATCATAACACCCTTCGCCACATCGCGTAAGAAACCGATGTTAACCCATATTTTTAACCAAAACAAAAAGTTTTTTTTTAGTGAGATGCAAGAAGCCCTAAGTATTGTACATCTATGTCATTTGTATTCTTTGTAATAAAACTTCTTCTAGTAGTAAGAGTGAATGTAGTAGCTCAACTCGTATGAGTCACTTGAGTTAAATGAGTATTATTGTTGATCGAGAATTCGATACCAAACAAAAAAATATTTGTTTATATTTATGTATTAATTTAAAATATTTATAAATTAATCTTTTTTAATAAAGAAATTCTTCTACTTGTAATAAAAATCACGAGCCAACATTCAGTACTAACAAGCTCATAAAACCAGTTCAAATTAAGCATATTGTAGTTATTAAGTATATTGTAATCATTGTAAGCATATTCTTATTAAAAGCTCCGTTACAGAAGGATCAATGGATTATACTTTACAGATGTGATGAATGAATGAGTAATAGAAATGATAACAATAACACTACATGGCCACTATAAATGGTAGGGTATGCAATTGACGTAAGTAATAACAGCTCGATGATGAAACCACCCCTACAAAGAGGACGCACAATGAAAATTAAAACACTTTATCCTTTTCTCACATGATAGTGCCGAAATATAACAATAAAAGGAAAAAATGTTGACTCATAATGACAAATAATTTGAAATTGTACTCCACACAACAATCATTATAATCTCATATATATATATATATATATATATATATATATATATATATATATATATATATATATATATATATATATATATATATATATACACCAGGATGATTATAATTATGGCCGAAAGTTTTAGCTTTAGATCATATTGTAGATGAATATTGATAGAAAAATTCATCGAAAACTTATTTATTATAAAAAAAATTGTTTATATCGTTGGGTAAATCCGCAAAACAGTATTTTTAATAGGAAAAATTATTATTTAAGTGTTACAAAAATTATATTATTACATATAAAAGCTTTGAAGAAATATATGAAATTTTTAAGTATCTACGCTGCTATTAAAAATACCTAATCATAACGATTATGTAAATATAATATTAAATATAATATTAAATTAACACCATCAAATACGAAATCATCTAAGAATATTACATATTTCTTTTCAACTAACACATTAAAAGTAAACGTCCAACGTCTACGAACATCATTTAAGTCTTCGGAAGAGAAAGATGTTTTGTCGTTAAACGTTTACATAAATAAGGGGAAAAAATTGAATACCACGTCATTTGGATTATAATAAGCAAATTAATATATTATTGAAAGTATTTCATTACATTATATATCTGATTCCATGAATCAAAAATGGCGGCATAGACGATGTTAAACATGTGTTTCATTACATAGTATCCACATTCATATCCCTCTGCTTGTCTTCTCGTCTACAAATTTACACATTTCATGAATATATAACCAAACATGCATTTCATTATATATATATATATATATATATATATATATATATATATATATATATATATTATATATATATATATATATATATATATATATATATATATATATATATATATATATGAATGTCACAATTAATCTATTTACATTGGACTCACAAAATACGAGCTTTTTCTAGAGTTGTTCAACCGATACTGCCTCTCGACAATCCTGTATATTGAAAATGATTTAAAAAAAATATTACACACTAAGATAATTACAAAGTCAAAGATAAAATTTCACAAAAAGTCTCATAAACATAAAGTTACCTAGTAATAACTTGTTTCATTGTAGGATCAAGTTCTCGGTGTAACGAACACAATTTAGTTACCATATTCGTCCGAAGAGATATGACAATCAATTGATAATGTTCTATGAATGAAGAATACAAGCATATATTATTAATATTTGGTAAAATATGAAAACTAACTATAATAGAGAAACCTTAATTTTAAAATTGCTCATTTATTGAGGAATTATGCTAAGTAACATTTTTCCCATCCTCTATCCGTGATGTTAAGTATTCTTCATTATTTTTTGGAGAATTATTTGTAAATCATACTCTAATTGGATCTAACAATCCATAAGTATTCGATTTATTTAATTTTATACATACACGGTGAATGTACCTCAAAGGTTAAACAAAATACAAAAAGCATGTAAGGAATTAGTTCTATACAAAATAATGAATGTACCATAATGAGATATACTTACATGCACTAAACTTGTAGTAGCCCTATGTCCAGCCACTGTTGTCCAACAATCATATCCTCTATATCTTTAGGAATCATAAAGAATTCTTTTAACCCCTCAATCTCTGGATCATATTCTAGCAAAAGAGAAAACATCGCTTCTTTTTTGCGCATAACATAAGTCATCATTTTGGAATATGATTCTTCAGAGGGAGCCAATAATCCGTAATTGATCTCTCAACCGATAGGGACGTATGAACAACTTTCTTTTGTGCTTAGACCACGTACCATATTTCTACCAGGCAATTGATTATCACCATCATCATCTTTATTTGTACACCATGGGACGGTTCAACTTATTCTCTACATCATAAAAGACACACATCAAAACAAAACAGAATTTACACAATATATATCATACATTTCAGATAACACAATTCTCACTCTCACATATCGCATATAACTCTTTTAATTCTTCCAATTCTTTCCTTCGAGTTTCTTGCTCCGCTTCTAACTTCTCATAAAATTCTTGCTTTTGAGTATCTATCTTCCTCTGAAGCTCTTCCAATGTTTCATTTTTCACATGTCCGGGGATTTTTTTTTGATAAAGCAAAAAACACTCTCAGGCCTCCACCATCTCCAACCCCACAAAAACGCCCATCATGCTCCTTTGTTCCGATCGCTTCTGCTAAAATATCATGTTGTGGTTCTGCAACAAAGGTACCTTCACGAACTGAGTTAACCAACGAATCCTACACAACATGAAAAAACATAAATTGTTAATTACCAGAGCGATTTAAATAACACTAAACATATGCACAACAAGTCTTTCTTACAATTCTCTCAGCTACTAATTTGGAGGTATCTGAAGTGTAGTCTCCATTTGGTCTCAGTCGAGCCCTCTTCCACTTCTCATGTAGTGATGGTGGAGATGGTTCCCGATCATGACTCATGGAGTCCCCGTCTCCTAGTTGTTATCTTTTTTCAGCAATCATGGTTTTCTCAAGTTTCCTATATCACCCACGAGACAATCTATGGGGGTATTTAGTTTTGGACTTGTTCAGCTTTCCCACTTCACTTTTAACCTTTTATAAGCATAAGAAAAATGTTAACGTCCATGGTGTAGCGGGAAATTCATGATCATCAAGCTATTGACAAGCTAGAGATCAAATAACAAGAGTCGCCACCGCGCTTTTATTGTTTCCAAGGGAAAAGGGGAAAAGTATGAACAAGACCCAAAAAGTAAGAAGTTTTCAAATAAAAACTAATGAAAGTCAGAGATCACAGGTAAGGGGGTTGGTTACACAGAGGGAAGATGTTAGCACCCAAAGTGTCATAGGTACTCCTAGGGAGCCCTTTTTGTGTGCATATGTATTTTGTACAAAGTGATGTTTACAAACAAATAGAATGGGGGGTGAGAAAAGAATTCATTAATTATATTTTTGTGTTTGACAAGACCTTTGGACTTGTGCCTACGTACCAACATAAAAAATGAGGGATCAAAACCTCGTAGTTCGTGATACAAAGTTCAAAGTGGATGCGTTGATTTTAACAAAATTTAAGTTTGAAAGGCACAAGGGCCTAAAATGATTTGAATGAGTTAGTTCTTTTTGACTTTTTGAAAGTTTAAGTCAAGTATAGTTAAGTTTATTTACAATTTTGATTTAAGAAAAGAAGTTTGAAAATGCAATGGCATAAGGCCAAAGTTTCTATCTTTTTTGCAAAAAAAAGTGGTCAAAGTGTAGAACAAAAGTAGTTCACACAAAGAAGATTTTGAAAAAAATTGAGGGAGAGATTCTAAAATTAAAGAAATGGGGAGAAGATGAAGAGACTATCCTATGTACAAAAATTAAAAGTTTAGAGTTGAAAAGATCTGACCAAGTGGGTAGCAATCCAATAGACAAAAATGTCAATAGAAACCCAGAATTCCCTTTGGACTTTTTAGAATCAAGCAACACACAAATGCGCAATTATATTATCTTGAAGAGCAAGGCATCAAATAAAGATGGCCACATCCAAGCTTATCCCTTCCATGATCTTCTTCAAAAAAATTGCCCGTGTAACAGATGAATTCCACAAGTCACAGGTTCAAAATAATAGCTTCACAATGATCATGTTGCAGATGAATCTTAGAGAGGTCTTCAAAGATGTAATAGATGAATTTCAAATTTCAAGCACTTGGTTCTTTAACAAGTTGGCATTGGCCAAGTCTATTAGCTTAGGAAGGTTGCCTAGATTCTAAGTCCATTTGCCTCAGATCAAGCCAACAGCCCACTCAAAAGTTTTTTAGGGTTTTTGTTATTATTATGTACATTAATGGTCAAAGACCACACAAACAAGAAAAGTATACACAAATAAAATATATCACACAATATGGTCCAAATGGACAAAGTAAAAATTACATTAACATAAACAATTAGAATGATATGAACAATGGCAAATGAAATAGAGTGCTAAAAGTAAATTGCATTAAAGTAAAGGCTTGAAATTAAAAGTTAGTAGTTGATAGGTTAAGAGTTAATATTGTTTTGCTTTAGCTTTTCAAGACATTCTTTGGAGAACACTCAACCCACTTATCACAAGCATGGATCCTTGAACCAAAACATCTTCCAAAGGAAGGAAAGAAGGCCAAGTTTCCACACAATACCATGAAAGATGGGAGACTTACAATCTCACTAACTAGAATGATTATGCCTTTTATGTCACAAATTTAGCGCTATGTTAAGCAATCGTAATTGGACTTATGTAGAAGTCACAACTATTTGAGGTCGGGCAATAGAATTTTGGTGTTAATGCATGTTAGAGACATAGCATAATGGACTATGCTCATGAAACATACCACACAAAAAAAGAATATGCAAAAGGTGTGGCCTAATCTCATCCATACTTATGTTAATTTTTCAATCAACTAGCATTAGGACTTTGAGATATCATAGGCCAAATGGAATAAATGAATGAAGAAAGGGAATGAGATGAAGTGGGAGGGGGATGAATGAAATCACAAATTGATCAAAGGAGGACTTTTACCAAATTAATATCATTCATTCATTTTGGGAGATGGAATGTACATTCTATCAATCCCCTAAATCCAATGATATTAATTTGACAAAGTCAAATCAACCTTGACCAAGGCCCAACAACAACAAGCAAACTCAACCAAGTCAATACAAATTGTCAACAAAAATAATTGACATTTATTCAATTAACAATAAAAAAATAGTGCATTTAAATCAAATATGGTTTGTCCAATTCCTAAAATCTCATCAAAACACCAAAGAAATGGCCATGAGATTTATCATAGGTCAACCAAGGTCAAAAAACCTTGGAGAAAATTTTTCATAATTTTTGGATATTTAAAAATATCTTTAAACAATTAAAAACAAATGCAAAATCAATTAATTCATGAAAAATATTAATAATGATCCAAAAAATAATTTTAATTTAGAATATGAAAGAGAAAAATATTTTTGGTGAAAGTCCCATATTTTTTGGATCAATATTGAATTTAATATGAATTATTGAAAATAATGCAATAAAAATGAAAATTCAGAAAATCAAAAATACGTGGACCATCTGATCTCCCTCATTAATTGAGGTGGCAGATCAGATGGTCCCTAGCGCGCGTTCCACATGGTCTTGAGTCAATAGTGTTGCACAGGTGGTAATTAAAACCAACGCTCAAGATTAAAACAAAAGGAATGGATCATGTGGTTCAGATACTTGCCAATGCATCGCCGGAGCCAGAGCTCCGGTCATCTTCGGTGGACCTCACCAGACTGGTCCACCATCAACCATCACCAAAATGAAAAACAAGGACATGATCTTAAAGAAAAAATGGCACTGAGCTTGAATCTGGCCTTAATTCACTGTAACTTCAAGTATATTGAGAGATACATGGAGTTGAAATTTGAGGTACATGAACTAAGTTGCTTCGATTTGGCCTCAAAGTTACTCAATCTTCTTGCCTACATTGGTAGGACTTCAGACAACCAAAGAATCAATAGAATTGAGCAAGAATTTGAGAGAATCGAAGAGTTCAAAATTTCTGGAAAATACCTTCAATGTAGGTCTGGATTCAATTGATCTCAATCTTGCTTGTGCTTGATCTCACTCCACTTGCTTGCAGAAGAAGGATTAGATGCTTGAGAGGCTATGGATTCCTGGAGAATTGAATTTCAAAACAATGGAAATTCAATCTCAAATTCAAGAGAATTTTTCAGGCTTATCCTTTGCAAAGTGAGGGTTTGAGATGGGGGATCAAAGCTTGCGCGAATGTGTGTCAAATTCTGAGCAATTGAAGCTCTATTTATAGCTGAAACAGTTGATAATTGCACACTTCAAATCACTTTCCAATTTTGGCAAAAGGCGATGCAAGGATGCATGGGCACGCACAGGCTCATGAAATGATTGCTTGAGGTCCACAAATGAATATTGGATGTTCTGAATTAAGCTTGGATTGCAAGGCAAGTGTGCATTGATGTTTGATGTTTGATCCTTGCCAAGTGATATCACCCTGTTTATGCCATGTGTATCCTATGCATTTCTTGTTCAAAATGAATTAATTTGAGCTATTTGGAAAGGTGAGATCAAGAGGAACAACTTTCATGTTCAACACTTTTTCATTTGGAGCTTGGAACTTGGAGAAATTTGAGGTGGAAGTTTGGAAATTTTTGGCATATCAAAATTTTTCTAAGTGTCAAGCCATATGCCTAAATATTCCACCTTGATTTACTTTTTATAGGAGCTTCAAATGAGAAAAGTGTCTTCATAAAAGTTGTAGCTCTCTCAAATACCTTCAAAATGGTCACAAATTTCATGTCATTTGGATTTAAAATGATAGAGATATGCATTTTTGAAGTTTGGAAAAATCACTTGATCAATGGTATAGGTCAAAAGTGACCTATAATGTAACCTCATATCACATGCTCAAAAAAGTTGAATTATATCCCACTCAAAACATAAAAGTTTAAGTAGACACATTGAATTTTATTTTTCAACTTGGAAATCTTTCATCTCATGAAAATTGAGCAAGTTATGGCGTTGGGATGTTGACTTTCAAATTAGGGTTTAGACAAAATGACCTGTAATGTTTCAACATAGAAAATGATTTTCCAAGCAAAACTAGATCTAGGTATTAACATGAAAGTTGTTTGGAATTACATTTAGAGTAAGTTTTCTCTTGGAATCATTTTCATATGGTTAAAATTGTAGGAGATAGGGTCTAGGGAGACCCAGTTTTGATCAGATAAATCCATCTGGCCAACCACCATCAACCATTGCTAACTTCCAATTATATTGACTTTCTTGGCTCATGGTAGATCATATATGTATAATATTATGAATTTTAAAGTGTCCCTTGAGAAATTTGATCAATTGGAGAGATAGCTTGTTGGAGAAGTTACTCAAGATACCCAGTCAAACTAGGGTTTCCAAGGAAAATCACCCTCAAACTCTTGAAGAAAACATGATCAATATAATATGTAGGGGACATTAGGACTGATATATGATGTTCATAACAATTCTTGAATCAATTATTGGTTGTGCTCTTTGTTCATGAGGGTCTCAAACCCTAGATGTGAACTTGATGAATCAATGAGATCATGCCCTTCCTACAAATGAGTTAGACAAATACAAAGACATATTTTTGGTATTTTGGTTAGTGAAAAGATAAAATACAAGTATGATATAATCACAAAGTGCTTGGTGATCTCTCCCAAAACAAACCCAATGAAAAGGGGTAAGGAGGATGCTAAGACATGATCCCAATGCTAATGCTTATGATGAAATTGCATGAGGGATCTTAGGGTCAAAATTGGGGTCTTACAGCTGCCCCTATTTAAGGACATTATAACTGAGGAGGCGAAGGTTAAAATCTTCGGCTCGACTCAGTAGAATGGACTTAAATAACAATATAGAGAAAAAAAATTTGGTCCCTAAGAGACCTCATGATGCATATGATGTGAATGTAAAAGTAAATTCTTTGTGGGGGAATATTGTCACAAAGGAAAAGAAATCAGAGAGACCGAAAGTCCGCAGGAGTATAATGCATTCAGTAAGAAAAACTCGTTGGGGAGACAGACTCTAGGGAAAAAGGAGTTATGCGTAGGCCAGGCTACTACTTAAAACTACTGGGGGACTCGAGGAATTCCATGCAAACATGGAAAAGACTCAGCCAGGGAACAACAACATCTGCAGGGGATACGAGTAAGTCAGGATAAAACTGAGGTACTCAACTCGTGCAGGGGAACACGATTTCACTAAGAAAATTCACACTCAACTCAACTAGGGAAGATAAACATCAACGCAGGAGGAGCAGAAATCTATTATCTACTACCTATTACTGGGTAAGGAGATAATAAAGATCTGACAAAGAGAACATCCGTCATCGGTTAGGATGAACATATCAAGGATGACTCGGTGGGAACCGCCAGGAGAGGTAATTCATTACCGGTTACTAGGTAAGAATAGCCTTGCTGGGGAAAAACTACAAAAAAGATAGGATTTACAACTACCGGTTATTGGGTAGAAAACCAAAGGTGAGAGTATCTGTCATCTGTTAGGATGAACATATCAAGGATAAACTCGACAGGGAAGAAAATCCGTCACCGGTTAAGATGAACATATCAAGGATAGACTTGCTTGGAAATGTCAAGGAGGATACCCGTCATCGGTTAGGATGAACATATCAAGGATATACCAACTGAACAAAAAGTAGGAATTACATCTATCGAAAGCTGGATAGAAAACCAATGGAGAGAAAATCCGTCACCGGTTAGGATGAACATATCAAGGATTATCTTTGCGAGGGGACAAAGCAGGATTTACAACTACCGGTTACTGGGTAGAAGACCAATCAAAGAGAAAATTTGTCACTAGTTAAAGTGAACATATCAAGGATAGACTCTAAAAAGGGGAGCAAAAATAGGGATTACATCTATCAGTTACGAGATAGAATACCAAAAGAAGAGAAAATCCGTTACTGGTTAAAGTGAACATATCAAGGATAGACTCCGCACAGGGGAAAAAGTAGGATTTATAACTACCGGTTACTGGGTAGAAGACCACAAGGAGAAGAAAACCCGTCATCGGCTAAGATGAACATATCAAGGATTCACTCTCAGAGGAACAAAGTAGGGATTACAACTACCTTTTTACTGGGTAGAATACCAAAAGTGAGAATATTCGTCACTAGTTAAAGTGAACATATCAAGGATAGACTCCTGCAGGGGAAGGAAAGATACCCGTCACCGATTAAGATGAACATATCAAGGATAGATTTCCTATAGACTCCACTGAGGAGAAAGAATGGTACTTTTGCCGGGTATTGGGCAAGAAGTAACAAACTGCCAACTAAGAAGAATATTACCAGTTACTGGGTAATACGCTCTTAGGGGACCAAAACATCTATCTAGGTAAGAGCTAGAAAGAAAACAGTCAATGAAGACTCAACCCAATGAGGACATAACTTACGGGGAGTAACTCCATCCAGAAAATCTGCTGGAGAGGAAATTGAAATAACAACCATCCACGAGGAAACAAACTTGGTGTGGAAACAGAGGAAGGTTAAAGTCTTTCTGCTTAAGGGGCTGACGCTCTACAATTAAAGGAGGACAGACACCAGATTTGGTATGGGGATAAAGTACCTCCATAACAGAGAATGAGAATCTCAAACAAATCAAATATGAAGATGCAGGATATGCAAATTTTGAAATTATATGAATGTATATGTACATGTATATATGATGATTATGCTGACAAAACGATCGCAAAGGATACAGAGGTGTCGCAAAGAGAATTGAATCACTGGTACAATCCTCGATCAATCCGTAAAATATGGAGACAACTGCTGGAGAACAGGGAGATCAACATCCCAAAGGGTCAACCCTAGCTGAGGACGGAGGAGATCTGCTGAGGATAGATCATCCAAACTGCGGGGAATTTTAGGTCAACACCATAAAGCAATGGGAGATAACCCTATAGAGAAATGATCAACAAAAGCTGCTCAGGAACCAGGAGGAAACTCTGACTGGGAGCAAATTGAGTGGTGATTAGTGGAGACACCAAAATGATCTACTGGGGAAAATCAACCATCTCTGAAGATCAACCTTGCTGAGGATATACGAACTTCGCTAGAGAAGGCAAAAACTCCGCTGGGGATGGCAGAATTTCTATCGGGGAAAATAACACGCCGTAGGGTATCTAGATCAACCAAGTCAGCTAGGGATAACGAAATTCCACTGAGGGTTAAACACTACCAAGGAACTGAATCAACACCAATGTCTATGGATACCCAAAGGGTTAACTGCTTGGGGAATCTCTGATGCTTCACACTTAAGGACTTGCTATTTATTGAAATGCTGTTGATATTCCTTTTACTTGCTTTGGAAAAATTTCTTGCTTTTATATTAAAGAAAATTTGATTTTGATTTAAAATTAAATTTTAAAATGATCATAATAAAATTTAAAACTATTGGCTGAAGTAAATAAGAGTAGAAACAATTTGGATAAAAGCTCAACTTTATTTAATAGATTGGTAGTCTGTAAATGACAAGACTCAATAGATTTTACAAAGTTGTAAATGGTAATTTACATGGAAAAGGGTTACATTGAATATAAATGATCCTTAATTCTTCTTGATATCCATCGTGCTCTTGACCGCTACTGGGATGATGAACTGATGTCAGCCCTTATGCTCAAACAAGTCTTCAAAATTACTGAAGATTAGCAGAATGCAGTTACTTGCCATAATCCCTAATTTTTGCATAAGTTGCCTCAAGGTGGGGTACTCAACTTATCGGGAAATTTTTCTGTTTCTATGTCTCTATATTTTGGCTGGATCGCACTTTCGGGTTTTCAATCCACCGAGACGCTCATTTTTGTCTAAGTTGCCCTTTCGGGTTTTCAACTTAGCGAGCTCTTCTTTTATTTTTTAGGCGAAGTATTTCTTGACTACATTTGCGTTCACAGGACGAGTGAACTCTTCACCATCCATAGTTGTAAGTATCAATGCACCGCCTGAAAAGGCTCTCTTAACAACATATGGGCCTTCATAATTAGGAGTCCATTTTCCTCTAGAATCTGGCTTGAACGTTAAAATCTTCTTGAGCACAAGGTCACCTTCTCTAAATACTCGAGGTTTGACCTTCTTATCAAAAGCTTTCTTCATTCTCTGCTGATATAACTGACCATGACACATGGCAGTTAATCTCTTCTCTTCAATCAAACTTAACTGATCAAACCTGGTCTGACACCATTCAGCCTCAGTCAACTTGGCTTCCATAAGCACTCGCAATGAAGGAATCTCAACCTCTACGGGGAGCACTGCTTCCATACCATATACAAGAGAGAAAGGGGTTGCCCCTGTTGAAGTGCGGACGAATGTAAGATACCCATGCAAAGAAAATGAGAGCATCTCATGCCAATCCTTTTATGTGACAACCATCTTCTGGATAATCTTCTTGATGTTCTTATTCGTAGCTTCAACTGCCCCATTCATCTTGGGTTTGTAAGGAGAAGAAGTATGATGTGCGATCTTGAAGTCTTTGCAAAGAACTTACACCATATTGTTATTCAAGTTCGATCCATTATCAGTAATGATCTTACTTGGCACACCATATCTGTAACACCCGAGGCCGGAGAGGCCGAAGAGTGGTTACATGTAACATCCGAGGGCGATGGAGTGGTTGTTGATGCATGATGCATGACAATGAGACACTCCTAGAAGCTTCTAGTGGAAAAACCGAATTCACATCGGAATGAGAGGGATCCTGAGGCTATGCAGGTATGGGACTACATGGTTGAATGAAGGCTTATAAGGATTAATTGGTACTACCTATACCAACAAGATGCATCTTCTTTTCGGTAGCCCAATAGATAAGAACTCCATAGTTAAGCGTGCCTGACTTGGAGTAGTATTGGGATGGGTGACCTTCTGGGAAGTTTCCTGGGAAGCATGTGAGTGAGGATAAAACATGCTGAAAAGACCCGTGTTGGTTTGTGGGGTCAGTCGGTAATCCTGAAAGCAGTTTAGGCTGTTCGAAGCTTTGGTTTCAATGATCCCAATCATATCAATTCCCCACATGGAGAAGGGCCATGGGGAAGAGATAACATTCAAAAGTGTCGGAGGAACATGGATCTTATCAGCATAAATTTGACACTTGTGGCACTTCTTCACGAATTTGCAACAGTCAGATTCCATTGTCAGCCAATAGTAACCTGCTCGCAACATCTTCTTCACCATTGCATGTCCATTGGAATGAGTACCAAAGGAACCTTCGTGCACTTCGGTCATCAACAAGTCTGCTTCGTGTCTATCCATGCATTTGAGCAAAACCCTATCGAAGTTTCTCTTGTACAGTACATCATCGTTCAAGTAGAAATTACTGGATAATCTTCTCAAAGTCTTCTTATCTTTCAAAGATGGCCCAGGCGGGTAAATCTGACTTTGGAGGAAACATTTGATGTCGTAATACCACGGCTTCTCGACTTTGATCTCTTCAAAAGCAAACACATGAGCTGGCCTGTCAAGATGCATCACAGATAAATTGGGAACTTCATTCCAATATTTCACTACAATCATTGATGCCAATGTTGCAAGAGCATCTGCCATCTGAATCTCATCTCGAGGAATATGATGAAATTCAACCTTTGTAAATAAAGTTGAAATCTTCCTCGCATAATCTCTATATGGTACTAAACCGGGTTGATTCGTCTCCCATTCTCCTTTGATTTGATTCACAAAGCTGAATCACCGAAGACATCCAAATACTTGATTCTGAGATTCATGGCCTCTTCAAGCCCCATAATGCAAGCTTCATATTCTGCCATGTCGTTTGTACACTTGAAAGTTAATCTAGCTGTAAATGGTAGATGCGTGCCTTGAGGAGTAATAATTATTGCCCCAATGCCATTTCCATATTGATTAACATCTCCATCAAATACCATGCCCCAATGGGAACCTGGTTTTGGCCCTTCTTCAAGCAATGGTTCATCACAATCTTTCATTTTCAAGTACAAAATCTCTTCATCATGAAAATCATACTGCATTGACTGGTAATCTTCAATCGGTTGGTGAGCCAAATGGTTAGCCAAGATACTACCTTTAATTGCTTTCTGTGATCGGTATTCGATATCATACTCTGATCACAACATCTGCCAATGGGCAATTCTCCCAGTTAAAGCAGGCTTCTCGAATATATACATGATTGGATCCATTTTGGATATCAACCAAGTGGTATAATTCAACATATACTGGCGCAGACGCTTAGCAGCCCAAGCCAATGCACAACAAGTCTTCTCAATCATTGAATACCGAGTCTCACAGTTGATGAACTTCTTACTGAGGTAATATATCACAAATTCTTTCTTTCCAGTCTCATCTTGCTGACTAAGAACACAACCCATACTATCTTCGAGCACAATCAAATACATGATCAATGGTCTTCCTTCAACAAGTGGAGACAAAATCGGAGGTCTAGGAATGATGTATCATTTGAAACCATTGTTCATAAGGGCAAAAGTCGATGGAGTAGCAGTGAATAAAATGTTTGTGGATGGAGGAGCAGCTGTCAACTTGATGCCTCACACTTTGTTTAAGAAAATGGGAAAGTGTGATGCTGATCTCCAACAACACAACATGGTTTTATCCAATTACGAAGGAAAAACCAGTAACATTCTTGGGGTTATCCAAGTCGAGATAGCCTTTGGTACAACCACACGATTAACGCTTTTCATGGTGATAAACTCTAAATCGAATTTCAACTTGCTCTTAGCACGAGAGTGTATCCATGGAACAGGGGCAGTGCCATCGATTTTACACCAAAGGTTAATTATCTGGAGGAAAGATGGCATTCTTGAGAATATCGAAGTTGATCAGAGTTATTACAAGATCGACGAGGCCAAAGGTGCGAAGAAATATTTTGACCAACATTTGGCGAATATCGTGTCTTGTGATGATGAGTCAGGATCCTACACTTCAGTCAACACAGGCCGTATCCTGAATCTTGATCCTAATTATGGATTTATCTGGGATACTAAAGAGGAAATGGAGCCTGAAATGGTAATTACACCTACGGGGTGGCCTGCAGTCGATGAAGATGACTGCTGAGTCGGAAAGTTTGGCTCGAATTTTGACCTATTTGGTTAAGAATAAAAGAAAATCGGCATTAGAAGCTGAGAAACTACAAAATTTGGCTATCGAGGCCAAAGTTGAAGAATGTAAAGATGGCCAACAGAGCCAAACAATAGCTTCAGAAAGTTAGAGGCTAGATTTCATCTATGACAATGAACCTTTGGGGTTTGAGAAAAACCCATTAATGAGGTGCAGAGAATGCAAGCGCAAGACCCACTCGAAGAGATAGATATAGGAGATGGGGTCACAAAAGACCAACTTATATAAGCACTAAAGTTGGGTCAAAGATGAAGGCTAAACTGATTGAAGTATTGAAAGAATACAAAGACTATTTTGCCTAGGACTATGGCGAAATGTCTGGCTTAAATCGAAGCGTAGTGGAGCATTAATTGCCTATTCAGCCAGGAAGATGGCCAGTAAAGCAACATCCTCGATGGTTTGCTCCAGAAATCACAATGAAGATTAAGTAGGAGATCGAAAGACGGATAAAAAGTTGGTTCATAAGAACTGCAAGGTATGTCGAATTTTTAACCAACATAGTACCTGTTATCAAGAAAAATGGAACACTTAGAGTATGTATAGATTTTAGAGACTTAAATAATGAGACTTAAACAATTCAGCCGCAGGTTTCGAATACTTGAGTATGCTTGATGGTTATTCTGGCTATAATTAGATTCGCATAGCATAAGATGATGTTCCCAAGATGGTGTTTCGATGTCCAGGAGCTTTGGGAACATAGAATGGGTCGTGATGCCATTTGGTTTAAAAAACGTCGGAGCAACCTATCAAAGAGCCATGAATGCCATATTCCATGATTTTATTGAAAAATTTATGCAGGTATACATTGATGTATTGTGATAAAATCTTCATCTAAAAATGATCATTTGGATCATCTTCGATGCTAATTTAAGAGGATGAGAAAAATGGATTAAAAATGAATCGATTAAAATTTGCTTTTGGTATACATGCAGGAGACTTTTTAGGTTTCGTGGTGCACAAAAAAGGCATCGAGATCAACCAAAACAAAACGAAAGCAATTTTGGATCTCAAGCCTCTTTCATTAAAGAAGCAGCTCCAGTCTTTGTTGGTAAAGATAAACTTCTTGAGAAGATTTATTTCAAATCTAAGTGGCAAGACGAAGGTTTTTTCCGCCGTTACTCAAGATCAAGAAGGAAAGTGATTTTCACTAGGGCAAAAGCAAAAAGAGGCTTTCAACGCTATCAAAAAGTACCTCACAAAGCCTCCCATTTTATTGCCACCTAGTATGAATAAGAATATGAGGTTGTATATTGTTGCGTCGAATACGATCATAGGAAGTATGTTAGCACAAGAGGACGACAGTGGTGTCGAAAGACCTATCTATTACCTCAGTCGAATTTTAATAGATGTTGAAACTAGGTACATTATGATTGAAAAACTGGGCCTATGCTTGTACTTCTCATGTATGAAATTAAAGAAATATATAAAAACCAGTTGATGTTAATGTTTCTTCTCATTCTGATGTTATTAAACATATGTTGTCTAAACCCATTTTACATAGTCGAATTGGGAAATGGGTACTAGCATTAACTGCATTTTCTTTAACGTATATGCCTTTGAGGGCTATGAAAGGCCAAATAGTGGCAGATTTTGTTGCGTATCATGCAATAGTCAAACCATCACTTAACATGGTCCACACAAACCCTTGGAGCTTATACTTCGACGGGTCAAGTCAAAAAAATGGAACATGTGTTGGGATCTTAATATTATCCCTAAAAGATATTCCGACGAAGTTTAAATGTAAAGTCGAAGAAAATGTTCCAATAATGGAGCAGAATATGAAGCCATAATCACCGGTCTCAAAATCTTGAGGGATTTAGGAGCCAAGAAGGTCGAGATAAAGGATGATTCGAAGCTAGTGATCAAACAAATCACATGAGAATATAAGTGCATAAAAGAAAATTTGCTGATGTATTTCGTAATAACGGAACACCTATTAGAATGCTTCGAGGTTTTCAGCATTACACATGTGCCTAGAATGGAAAATGAAGAAGCCAATGATTTAGCACAAGTTTCATATGGGTTTAAAGTGTCAAAAGATAGGCTTAAGGATTTTATTGAGGTGAAAGAAAAGATGGTGTTGAACGTCTCACCGTCACCCAAAATGGCAAACCCAAAAACTAGGGGGGGTAGATGTTTTCAGTAAAATTTTGAAAGACGTGAAGTTTTTTCCATTGGCAATTTATTACAGTCAGATTGGAGAAAACTAATCATAGAGTACCTAGAAAATCCAGTCGGAAACACTGATAGGAAAATCAAGTATATAGTGTTAAGCTATGTACGTCTGGGAAATGAGTTTTTGAAAAAGACTCCAGAAGGAGTGTTGCTCAAATGTCTTCAGGACACAGAAGCATAACTGGTAATGTCTGAGGTACACATTGAAATGTGTGGGGCCCACCAAGTTGGCCATAAAATGAAATGGTTATTATTTCGACAAGGTGTGTGCTGGCCAAGTGTGTTAAAAGACTATATTGACTTCGCCAAAGGGTGTCAAGAATGTCAAATACACACAAGCATCCAACATGTACCAGCCAGCGAGTTGTATGCAATTATCAAGCCTTGACCCTTTCGAGGTTGGGCATTATATGTCATTGGTGAGATTCAACCATCCTCATCGAAACAACAAAAATTTATCCTAGTTGGAATACACTATTTCACAAAATGGATAGAAGTTATCCCTTTGATAAAAGTGGATCAAGAGGCTATGATCGAATTCATTCAAAAACACATCGTGTATAGGTTTGGAATTCTTAAAACCATTACTACATATGAAGGTTCAGTTTTTGTGGGTCAAAACACGCAAGAGTTTGTTGCTGATACAAGATTCAAGTTTGTTACTTCCACGCCTTACTACGCCCAAGTTGAGGCAGCCAACAAAGTGGTAATTAATTTAATCAAAAAACACGTTGCCAAGAAACATAAGAATTGGCATAAAACATTAGACCAAATTCTATGGGCTTGTCGAACATCCCGAAAGGGGACAACCAATTCAATGCCTTTTCGTTTGACATTTGGGTAATGATGTTGTGTTACTAGCAGAAATTTGTTTACAATCAGTTAGGGTGCAACGAAAAATGACATTCCGTCAGAATAATATTGGATATTAATGTTCGACGAAATAACTATTTTGGATGAAGAAAGATTGGTTGCAGTAGACACGTTGATACGATAAAAGTGTGTGTGGCCAAAGCGTACAATAAAAGAGTTAAGATAAAAATGTTTGCAATAAATGATTACGTTTGGAAGGTGATTTTACCTATGGATCGAAGAGATCAAACTTTAGGAAAATGGTCACTAAATTGGGAATGAAAATTTCAAGTAATCCAAACGTTTACTAACAATGCCTACGAAATTCAAGAGTTGGGTATTGATTGACGAATCTTAAGGGTAAATGGGAAATATTTGAAAAAATATAAACCTATGTTCCAAGAGATTCAAATAAAAATGTAATGAAATTGATCATTAATTATAAAAGCCAAGATGGCATACAAAATGGCCAATCAGCGTTACAATTGTCTCGAAAAAGAAATACATCAGGCATGAAACCTAGACTTAAAATCTTCAAAAAGGGTCTTCTTATGACCAATTCTACTATCGAGGAGGCCTTTCTTCTCCTAAAGTTGGCCAATCCTTTCTTTGATTTCAAGGGCTTTCTCACCATGTGCAATCCCTTTGAGAATCTCCTGGTCGACAACGCCTTGAGCCGGAAGAGGTTCAGTCGAATCCAAATAAGCCTTTTGTTCCTTGACTTCAACAATCTTCTTGGTAAGTTCATCTATTTGAGCTTGATAGTCTGAGATTTGCTGGTTGAAGGCTTTATGTTTGTTGAGACGTTCCTGCTTCTTGGCCTTAAAATCATTGAGCTTTTCCTCACAAACTTCACTAAAATCCCACTCTCGTCTCATCTTGTTGATCTTCGTATTAATTTGAAAGTCAGTGTGCCAACAAAGAGCAAGGTCTTTAACCAATTACGTGAAGAAAGCTTCAAATTTAGTCAGGTACTTGGCCACAGGAGCAAGAAGCTTGTGTCGAGCAAGCTTGTCAAGCAGTTTGAGGATGTCAAGTCACAAGGCTTCTTCCTCTTCGACGACAGCCAAAACCCCATGCTCAAACAAATAGTTTTTCAGCTATTGGAGTTTGAGAGTGATATAGGCATCCATTTCTGGAGTAGGCATGGTAGTCGAGGAAGAGGGTTGAACCTCAGTTGACGCTTGGCAAAGTTGCTGCAACTTTCTCAGGGTCTCTGCCAGATTCTTCTACTTCATGGATAGAACCTCCTCCGGAGTGAGAGTGCTATGGGATGTACCTTCACCAGCAGCGGTTGAAGGGGCTTGAATTTGCTGAATGTCGAGATTTTTATTGGCTTCAGGCGACACGCTTCGGAACTCATCTTGCCTTCGAGGACTCAAGAGGGTGTGAGTCTCAACTAGTTGGGTTTTGACCCTTACGTTGCTTGTAGCCTCATCAAGAGTTGAATAAGCCTTGTTTCCTTATAACAAAGAAGTTATGATCAATGTCGGAGAATAATTCACGAGGTTATGAAACAAGAGTGATCAAATACCTTGGGAGCTACGTGTTATGGGGAAGCTGGAGTAATTTCTTCTTGATCAATGGGCACAAATATTTCAATAAGATCATCAGGGACAAAGATCTTTGCGGTCAAAGAAACAATTCTTGAAGAAGGTTTCTTGGCCAAAATTTTCTTTTTCTTTCTTGCCGGAGAGGACGGAGTAGATGGTGGCGCCTTCACTATAGGAAAAATATGGGAATGGGCGGCGCTACCATCAGAATCCTTACTTTCGACAGAAGGCACCTCTTCAAGAACCTAAGTCATAAGAAATGTAAGAGGGTGACTGAATTAAAATATCATGAAACGCTAAGACGCAAAATACCTGTGGTTTTGGAGCTGCATACGCTTTTTGCTTTTTAGGAGGTTTGTTTAGGGTTGGCGCAGCAACTGGAGCCTACTTTCGACCCTAGAAAATAAATATATAGAGAGATAGTGGTTGTTATTTTTGCTTCTCAAAGAAAGGAAGGACAAGGGAGCAGTAGTTACCTTCTTTGTTCAGGGCTCTTCGACATCAATAGTTTGGATTTTCTTAACGAGAGCGTCGGTATTCGGCTGTGGAGCCAGTGTTTCGCCAGCAAGGGCAAAAAAATCGTCAATCATGTTTTGGAGAAAAAGTGCACTGGGGAAATATTGACGTTGTATTCATACCACCACTTGTCAAAGTCTTTGGTGTTCAGGAAGGATTGCTGAAATTTGAAAACGGGTAATCAGAGGCACTGAGTCGACTTGTGAAATTTGAGGCAAGCTTTGTGACCTTCAAAGTTCAGTTGTCGACTAGCCCACACAATGTCAGTCGGATGAGACACCAGCGACTTTTGCAACATCTGGCTCAAGCCAAATTATCGAGCCACCTGGTTAGGCTGATAGCTCAGGAACCCATATCCCTTCGACCCAACCTCTATCCTGAAGGGCAACATAATAGGAGTAAAAAATACCCTTCACACAGCACTCGACAGCGCTGCAACTTAGGGAGAATCACCAGGAAGAGGGTTTTTAAACCATGTCGGGCCAAAGTTTCGATTCACAAATGGGGCCATACCTGGAACGAAAGAGGTGGCTTCGATGAACATATTAATATACTTCATGAAAATGTGTTTGTTGGGGGTCTCCTGGCAGGTCATTAAGGCAAGTCTTACGCCTTCTATAGGTCGATCCTGGTTCAAACACATTATACGCTCCGACACAAGATAGCCCAATTGTTATTCGAAAGTAGCGTTTAACTAGTGTTACAACAACCACATGGGGCCAGATAGGTTTAGGGCCTTTGAAGTGGAGTGGAGAAGCTTCAATTTTAGTGTCGCAAGCTCTAAAGAATGGTAAAGAGAGGCTAGCAGAAGTTTACATAAAGAAACCTGTCGACCTTCATAGATTTGGATTTCCAGGCTTATATAGCTCTTAGCTATTTGTAGAGAGCCATGAAAAAGCACATAATACAAGAGCCATAGAGTTAGAAAAGCAATGTGTTCCTCGTCGGACACTTTAGCGGAGTCTTGGTCGTGGTGATCTTCAATATAATTATGAAAACTTGCACGATTGAAGGTAAAAGTGTTTTCCTTCGGAAGATTTGGGTCGAAGGTTTCTCCCAGAGGTGAGAAACCAGTGATGGTTGCCACGTCGGAAAGGGTAGGCGTTAGCATACCACAAGGAAGTTAGAAGGTGTTAGTCAAACCTTCCCAAAAGTACATCGAAGCAAGTATCATACATGGGTTCATTCGATGGGCGTTCCTCGAGATTTGGATCGCGTCGAAGAAGCCAACCATTTTCCATTGTTCTTGGTGTTTGTGTTGGACTTTGTTGATCCGGGCCCATACTCTTTATTACCATGAGTGGGCATCGACCTTAAAACTCTGGCCTTTGGGTCCATGAACTTCTAGTAGATAGAACCATCCTTCTCAAAGGTCGGTGGAATAGCGGGAGTAAAGCTAGGGAAGTGTGATTGAACGTTTCTGGGTTGCATTTCGGTATCCGGATACGACACACGAAAAGCGATGAGTTTTTCAGCAATGACAAAGGGAATGGGCATTTGGCGTTGCCAAATCTTCACTACCGCCTCGTCAGTGGATGTTGGTTGAGGAATGGGTTTTAGACTTTCTTCTTTAGTAAGTTGGAAAGAAATGGGTTGTTACAAGTGTTGAATGTGACTACATCCTTATCATTAGCAGAAGAGGCCATCATAACGAAAGAAAGAAAGGAAATGAGAAAAAAATATTGCTCTGAAAGTTGTAGGAAAAATGCAAAAATGAAGAAGAAGAAGAAGAAGAAGAAGAAGAAGAGAGAGGAAATGGAGAATATGGAAGAGTGATATTTATAAGAAAACAAAATGGCAACCAAGAGTCAGTCGATTGAGGACAGATGTCTGATTCAGTGGTAGTGGGAAAGTTAGTAGAGGTAGTTGAAAACCCACGACCTAGGAAGTAGCTTCAAATGATGACATTTTCCTTGGAAATCGTGGCACGGAAAGGTATCATCATTGTGAAGAACAACATCAATGATTATACACCCAACCAAAATTTGGGAAACTCAAAACGCCAAGTTTCTCGGTTGAAATGTCTCTCAGTTGAAGCTGGCCTTTTAGGGGGGAAATTCGTTAGTCAACAGATTTCGACTATGCTGAAGAAGAAAAATAGAAGCAATAGGAACGTAGTCGGAAGGGTTCGACAATTAAGAAGGACCTAAGCCAGGTCAAAAGGAGGTCGATGGGGGGTGATCTTGTTGAAGTCGAAACCGAACCTGCAAGGATTGATATAATTAATTGAGCAGAACATGGGGGAAGTTGCAAAAGACGTGGGTTTACAAGCTCAGACGCGTGGCACATTGTGAGTGGCCAACAACCATATAATAATTATTTTTTATTTCTATTTAAGGAGAGTTGATTTATAGTTTTAAGAGGTGGCATTAGTAACATTGCAAAAGGAAAACACTCAAAGTATCAAGCGTCTAAGAGAGAAGAGTTAATTCCTGCAAAAATGTATACTTGCTTCCACATTTATTTTCAAGCAATTTAACTTACCAAGTTATTTTATCTGCTTTGTTATTTACATTTTTACCTTGCTTTTGTCCATTTATTTTAATTCTACCTTTTTACAAGCATTTTTACCTATCATTTTCTTAACCCAAACACTTCACCAAAACACACCATATACTCAACACTTAGTCTAGGATTTTGTAGTCGATCCTGCAAGTAAACCTCCATAGGAAGGCTAGAGTTATTCACGCGAAAACCACGTGCGAACTGGTAACGAATGTAAAGTAGTAGGTTACACCGACTCAAGTTAGTGTAGTGATGCTAAGGATAAAAAAATCCACATCTGGCTATGTGTTTATGTTAGGTGGTGCACCATTTGTTTAGAACTCAAGAAAAGAACAAGTAGTGGAATTATCATTGTGTTAAGTAGAGTGCATAGTTGATTCCCTATGTGCATGTCAAGTAACATGGATGGAGAATTTGGTCGAAGAATTTACAGCAAAGAATCATGAAGCAATTACCATGAAGATCGACATCATGCATGCTATCAATTTGGTGAAGAATCTGATAGCACATGGAAGAAGCAAACACATCGAAATGAGGTTCCATTATCTTCGAGAACAAGTGGCAAAATCGAAGCTGAACCTCGAACACTGCAGAATTAAGAATCAGACTGTAGACATCATGACAAAAGGAGTGCATGTCGAAGTATTCAAGAAATTGAGATCAACGATGAATGTAGATAGCTTAGACACAGTGAATTAGGTGGTGTGTAGCAGTAAATTCATGACCATTAAGCTATGGATAAACTTAAGTCAATAAAACCAGAGTCACCATCGCACTTTTATTGTTTCCAAAGGAAAAGGAAAAAGTATGAACAAAACCCAAAGGTAAGAAGTTTTCAAATCAAAACTAATAAAATGCCAGAGATTACAGGTAAGGGGGTTGGTTACACGGAGGGAAGATGTTAGCATCCAAAGTATCCTAGGTACTCCTAGGGAGCCCTTTTTATGTGCGCATGTGTTTTAGTATAAAATGATGTTTGTAATAAATAGAGTGAAGGGATGAGAAAAGAATTTCATTAATTATATTTTTGTGTTTGACAAGACCTTCGGACTTGTTCCTACGTACCAATATAAAAATGAGGGATTAAAATCTCGTAGTTCGTAGTAACAATTTCAAAATGAGTGGATTGATTTTAATAAAAGTTTAAATTTAAAACAGGCACAAAAGGGCCTAAAAGAGTTTGAATATGTGTTAATTCTTTTATTCTTTTGGAAATTTTAAGTTAAGTATGGTTAAATTCATTTACAAGTTTGATTTAAGAAAAGAGTGTAAAATGCAATGGCATAAGGCCAAAGTTTCTAATTTGCAATGAAGTCTAAGTTTAAAAATCACAAGCAAAGAAGATTTTGAAAAAAGGGAGAGATTTCAAATTTAAGAAGTGGGAGGAGATGAAGAGACTAATCCTAAGAATTTTTTTTAAAGTTAAGAGTTGAAAAGATCTGACCAATGGGATGCAATCCAATACACAAGAATGTCATATAGACCCCCATTTTTCCTTTGGACTTGAAAATCAAGAAATATCAATAAGCAAGCAATATGAAGAGAAAGGCATCAAATAAATATAGCCACATCCAAGCTAGCAACTTCATAGTCTTCTTCATAATCTCCCCCATGTATCAGATGGCATACTCCTTGAATGACTCAGAATAAGGCATTATACACAGGTTCAAAGTAACATTTGCATCAAGACCATGTAGTAGATGAACTGAAGTGGATCCTAATACTTGCATCAGATGAAAGCTCACATCACAATGACTTGGTTTCAAAAATGTTGGCATTGGCCAAGTCCTTTTGCATAGGGAATGTTGCCTAATTCTAAGTCCCAAGCTCAGGTCAAATCCAACAGTCCACACAAACATTTTTCTAGGCTTTTTTATTGTTTATTAGGTACTTTCAGGTCCTAAGACCACAAACACAAACAAGATTCACAAACAAGTATATACAATCATAATATATGGCTCAAATGATCAAAGTGAAAATGACATAAACATAAACAAGTTAAATGATATGTATAATGACAAATGATAAATGGCTTGAATTTAGATTGCATAAAGTAAATGACTTGAAATTAAAAAGTTAGTCAAATGTTAGTTGATTAGAAGTTATTGGAGTTTTGCTTTTCAATTGTTTAAGCCATTCTTTGGATAACACTCAACCCTCTATTCACAAGCATGGATCCTTGAACCAAGACATCTCCCAAAGGAAAAAAAAGGCCAAGTTTCCACACAATACCATGAAAGGAGGGAGACTTATAATCTCACTTACTAGAATGCTATGCCTTTTGTGTCAAAATTTAGCGCTATGTTAAGCAATCGTAATTGGACTTATGTAGAAGTCACAACTATCTGAGGTCGGGCAATACAATTTTTGGTGTTAATGCGTGTTAGAGATATGGTATAATGAACCATACTCCTAAAATATACCACACACAAAAAAGAAAATGATCAAAGGGTGGACCTAATCTCATCCATACTTGTATTGGTTCATGAACCAATTAGCCTTAGGATCTTGAGATGTCATTGGCCAATGAGAGGAATGAGATAGAAAGGGATTGAAGATGAAGAGGGAGGGGAGATGAGACCAACACAAATTGGTCATGGGAGGAGTTTTATCAAATTAAAATCATTAATTCATTTTGGGAGATGAAATGTACATTTCATCAATCCCCTAAATCCAATGATTTTAATCCAACAAAAGTCAAATCAACCTTGACCAAGGCCTAAACACATAGTCAAACTTCACAAGTCGATAAAAATGGCTCAACACAATTTATTTTTTATTAAACAAATTAAAAATGCATTAAATTAAATTATGTTTTATCCAAAACCTAAAACGTCTTCAAAACATCAAATAAATGGCCAAGAAATTTATCATAGGTCAAACAAGGTCAAAGGACCTTGGAGATTTTTTTTTTACTATTTTTGAAAAGTTAGAAGTATTTTTAAACAATTAAAAATATGCACAAAAATAATTAAATCATGAAAAATATCAATATTGATCCAAAAAATAATTTTAATTCATAAAATGAAAAAGGAAAATATTTGAATTTTTTTGGTGAAAGTCCCATAATTTTTGGATCAATAATGAAATTAATATGAATTAATGAAAATAAAGCAATTAAAATGAAAATTCAAAAATTCAAAAATATGTGGACCATCTGATCTCCCTCATTAATTGAGGTGGCAGATCAGATGGTTCAAAGCACGCGTTCTATGTGTTCCTTAGTCAAATGAGATGCACGCGTGGTAATCACTTTGAATGGTTGAGATTAGAACGTATGACTCAGATCAAAGGGTTCTGGACAAGCCAACACACCACCGGAGCCCTGGCTCCGATCATCTTCTCCGGTGAGGACCACCGGACTAGTCCAAGTTCAACTCAAAGAAAAATGGAAAATGAGTATACTATTTTGAAGGAAAAATGCTCAGGAGCTCGAATTTGGCCTCACTTTTGTCTAATTCCAAGTATA
The DNA here is from genome assembly GCF_024323335.1 of Lathyrus oleraceus. Taxonomy (NCBI): domain Eukaryota; kingdom Viridiplantae; phylum Streptophyta; class Magnoliopsida; order Fabales; family Fabaceae; genus Lathyrus; species Lathyrus oleraceus. Next base: position 77,588,729 of record NC_066582.1, on the reverse strand, counting down.
TGAAAAGATACAGGGAATTGAATTTGAGGATCATGAACTGAGTTGCTTCGATTTGACCTCAAAGCAACTCAATCTTCTTGCCTACATTGGTAGGACTTCAAACAACCAAAAATCAACAAGAATAGTGGAGAATTGAGTGAGAATCGAAGAGATGAAAAATCTAAAAATTCACCTTCAATGGAGCTTCAGATTGGCATGATCTTGCTTCCAATTATGCTTGGCCTTGCTTCAGATGTTTGATGGAAGAGAAATAGATCAGAGAAAGGGATGGACTCTTGGAGTTTCAATCTCAAAAGAGATGGAGAATTGAAACTCGATTTTCAAAGAAAATCCTCAAGTTTATCCTTCAATGGTGAGGGTTTGGGGTTTCTGAATCAAAGCTTGGGCATGAGGTCCTCAATTCTGAGCATGAGAGGTTCTATTTATAGCCATAGAGAATGATATTTGCACACTTCCAATTTTGGCAAAAAATTGAAAATCCTCTTTGCATGGTTGCATGTGCGTGCATGAGGCCCATGAAATGATAGCATCTGATCCATAAACCAATGTGAAATATACTGAAATCATCTTGGAAGCTTATGCAAGTGTGTATGGAAATTGGACCTTGAAAATATCCAAATGGTACTTTAACTTTCACCCATGCGCAAGTGCCTCATACTTTGTCCAAATGAGATGATCTTGGATGTTTTGGAAAGGTGAGATCAAGGGGAACACCTTTCATGTTGAACACCTTTTAATTTGAAGCTTGGATCATAATGAATTTTGAGGAGGAATTTTGGGAAATCAAACATATTTGAAAATTTTCTAAGTCTTAAGTCAAATGTTCACTTCTTCCACCTTGAATAACTTTTTCTATGAACTTCAAATGAGAAAAGTTCCTTCATAGAAGTTGTATATATTTCAAACATATTCAATTTGGTCACCAAATTGACCTCATTTGGATTTGGCATGAAGGAGTTATGCATTTTAGAAGTTGAGGAAAATCACTTGTTTAATGGTATTGGTCCAAAATGACCTATAATGTTTCCTCTTGACACATGCATTTGCAAGTTGAATTTTCACTTCCTCCAAAAATAAAAATTGAAGTAGACATCTTGAATTTTATCATGCAATTTTAATATATTTCATCTCATAAAAATTGAGCAAGTTATGGTCTTGGGAAGTTGACCTCCAAACTAAGGTTCAGACAAAATGACCTATAATCTTTCACCATAAAATATGACTTTCCAAGAAATATTATCTCTTGACCTCAACATTAAACTTGTTTGGAATGTCATTTAGAGTAACTTTTCTTTTGGAATCATTTTCATATGACAAAAAGTGTAGGAGATAGGGTTTAGGGAACCCCAGTTTTGACTAGTTGACTTTCTCTGGTCAACCACCATGAACCAACTTGCTAGCTTGACAAACTCTTGACTTTTGTGACTCATGGAGGATCATATATGCATAAGATGATGTAATGTGAAGTATACCTTGAAATATTTGATCAATTGTTGAAGAAACGTGTTGAAGAAGTCACACAAGATACCCAGATGAATTAGGGTTTCCCAGGCAAACCAACTCCAAACTTTTGATGATTTCTTGATTAAAATAACATATGAAGATCATGGGGATCCATATATGATACTTAAAGCCAATGTAAACCAATTCTTGATTGAACTCCTTGCACTAAGGGACTTAAACCCTAGATATGAGCTTGCTAGAGCATAGGTGAGCATACACACTACCTACAAAAGAAACGAACTATACATTGAAATATTTTTGGTATTTTGGTTAGTAAATAAAGAAAAATTAAGTATGATACAATCAAATGTACTTGGTGATCTCTCCCAATGCACACCCTATGAATGAGGGGTAGGGCGAATGCCAAGGTGTGATCCCAATGCTAATGCATATGATGAGAATAGCATGAGGGATCTTAGGGTCAAAATTGGGGCCTTACAGTGTGTTGAGATGTAATTCTTTGTGTCAATGTATCATTTTGACAGAGTCTGTTACTGTCAAAATGTATAGTGTGTCAAATTGTAAAACTGTTGAAATGTAGACGAAGTGTGTCTTAGACAGAAAATAAGACTTAACATTTATTTTATGTTTTTTATGAGTTAGTTAGTTAGAGATTGATTGGTGCGAAAGCAATCTCAGCCTATAAATGGAGAGGTACTCTATTATTTCAAAAAGAAGGTAATGTAGTTGTATAGTTGAATAGAATTTTAGTGTGAAAAGCCGAGAAGTTTCTTTGTAGAATTCTTCTTCTTCCCCTTTTCTATAAACCATAATTTCTCTTTTCTTCCTCAATTCATCTTTTATTTTCTTCTTCAATAACCATCGTACAACAGAATCATCTTGCAATCAAGGTTGGTTGATTCACTCGAGTAAATAGTGAAGAACAAGAAGAGTAATTAATCATAAAGATTAATTCTTATTCATCAAGATTTGGTTCAAAATTCTTCATAGATTTAGTGAAATTCCACATCGGAATTCATCGTAATTCCATAACCGGACAAATCGAATTATTCAGGGGTTAGTTTAGTGTTGGAAGAGTTAAGCATCATCTAAATGTGTTTTTTTCTCTTTGATTGTTATTGTAGTGTAGGTTGACTACTAGACTTAATCTTAGTTGGCAGGGTATTAGTCAGGTTGATAGCAGGTGGAATGTGTCATTTGTGTGAGTCAGGTTGAAATTATGTATTACCTAACTGACTATTGCAACATTGTGTATTTACTTGATATACTGTGTAGGTAGGTGGATTCCTATTCCGCAATCGGTTTTAGAGATGTTCAAAGTGTTTATGGGGCTAGGTTGAGGTAAGAGGGTGGTTCTACGTCTATCCTCGATCTGACATCCAATAATTTGAACTATCTGAAAAATGAGTAGTGAAATTATTTTTGTTGAAAAAGTTTATCGATTAATCACTAATTGGTCACATTTATTTGTCTGTGTCTTAGTAGTGGGTCCACACTCGTTCGCCAGATTTTAACCTCTCTCTTCTAAACCGAAGCATAAACAACTCTTATGTTTAGGCTTATAGTGGGTGTTGTTTGGCGAGTGCCTCTCCGATTTTTTGTGGTATCTTTCCTGTTTGGACTCTTCCCTTTTTCAAACACCTGATTATGGTGGGTTTGTGTGGTGGTTGATTGTGTAGTTGTTTGTCTTTCTTTTAGTATAATGCATTGGATTTAGAGTACCCATGATATTCTTTGTATTCCTTTTAACACTTTGGATTTAAAAAAACTATTAAAATTATGTATACAATTTGATTCAATTTAATTTGAACCTAATTTCTGTTTTGAAAAATTAATTCAAACACATATGTTAGTATTCAAATTTTTTCCATTTTAATTTTTTAAAAATCACTTTACAATTTGAACTTAAACTATTTAGATTTAAACACTTCTAATTTTATCTACTTTTAGCCAGAAATTTCCTACGCTCACCTCATCAAAATACATTGTATCAAGATTTGACATTTTAGATTTAAATTTAATATTTTATATTATAAAATATATTCATTACCTTTCAATTTACATTCAACAATCATCAATGCGTGAATGCATTTGGAATCCAAATTCAGTATATGCATTTAAAAGAGCATTTTAACTCCTTTTATAAAGAGAAAATGGTAGGACTAAAAATTAAATGGGTGGAAGGTAGATTGATTGTGACTGCATACAAAAATGGAAACGCATATATACACTTAATAAATGGAGAAAACATTTAACATAACTGCACCTGTTTTCATTCCATAGAAAAAGGAAACATTGGCAATAAAAATGGATTTCTCATGACATTATTTGGGGACGGTTTCATCACTACAAAGGAATAATCCAATAAACACATAACACATTTTTTCTACAAAATTGGATTGATAGATGCAATTAGGTTGTTCATGCTATAGTTTAGTTAAAAAATTTAATCAAACCGAATTATAATAATACTTTTCAATTAAATTAAATTGTTTTAATTTATTCAAAATTGAATCAAAATTATTAGTTTGATATACCAATTCAGAATTTCGCACCGTATGTTGATTTTTTTTAAAGAATCATTACATATCTTTTTAATATTCTTTATTTTTTATTTCGGTTCGATTTCTGTTTTAATCAGATTAAATATGATTCGATTCACTAATCAAACATAATAGTTCGATTATTAAGACTTCAGTTCGACTGGATTCAAATATTGGATTCAATTCGACTTTTTTTTTTTTTAAGAACCCTAAATACACAAAGTTAAAAATTAAAGCTCATGCATCAATGACTACAAATTGTTTTACTATAATAATAAAATGTAAATGTGTTGTAGCCACAAGACAAATATAACATTGGTAAAACAGCAAGATCTAGAGGATTGTCCATTAAGGCACATCACAAAGCACAAGAAAATCTCAACTTTTTGAGATCAATATATATTTATCTTACTCCAAAGTAAAAAAATAAAAATAAAAGTAGTGAACTACTATTTAAATAAAACAAATAAATCCACATCATTTGACCACAATGCCTCACTAAAGTCCATCACATTAAATTAATTAAACTAAAGTAAAGTAAAATGAAATAATAGAAAACATAACCATGATGAGTGAGGGTCACATTTTAAAAGTAAAGTAATATAACGACAATATTGAATATAAACAAACAATAATAGATCCAAACAAGAAAAAAGCAATTTGTCAACAAAATAAAAAACAAGAAAAAGCATAACATCATCTCAATCAGTTCAAAGGTGTTTATCATTCAATTTTTTTTAAATATAAATCAAAGCCATAGAATGAGGAATAAATTAGAATATACATATGTTAGATTAGTGGGTTACAGTTAAGATTAGGATAGAGATTTTACAAATAAAGTACCATGCTCATATGAGTACTTTTACATTATTTTATTTAAATGAAAACAAATTATAGTTTTTTTTTTAACCGAAACAGAACTGATCATCGAATTAGATTACTCAATAAATCGAATATCGAAGATGAAACCAAAAAAACACAAGTGAATCAAATTAATCGATAAACCGAATACTGTTTCTGTAATCGATATTCAACCCAATTACTGATTGAAGAAACAAATATAAATTTACTTATTGTATATTAATTTATGGACTCAAAGTGCTTGTGAAAATGCACCAACTAAAAAGTCATTGTTGTAAAGTTAATGGCGCTGAAGCTCACCATTTTGTCGGATCAAAATCTTCGGACACAGACACAGCTTTTCTGGGATCAACCACTTCTTCTTCAAGACCATGCAAGATCCATTTTTTCCTCAAAAAAGACTTTTATTTTTTACAGTTTCTTATATTCAGTGGGAGTTAAAAAGTGTACAAATTGTTTCTTACATCATGAAATTGTTTCTAACATGATTTAGGAAAAAAGAAAACCCTAGTTTGTTTCACAAGCTATACGCAAAATATTGCTTTTAGGATTATTTACATGGTTAATCTTTTCCATAAAAGTTTCACCTAACCTATTGCTAGAGTCACAACCAATTGGTTAAAAGTATTTTTAAGTTGTTGGAAAGTTCCATACATGTGATAATGGCGTTATGGTCACCTCTGTGTGGTCCAATTCTTGTGTGTTTGTGTTAACAACTAATATGTAACTGAAAATGTTCCTTCCTGTTAGTCTCGTGCACCTAAAACAAAAACTGTGTTTGTTGTGACTTGTAGATATTTCTTTTCTAATTATAAAATATCTTGATCTAGAAGCTAGGATTAGGATGAATCTAGATATACATACAACCTCTAAAGCATTGACAATGGATGCCAACATGTTAGCATCAGGATCGCATTTGATGACTGAATTGGTGTCAGCATGTTAAAGTGTCGCATCCAATGACTAAATCGATGTCCGTGTGTCAATAGTGTCACATCCAATGACTAAATCAGTGTCAATGTGTCAATAGTGTTGCATCCAATGACTAAATCAGTGTCAACGTGTCAATAGTGTCGTATGACTGAATGATGTTAGTGTATAAATAGTGTCGCATCTGATGACTGAATCAGTTTCAGTGTATAAATAGTGCCAAATCGGAATGATCAAAATTAATATGGTGTCCGATGTTTATCCATTTTTCATTAATAAATATTCTCTTTTGTTTTCATTATTAAGTTAATAACAGAAGAGGATAATTGTTCCAATCTTACAAATAAAATATAAGATAACAGTACATGAATCATGATTAATTAATAGATGATTACAAAGTAATGCTAGCTAGTGCTGAATCTGCAGGCTGGAATGTTTATTATATTAGTTATTAACATTACAAAGTACAGATCAAAAACTTGTTAATGAATTAAGTGTAAGACACTTCCTTCATGAAAATCTATATTAAATTTTGACCATTGATCTATCATAAGATATATAACATTTTCCTGCATTAGTGGCTACACAACCTACATTTCAAAACAAAAGAAAGAAAAAAAAAGTGATGGAGACAGCAGAAGAAGCTAAATATGAAATAATTAAAAAACTATGATATTCAGCATGGACATAGCTAGAAAAAACACAAATTATATTATTATTATTAGATAATAATAATAACACCTATGTTCATGTGCAAATTAACAACCACCATCTCCAATTATATGTCACCCATTCAAACTTGCTTGAAACTGCAATGAAAAAGTAACCATCAAATCAAAGGTAAAAACATATTACCTATATCTTCAACAAATTGTAAAATCCAAACAAGAGTTTTGCCGCTGATTATAGTCACATCTGGATCAGAGACATAAAGAGGATATAAAATTTACAATAATATCATTTTATAAGATCTGAAAATTTGGTTAAATTTGCCTAATTATATTCACTGAATCTGAGAATTCAGATTCAGATCAGCTACATAATCAAAATTCAATGAATTCAATTATTGAAAATAATAACATAATAAGGTAAATCACATAGCATCAGGTTTATCCCAAATATAGCCACACACGAGAAGAATAGATTGTTTGGTTTGTAATTTGTAATTGACTCTATCTGTATCTTCCCACAGCTTTATTGAACCGCAAAACAACGAGAACACAAGAATGCCATGCAAAAGAACTCTTTCGATGCAGTTCAAGAAAGCTGTGGAAGAATACAAAAAGAGCCATAAGATCGTAGAAAATTCATCATAGGAAAATCATAACCCTAATTCAAGAAGAATAAGAGAGGCTAAGAAGAGAGAGATTTTGTTGTAGGTATAGGGAGTTAAGGGGTGGTATTTATAGGACAATTTAGGGGGTTTTTATTAACTTTTTAATAATTATAATTTAATTTTCATTTTTTTTCATCAATCCCTAGAAGAATATTGGGCCTAAGACAACAGATTACTGAACCCCGCTTTTCACGAACCCTAATTCAAAAGCTGACTACTTTGATCCATTAGATATTAAACACCTATAATAAAATATTAAGCAATTTTATGCAAAGTTTTGGTTTGTAGGGTGTTTATTTTACATATGAGAAAATGAAAAGAAAAAAATTAGTCAATTACCATGCGTTAAGACAAGAGTTATAGTCTAATAGGAAGTTCTCAAAAGAATTGATACATCTCATCATTATTAGTCTTATATTTTTGTTAAATAGTCCCTATAAATATTCTTTTATTTAAGAGTATGTAATAGTTGAATTCGTCATTCTTTATAGAGAAATTCTTTAATGTTATAAAAATTCAACAAAGTGATGTCAAATATTACTAGATTTTGAGATAAATTTGATAGCAGAGTCGTAATCAGAATAACATATCAGATATTTATGTTTATGTTTGAATTAATTTTAAAATTAAAAAAAATCATAATATATAAACTAAAAATAATATTTTGTGGATGAAGTTCAAACTTCATCAACCCCATAAATCCAATAGCTTTGATCAAACTAATGTTCAATTCAACCAAGATCAAGGCCAAACAGAAGATGAGTCAACACAAAGTCAGAACAAAAGCTCAACAAAATATTTTATTAAACAAATTAAGTTCCATTTTTAAATGAAAAGAAAAATAATTTTTAAAAGGGAAAAAACCTCAAATCTCTTCAAATCATCAAATAAATGGTCAAGAGATTTATCATAGGCCAAACAAGGTCACAGGGCCTTAGAATAATTTTTTTGGCATTTTTGAAAAGTCATAAGTATTTAAAATCAATTAAAAACAAGTCAAAAATCATTAAATTCACTACAAATATCAAATCCAATCCAAAAAATAATTTTAATTCAGAAAATGGAAGAGGAAATTTTTTGAATTTTTTTGATGAAAGTCCCATATTTTTTGGATTAAAATTGAATTTGTAATTAATTTAATAAGAAAATGGTATTTAAATTATTAAAACAGAAAATGAATTAAATCAAAAAAACAAGGGTCATCAGATCTCCCTCATTAATTGAAGTGACAGATCTGATAGCCACGAGCATCAAGTCCACCATGGTCCAAAGTCAATATGCGTGCAACATTGATAATCAAGATGGAAGGCTCAAATTAGAACATGGACCAAGGATCAGATGGCCTGGATTGAACTAGCGCACCACTAGAGCCCTAGCTCCGGTTATCTTCTCCGGCCATGTCACCAGACTGGTCAGGACCAAAGCATCACCAAAATGGATCGATCATATATTGCTTTGAAGAGAAAATCATGAGGATCTCGAATCTGACCTCCAATTTCTTCAACTCTCACTCTATAGAAAGATATGTGGAGTTGAAAAATGAGGTTCCATAACTGAGTTGCTTCGATTCAACCTCAAAGCAACTCAATCTTATTGCCTACATTGGTAGGGCTTCAGGAAATCGAAAATCAATCAAAAAGGTGGAGAAATGAAGGAGAATCGAAGAATAAAAAGTTTGAGAAATTTCACCTTCAGGTGATGAATTCTGAGCTAGATCTCGATTCAAATCCAATTGGCCTTGCTTCCTTTTACTTGCAGGAGATGTTTGAGATGAAAAAGGATGTGAACCCTTAGAGTTTTAGTTCACAAACATAACTTGAACTAAAACTTGATTTCAAAGAAATCTCCAAGGTGTTTTTTCAATGGAGGCTATGGGGTTTTTTGGGCAGAGCTTGGGTAAGGTTCTCCTCTATTTCTGATGTAATGCTCATGTATTTATGGGCTCTTCAATTTATTTCCACACCATGCAAATCTTCAACCAAAAATAGTAAGTTGTGTGCATGGGTGCATGGAAATATGATTAGGCCCAAGCAATGATGTAATCCACTCCAAATTCGTGTACAATGGATGCTGAGATCATAACATGGAAGCATGCAAAAGATATTAATATTTGAGTGCAAAAGTTTCCAAATTTGACCATGCAAATGAACCATGTGCAAGTCCCTTAATTTTGATCCAAATGCAACGATCTTTGACTCTTTGGAAAGATACTATTAAGGGAACAAATTTGATGTTGGAACTTTTTCCATTTGAAGCTTGTATCATGATGAATTATGACCTTGAAGTTGGAGGAATCAAACATACTTGAAAATTTTCTAAGTTAAAAGTCAAATGACCCCTTTTTCCACCTTGAATAACTTTTTCTATGAGTTTAAAATGACTTTGGTTCCTTCTGCAAAGTTGTAGATATTTCAATTATATTTAATTTGATCACAAATTTGACACCATTTGGATCTTGCATTATGGAGTTATATATTTTAGAAGTTGAGGAAAATTGCTTGTTAAATGATGATGGCCAAAAACGACCTATAATGTTTCCTCATGGCATATGCCCTTGCAAGTGGAATTTGACCTTTATCAAAGAATAAAAGTTGGATAAGAAACCTTGAAATTGATCATGAAACTTGTAACATATTCATATAATAAAAATTGAGGAATTTATGGTTCTTTGAAGTTGACCTTCCATCTAGGGCATAAACAAAATGACCTATAATCTTTCACCATAAAAAATGACTTTCCAAGCAAAATTAGATCTTGATGACAACATGAAAATTGTTTAGAATGTCATAAAGAGTAACCTTGATCTTGGAATAATTTTCATATGACAAAAAGTGTAGGAGATAGGATCTAGGGAACCCTAGATCTAACCATTTGACTTTTCTAGTCAACCTCCTTGAACCAACTTGCAAACTTGAAGTTCTTTTGCTCTCTGGGGCTCATGAAGGATCATATATGCTTATGATGAAGTTTAATGGAGTATACCCTAATATTTTTTTGACAAAATGTTGAAGAAACTTACTGAGGAAGGCAAATAAGGCACCCAGATGAATTAGGGCTTCCTTTACAAACAAGCTTCAAACTCTTGATGAATTCTTGATCAAAATAACAAATAAGGAACATGGGGATCCATATATGATGCTTGGAACCAATGTGGACCTTTGCTAACTTGATACCTTGCACTGAGGATCTCAAACCCTAGTTGTGAGCTTGATGAGGCACAAGTGGATACACACATTACCTACAAAAGAAACAAAGCTACACATAGACATATTTTTGGTATTTTGGTTAGTAAGCAAAGAAAATAAAGTAGGATACAATTACAAAATGCTTGGTGATCTCTCCCAATGCAACCCAATGAATGATAAGTGAGAAGGATACTAAGGTGTGATCCCAATGCTAATGGCAAGTTAATGAGATGGCATGAGGGATCTTAGGGTCAAAATTAGGGTCTTACAGCTGCCCCTATTTAAGGTCATTCTATTCGGGGATGTGAAGGTTAAAATATTTGTATCAACGTGGTAGAATGGACTTAAATAACAACATCAAGAAACAAATTTTGGTCCCTAAGAGACCTCATGATGCATATGATATGAATGCAAAAAATAATCCTTGTGGGGAATATATTGCCACAAAGGAAAATAATCTGGAGAAACTGAAAGTCCACAAGAGCATAATGCATTCCATAAGGAAAACTCACCGGGGATAAAAAGTTATGCGTAGGCCAGGCTACGACTTAAAAACTATTGGAGACACGAGGGGATTCCATGAAAATACATCAATGGAAAGACTCAGACTGGGGGAAAAAGAATCTGCATGTATCAGGATAAAACCAACACAACAAGAAACAACCACTGGGGAAAGGCGTAAATCAGAACAAAGCTGAAGTACCCAAACACAAAAGGAAATTCGGTTTCACAAAGAAATACGAACCCAGACTCAACTGAGGAAGAAAAACTTCAACACAAGAATAAAAGATATATATTATCTACCACTTGTTACTGGGTAGGAAGATAATACACTCGGGCAGACGGACATCCGTCACCGGTTAAGGTGAACATATCAAGGATGACTCTCTGAGGAAAATGAGGAATATTCATTACCGGTTATTTGGCAAGAATAGCCTGCTAGGAAAAATGGAGAAAATAGGATTTACGACTATCTGTGGGGATAGAAGACCAAAGGAAGAATATCTGTCATCGGTTAAGATGAACATATTAAGGATAGACTATCGAGGAGAATATTTGTTACCGATTAAGGTAAACATATCAAGGATAAACTTGGCGCAAAGAATATTCGTCACCGATTAAAATGAACATATCAAGGATAGACTTGCTAAAAAGAAATAAGATTTACAACTACCTGTTACTGGGTAGAATGAAGGAGAATGGCGATCCAAAACACAGCGGAATATAAAAAAAATCTCCTTTGGTCATCCTTACGAATGGGCATGATCAGTGATAGAATCGTTACCTCTTGTGGAGATTTAAACCTTTGATGCAGATCTACGGAGCGATCATGAATGTTAAATGGTGACAACGCCTTTACTCAGTCCACACGAATGGATTCCTTCAATCTCAGTGCTAACTGCTACGAATGAAGGCTTTGAGTGTGTGTGTGGGTGTATGTGTGTCTGTGTGTGCGTGTGTGTGAGAGAGAGAGAGAGAGAAATGAAATCACAACTGCACAAATGCTTTTGCACAAAGGGTTCTATTTATAGAACCACTTGTGTGGGCTGTAAGCTAAAAAACCCACTTAAGTGTATGTGGTCCATAACTTATGATATACCAAAATCACTTAAGCACGTGGTACCTTACCATATTTCGTATTCTACTTAAGTGCACCGTACCTTACGATGTTCTACAATTCACTTAAATGCACCGTACCTTGCGGTGTTCCTTATTTACTTTATCTCTCATTAATCCGTCCTTTTGTGTGTGACCTTGTAGGTTCTCGCGACATTGGTAATTATATTAAATCACGTATTTAACATAATAAACAGTGAGCGGTATCTAGTAACACATCATTGTTATCCAAGACACGAAAATGTCATGTGATCTGACAAATCCTTTTGTGATAATATTTATGTGTATAATTACCCTTTTGCCCTTATGTCTATATTGAACACAAGGCATAGACCGTGTCATCCTTGTCCAGTTCAATATTAGGCCCGTAGACATTTATCCTGTTACGCAGGATGGGAAAATTACATCTAGGTCACTCATGTCCCTCAACATGCTTCGTGGAGTACCCATCAACTGTCTTTATGGTCATCCAGTTATGGACAATGTTTGATCAACAATAAGACACCCGACTCTACATCTAGGGTACATAGTGGTTTCAAGTCAAAGGGTGGTATACACCATTATCACCATGAGAATAACTTATGACACTTAGCATAACATTCTATATAGTATTCTCATAGCGGGTCAATCCGGTATAAATATTACTCTCAATATTCATACTTATGTTTAAGACTTAATAACTCCTTATCCATGATCCATGAGATGTGATCATCAGTCTATATACATAATAGTCTTAATGCTTTAATGTTATCCCACTTCACAACAAAGCTCGACTACGGATACTTTAAGAATAGTGTCCTTATGTTTAATGGGATCTCATGATTAAGTCACACTTGATACATTAAAACGGACTAGCTATTCTAGGGACTTTATTAAACAAACATAATAAAGAAAAAGCCTTTTATTATTAATAAATAATTCGATACAAGTACCAAAAGTATTGGCCTCTAGGGCTTACACCAACAATCTCCCACTAGCACTAGAGCCAATCAGTCATACCCTTAATGCCCATAGATCTAGTATGGCCATCATGCTTCTGATGCGCAAGAGACTTTGTTAGTGGGTCAACAATATTGTCAAGTGTAGGTACTCTTCATATTTTCACATCTCCTCTATCTATTATCTCTCTAATAAGGTGATAACGCCTAAGTACGTGTTTGGATTGTTGGTGAGATCTAGGCTCCTTAGCTTGTGTGATAGCACCATTGTTATCACAATAGAGATCAATGGGATCCACAATGCTAGGAACTATCCTAAGTTCACTAATGAACTTTTTGATCCAAACAACTTCCTTTATTGCACTTGACGCAGTAATATACTCAGCCTCGGTTGTAGAATCAGCAACTGTATCTTGCTTTGAACTTTTCTAACTCACAGTGCCACCGTTTAAGCAAAACACATAACTAGATTGTGATCTAAAGTCATCCTTATCTATCTAGAAGCTAGCATCGGTGTATCCTATTACAACATGCTCTTCCTGACCTCCATATATCAAGAATGAGTCCTTCGTCCTTCTCAAATACTTAAGGATATTCTTAAACATAAGTATGCATATTGAGAGTAATATTTATACTAGATTGATCCGCTATGAGAATACTATATAGAATGTTATGCTAAGTGTCATAAGTTATTCTCATGGTGATAATGGTGTATACCACCCTTTGACCTGAAACCACTATGTACCTTAGATGTAGAGTCGAGTGCCTTATTGCTGATCGAACATTGTCCGTAACTGGATGACCATAAAGACAGTTGATGGGTACTCCACGAAGCATACTGAGGGACATGCGTAACCTAGATGGAATTTGCCTATCCTGCGTAACAAGATAAATGTCTATGGGCCCAATATTTAACTGGACAAGGATGCCATGGTCTATGCCTTATGTTCAATATAGACATAAGGGAAAAAGGGTAATTGTAAACATAAGTATTATCACAAAAGGATTTGTCAGATCACATGACATTTTCGTGTCTTAGGTAGCAGTGATGTGTTGCTAGATACCGCTCACTGTTTATTATGTTAAATACGGGATTTAATATAATTGCCAATGCCGCGAAAACCTACAAGGTCACACACAAAAGGACGGATTGATGAGAGATAAAGTAACTAAGGAATACCATAAGGTACAGTACACTTAAGTGAATTGTAGAACATCGTAAGGTACGGTGTACTTAAGTAGAATACGAAATATGGTAAGGTACCACGCGCTTAAGTGATTTTTGCATATTATAAGATATGGGCCACATACACTTAAGTGGGGTTTTTAGCTTGCAGCCCACACAAGCGGTTCTATAAATAAAACCCTTATGCATAAGCATTTGTGCAGTTGCAATTTCGTTTCTCTCTCTCTCTCTCTCAAGGCCTTCATTCGTAGCAGCTAGCACTGAGATTGAAGAAATCTGTTCGTGTGGACTGAGTAGAGGCGTTGTCACCATTCAACATTCGTGATCGCTCCGTAGATCTACATCAAAGGTTTCAACCGCCACAAGAAGTAACGATTCTATCACTGATCATGCCCATTCATAAGGATCACTAAAGGAGATTTTTTTTTAAAATTCCGTTGCATTTTGTATCGCTCTTCTCCTTCAGAGTTTACTTGTTGTAGGGTAGGGACATTGTTTCCAATGAGTAATATGTCATCTACATATAATACTAGGAAAACGATCATGCTCCCACTAACCTTCTTGTAGACACAAAGCTCATCTTCATTCTTGATGAATCCATATTATTTTACTGTTTCATCAAAACGAAGATTCCAGCTTCTAGAAGCTTGCTTCAATCCATAGATTGATCTTTGTAACTTACATATTTTTTGGGCTTCTTCTGGTATGTAAAATCCTTCAGGCTGTGTCATGTACACATCCTCAAGAAGATTCCCATTAAGGAAAGCAGTTTTGACATCCATCTGCCATATTTCATAATCATGATATGCAGCGATAACAAGTAAAATCCGAACAGATTTAAGCATTGTAACTGGTGAAAAGGTTTCATCATAGTCAACCCCATGAATTTGTTTATATCCTTTTGCAACCAGTATTGCCTTATAGGTATGTACCTTACCATCCATGTCAGTCTTCTTTTTGAAGACCCACTTGCATCCTATATGGTTAACTCCTACAGGAGGCTCTACCAAGGTCCAAACCTGGTTTGTGTACATGGAATCCATTTCAGATTTCATGGCTTCTAGCCACTTCTCAGACTTGGGACTAGTTATGGCCTCTTGGTAGGTCACAGGCTCATATTGATCCATGAGTAATACATCACCTTGATTAGTTATGAGATACCCATATCTCCCAGGTAGGTGACATATTCTGTTTGACCTACATTGGTCTTGTTCTACTTAAGTAGGTTGCTCTTCCACAACTACTTGTGTTTCCTGCTCTAATTCCTCCATAGGTGTATCAATGCTTTGTGATTCTTGAATTTCTTCAAGCTCTACTTTCCTCCCACTAATTCCTTTGGAAATAAGATCCTTTTCTAGGAAAAATCAAGTTCGAGCGACAAACATTTTGCCCTCAGAAGGATTGTAGAAGTAATACCCTTTTATTTCTTTAGGATACCCCACAAATAAGCATTTATCAGATTTGGGCTCAAGCTTAGTTGAAATTTGTCGTTTCACATAAACTTCACAACCCCAAATTTTCATGTAAGACATATGTGGTTTCTTACCACTCCATATCTCATGTGATGTCTTCTCAACCTTTTTGGATGGAATATGGTTAAGTGTGTAAGCTGCTTTTAATAGTGCATGTCCCCAAAAGGAGTTTGGAAGATCGACATGACTCATCATGGATCGGACCATGTCTAACAAGGTTTGATTTCTTCTCTCAGATGCACCGTTCCATTGGGGTGTTCTAGGAGGAGTAAGTTGGGATAGGATCCCATACTCTTTCAGATGGTCATCAAACTCTAGGCTTAAATACTCACCACCTCGATCTGATAGGAGAGTTTTAATATTCTTACCTAGTTGGTTTTGTACTTCATTCTTGAATTCCTTGAACTTTTCAAAGGACTCTGATTTGTGTTTCATTAAATACACATAACCATATCTACTGAAATCATCAGTAAATGTGATGAAGTACTGAAAACCTCCTCTGGATGGTATGTTCAGTGGTCCACATACATCAGTATGTATGAGGGTCAAAAGATCATTAGCTTTTTCACCTTTTCCTGTGAATGGAGACTTTGTTATCTTTCCAATTAAATAAGATATGCATGTCTCATATGATTCATAATCAAAAGAGTTCAAGAGTCCATCTTTATGGAGTTTGGAAATGCATTTCTCATTTATGTGTCCTAATCGACAATGCCAAAGGTAAGTTGGATTTAACTCATTAGGTTTCATCTTTTTAGTATTAATGTTATAAATAGACATTTCAAGATCAAGGACATATAATCCATTGTTCATTTATGCAGTAGCATAAAATATATCATTCAAATAAATGTAGCAACAATTGTTCTTTATTATAATGAAAAACCAAACTTGTATAAACAAGAAAACGGAAATAATATTCCTGCTAATTGCAGGTACATAATAACAGTTCTCTAAATGGATTATTAAACCACTAGGTAAATTCAATACATAAGTTCCTACGGCTAAAGCAGTAACCTTTGCTCCATTGCCAACTCGTAGGTCAACTTCACCTTTTGCCAAATCTCTACTCCTTTTTAGCCCTTGCACATTGGTGCAAATGTGAGAACCGCATCCAGTATCTAATACCCATGATGCAGAAGTAGATAAATTAATTTCAATAATAAAAATACCTGAAGTTGAAGTCTCTACTCCATTCTTCTTATCTTCCAGGTACTTTGGGCAGTTTCTCTTCCAGTGTCCGGTCTTACTGAAATTCTGGTGTAGTCAGAATTCAGATGTTCTACTCAAAGTCATGACATCTGATCCAACATTGTAACTAATACAGCAAGACAGTTATACAAATTAAAACCCTGTACTCAAGCACGCTTTCACAGTAGTCACACCTTCTGCTACTGTATTACCTTAGAATGAAAGAACATTTAGTTCTGTCCTTCTAGTACAGAGACACAACAGAGATCAAACATCATACTTACTTCTGTTGTGTTTGGACAGTTATCAGCATGATATATCAATATTGAATTGCACATCACCTGTTACTGTATTTCAATTTGCTGGCTTAGTACCGGTGTATCCGAACCTACAAGTCAAACAAGGTAACCTAATTTCCACACATTAGGGAGCTGACAAATATGCTAGTTGTTAGATTCATTAATTGTAGGTTAGTTGTTATTTTCCTGAATTTTAGCTCAGCTGTTGGATTCCTTAAATTAGCCTGAGAAAAATACTGAAACAGAAAAACTAATTATCCTACAATTTAGCCCAAGCAGTCAGGTGTGAATGTTACAACATTCAGGTTGACATCCAGAACATATTCCTCATGCTGATTCTGTTATGTTGTTGAAAACTGACTGTGCTGACTTTGCTATACTGTAAAAGACTAACCAGTCTCTACTCCAGTATCAGCCTACATGACCAACTGTCAAGACATCCAGTTTGACAGTTTCACTATGATCCTTTGGCCAGGTCTATTATCCTTTTGAGGATCAGACTTACTTAAATACTGAACTGAGATCACCATGTCTAAAGTTCAGTATTTGCGGTCAGTGATGAATGTTAAAACATTCTGATTGACATTCACACAGAAGGATATGTACCAGGTCTGTTATCATCTTGATTAGCAGATTGCACTACAACCTGAGTTATGGCAGACAGGATTATAACATGCAGAAGGAAAACAAACACACAGAATTGTTTACCCAGTTCGGTCCAACATGACCTACATCTGGGGGCTACCAAGCCAGGAAGAAGATCCACTATCAGCAGTATTAATTCAGAGTTAAACTCCCCCGTTTACAACTCTTCACTTAATCCCTACCCAATGCAATCTATACCTAGGAACTCCTAGATAGAAACCTCCAGTTTCCATTCCTATCACTACAAATACAATGTAATGTTCAAACACCTTGAACTTGCTTCATAGCTTCATTCAAGAACATAATCACTCTTGCCTACAGGCTTTGAGTTACAAATACTCTCAGCTTTTACCACTGAGAAACACATGGTAACCTTCCCACAGATTGGGAGGTTTACCTCACATACACCCCTAAATTTTCATTCTATGAGGCTTACAAAAACTAGGTTACACTAAGCTATTTATAACCTAATCACCCAACTGGATTTGGGCCTTCAGAAATCGCAGCAAACTTGTTCTTTGCTGTTACAAAGTCAGCAAAAACTTTCTGCTACAAACAAGGTCTTCAATCTTTTAGTTCCTAAAATATCTCCATATTTAGTTCCTAAAATATCTCCATATTTAGTTCCTACAATATCTCCATATTTAGTTCCTAAAATATCTCAAGACCTCCACATGGAAGCTAGGATATTCACCAAATATCCTTACTAATCCCAGAATATATACTGAATTAATTAATTCAGTTTTCTACACATGTACGATGTCACAGGCCTGATGTCGTGACATCGTACATGACATGTTGGTCCAGATGTTGAACTTCTTCAACCCAACATATTAAAGCAACAGAGATGGATATATTATTTGTTTTACAAAATTAATGCCAATCCTAAGGTATTAACAATCTCCCCCTTTGGCAAATTTTAGCTAAAACAAATAAACATTACACTGGACAAAACATCCCATTATAGGTATGCTCTTCATCTCTGTCATTGACTCCACCACCACAAACACCAAGGTTGGTGTACATGAGGTAGTAGAGGAACACGGATCAGTTGTACCAGAACCCTTTCCCTCAACAGGAGAGCTTCCGGAAAAATATGTAATACTGAGTACATAGATAATGTAACTCAGATCACAAGACACAAGTGATATACCCAGTTGGTGGATTTTGTGCCTGACACCAACTTCTGTTTGCTACCACAGTTAGCTTGATTCTGGTACATTCTCAACCCCAGGACTGTATTTCTCTCCCCCTTTTTAGCTAAACATTTGTAAAGGCACCCCTCACAAAACCAGATCCAGGCGCAGCTTGCCCAAACCTTAACATATCCCATGATTCTGAGGGAATGAAGTGTTTCTCTTGTGAGAAGAAGAGGGCTATTACATCCTTTAAATAGTCCAGCCCGTGCTTAGGAATTAACGGTAGGAATAAATGCTTGGTCAAGATTCATTAATTTTTGCTAAGAAACAGTCAGAGAATCACCAACAAAATCTCATACTATCTTTGAATACCTTTTATAGCTCTTGACTGTTTCTTTTCCAAAACAGCAGTTCCAGTGCATGGAGACTATTCCATATATGCAGTCAGACACGTTGCACGCGATGTCTTAACATTCCACGCGGCTTTTTCCTGCATTCTGCCAGTATTCAACATTTCCCAAGACCCCTGTCATACCTCCAGTAGAGACTTGACATCTGGCATTGCTACAGCCAAATTCCCACACTTCAGCAGATGGTTACTCCCCCTGTACCACACAGCTGTAGCCATCAGGCTTATTCTGAATTATCAGAATTAGACACATCACCCTTATAATTCCTAATGACTTTAAGATTCAGAAGGATTTAACAGCATTGTCCAGGGCAATGTCATGACATCCGGTCAGACATTCTTCTGCTCACTCCGCCTTGACATACATCAAGCATCCTGATAACTGACAAGGTGCCATACCTAGTTATCTGAGAACACATAGATCACAAGCTTGATGACAAAACTCCCCCTATCATGGACAACCTGCTCTCCTCTTGAAACTTGGAGGTCACACATGAGCATATCCAACACCCCAAAGTTGGACCTTCACATACTACCTGATTCAAAGAGAATCCAGACCACTTAATGAATGGAAAACATAAGACGCATCTTCATGTCTTCAAGAGTACCCCCTCTGTTCAACCCTCTTGGCTGACCACATCCACACTCTGTGTCACTCTCTCTTCTAACCAGAACAGAAGACCCCTTCACAAGATGTTCTAACATCAACTGGGACATCCTTCACACCATAACAAGGAACACCATTTGATAGTCTTCAGATATCACTGAGTCACCAGCTTGATCAAGAAGAACCCAGACATAAAATGGGACATATACATTCTCATCCCATTACAAGAGATAATCTTCCATAGATAGCTCAGAACTCCTACCACAAGCTCCAAGAGATGAATAGAAAACACCTCCTTTTGTCTTCAACTTACTACTTTTCTGCTCAAAAGTAATTTGTCTCAGACTTTCCTCAAGAATAATCAGCTGCCATATGTGGATTATCTTGATTCTTCGAACTCACTTCTGAGATAGACCAAATGCCACTGGTTGATTACCTCGTTCATGAATCCTCATATGAAAAAGTCAAATGCCATTCTTTGACCTCTCCACGTTTATCAGACCTCTCCCAAAGATATTCTGACCTTCCAAGTGAGACTTGAACTTCAAGCTGTTTGAAGTATCCAATCTACAACCCTGTAGACCCTTCTATCTCAAGTTGATGTGTCACTTCACCAACTAAGAATCTGATGTTGAACCAAATGTCACAATATTGTGTTTTGACATCTAGTTGTTGAATTCAACTCCTTCTTCTGCCACTTGAAGGAACTTCCTCCCTTCACAGAACAAGAGTTCAATGTTCTCATAGACTTGATTGTGGAACCAAGTTTGAGTAAACAACCTCCATCCTGCAGGTTTGCAGTTACGTCATCCAAGCTCACACCTTGATGAATCCCTGCTTCTTCTCCAAAGACATCAGACACTCTGATGCATGAGTCTTCAGAAGGACCAGTTAGAAACTAACCCTTCAGCTATACCAAGGATTCCATATCCTAAAGCAAGGTTGTTTCCAAAATGTCAAGACTGCTGCCACTTGTTCTTGACTCCATAGTGTGCATAAGCTAATGCACTTCCTTACCTAGATCAGAGATAAACTGATCCAAGTAACCACCATCAAGACTATGATGTCTTCTTCTTCTTGTACATACCAAGGCTGAACATGTTTCTTGCCAGGAAACCTTTTCAGAGATCATATGCTTTTGCTGCCACCAAAGAGATAGATCATAAGCCAATGTACTATCGTTCCTGTGATTCTGCACAGGGTCTTGAAGAAGTGATGTTCCAACATCTTTAAGAACATCAGTTATCTTGAGCTCCAAGGATAATCAATTAAACACTTGTACTTGGCACAAGTAGACATTGATCTTAAATCCTTTCCCAATTATCCTTTCAGATACTTCCACCATAAGAATACTTTGAAAGTACTCTTCTTGTGTCAACATCTTCTGCTTGCAAGCACTTCAACAGTGTTGAAAATCTT
Organism: Lathyrus oleraceus; assembly: GCF_024323335.1. Lineage (NCBI taxonomy): Eukaryota > Viridiplantae > Streptophyta > Magnoliopsida > Fabales > Fabaceae > Lathyrus > Lathyrus oleraceus. Next base: position 77,567,491 of record NC_066582.1, on the reverse strand, counting down.
CTCAGATTAAATTCACTCTTGGGAATGAGAGAGATGAATTCTTCCTTGCAAATGTGTCACACACCCACCAAAACCCATGTGACACAGGTCAACAGCCAACCAGACCCTAGGCTGACCAAATGTGAGGAGGTTAACCAAAACTCCCCCTCAAATTAACAATCATGGAAACTTCACACCAATATCCATGCATTGTACAGACATGTCTCAACATGACATACACCATCCCTACCAGTGGCACCTAACTCTATGAGTTATACCTATACATACTCCAATCACACCAATCAGACTTCAGCTGACCATAAGTACTAGTGAAACACAACAACACCAGTCCATAGTAGATATGCATTGCCAGAGCATACTACCTCAACCAACCTCTGAATCTTCATATTCTCACTCCTTGAAAGAACTGCCACTTCTGATCGTGGTGTTTGAATAACAAGATTCATGGTCCCAATCCTCTTAAATGGAATAGCAATCAGGTTGCCCCATTATTGACTTCTATCATCCAGGGAACTTGTCTTCCAGTACACCATAGTACTTCAGGGAACAACTATCCAACCCTGATCAGTCTACAGGAATAAGGCACACAACAGGGATTACACAATGTCACATCTCAACCAGCTCCACTTCTAGAGATCAGACTTCTAAAAGTGACCTTCTTGAGCATACACACAGTTGACCCTACCCTTGTCAACTTAGCTCACACAGATGTCTCCTCTTCCAGGTCAGGAGTAGCTTCCAAACAAAAGTATCCCTTTGTTTGACACCTAAACAACATCTGCTCTTCAACTAGTAGCTGCATACTTGTTGAACAACATGTTCTAACATCCCATAGAACATTAGTTCCACCTCCTTGGAACAAACCCTCCTTGAAGGACTTCAAGATCTTCATATACACTACCCAAGAGAGTAAAAGAATCAGTGATCAGGTGATTCTTATCATCCTGAAGTGAGAACATCATGATGAGTGGACTTGAGGATACTCAAGTATCTTTGACATCTTCGGTAGATTATGATAAAATCTTGAATACAGCAGCCTTTCATCCACATGGGGGGAAACTGCATCAAAGTTTGAGTTTTGCCAGGTATTATGCAGCGGAAATCATAATACAACTCAACCTATGAACACACACTTCACCAGATCAGCCTCCAAGACCATACCAAGTTTGAATGTGATTCAATACTGGCACAACTGTCCCACACAAAGGCCAATTGCCAACCTCCAGAGACAGGTACACACCATTCCCGTCATGAACAGTCCATCCACCTACTTCAAGGGACCATTCAGGGAAAATACAGAGCCTTTCACAAGTTACAGCATCAGTACTAACATAACTCCTTGCAATATACCAGAAAGTATCACCCATGGATCTCATCCAGAAACAGACAGGATGCCTGCTCTGATACCAATTGAATTTCTGGTGTAGTTAGAATTCAGATGTTCTACTCAAAGTCATGACATCTGATCCAACATTGTAACTAATACAGCAAGACAGTTATACAAATTAAAACCCTGTACTCAAGCACGCTTTCACAGTAGTCACACCTTCTGCTACTTTATTACCTTAGAATGAAAGAACATTTAGTTCTGTCCTTCTAGTACAGAGACACAACAGAGATCAAACACCATACTTACTTCTGTTGTGTTTGGACAGTTATCAGCATGATATATCAATATTGAATTGCACATCACCTGTTACTGTATTTCAATTTGCTGGCTTAGTACCGGTGTATCCGAACCTACAAGTCAAACAAGGTAACCTAATTTCCACACATTAGGGAGCTGACAAATGTGCTAGTTGTTAGATTCATTAATTGTAGGTTAGTTATTATTTTCCTGAATTTTAGCTCAGCTGTTGGATTCCTTAAATTAGCCTGAGAAAAATATTGAAACAGAAAAACTAATTATCCTACATTTTAGCCCAAGCAGTCAGGTGTGAATGTTACAACATTCAGGTTGACATCCAAAACATATTCCTCATGCTGATTCTGTTATGTTGTTGAAAACTGACTGTGCTGACTTTGCTATACTGTAAAAGACTAACCAGTCTCTACTCCAGTATCAGCCTACATGACCAACTGTCAAGACATCCAGTTTGACAGTTTCACTATGATCCTTTGGCCAGGTCTATTATCCTTTTGAGGATCAGACTTACTTAAATACTGAACTGAGATCACCATGTCTAAAGTTCAGTATCTACGGTCAGTGATGAATGTTAAAACATTCTGATTGACATTCACACAGAAGGATATGTACCAGGTATGTTATCATCTTGATTAGCAGACTGCACTACAACCTGAGTTATGGCAGACAGGATTATAACATGTAGAAGGAAAACAAACACATAAAATTGTTTACCCAGTTCGGTCCAACATGACCTACATTTGGGGGCTACCAAGCCAGGAAGAAGATCCACTATCAGCAGTATTAATTCAGAGTTAAACTCCCCCGTTTACAACTCTTCACTTAATCCCTACCCAATGCAATCTATACCTAGGAACTCCTAGATAGAAACCTCCAGTTTCCATTCCTATCACTACAAATACAATGTAATGTTCAAACACCTTGAACTTGCTTCATAGCTTCATTCAAGAACATAATCACTCTTGCCTACAGGCTTTGAGTTACAAATACTCTCAGCTTTTACCACTGAGAAACACATGGTAACCTTCCCACAGATTGGGAGGTTTACCTCACACACACCCCTAAATTTTCATTCTATGAGGCTTACAAAAACTAGGTTACAATAAGCTATTTATAACCTAATCACCCAACTGGATTTGAGCCTTCAGAAATCGCAGCAAACTTGTTCTTTGCTGTTACAAAGTCAGCAGAAACTTTCTGCTACAAACAAGGTCTTCAATCTTTTAGTTCCTAAAATATCTCCATATTTAGTTCCTAAAATATCTCCATATTTAGTTCCTAAAATATCTCCATATTTAGTTCCTACAATATCTCCATATTTAGTTCCTAAAATATCTCAAGACCTCCACATGGAAGCTAGGATATTCACCAAATATCCTTACTAATCCCAGAATATATACTGAATTAATTAATTCAGTTTTCTACACATGTACGATGTCACAGGCCTGATGTCGTGACATCGTACATGACATGTTGGTCCAGATGTTGAACTTCTTCAACCCAACATATTAAAGCAACAGAGATGGATACATTATTTGTTTTACAAAATTAATGCCAATCCTAAGGTATTAACACTTACCGCAATGGAAGCATGTGCCTTCCTTTGCTATGCCTCCACTCGGCTTCAAAGCAGGAGCAGTGGGTTTGGGTTTGGCAACTTCCTTGCCTTTCCCTTTATCACCTTGCTTGGTGGGTCTTTTGTTCTGTCTATTTCTATTTCCGATCATCAGAATGGACTTCCCTTTTGACTTCAGATTCTGCTCAGCAATTCTTAACATGGCTAGCAGTTCAGGAGGAGATTTGTCCATATCATTCATATTTAAATTAAGGACAAATTGACTGAATCTATTTGGCAAGGATTGCAAGATCAAATGAGTCGCAAGTTCCTTTCCAAGGGGGAAAACCCAACCTCTCAAGGGTTTCCACATACCCAATCATCTTGAGCACATGAGGACCTACAGGGGACCCCTCAGCTAACTTTCCTTGAAAAAGGGATTTTGAAACTTCAAACCTTTCATGCCTTGCTTGCTCTTGATAGAGCATCTTCAGGTGTTCGATCATATCGAACGCTGCCATGTTCTCATGTTGCTTTTGCAACTCTGAGTTCATGGTAGCTAGCATGAGGAAAGCAGTTTTATTGGCATCATCGACATTCTTCTTATAAGCATCTCTTTCTGCCTTAGGTGCATAACTAAGAGGTTCCTTTTTAGGAATAGGTTTCTCCAAGACATACAACTTTCTATCATGTTTGAGGATAATCCTCAGATTTCGGTGCCAATCCAGAAAATTTGTCCCAGACAATTTTTCCTTATCAAGGATTGATCACAAAATGTTGTTATAGGTGTTTGTTGTCATGGTAATCTGCATGAAAAGAATGAAAATATAAGTATCAATGACATATTTAATTAGGCCTTTAATTAAATATGCTCCCACTATTTTACTCAAAACCAATGACCCTCACCATTTGATTCGGAAAATCCTGTTGGAAGATTTTCTAGTGGATCGAGATCCACATTTCACTTTGTTTTAAGTCCGTGTAGGCGGATTACATAAAACTAGCGCAATTGTTCTCCCAAGCCAATGAGAGAACCTGAGCTATCCTAATACCGATCTAAGCTTCTCCAAGCAAAGAAGTGAGATGAGAAAAGAAGTTATATTAAGAGATTAAAAGAGAGGCACGACACGCAGGTCGTATTTTAAAATCACAAAACAAAATAAAGGAAAACTAAGGCCATAACCGATCACCACAAGACAATAATAATAAACACATTATTATTATTAATTTAAATTCTATTAATTATATAAACCAAATTAAATTTCGGCGACCGATCACACTACACAGAGTTAGCCGACAAAGTTTTAATGAATAATTCATTTGAAATCGACGTCGCTTTTCGCATCAGCACTTGATACTTTAAAGCCCAACTCTTGCACAGTCACAACCCTAATCGTATAACTCTTTGACAACACAACCCTTATACCGTCATGAACCCTAACGCACCAATTTCAGACTGTCAAACACACCTCGATTGTTAATTCAGTATGATTGATCAACACGTCATTGCTTCACCATACTAATGTCAGATCAAGAAGCAAATGACCATTGATCGCTCAAAGGAAAACAACTATTAAGTGTTTGAATGACCGAAACAGAAACAGTATATCATATATACCATAGTTTGCATCAGGATTACTTATATCATATATATAACTTGACCGATCTCAATTGCGTAACCTATGGACGATCGATGTATCGCTGCTTCACCATACTAACATCGGATTCCGAAGCATAGTCAACATCAATCATCTAAATCGTACACACATGATGCAAAATTTAATTACTCGTTTATTCTTTGATTCATTATGTCTTTTAATCGTATTAATATAGAAAATACTGATAATAAACAGCTATCAGATGCATGGTTTCATAAGTGGCTCTGATATCACTGAAGGAGAATAGCGATCTAAAATGCAGTGGAATTTAAAAAAAAAATATCCTTTAGTGATCCTTACGAATGGGCATGATTAGTGATAAAATCGTTACCTCTTGTGGCGATTGAAACCTTTGATGCAGATCTACAGAGTGATCACGAACATTGAATGGTGACAACGCCTCTATTCAATCCACACAAACGGATTCCTTTAATCTCAGTGCTAGCTAGTATGAATGAAGGCTTTGAGTGTGTGTGTGTGTGTGTGTGTGTGTGTGTGTGAGAGAGAGAGAGAGAGAGAGAGAGAGAGAGAGAGAGAGAGAGAGAGAGAGAGAGAAACGAAATTGCAACTGCACAAGGGTTCTATTTATAGAACCACTTGTGTGGGCTGTAAGCTAAAAATCCCACTTAAGTGTATGTGGTCCATATCTTATGATATACCAAAATCACTTAAGCACGTGGTACCTTACCATATTTCGTATTCTACTTAAGTGCACCGTACCTTACGATGTTCTACAATTCACTTAAGTGCATCATACCTGAAATTCTGGTATCAGATATGAGATGTCGAAGGTAATGTCACGACACTAATATCTAAATAATGCACACAGGATATAGATAGAGAATAGTAATGCAAAAGACACAAGCAATTGTTAACCCAGTTCGGTCCAACTCACCTACATCTGGGGGCTACCAAGCCAGGAAGGAAATTCACTAAAATAGAATCAGTTCAAAGACTCTCCGTACACTTCAATAAGTTACAGTCTTTCTCACCTAATCTCTACCCGTGCAATTTCTACCTAAGCACTCTTAGATATGAGAACCCATTCACTTCCCTACAATCACACATGTGATTTTTAAACAACAATCCCTTAAGAAAAGAAAACACTTTTCAATAACACACTCTTGATTTTACTTCACAGTTTCAATCAAGAAGACACACACTTGATCTTGCTTCACAGCTTTGATCAAGTAGACACACACTTGATCTTGCTTCACAACTTTGATCATGTAGACATACACTTGATCTTGCTTCACAACTTTGATCAAGTAGACACACACTCTTGCTTAACAGCTTTAGAGTGACAAATTACAACCACAAATTAGACCAATTCAATCATCAATGGATGACTTGAATGGCTTACAAGTCTTACGACTAAACAAGATACAAACCCTAGCTCTCTCTCTATATTTCGCTCAGTATTGGTTGTGTGTCAAAACAGGTTTTCCAAGTCCCATTTTGTAGAAGCTTTCAGTTGGGCTTGGACATCTTAAAAACCCTAAATCTATTTTCCAATTAAATCTTCTCATGACAGCTGGTTAGATCTCCTTGGAAAATAAGTAAATCAGGTTGTAATCCATTATTGAATGCGCCTGCAAATCAGATCTTCAATCATACATAGATTGCCATTAATTGTGCAATCACAAAACACCAGACATTCATACTGAATGTTCTGTGTACAGGATGTCATGACATCGGGTTTGACATCCTGGAACAATTCCTGCATAATTCCATAATTCTATTTATAACTTCCAGCAGGTACAAACATATCAGATGCCATGACATTGTGTATGACATCCTGAAACAATCCTGCATGATCATGTCTTCCATTTGAGCTCCAACAGGTACACATCATTAGATGCCATGTCATTATGACATTCTGAAACAATCCTGCATGATCATGTTCTTGAACTTCAGCAGGTACATAGGATATCTCATGTTAAGACATCACACATAACATCTTGTGAACACTCTTTGTTTTACCAAAATTGCTGCCAACACTTAGAACCAACAAACTCCCCCTTTGGCAAATTTTGGCTAAAACATATATCTGTCCTTTTTGTTCACAAGGTAAACTATCAGCAGTTAAACAACATAACAGTAGTTTAATCAGCAGCAGAAGCAAATACAATTAGTAGTTATAGCTACTAGTAATACACACATGCACAAGGGTACTTCTCCTCCCCCTAAATTTGTGCAACACAAACAGAATTACTAGTTATGGATGCAACTAGTAAGACACACAAATGCACAAGGGTACCTCTTCTCCCCTTAAATCTGTGCATTCATCTCCTTTGATAATATCAACACCTGTAACCATCAGAATGTCATTCTGACATCTGCTTCAACATCACCACCTGTGCACCACCACATCAGACATCCCCTTTGACATCTGTAAACAGAATAGATGTCCATCTGTCCAGCCACATACATCTCCTCACAGCTCCAGCTCCACATAACCACTTCTCCCCCTTTTTAGTCAAAATTGACCAAAGGTGACCAATAAATGTCAATTAGCCTAGCAGAGAATGTCAGATCAGATGTTATAACATTATAAATGTTAAAACATAATTGTTCCGGAGATACAAACCATCATCATACATAGCTGTGATAGATGAGATAATGAACAAGTCCAAGGAACTCATTAAGAGCCCAAAATATTACAAACAGGCATCAATGAGGACTGCCACAAATTACACATTCAAACTGAAAACAAAAGAAACTTCAGCTTCCAAACAGCAGGGGGGAACAACTTCTAAAACATCTACAACTTCATCAGAGCATACCTTGCAGAACCCAGAAATATCCTCTGGGATATTAACCACACACTCCTTTGCTTGCTATAGGTTCTCATGAATACAGATCCCCAACTTCCCTCTTAACCATTCAAATTGATTGGCATCCAAAGCTTTAGTGAAAATGTCAGCTAATTGCTTCTCAGTAGTAACATGCTCTAGTGTTATGATCTTCTCTTCCACAAGTTCTCTAATGAAGTGATGCCGAATATCAATGTGCTTTGTCCTACTGTGCTGAATGGGATTTTTGGAGATATTTATAGCACTTAGGTTATCACAGTATAATGTCATGACTTCTTGTGTGACATTGTATTTAGACAATATTTGTTTCATCCAGACCAGTTGAGAACAGTTACTTCCAACTGCTATGTATTCAGCTTCAGCAGTGGATAGAGATACACAGTTCTGTTTCTTGCTAAACCATGATATCAGATTGTTACCTAAGAAGAAACATCCTCCTGATATGCTTTTCCTATCATCAGCACTCCCAGCCCAGTCAGCATCACAGTACCCAGTCAGCATAGATCCAGATCCATGAGTATATAACATCCCATAGTCACTGGTGCCATTGACATATTTCACTATTATCTTCACTTGGTTTATGTGACTGACTTTTGGTTCAGCTTGATATCTAGCACAAACACCAACAGCAAATGCAATGTCAGGTCTGCTTGCTGTGAGATATAGCAGACTGCCTATCATGCTTCTGTATTGACTCTGATCTACACTTACACCATTTTCATCTTTGGAGATTTTCACATGTGTAGGAGCAGGTGTCCTTTTATGGCTTGCATTCTCCATGCCAAACTTCTTTACAATGTTCTTGGCATACTTGCTTTGAGATAGGAAAATAGAGTTTTCCATCTGTTTGACTTGTAGCCCAAGAAAGTAGGTTAGTTCTCCAACAAGGCTCATATCAAACTCAGATTGCATTTGTCTAACAAAGTGTTCAACCATCTGTTCTGACATCCCACCAAATACAATGTCATGTACATATATTTGTGTCACCATGAGCTTCCCTCCTTCATTCTTCACAAACAGAGTTTTGTCAATACCTCCCTTTCTGTATCCGTTGTCAGTGAGGAACACTGTGAGTCTCTCATACCAAGCCCTGGGAGCTTGCTTCAACCCATAAAGGGTTTTCTTCAATCTGTACACATGTTGTGGAAGATTTGGATCTGGGAATCCTTTAGACTATTCAACATACACTTCTTCATTTAGGTAACCATTCAAGAAGGCGCTTTTTACATCCATTTGGAATAGTTTGAATTTCAGAATACACGCTACTCCAAGAAATAATCTAATGGACTCAAGGCGAGCTACAGGAGCAAAAGTTTCATCAAAGTCTACCCCTTCAACTTGAGTATATCCTTGAGCTACTAATCTTGCTTTGTTCATAGTAACAATCCTTTGTTCATCAAATTTATTCTTATATACCCACTTTGTACCTATGACATTTACTCCTTCAGGCCTAGGAACCAGTTCCCATACTTCATTCCTCTTGAATTGACCTAATTCCTCCTGCATGGCATTGATCCAGAACTCATCAGTCAAGGCTTCCTTGACATTCCTAGGTTCAATCTTTGACACAAAGCAGCCATGTGAGATCACTTCCCTTGATCTAGTAATGACTCCTTTAGTTGGATCTCCTATGATAAGATCTTTGGGATGATCCTTCTGAATTCTGATAGAGGGTCCCTTGTTGAGTTTGTCATCTTCAGGTTTAGTTTGAGGAGGTTCACTTTCCTAATTTTTGTTTGAGAAGTCAGCTGGGGAATCATTCAGAGATGTCTCGACATCGTCTGTGACATCAGTCTATTGGTCATCCACCACAACATTAATGGATTCCATCAATACATTAGTTCTGGAATTAAAGACCCTGTAAGCTCTGCTGTTCGTAGAGTAGCCCAAAAATATTCCCTCATCACTTTTGGGATCCATCTTCCTTCTCTGCTCACGATCAACCAAGATATAACATTTACTACCAAATACATGGAAGTATTTGACTGTAGGTTTTCTTCCTTTCCAGACTTCATATAGGGTTGTGGGAGTCCCTTTCTTTAATGTCACTCTGTTGTGAACATAGCAGGCTGTGTTCATGGCTTCAGTCCAAAAATGGTAGGGTAACTTCTTAGCATGTATCATAGCTCTAGCTGATTCTTGAAGAGTTCTATTTTTTCTTTCCACCACACCATTTTGCTGAGGAGTAATGGGAGATGAGAACTCATGGTGAATTCCTTCTGAAGAGCAGAATTCATCAAATTTGTTGTTCTCAAATTCCTTCCCATGATCACTTCTAATTTTGATGACAGGGCTTTCCTTTTCTCTTTGTAGTTTTAGACAAAGCTCTTTGAAGACTTCAAACACATCAGATTTTTCTCTTATGAAATTGATCCAGGTGTATCTGGAGAAATCATCCACTACCACATACACATACTTCTTCCCACCAAGACTTTCTACTTGCATGGGTCCCATCAAATCCATATGGAGGAGTTCCAAAACTTTGGTAGTGGTGTCATGTCTGAGCTTCTGGTGTGACATCCTTGTATGTTTACCCATCTGACATTCTCCACAGATTTTTCCCTCATCAATCTTTAAGTTGGGAATTCCTCTAACAGCTTCAACAGATATGATCCTTTTCATACCTTTAAGATGCAGGTGGCTCAATCTTTGGTGCCATATCTTCACTTCTTCCTCTTTGGCTAAGGTACACATTGAAGACTAACCAATTTCTTGAGAGCTCCACATGTAGCAGTTGTCTTTGGACCTAACTCCTTTCATGATTACTTCATTTTCCTTGTTAGTAATCAGACATTCAGTTCTAGTGAAGTTTACATTCAGACCTTGATCACATAGTTGACTGATGCTTATTAGATTAGCAGTTAATCCCTTAATAAGTAGGACATTGTCAAGGTCAGGAACTCCAGGGCAATCCAGCTTACCCATTCCCTTGATTTCACCCTTTGCTCCATCACCAAAGGTAACATAACTCATGGCATGAGGGTGAAGGTCAGTTAGCAGATTTTTGTTTCCAGTCATATGTCTGGAGCAACCACTGTCAAAATACCAATCTTCTTTGGCTGACACTCTAAAGGAAGTGTGAGCTATTAGACTTGTAACCTTTGTCCTAGGAACCCATTGCTTTTTGTTGACAGGTCTGTGAGGTTTGAATCTTGATTAATATTGAGTCTGCTCAGGGGTAGGATAACCATATAGCTTATAGCAGAAGGGCTTTAGGTGGCCAAATTTTCCACAGTAATGGCATCTCCATTTTTGATGCTTCCCTTTCTGCTGTTTTCCCTTCTGATATTGAGACCTATGATATGACATCTCAGGTTTGTTTTTAGCATGGCTGTACTTAGGTTTGGATTTTGGTTTACAACCAGTGTAACTGCACTCAGCCTTAGATTCATCGAATCCAATGCCAGATTTGTCCCCTGTTAATTGACCAGTCTGGAGAATCTTGTCTAAGATGTCAGATCCATTGTTAAGCATTCTTACATACTTGGTCATCTCATCTAGTTTGAAATTTAAGAGTACTGCTTCAGTTTTTAACTTGGAGATGGTTTCAACATATTCTTCCTTTTCATTTTCCAGCTGAGCAATCACTTTCATCTGAGTTTCAACTTGTCTGCACACTCCTGCACTTTTGTGGCACAACTCTTTGTAGGCAGTGGCCAGCTCTTCAAAGGTTACTTCATCATCTCCTGATTCTTCATCAGAACCCCATCTTTCTGTCAATGCAGTCACATGATTTGCAGCTTCTTCTGTTTCACTTCCATCAGACCAAGAAGCATCAAGACTCCTCTTTTGTTTCTTGAGGTAGGTCCCACATTCAGTTTTAATATGACCATACCCATTACACTCATAGCACTGAACTTCTTTGGGCTTTTCTTCAGTCCTTGTTCTTATGCCAGAACTGTTGGATTTACTGATGTCAGATGCGATGTTCTTGACATTAGATCTCACATCAATCTTTTTCATCAGTTTGTTGAACTGTCTTCCCAGCATTGCTACCTCTTTTGCCAGATCTTCATCAGTATCTTGACCACCTTCCTCATCTTCCTCTTCAGTGTTTGACATGAAGGTTGTGCTCTTGGCTTTCTTTTCATATCCATCACATATTCCCATCTCAAATGTTTGGAGGGATCCAATTAGCTCATCAACTCTCATATTTGAAATGTCTTGAGATTCTTCTATGGCTGTTACTTTCATAGCAAATCTCTTAGGGAGAGATCTGAGTATTTTCCTTACTAACTTTTCATCTGACATCTTCTTTCCCAAAGCTCCAGAGGCATTGGTAATTTCAAGAATACTCATGTGAAATTCATGAATATTTTCATCTTCTTTCATCCTTAAGTTTTCAAACTTGGTGGTGAGCAGCTGTAGTCTAGACATTTTCACTCTAGAGGTGCCTTCATGAGTGGTTTTAAGAATGTCCCAAGCATCTTTAGCCACTTCACAGTTGTTTACTAATCTGAAGATGTTCTTGTCTACCCCATTGAAGATGGCATTCAATGCTTTAGAATTTCCAAGGGCTAGATCACCCTCTTCCTTGGACCATTGTTCTTCAGGCTTCTTATCAGCAGTGGCTTCTCCTTCCTTAGTAATTACTAGATGTTCCCAGCCTATTAACACATTCTTCCAAGCCTTATTATTAAGAGTTTTTAGGAAGGCTACCATTCTAGGTTTCCAGTAGTCATAGTTAGATCCATCCAAAATTGGTGGCCTGTGAATAGATCCTCTATCTCTCTCCATTGTACTAGAAAGTGTTGTCCCTAGATCTCACCCAGAATCAGAGCAGGATGCCTGCTCTGATACCAATTGAAATTCTGGTATCAGATATGAGATGTCGAAGGTAATGTCACGACACTAATATCTGAATAATGCACACAGGATATAGATAGAGAATAGTAATGCAAAAGACACAAGAAATTATTAACCCAGTTCGGTCCAACTCACCTACATCTGGGGGCTACCAAGCCAAGAAGGAAATTCACTAAAATAGAATCAGTTCAAAGACTCTCCGTACACTTCAACAAGTTACAGTCTTTCTCACCTAATCTCTACCCGTTCAATTTCTACCTAAGCACTCTTAGATATGAGAACCCACTCACTTCCCTACAATCACACCTGTGATTTTAAACAACAATCCCTTGAGAAAAGAAAACACTTTTCAATAACACACTCTTGATTTTAATTCACAGTTTCAATCAAGAAGACACACACTTGATCTTGCTTCACAACTTTGATCAAGTAGACACACACTTGATCTTGCTTCACAACTTTGATTAAGTAGACACACACTTGATCTTGCTTCACAACTTTGATCAAGTAGACACACACTCTTGCTTAACAGCTTTAGAGTGACAAATTAAAACCACAAATCAGACCAATTCAATCATCAATGGATAACTTGAATGGCTTACAAGTCTTACGACTAAACAAGACACAAACCCTAGCTCTCTCTATATTTCGCTCAGTATTGGTTGTGTGTCAAAACAGGTTTTCCAAGTCCCTTTTTATAGAAGCTTCCAGCTGGGCTTGGACATCTTAAAAACCCTAAATCTATTTTCCAATTAAATCTTCTCATGACAGCTGGTTAGATCTCCTTGGAAAATAAGTAAATCAGGTTGTAATCCATGATTGAATGCGCCTACAAATCAGATCTTCAATCATACATAGATTGCCATTAATTGTGCAATCACAAAACACCAGACATTCATACTGAATGTTCTGTGTACAGGATGTCATGACATCGGATCTGACATCCTGGAACAATTCCTGCATAATTCCATAATTCCATAATTCCATTTATAACTTCCAGCAGGTACAAACATATCAGATGCCATGACATTGTGTATGACATCCTGAAACAATCCTGCATGATCATGTCTTCCATTTGAGCTCTAGCAGGTACACATCATCAGATGCCATGTCATTATGACATTCTGAAACAATCCTACATGATCATGTTCTTGAACTCCAGCAGGTACATAGGATATCTCATATTAAGACATCACACATAACATCTTGTGAACACTCTTTGTTTTACCAAAATTGCTGCCAACACTTAGAACCAACAATACCTTACTGTGTTTGTTATTTACTTTATCTCTCATCAATCGTCCTTTTGTGTGTGACCTTGTAGGTTCTCGCGACATTGGTAATTATATTAAAACACGTATTTAACATAATAAACAGTGAGCGGTATCTAGTAACACATCACTACTATCCAAGACACAAAAATGTCATGTGATCTGACAAATCCTTTTGTGATAATAGTTATGTGTATAATTACCCTTTTGGTCTTATGTCAATATTGAACACAAGGCATAAACCGTGTCATCCTTGTCCAGTTCAATATTGGGCATGTATACATTTATCTTATTACACATGATGGGGAAATTTCATCTAGGTAACTTATGTCCCTCAGCATGCTTCGTGGAGTACCCATCAACTGTCTTTATGGTCATCCAGTTACGGACAATGTTTGGTCAGCAATAAGGCACTCGACTCTACATCTATGGTACATAGTGGTTTCAGGTCAAAGGGTGGTATACACCATTATCACCATGATAATAACTTATGACACTTAGCATAACATTCTATATAGTATTCCCATAGCGGGTCAATCCGGTATAAATATTACTCTCAATATTCATACTTATGTTCAAGACTTAATAACTCCTTATCCATGATCCATGAGATGTGATCATCAGTCTATATACATAATAGTCTTAATGCTTTAATGTTATCCCACTTCACAACAAAGCTCGACTACTGATACTTTAAGAATATTGTCCTTATGTTTAATGGGATCTCATGATTAAGTCACACTTGATACATTAAAACGGACTAGCTATTCTAGGGACTTTATTAAACAAACATAATAAAGAAAAAGCCTTTTATTATTAATAAATAATTCGATACAAGTACCAAAAGTATTGGCCTCTAGGGCTTACACCAACACAGAAGACCAAAGAGAGAGTATATATCACCGGTTAAGGTGAACATATCAAGGATAAACTCTCTCCAAAGAATATCTGTCACCGGTTAAGATGAACATATCAAGAATAGGTTTACTAAAAAGAAATAGGATTTATAGTTACCTATTACTGGGAAGAAGACCAAAGAGAGAGTATCCTTCATCGGCTAAGGTGAGCATATCAAGGATAAACTCGTTGCAAAGAATATTTGTCATTGGTTTAGATGAACATATCAAGGATAGACTTGCTAAGGAAACGAAAATGAATCCCATAGAGAATCAAAGAAGTAGATTACCTTTTACCGGTTAGGGTAAATTAACATAGGTAATGTACTTAACATCAAGAAGGGTATTACCATTTACTGGGTAATAAACTCTTGGGGACCAAAAGATCTATCTAGGTAATAACTAGAAAGAAACTGTCAAATAAGACTAAACCCAATGAGGATATAACTCAAGGGGAATGGTTCCATCCATATAATGAACTGGGGAGGAAACAAAAATAATAATCATCCACGAGGAAATAACTCAGTGGGGAATAAGAAAGGATAAGTTCTTTCTGCTTAAGGGGATGACACTCTACATTGAAAGATGACAGACACACCAAATTTGCATGGGGAGATGATATCAACAAAGCAGGGGATCAGAAAAATAGGTCAATGTGTAAAATGCACAATGAAATATCTGATGATATGCTTATATCTGATGATATGCTTATGTATGTATGACAAACGAGCACAAAGGATACAAACAATAAAGATTCAATCATCACAACTAGATACTCGACTAATCTCAACAAGATGGAAATACCAACTGAAGAACCTTCTAGGGATGAAAATAAATCATCGAGGATATAAATCCTAACTAAAATATTCTATTCCCTGGGAATAGCACACAACCATGTACTTAAGGAAGACTGGGGATATAACAATCCAAACCAAATGCTCAAATCTGGTTCGGGAATAACATGTAGAACATGCATCCGACCAAAATACTGAAGAATTAACACTCAAAGGAAATAAAGAATATATATATATATATATATATATATATATATATATATATATATATATATATATATATATATATATATATATATATATATATATATATATATATATATATATATATATATATATATATATATATATATATATACTCAACACTCGACTCATGAGAGAGGAGGAAATAGCTGCTAGGGGATAAGCAATGATTGGAAAAATCTTGCTTAAAGCTCAAACTCCTTGGGAGAGGAGACAATACAGCTTGGAAACTCCGTGGGGGATGTAAGCACTACTGAGAACATCAACCAACATGTTGAGGATAAGAGAGATCCGTTGAGGATATATATATATATATATATATATATATATATATATATATATATATATATATATATATATATATATATATATATATATATATATATATATATATATATATATATATATATATATATATATATATATATATATACACTTCAAAACCACAAGTCAACATTGTGGGGAGTTTAAGGTTAACACCATATCAAATGGGAGGCAACCCTACAAGGGACGACTATATCAATACTACTCAGAATTAAACACTGTTGGGAATGAGGGAGATCTTTCATCAGAAGATGGAACTCCGCTGGGGATCCATGTCACAACAAGAGGAAAAACTCTGAGTGGAGAACCGGATAACTTACTAGGGATTCGAATAATCAACTGTGTGGGGGCTTCACTAGGGAATATAATCTTCCAGGACAAAACATACGCCACACAAGGATGCAATCAACAACAATCATAAGACTCTTCTTGGAGATTGAGAAATAAACCAATTCCAAGGTACCAAAACATCCACCAGACAATTGGGGAATCTCAAAGGGGAAGTACTGTCATGGCTATGCAATGACCAAATAAAGGCGTTGGGGATCCGAGAACCAAATAAAGGTTATACTGGAGATCCAAGATTCAATCACAATAATGCAATCTGAGGATGAATATCAATGAAGGCCTCAGCTAGGGAGGGATGGTGAACTATAAAAAGAACAACAAATCAACTAATACTGAGGATGAATGACAATTGCTTGGGGAAGACAATGCTTCACACGTCAAGACTTGCCGTGTGAAGAGAAGATGTTGACATTCCTTTTTGAATTCAAAGTTCTTAAAGTAAATGTCTTATTATTTAAGAAAAATGTTTATTCATTGATTTATTTATTTCAAAAATTATCATCATAAGAATACAGTTTTATTAAATAGAAACAAATAAGAATTATAAATAATTGGATAAAGGTTCAACTTTATTTAATAGAATGGTAGTCTGCAAATGGCGGGGCTCCATGGATATTTACAAAGTTTGAAAATGATAATTTACATGGAAAATGGCTACATTGAATACAATGACCATTACTCTCCCTACCAACTTTGAAATCCATTGTACTTTTGTCTTCTGTTGAGAATGATGAATCAGAACTAAATAACTGACAATACTGCGTCAACGATCAAATCTAGCCGGATGCAGTTACTTGCCATAATCCCAAATTTTTGCCTAGATTTCCCCTAGGTGGGATACTCAATCTACAGGGATAATTTTTCTGTTTTATGTCTCTAACTTTTGCGTAGATCGCCCTTTCGGGTTTTCAATCCACCGAGACACTCATTTTTTCCTAAGCCACCCTTTCAATTTTTCAACTTAGCGAGTTGTTCTTTTCTTTTTTAGGAGAAGTATTTCTTGACTGCATCGGCATTCACAGGACAAGTGAACTCTTCACCATCTATAGTTGTAAGAATCAATGAACCACCTGAGAAGGCTCTCTTAACAACATATGGACCTTCATACTTAGGAGTCCACTTTCCCCTAGAATTAGGTTTGAAAGATAAGATCTTCTTGAGCACGAGGTCACCTTCTCGGAACACACGAGGCTTGACCTTCTTATCAAAAGCGTTCTTCATTCTCTGCTGATATAACTAACCATGACACATGGAAGTCAATCTCTTCTCTTCAATCAAATTAAGCTGATCAAACCTGGTACGATACCATTCAACTTCAGTCAACTTGGCTTCCATCAATACGCACGATGATGGGATCTCAACCTCTATAAGGAGCACAACTTCCATGCCATAAACAAGAGAGAAAGGGGTTGCCCCTATTTAAGTGCAGACGGATGTACGCTACCCATGCAAAGAAAATGGGAGCATCTCATGCCAATCTTTGCACGTCATAACTATCTTCTGGATAATCCTTTTGATATTCTTATTCGCAGCTTCAACAACCCGATTTATCTTGGGTTTATAGGGAGAAGAATTATGATGTGCAATCTTGAAGTCTTTGCAAAGAGCTTCCACCATGATGTTATTCAAGTTTAATCCATTATTAGTAATGATCTTACTTAGAACATCATATCGGCATATAATCTGATTCTTGATAAACCTTACAACAACTTGCTTAGTCGCATTTGCATACGATGCCACTTCAACCCACTTTATGAAGTTATCAATAACCACCAGAATGAAACAATGTTTGTTTAAAGCTTTGGGATTAATCATGCCAATCATATCAATTCCCCACATGGATAAGGGTCATGGAGAGGAAATGACGTTCAACAGTGTCGGAGGAACATGAATCTTATCTGCATAAATTTGACACTTGTGGCATTTCTTCACAAACTTGAAACAGTCAGATTCCATTGTCAGCCAATAGTAACCTGCTATTAACATCTTCTTTACCATAACATGTCCATTAGAGTGAGTACCAAAGGAACCTTTGTGGACTTCTGTTATCAATAGGTCTATTTTGTGTCTATCCATGCATCTGAGCAAAACCATATTGAAATTTCTCTTATAAAACACATCACAATTCCGGTAGAATTTGCCAGCTAATCTTTATCAAAGTCTTCTTATCTTTCAAAGATTCCCCAAGTGGGTAAATCTGACTTTGGATGAAACATTTGATATCATAGTACCATGGATTATCATCCTTAATTTCTTCAACATTAAACACATGAGCTGGCCTATCAAGACGCATCACATTCAAATTGGGAACTTCATTCCAATACTTCACCATAATCATGGAAGCCAATGTTGCAAGAGCATCTGCCATCCGATTTTCATCTCGAGGAATATGATGAAACTCAACCTTTGTAAATAAAGTTGATATCTTCCTTGCGTAATCTCTATACGGTATCAAACCGGGTTGATTCGTCTCCCACTCACCTTTGATCTAATTTACCACCAAAGTTGAATCTCTATAGACGTCAAGATATTTAATTTTGAGATCAATGGCTTCTTCAAGCCCCATAATGCAAGCTTCATACTCAGCCATATTGTTAGTACATTTGAAGGTTAACCTAGATGTAAATAGAAAATGAGTGCCTTGAGGAATAATGATCACTGGCCCAATGCCATTACCATGAGAATTAACAGCTCCATCAAATATCATGCCCCAATGGGAAATAGGTTATCGCCCTTCTTCAAGCAATGGTTCATCATAATCTTTCATCTTCAAATATAAAATCTCTTCGTCAGGAAAATAAAACTGCACTGACTGATAATCTCTTCAGCCAAGACACTACCTTTAATAGCTTTTTGAGCTCGGTATTCAATATCATACTCTGATAACAACATCTGCCAACGGGAAATCCTCCCAATTAAAGCAGGCTTTTCAAATATGTACTTGATTGGATCCATTTTGGATATCAACCAAGTAGTATGATTCAACATATATTGGTCCAGACGCTTAGCATCCCAAGCCAAAGCATAACATGTCTTCTCAAGCATAGAATACCGAGTCTCACAGTCGGTGAATTTCTTACTGAGATAGTAAATTGCATATTCTTTTTTACCAGACTCATCTTGCTGACTAAGAATGCAACCCATACTTTCTTCAAGCACAGTCAAATACATGATCAAAGGCTTCCTTCAACAGGCGGAGACAAAATCAGAGGCTCAAGTAGATATTCTTCGATACTGTCAAAATCTTTATAGAAATCCCCGGTCCAATCACGAGAATGATCTTTCCGAAGGAACTTGAAAATAGGTGTGTATGTGGTAGTCATATGCGATATAAATCTTGAGATATAGTTCAAGCAGTCGAGAAAATCTTTGACTGGCTTCTCAATTTTGGGTGCATGCATCTCTTGTATTGCTTTGACCTTGGCCTGATTAACTTAATACCCTTCTTACTGACAATAAAGCCCAACAACTTACCAGAGCAAACACCAAAAGTACACTTATTGGAATTTAAGCGGAGTTTATACTTCCTCAAATACTGGAATAGCTTTAATAAATGCTCAACATGCTCTTCTTTAGTTCTTGATTTAGAAATCATAACATCAACATAGACCCCAATCTTTTTATGCATCATATCTTGGAAAAGAGTGGTCATAGCTCTTTGGTACGTTGCACCAATATTCTTTAAACCGAAAGGCATCACTCTATAGCATAATGTTCCCCAAGGTGTAATGAATATGGTATTCTCCATATCTTCGGGTGCCATCTTAATATGATTATAATCGGAAAATCCATCCATAAAAGAAGAGACTTTGAACTTAGATGTATTGTCTACTAACATATCAATGTGTGGCAGAGGAAAATCATCTTTCGGACTAGCTTTATTCAAATTTCTATAATCAACACACATACAGACTTTTCCATCCTTCTTAGAACAAGCATAATATTGGCCATCTGTAGCGGTAAATTCATGACCATCAAGCTATGGATAAACTTGACGTCAATAAAACCAGAGTCACAATCGTGCTTTTATTATTTCCAAAGGAAAAGGGAAAAGTACGAACAAAACCCAAAGATAAAAAGTTTTCAAATCAAAACTAATAAAAAGCCAGAGATTACAAGTAAGAGGGTTAGTTACACAGAGGGAAGGTGTTAGCATCCAAAGTATCATAGGTACTCCTTGGGAGCCCTTTTTTATGTGTGCATGTGTTTTTCTCATAAAAGATGTTTGATAAAATAGAGGGTGGGGATGAGAAAAGAATTCATTGATTATATTTTTGTGTTTGACAAGACCTTCGGTCTTGTGCCTATGTATCAACATAAAAATGAGGGATCAAAACCTCGTAGTTCGTGGTAAAAATTTCAAATAAGTTGGTGAATTGTTTTTAACAAAAGGTTAATAAGGAAAGGCACAAAGGGCCAAAAGTTTGTATGAAGTTGTTAGTTCTTTTTGCCTTTTGAAATTTAAGTCAATATGGTTATGTTTATTTACAAATTTTGATTTAAGAAAAGAGTTTAAAAATTCAATGGCATAAGGATAAAGTTTCTAATCATTAAACAATGTCTAAGTTTGAAATCACAAGCATATAAGGGTTTTTGAAAAGAGGGAGAGATTTTGAAATTTAAGAAGTGGAAGGAGATGAAGAGGTTATCCTAAGCACAAATTTAAAAGTTAAGAGTTGAAAATATCTGACCAATGAGATGCAATCCAAAAGACAAAAATGTCATATAGAAATCCATTTTCCCTCGGACTTTTAATCACGCAATAACCAATAAGCAATGAGCAATGTCCAGATATCATGAAGATCAAGGCATCAAATAAAGACAGCCACATCCAAGCAAGCAAATCCAATAGCTAGTAGTCTTCATTGTCTTCCCATGTATCATATGAAATATTCCTTGATCAGCTCAGAGCAAAGCATCAAACACAAGATCAAAATAACAATTAAACACAAAGACAGGGTAACAGATGAACTCAAACAAATCCCAAGGCTTGCATCTGATGAATGCACAATGGGATTGATTTCCTTACCTCTATAAATATACTGATAAATCAATTATTTTATGTTAAGACAAAATGGGATTCGACCCAACCCCATTGGTAGTATATTTTATATTTTATGATAATATCTCACAAGTTTTAAATTGATGAAATTTGCATGTTGATTGGTGATGGTTGTTGGTCTATCATATTATGATCGACATGTTATCAAATGAGATAAGTCTCATTTGGCTAAACCCTGTTATTTGGGATTTTTCTGGTGTATCGATACTAAATTGATAAATCCTATAGTATGGTAAAAGTTATATTTCCTTAAAAATGTCAGAAGAGCTATATTTCCTTAAAAATAGAAAATTAGAAAAATGGAACTTTTTATTTAAAAAAATAGAAATTAATATTATTATTATTATTAATTATAATAATTAGTTTATAATAATTATTTTGTAATAATTCTTATATATAATACTTAATTATTTTAAAATAACTTTTTATAATAATCATTTAAAAGAAATAACATTATTAATATTGAGTTGAAAATTAATATTAATATTGAGTTAATAATTATTAAGATAAAATAATAATTTTAAAAATTAATATTATTATTATTGAGTTAAACCACAAACCCCTATAGTTATAGTAGAGTTATCACTTGTGAAGATTACTCTTAGAGCCCCTTTGAGTACTTTAGATCACTTTGAATGCTTTAGAGTTTTTATGGAGTTATAAAGTGACATAATAAGGTTTTGAGATGTTATGAGAATTTTTATAATTTTGTTGCTTTTGTGGTTAGTGAATATATTGTTTAATAAACAAAATTTTAGGTGATTTGAATTTGGGTGACTCTTATTGCATAATTGGCGGTTCGTGAATGGAACATATTTTGGTGATATCCTTTGAGATAATTTTGGTGTTTATGAGTATTATTATACATAATTTTGGTGAATTATGATATTTGTACATGAAATGCATATTCGTGATTCATATTACTATGCATTCATATATTTCGGAGTTTGGGTGGGACTTTGGTCCATTTTGGTGGTCTCAGATCTGTTGGTGGGGATCGTAAGTCTTGTTGGAAAAGACCAGGGGCGAGTCTCAGATCCATTGGTGGGGATCGTTGGTCTAGGTGGGAAGGACCAGAGACTAGTGGAATAAAATCAGTAACATATCTCTGATATCCATAAATTTGGTACCATATGCATATAGGTGAAGGAGTTTGTGCATAATAGCATTGCATATATTGAGAATGATATATCTTCTTGTATTTATAATTATGTTTGTGTTTTAACATTAATGATATGTTCGTATTATCATTATGCTACTAAATTTCACCGTTATTAGGGGTCCATTTGCGCCTAACATAATTAGGAGTCCATTTGCGCCTAACATCAGGTTTGAAAGATAAAATCTTCTTGAGCACGAGGTCACCTTCTCTGAACACACGATGCTTGACCTTTTTATCAAAAGCTTTCTTCATTTTCTATTGATATAACTCACCATGACACATGGCAGTTAATCTCTTCTCTTCAATCAAATTCAACTGGTCATATATGGTCTGTCACCATTCAGCTTCTGTCAACTTGGCTTCCATCAAGACACGCAATGATGGAATCTCAACCTCCCCAACGAGCAAGGAGGAAGCGTGATGTGTGAGATAGTAAGTCGGATAATAAAATTTATCTTAAGTTGTTTGTGTCAAGCGATTTTCGAGGGCAAAAATCTTTTAAAGTGGGAGAGAGTTGTAACACCCTAATTTTTAGATTATTAATTTTAAGCTAATTATTTGAGTGTTTATATGTGTACTGCTTGAATTATTTTATTATTTGAGTTATGTTGGGATTTAGAGATATTTCGATAATTTAATTAAATTATAAGAATATTTGAGTATTTTAGAGTGGTGAAGAAAAATAGAAATTTAATAGAAATAATTAGATAATTGAAGATCTAGAGAGAACTAGTGGATTAGGGGAATTAAAAATAAAATAGTTATTTTAGAGTTTTAATTATTAAATAATTGAGAATTAGAATTTTATAAGATAAGTAAGTGTAGAAATTATTAATTGATTAAATAATGAAATATTAGATAATTTTAATCATTTAGTAATAATTGAAATAATTAGAGTCTTAGAAATAAATCATATAGTGATAGTTAAATATTTATTTAATTAAATATATATTTGTAATTGAAATATTTATTGAATTGGAGTATTTATTAGTTAAAAAGTAAAGTGTTACAATATTCAGTAAAATATGATTTATTGAAATAATTTAATTATTGGAATTAATCATATAATTATAATAGTAATAATATTCTATCGTTAAAAATATGTTAACCTTATTATTAATAAGGGTGTATGTAACAATGAGGGTGAAATGGTTAATTGGGACTTGAGGGCTGAGCGAATGGCAATTCAAAAACTTAGAATAATTATAATAATTATAATGAGTGTTTTTATTAAATAATTATTTAAAATAAAATAATTAATTAATAAAAGTGTTACTTTTATTTTTGATAAAATAAATAAAGTTATAATTAAATTATTATTGAATTGTGATATTTTATTAATAATAACAAAAATATTTATTTTCTTTGGAGTAATTATATAGTTGGGATTATTTTATTAATAATAAACAGAAAAAATATATTTTTCCATGGGATTATATGTTCTAACGTGAAGGTTAGAATTAAGATAACAAGCAAAGATAGAAAGATTGGGAAGCTGCGGTGAGAATTGGAATTTTGGAAAGCGATCATTGGGGAGCGACATAGGAACATGAAGAATTTGTCAAAATTTTACTAGGTAAGGATGGAGAATTACTTAGGTGATTTTTTTAGGCAACAGGATGGTGAGGGTTCCTTTACCCTCCTATCAGCGTCATGAGTATTGATTTCCTTACCTTTATAAATATACTGATAGATCGATTATGTGAAATTTGGATGTTGATTGGTGATGGTTGTTGGTCGATCATGTTATCGAATGAGATAAGTCTCATTTGTCTAACCTTTTATTTGGGATTTTTCTTGTGTACTGGTATTGAACCGATAAATCCTATAGTATCGTAAAAGTTATATTTCCTTAAAAATGTCAGAAGAGCTATATTTCCTTAAAAATAGAAAATTAGAAAAATGGAACTTTTTATTTAAATAAAAAATAGAAATTAATATTATTATTAATAATTATAATAATTAGTTTATAACAATTATTTTGTAATAATTCTTATATATAATAATTAATTATTTTAAAATAACTTTTTATAATAATCATTTAAAAGAACTAACATTATTAATACTCAGTTAAAACTTATTATTAATATTGAGTTAATAATTATTAAGATAAAATAATAATTTTAAAAATTAATATTATTATTATTGAGTTAAACCACAAACCCCTATAGTTATAGTAGAGTTATCACTCGTGAAGATTACATTAAGAGCCTATTTGAATACTTTAGAGCACTTTGAGTTCTTTAGAATTTTTATGGAGTTATAAAGTGACATAATAAGTTTTTGAGATGTTTTGAGAATTTTTGTAATTTTGTCGCTTTTGTGGTTAGTGAATATATTGTTTAATAAATAATTTTTTAGGTGATTTGAATTTGGGTGACTCTTATTTCATAATTGGTGGTTCGTGAATGGAATACATTTTGGTGATATCCTTTGAGATAATTTTGGTGTTTATTAGTATTATTATACATAATTTTGGTGAATTATGATGTTTGTACATGAAATGCATATTCGTGATTCATATTACTATGCATTCATATATTTCGGAGTTTGGGTGGGACTTTGGTCCATTTTGGTGGTCTCAGATCTGTTGGTGGGGATCGTAGGTCTTGTTGGAAAAGACCAGGGGCGAGTCTCAGATCCATTGGTGGGGATCGTTGGTCTAGGTGGGAAGGACCAGAGACTAGTGGAATAAAATCAGTAACATATCTCTGATATCCATAAATTTGGTACCATATGCATATAGGTGAAGGAGTTTGTGCATAATAGCATTGCATATATTGAGAATGATATATCTTCTTGTATTTATAGTTATGTTTCTGTTTTAACATTAATGATATGTTCGTATTATCATTATGCTACTAAATTTCACCGTTATTATTTGTAAGCGTATTCTCACCCCTTCTTTGTTTGTTGGATGACTATGTGCAATATTTGTACAGGTAATTAGCAGGAGTGATAGCTTGTGATAATTGTGGGATGACTTTAATGCCGTCTTAGCATTTACCATTTTTATTTTTAGTTCGAATAATGCTCTGGTTCTGTCACATCGGGGAACAGGATGCTTATGTTTTGATGTATTGAGTTGTAACTCATATTCATAGAGTTTTTCAATGATGTTTTAATTGAGACTATATTATGTTTTCTTTTAATTTTCGCTCCGAATTATTAAAGTTGTATGTTTATGCATGAGTGTTTGGTCAAGTAACATCCTACCTGTGAATTTTTCTTTAAAATTAAAATATGGGGTTTTAGGGTGTTACAATGGACATATCTCAATCACACTTGTGTTGGTTCATCTGACACAAGGTCATTAATGAATCAATTAACCTTTAAATATTAGACATTTTACTGGTCAAATGACGGAATAGGAAAGAATAGGAACAAAGATGAAGAGGGAGGGGAAGATAGAAACACAAATTGATCATGAGAGAAATTTCATCAAATCAAAACCATCCATTCATTTTGGAAGATGAAATGTACATTTTATCAATCCCCTAAATCCAATGGTTTTGATCCAACAAAAGTCAAATTAACCTTGAGCAAGACTCAAACAGAAAGTTAATCATCATAAGATCATAAAAATGGCTCAATAATACTTTTAAGCATTTAATCAATTAAAAATTGATTTAAAAATGAATTAAAATGCATCTTAAAAATTAATTAAAATGCATTTTTATTTGGTCAAAACCTCAAATCCCTTCAAAACACCAAATAAATGGCCAAGGGATTTGTTCTACTTCAAACAAGGTCAAAGGACCTTAGACAAAAAATTTCATGATTTTTTGAAAGTCAGATGTATTTTAAAGCAATTAAAAATATGTACAAAAATATTTAATTCATAAATAATACCAAAATTAATCCAAAAAATAATTTTAATTTATAATATGGAAGAGAGAAATATTTAAAGATTTTTGGTGAAAGTCCCATATTTTTTGGATTAAAAATGATTTTCCTATGAATTAAATAAAATAAAGGGATTAAATGAAAATTTAGAAAATAAAAAGAAATTAAAAATAACGAGGGCCATCATATCTCCCTCATTAATTGAAGTGGCAGATCTGATGGCCAAGCACGCGCGTTCCACTAAAGGTCCTAATCAACGCGTAACACCAAAGGTAATCAGATCACATGGTTGAGATTATAACGTGGATGTGAGATCAGATGGTTGGAACCTTGCCAACACATCACTGGAGCCCTAGCTCCGGTCAAAGTTTCTGAAAAATCACTTTTGGGTAGCTTCAAATTGGCTTGATCTTGATCTGAATTCACTTGGTTCTTCCTCCTCTTGCTTGTAGTGACCACTTGAGATGAAAAAGGCAATGAATCCTTGGAGTTTGAATCTCAAAACAGAAGGTGAAATTCAAACTCAATTTCAAAGAAATCCTCAAGGTATTCTATGGTGTAGGGTTCTGGGATCTCTAGGCAAAGCTTGGGCAATGTGTGTGTCATTTATGAAGTAATGGACTTGTTTATATAGGCAATGGGATTCATTTTTGCACCCTTTGGAAATTTGCCAAAATTAATAACATTGGTGCATGGATGCATGGGCAATGATTTGGGCCCAATTCATGATGCAATTCAACTCCAATTCATGCATAATGAGTACTGAAGCAATAACATGTAAGCATGCAATACAAAATGATTGTTTGAAATAAAAACTTGCAAAACAAACATATGAAAGGAACCATGCGCAATTCCCTCAAACCTTGTCCAAATGAAGTGATCTTGGACTTTTTGGAAAGGTGACATCAATGGGAACAACTTTTATGTTGAAACTTCTTCAATTTAAAGCTCTTATCATGATGAATTTGGAGGTGGAAGTTTGAGAAATCAAACATGGTTGAAAATTTTCTAAGTCCTAAGTTAAATGACCACTTCTTCCACCTTGAATAACGTTTTCTATGAGCTTAAAATGGAAATAGTTCCTACATAAAAGTTGTATCTCTTTCAATCCTCTTAAATTTGGTCACAAATTTGACATAATTTGGATTTGGCATGAGGGAGTTATGCATTTTAGAAGTTGAGGAAAATTGCTTGTTTAATGATGATGGCCCAAAATGACCTATAACCATTCCTCTTGGCACATGCCCTTGCAAGTTGAATTTAACATTTCTCAAAGAATACAATTTGGAGAGGACATCTTGAATTTTATCATTAAACTTGGATGGCCTTTATCTCATAAACATTGAGCATGTTATAGTCTTTGGAAGTTGACCTCCTAACTAGAGCACATACAAAATGACCTATAATGTTTCACCATAAAAAATGATTTCCAAGCAAAAATAGCTCATGATGTAAACATGAAAGTTGTTTGGGATGTCATAAAAGAGTAACGTTTATCTTGGAATCATTTTCATATGGAAAACATTATAGGTGATAGGGTCTAGGGAACCCCCGTTTTGACTAGTTGACTTTGTCTGGTCATCCTCTTTGAACCAACTTGTAAACTTGAAGTTCTCTTGATATTTGGGACTCATGGAGGATCATATATGCATAAGGTGATTTGAAGTGAAATATCCTTTTATATCTTTGACTAGTTGTTGAAGAAACTTGCTAAGGAAATCACACAAGATACCTAGATGAATTCGGGCTTCCAAGGAAAACAAACTTCAAATTCTTGATGAATTCTTGATCAAATTAACAATTTAAGAACATGGGGATCCATATATGATGTTTTGAACCAATATGGACAATTTTTGGATTGATCTCCTTGTATTCAGGGTCTCAAATCCTAGTTATGAACTTAGTGGGGGATAGGTGGACACACACACACATTCCTACAAAGAAACAAAGACATATATAGATGTATTTTTTCCATTTTGGTTAGTAAACAAAAGAAAATAAAGTATGATACAATCAAATATGCTTGGTGATCTCTCCCAATACAAACCCAATGAATTAGGGGTAAGGAGGATGTCAAGGTGTGATCCCAAAGCCAATGTAAATGATGAGATATCATGAGGGATCTTAGGGTCAAAATTGGGGTCTTACAGCTGCCCCTATTTAAGGATATTATACTTGAGGATGTGAAGGTTAAAATCTTCGTATTAACTCAGCAGAATGCACTTAAAGAACAACGTCTAGAAACAAATTTTGGTCCCTAAGAGACCTCATCATGCATATGATATGAATGTAAAAAATAATCTTTATGGGGAATATATTTCCACAAAGGAAAAGAATCGAGAGAAACCGAAAGTTTGCAGGAGCATAATACATTTCATAAGGAAAACTCACTGGGAGGACAGAGACTCCAGGGATAAAACCTATGCGTAGGCCAGGCTACGACTTGAAAACTACTGTAGATGCGAGGGGATTTTCCATGAAAATAAATCAATGGAAATACTCGGTTGGGGAGAAGGGAAAGTTGTATGCATTGGGATAACACCAATACAACAAGAAACACCTGTTGGGGAAATGCATAAATCTGAGCAAAGATGAAATACTCGAACGCAATAGGGGATTGGCGACTTCACTAGGGAAATACGCACTCAAAATCAACTGGAGGGAAGAATAAACTTCAACACAGAAGTAAAAGAGATGTATCATCTATTACTATTTACAAGGTAAGAAGATTAATACACTCGGACAGAGGGACAACCGTTACCGGTTAGGGTAAACATATCAAAGATGACTCGCTAAGGAAAAAGAGGCATATTCATTACCGGTTACTGGGTAAGAATGACCTACTAGGGAAAGGAACCAAATAGGATTTACAACTACCTACTACTAGGAAGAAAATCAAAGAGAGTATCTGTCACTAATTAAAGTGAACATGTCCAGGATAAACTCAAAGGAAGAATATCCGTCATCGGTTAAGATGAACATATCAAGGATAAAATGCCAGGGGAAAGATAAGAATTACAACTACTGGCTACTGGGCAGAAGACGAAAGGTAGAGAATATCCGTCACCAGTTAGGATGAACATATAAAGGATATACTCAGCAGAGGAAATGGGATTTACAACTACCGGTTACTAGGCAGAAGACCACAAAAATAGAGAAAATCTGTCACTGGTTAAAGTGAACATATCAAGGATTAACTCTCTAGGGAATAAAAGCAGGGATTACAACTACCTTTTTACTAGGTAGAAAACCAAAAAGGAAGAATATCCGTCACCGGTTAGGATAAACATATCAAGGATAGACTTACGGTGAAAAAGAATCCGCTGGGGAAAACAAAGAAAATAGATTACATTTTACCGGGTATTGGGAAAAGGTAATGTACTCAACATCAAGAAGAATATTACCTGTTATTGGGTAATAGACTCTTGGAGACCAAAATATATATCTAGGCAAGAACTAGAAAGAATGATCAATCAAAGATTCAACCCAATGAGGATATAACTCAGGGGGAGTGGTTCCATTCAGATAATAAACTAGGGCGGAAAATGAAATAATCATCATCCACTTGGAAATAACTCAGTGAGGAATGAGAAAGGACAAACTCTTTCTGCTTAAGGGGCTGACACTCTACAATTGAAGAAAATCTGCATGGGGAAATAATATCACCAAAGCAGGGGATCAGAAGAAAATCAATGCGATAAAATGCCCAATGAAATATCTGATGCTGTGATTTAGGCATGAATATGTATGTATGTGATTATGATTATGCTGGCAAAACAACACAAAGGATAAAAATAACGAAGATTTGAATCATCACTATAAAACACCCAGCTTATCTCAACAAGATGGAAATACCAACTGGAGAATATGCTAGGGATGAAAATAAATCATCTAGCTCTGAATAAATCAACTCTGGGTGGGGAAATACATGAAGAACATGCTTCCAATCAATCATGGCAAACTCCGCGGGAAGAGAGAACTGTTGAAGGATAATCAACCAAACATGCCGAGGATAGAGAAGGATATGCTGAGGATCCAAATAAGTCAACACTACAGGGAATTTTAAGTCAACACCATGTCAAATGGGATACAACCTTGCAGGGGACAAAATCAATATTGCTCAGAACCAAACATTACTGGGAATGAGGGAACATCTATTAGAAGACGAACTCCGCCAGGGAATACAAGAGATAAAACTATGAATGGGGAATCACGCAAATTGCTGGGGATACTGGGACTTGTTGGAATAAACCAAAGACCATCAAATTCTTCTTATAAATTGCGAAATAAACCAATTCCAAGGCAAAGATAACCGAATCTGACTCACACAGGGGAGAAACTGTCGCGGGTATGCAACACAAACAAATGCAAATGGGGATCTGGAGACCAAATAAAGGTTTCGACATATCCAGGGTTCAATCATCAAATCACAAACTGGGGGATGCAAAACATGAACACCTCAGCTGGGGAAGATGAATTTTCAAAGGGGACCAATCATCAGCTCAACCGAGGATAATAGGTCTCTTGGGGAGCAACTTCTTAACCATGCTGGGAACGAACGACGAACTGCTGGGGAGGAAAAAGTTAACAAACCAAATACTTAGGGAAGACCAACAATGCTTTACACTTCAAGACTTACATGTTCTCAGATTGCTGTTGATATTCCTTGCTGAAATCGATTATCCTTAAAGTGCATGTTTTTATTATTTTAAGAAAAATAATTATTCATTGATTTATTTCAAAATTATCATCATAAAAATTCAATTTTATTTAACATAAGTAAATAAGAATAGAAATAATTGGATAAAATCTCAACTTTATTCAATAGAATGGTAGTCCGCGAATGGAGGGACTCCATGGATCTTTACAAAGTTTGAGAATTGATAACTTACATGGAAAAGGGATACATTAAATACAATGATCACTACTCTCCCTATAAACTTTGAAATCCGTTGTGCTCTTGTCTTTGGTTGAGAATGAAGAATCGAAACCAAATGATTATTCAAAACTACTTCAAAGATCAGGACCGACCGAATGCAGTTACTTGCGATAATCCTTAATTTTTGCCTAGATTGCCCCAAGGTAGGGTACTCAATCTATTAGGATAAATTTTTTCCTCGATCGCCCTTTCGGGTTTTTAATACACCTAGACGCTCATTTTTGCCTAAGCCACCCTTTCGGGTTTTCAACTTAGTGAGTTGTTCTTTTATTTTTTTAGGCAAAGTATTTCTTGACTGTATCGGCATTCACAGGACGAGTGAACTCTTCACCATCCATAGTTGTAAGAATCAAAGCACCGCCTAGAAAGGCTCTCTTCACAACATATGAACCTTCATAATTAGGAGTCCATTTGCGCCTAACATCAGGTTTGAAAGATAAAATCTTCTTGAGCACGAGGTCACCTTCTCTGAACACACGAGGCTTGACCTTTTTATCAAAAGCTTTCTTCATTTTCTATTGATATAACTCACCATGACACATGGCAGTTAATCTCTTCTCTTCAATCAAATTCAACTGGTCATATATGGTCTGTCACCATTCAGCTTCTGTCAACTTGGCTTCCATCAAGACACGCAATGATGGAATCTCAACCTCCCCAACGAGCACAACTTCCATACCATAAACGAGAGAGAAAAGGGTTGCCCCTGTTGAAGTGCGGGTGGATGTACAATACCCGTGCAAAGAAAATGGGAGCATTTCATTCCAATCCTTGTATGTTACAACCATCTTCTGAATAATCTACTTAATTTTCTTATTTGCAGCTTCCACCATATTATTATTCAAGTTAGATCCATTATTAGTAATGATCTTGCTTGGCACACCATAACGACGTATGATCTGATTCTTGATAAACCGGACCACCATTTTGTGAAGTAATCAATAGCCACCAAAGTGAAACGATGTCCGTTAGAAGCTTTTGGCTCAATCATCCCAATCATATCAATTCCCCACATGGAGAAGGTCCATGGGGAGGAAATGACGTTCAACAGTGTCGGAGGAACATGAATCTTATCTGCATAAATTTGACACTTGTGGCATTTCTTCACAAACTTACAAAAATCAGATTCCATTGTCATCCAATAAAAACCTGCTCTCAATATTTTCTTTTCCATAGCATGTCCATTGGAATGAGTACCAAAAGAACCTTCACGGACTTCAGTCATCAATAGGTCTGCTTCATGTCTATCCACGCATTTGAGCAAAACCATATCAAAATTTATCTTATAAAGCACATCACCATTTAGGTAGAAGTTGCCATCTAATCTTTCAAAGTCTT
Source organism: Lathyrus oleraceus (assembly GCF_024323335.1). Taxonomy (NCBI): domain Eukaryota; kingdom Viridiplantae; phylum Streptophyta; class Magnoliopsida; order Fabales; family Fabaceae; genus Lathyrus; species Lathyrus oleraceus. The sequence continues at coordinate 77,534,788 of NC_066582.1, read as the reverse complement.
CTTATCTTTCAAAGATGCCCTAGACGGGTAAATCTGACTTTGGAGGAAACATTTGATATCGTAATACCATGGCTTTTCATCTTTGACTTCTTCAATAGAAATTACATGAGTTGGCCTATCAAGACGCATCACCATTAAATTAGGAACTTAACATTGCAAGAGCATCTGTCATCCGTTTTTCACCTCAAGGGATATGATGAAACTCAACCTTTGTAAAGAAAGTTGAAATCCTCCTCGCATAAGCTTTGTACGGTATCAAACCGTGTTGATTCGTCTCCCATTCACCTTTGATCTGATTGACTACCAAAGTTGAATCTCCATAGACGTCAAGATATTTTATTCTGAGATCAATGGATTCTTCAAGCCCCATAATGCAAGCTTCATACTCAGCCATATTGTTTGTACACTTGAAGGTCAATCTAGTTGTAAACCGAAAATGAGTGATGTGAGGAGTAATAATCACTGCCCCAATGCCATTACCATATGAATTAACAGCTCCATCAAATACCATGCCCCAACGGGAACCAGGCTCTAACCCTTCTTCAAGCATGGTTCATCACAATCTTTCATCTTCAAGTACAAAGTCTCTTCGTCAGGAAAATCATATTGCACTGATTGATAATCTTCGATGGGTTGGTGAGCCAAATGGTCAGCCAAGACACTATCTTTAATAACTTTTTGAGATCGGTATTCAATATCATACTCATATAACAATATCTGCCAACGGGTGATCCTCCCAGTTAAAGCAGTTTTCTAAAAAATGTACTTTATTAGATCCATTTTGGATATCAACCAAGTAGTATGATTCAACATATATTGGCGCAGATGCTTAGCAGCCATGACCAATGCGCAACATATTTTCTCAAGCATAGAATACTGAGTCTCATAGTCGGTGAATTTCTTACTGAGGTAGTAAATTGCATTGTCTTTCTTCCCATATTCATCTTGCTAACCAAGAACACATCCCATACTTTCTTCAAGCACAATCAAATACATGATCAAAGATCTTCCTTCAATAGGCGAAGATAGAATCGGAGGCTCAAACAGATACTCCTTGATATTATCAAAATCTTTATGGAAATCCTAGGTCCAATCACAAGATTAATCTTTCCGAAGAAGCTTGAAAATAGGAGCACATGTGGCAATCATATGCGATATAAATCTCGAAATATAATTCAAGAGGCCGAGAAAACCTCTGACTTGCTTCTCAGTTTTGGGCGTCGGCATCTCTTGTATTGCTTTAACTTTAGCAGGATCAACTTCAATACCCTTCTCACTAACAATGAAGCCCAACAACTTACCAGAACGAACACCAAACGTACACTTAATTGGGATTCAAGCGGAGCTTATACTTCCTCAAACGCTGGAATAACTTCAACAAATTCTCAACATGATCTTCTTCATCACTTGATTTAGAAATCGTATCATCAACATAAACTTCAATCTCTTTATGCATCATATCTTGAAAAAAAGTGGTCACGACTCTCTGGTATGTTGCACCAGCATTCTTTAAACCGAAAGGCATCAATCTATAATAGAATGTTCCCCAGGGTGTAACGAATATGGTCTTCTCCATATCTTTGGGTGCCATCTTATTTTGATTATAACCGGAAAATCCGCCCATAAACGAAAAGACTTTGAATTTAGCTGTATTGTCTACCAACATATCAATGTGTGGCAGAGGAAAATCATCTTTCATACTGGCTTTATTCAAATCACTATAATCAACACACATGCAGACTTTTCCATTTTCTTAGGAACATGCACAATATTGGCCACCCACTGTGGATACTCAGAGGTAACAAGGAAACCAACACCAATCTGCTTTTACACTTCCTCCTTGATTTTCACTGCCATCTCAGGGCAAGTCCTTCTCAATTTCTGCTTGACTGGTGGGCATTCTGGTTTCAACGACAATCTATGCTTCACAATCTCAGAATCCAAACCAGACATGTCTTGATAGGACCGAGTAAATGAAGGAGAATTGCGATCCAAAACGCAGCGGAAATTAAAATTTTCTCCTTTAGAGATCCTTACGAATGGTCATGATCAGTGATAGAATATTTACCTCTTGTGACGATTGAAACCTTTGGTGCAGATCTCTTGTGACGATCAAAACCTTTGATGCGGATCCACGGAGCGATCATGAACGTTGAACGATGACAACGTCTCTACTCAGTCCACACGAACGGATTCCTTCAATCTCAGTGCTAGCTGGTACGAATGAAGGCTTTGAGTGAGAGAGAGAGAGAGAGAAAACAAAAATAATGCAACCGCAATGAATGCTTCTACACAAGGGTTCTATTTATAGAACCACTTGTGTGGGCTTCAAGCTAAAAAGCCCACTTAAGTGTATTTTGGCCCATATCTTATAATATGCCCAAAATCACTTAAGCCCATGGTACCTTACCATATTTCGTATTCTACTCAAGTACATCGTACCTTACGATGTTCTATAATTCACTTAAGGGCACCGTACCTTACGGTATTCCTTAGTTACTCTATCTCTCATCAATCCGTCCTTTGTGTGTGACCCTGTAGGTTTTCGTGACGTTGGCAATTATATTAAATCACGCATTTAACATAATAAACAGTGAGCGGTATCTAGCAACACATCACTGCTACCCAAGACACGAAAATGTCATGTGATCTGACAAAACCTTCTGTGATAATACTTATGTGTATAATTACCCTTTTGCCCTTATGTCTATATTGAACACAAGGCATAGACCGTGTCATCCTTGTCCAGTTCAATATTGGGCCCTTAGACATTTATCCTGTTATGCAGGATGGGAAAATTCCATCTAGGTCACTCATGTCCCTCAGCATGCTTCGTGGAGTACCCATCAACTGTCTTTATGGTTATCCAGTTACGGATAATGTTTGATCAGCAATAAAGCACTCGACTCTACATCTAGGGTCCATAGTGGTTTCAGGTCGAAGAGTGGTATACACCATTATCACCATGAGAATAACTTATGACACTTTGCATAACTTTCTATATAGTATTCTCATAGCGGGTCAATCCGGTATAAATATTACTCCTAATATTCATACCTATGTTTAAGACTTGATAACTCTTTATCCATGATCCATGAGATGTGATCATCAGTCTACAAACATAATAGTCTTAATGCTTTAATGTTATCCCACTTCACACTAAAGCTCGACTACGGATACTTTAAGAATAGTGTCCTTATGTTTAATGTGATCTCATGATTAAGTCATACTTGATACATTAAACAGACTAGCTATTCTATGGACTTTATTAAACAAACGTAATAAAGAAAAAGCCTTTTATTATTAATAAATAATCTGATACAAGTACCAAAAGTATTGGCCTCTAGGGCTTACACCAACAATCTCCCACTAGCACTAGAGCCAATCAGGAATACCCTTAATACCCATAGATCTAGTATGGCCATCATGCTTCTGCTGCGCAAGAGGCTTTGTCAGTGGGTCAGCAATATTGTCAAGTGTAGGTACTCTGCATATTTTCACATCTCCTCTATCTATTATCTCTCGAATGAGATGATAACGCCTAAGTATGTGTTTGGATCGTTGGTGAGATCTAGGCTCCTTGGCTTGTGCGATAGCACCATTGTTATCACAGTAGAGACCAATGGGATCCACAATGCTAGGAACTATGCCAAGTTCACTAATGAACTTTTTGATCCGAACAACTTCCTTTGCTGCACTTGAGGCAGCAATATACTCGGCCTCGATTGTAGAATCAGCAACTGTATCTTGCTTTGAACTTTTCCAGCGCACAATGCCACCGTTTAAGCAAAACACATAACCAGATTGCGATCTAAAGTCATCCTTATCTGTCTGGAAGCTAGCATCGGTGTATCCAATTACAGCCAACTCTTCCTGACCTCCATATATCAAGAATGCGTCCTTAGTCCTTCTTAAATACTTAAGGATATTCTTGACAACTACCCAGTGAGCATCACCAGGATCAAATTGGTACCTACTCGTTGCACTTAAAGCATACGAGACATCTGGTCGAGTACATAACATGGCATACATGATAGATCCTATTGTAGATGCATATGGAATCTTATTCATGCGATCCCTTTCTTCCTTAGTTAAATGGGATTGTGTTTTTGGAAGACACAAGCCATGTTGCATAGGTATGAATCCTTTCTTGGAATCATGCATATTAAAGCGTCTCAACACTTTGTCTATGTATGTACTCTGACTTAGGCCAAGCAGTTTTTGTGATCTATCTCTATAGATTCTGATTCCTAATATATAGGCTGCTTCACCTAGGTCCTTCATAGAAAAGTATTTCCCCAACCAAGACTTTACTTGTTGTAGGGTAGGGATATCGTTTCCAATGAGTAATATGTCATCTACATATAATACCAGGAAAACGATCATGCTCCCACTAACCTTCTTGTAAACACAAGGCTCATCTTCGTTCTTGATGAATCCATATTGTTTTACTGTTTCATCAAAACGAAGATTCCAGCTTCTAGAAGCTTGCTTCAATCCATAGATTGATCTTTGTAACTTACATATCTTTTGGGCTTCCTCTGGTATGTCAAATCCTTCAGGTTGTGTCATGTACACATCCTCAAGAAGATTTCCATTAAGGAAAGCAGTTTTGACATCCATCTGCCATATTTCATAATCATGATATGCAGTGATAGCAAGTAAAATCCGAACTGATTTAAGCATTGCAACTGGTGAAAAGGTTTCATCATAGTCAATCCCATGAATTTGTTTATATCCTTTTGCAACCAGTCTTGCCTTATAGGTATGTACCTTACCATCCATGTCAGTCTTCTTTTTAAAGACCCACTTGCATTCTATAGGGTTAACTCCTACAGGAGGCTCTACCAAGGTCCAAACTTGGTTTGTGTACATGGAATCCATTTCAGATTTCATGGCTTCTAGCCACTTCTCAGACTCGGGACCAGTTATGGCCTCTTGGTAAGTCACAGGCTCATCTTGATCCATGAGTAATACATCACCTTGATCAGTTATGAGATATCCACATCTCTCAGGTAATTGACGTATCCTGCTTGACCTACGCTGGTCTTGTTCTACTTGAGCAGGTTGCTCTTCCACAACTTCTTGTGTTTCCTACTCTAATTCCTCCATAGGTGTATTTATGCTTTGTGATTCTTGAATTTCTTCAAGCTCTACTTTCCTCCCACTGGTTCCTTTGGAAATAAAATCCTTTTCTAGGAAAACTCCAGTTCGAGCGACAAACACTTTGCCCTCAGAAGGATTGTAGAAGTAATACCCTCTTGTTTCTTTAGGATACCCCACAAATAAGCATTTGTCAGATTTGGGCTCAAGCTTAGTTGAAATTTGTCGTTTCACATAAACCTCGCAACCCCAAATCTTTATGTAAGACATATGTGGTTTCTTACCACTCCATATCTCATATGGTGTCTTCTCAACCTTTTTGGATGGAACACGGTTAAGTGTGTAAGCTGCTTTCAATAGCGCATGTCCCCAAAAGGAGTTTGGGAGATCGGCGTGACTCATCATGGATCGGACCATGTCCAACAGGGTTCGATTTCTTCTCTCAGACACACCATTCCATTGGGGTGTTCCAGGAGGAGTGAGTTGGGATAGGATCCCACACTCTTTCAGATGGTCATCAAACTCTAGGCCTAAATATTCACCACCTCGATCTGATCGAAGAGCTTTAATATTCTTACCTAGTTGGTTTTGTACTTCATTCTTGAATTCTTTGAACTTTTCAAAGGACTCTGATTTGTGTTTCATTAAATACACATAACCATATCTACTGAAATCATCAGTAAATGTGATGAAGTACTGAAAACCTCCTCTGGCTGGTATGTTCAGTGGACCACATACATCAGTATGTATGAGGGCCAAAAGATCATTAGCTCTTTCACCTTTTCCTGTGAATGGAGACTTTGTCATCTTTCCAATTAAACAAGATCTGCATGTCTCATATGATTCATAATCAAAAGAGTCCAACAGTCCATCTTTATGGAGTTTGGAAATGCGTTTCTCATTTATGTGGCCTAATCGACAATGTCAAAAGTAAGTTGGATTTAACTCATTAGGTTTCATCCTTTTAGTATTAATGTTATAAATAGGCATTTCAAGATCAAGGACATATAATCCATTATTCATTTGAGCAGTAGCATAGAATATATCAGTCAAATAAATTGAACAACATTTGTTCTTTATTATGAATGAAAAACCGAACTTGTCCAAACAAGAAACGAAAATAATATTCCTGCTAATTGCTAGTACATAATAACAGTTCTCTAACTGAATTATTAAACCACTAGGTAAAGTCAATTCATAACTTCCTACGGCTAAGGCAGCAACCTTTGCTCCATTACCAACTCGTAGGTCGACTTCACCTTTTGCCAATTTTCTACTCCTTTTTAGTTCTTGCACATTTGTACAAATGTGAGAACCGCATCCAGTATCTAATACCCATGATGCAGAAGTAGATAAATTAATTTCAATAACAAAAATACCTAAAGTTGGAGTCTCTACTCCATACTTCCTATCTTCTAGGTACTTTGGGCAGTTCCTCTTCCAGTGTCCGGTCTTACCGCAATGGAAGCAGGTGCCTTTCTTTTCTATGTCTCCACTAGGCTTTAAAACAATACTAGTGGGTTTGGGTTTGGTAACTTCCTTGCCTTTCCCTTTATCATGTTTGAGGACAATCCTCAAGTTTCGGTACCAATCCAGAATATTTGTCCCAGACAATTTTTTCTTGTCAAGGTTTGATCGCAATATGTTGTTAGAGGTGTTTGTTGTCATGGTAATCTACATAAGGATTAATGAAAATATAAGTATCATTGACATATTTAATTAGGCCTTTAATTAAATATGCTCCCACTATTTTATTCAAAACAAATGACATATTTAAGTAGGCGGATTACACAAAACTAGGTTATTTAGGTAGGAACTCCTTCCAATTGTATCTCATACAACTCTCGAAAATTTCAGTTGGGTGAATAACTCCTTATTCCAATCCATCATATGGATCATTCCCAACTCTTGCTTCTAAACATATATATAATCTTATTATAATTTGTTTAGTTAAGTTTGACCCATTGTTTTAACAGTTGGATATTACAATTATCCCATCGCACCTTACTAATATATAGATCATGCACCTCGCGTAGGCGAAACCTACATTATCCATTACTAGTCTTGATGAGTGTTAAAACTTGGAAAGCATAAACTTAATATTTAATTTGAGGGAATTGCAATTGTTCTGATCTCACCGGCTTATTTATCATATAAATCGTCTCTCACATGCATCAACATATATTCACATGCATCAACATACATACACATGCATCAACATACATAATGAAACAGTTATGGCCCCTAGCGCAATTGTTCTCCCAAGCCAATGAGAGAACCTAAGTTAACCTAATAACGATCTAAGCTTCTCCAAGCAAGATCTTCAAGGTTGTCCTCCTTTGATATTGAATTCTTCTCTAAGCTTCTCCAAGCAAGATCTTCAAGGCTGTCCTCCTTTGATATTGAATTCTTCTCTAAGCTTCTCCAAGCAAGATCTTCAAGGTTGTCCTCCTTTGATATTGAATTCTTCTCTTTCTTCATAACATTGTCTTCTTTTCTTTCTTCGTAACATTACATTACAAAAGAAACTCGTTTTACATTTGAGATGAGAAAAGAAGTTACATTAAGAGATTAAAAGGAGAGGCACGACACGCAGGTCGTATTTAAAAACCCAAAACAAAATGAAGGAAGACTAAGGCCATAACTGATCACCATAAGGCAATAATGATAAACACATTATTATTATTAATTTTAATTCCTTTAATTATTTAAAACCAAATTAAATTTCGGCGACCGATCACACTACGCGACCAAAATTTTAATGAACAATTCATTTGAAATGGACATCGTTTTGCATCAACACAACTCTTGCGCAGTCACAAAACAGAAACCCCGAGAATTCTGACTCTGTGAGTGTGACGACCGTCAGAAGCATGTTACGACCATCACAAGCATGTTACGACCGTCACAGGCCCATGACGAACGTCACGCGGCCAAAACAGAAACGCCTGGAATTCTGGGTCTGTGAATGTGACGACCGTCACAAGGCACGTGACGACCGTCACGTCCAGCTTGTTACGATCGTCACAAGTCCATGACAATCGTCACGCGGCCAAAAAACCAGCGCTTTGAAACAGTCAACAGACCTGTTCCAACAAGCCCTAAATTCACAACTCCTTGACGGCACAACCCTTGCGCCGTCACTAACCCTAATGCACCAATTTCAGACCGTCAAACACACCTCGATTGTTGATTCAGTATGATTGATCAACAGGTCATTGCTTCACCATACTAATGTCGGATTCCGAAGCAAATGACCATTGATCGCTCAAAGGAAAACAACCACTTAGTGTTTGAATGAACGAAACAGAAACAGTATATCACATATACCGTACTTTGCATTAGGATTACTTATATCATATATAAGTTGATCGGTCTCAATTGCGTAACCTATGGACGATCGATGTATCGCTGCTGCACCATACTAATTTCGGTTCCGAAGCATAGTCAACATCAATCATCCAACTCGTACACTCATGATACCAAATTTAATTACCCGTTTAATTAATTGATTCATTCTGTCTTTTAATCATATTAATACAGAAAATAAACAGCTATCCGAGTCATGGTTTCGTAAGTGGCTCTGATACCACTGAAGGTGAATTGCGATCCAAAACGCAGCGGAAATTAAAATTTTCTCCTTTAGAGATCCTTACGAATGGTCATGATCAGTGATAGAATATTTACCTCTGTGACGATTGAAACCTTTGGTGCAGATCTCTTGTGACGATCAAAACCTTTGATGCAGATCCATGGAGCGATCACGAACATTGAACGATGACAACGTCTCTACTCAGTCCACACGAACAGATTCCTTCAATCTCAGTGCTAGCTGGTACGAATGAAGGCTTTGAGTGAGAGAGAGAGAGAGAGAGACAGAAAATGAAAATAATGCAACCGCAATGAATGCTTCTGCACAAGGGTTCTATTTATAGAACCACTTGTGTGGGCTTCAAGCTAAAAATCCCACTTAAGTGTATTTTGGCCCATATATTATAATATGCCCAAAATCACTTAAGCCCATGGTACCTTACCATATTTCGTATTCTACTCAAGTACACCGTATCTTACGATGTTCTATAATTCACTTAAGGGCACCGTACCTTACGGTATTCCTTAGTTACTCTATCTCTCATCACTCCGTCCTTTGTGTGTGACCCTGTAGGTTTTCGTGACGTTGGCAATTATATTAAATCACGCATTTAACATAATAAACAGTGAGCGGTATCTAGCAACACATCACTGCTACCCAAGACACGAAAATGTCATGTGATCTGACAAAACCTTCTGTGATAATACTTATGTGTATAATTACCCTTTTGCCCTTATGTCTATATTGAACACAAGGCATAGACCGTGTCATCCTTGTCCAGTTCAATATTGGGCCCATAGACATTTATCCTGTTATACAGGATGGGAAAATTCCATCTAGGTCACTCATGTCCCTCAGCATGCTTCGTGGAGTACCCATCAACTGTCTTTATGGTTATCCAGTTACGGACAATGTTTGATCAGCAATAAAGCACTCGACTCTACATCTAGGGTCCATAGTGGTTTCAGGTCGAAGAGTGGTATACACCATTATCACCATGAGAATAACTTATGACACTTTGCATAACTTTCTATATAGTATTCTCATAGCGGGTCAATCCGGTATAAATATTACTCCTAATATTCATACCTATGTTTAAGACTTGATAACTCTTTATCCATGATCCATGAGATGTGATCATCAGTCTACAAACATAATAGTCTTAATGCTTTAATGTTATCCCACTTCACACTAAAGCTCGACTACGGATACTTTAAGAATAGTGTCCTTATGTTTAATGTGATCTCATGATTAAGTCATACTTGATACATTAAACAGACTAGCTATTCTAGGGACTTTATTAAACAAATGTAATAAAGAAAAAGCCTTTTATTATTAATAAATAATTCGATACAAGTACCAAAAGTATTAGCCTCTATGGCTTACACCAACAGTAAACACATCAGAATAATCTTGAAGAAGATCAATCAACCCTTTCTTAGCTTCTAGCCCCAGTTGAGAAGCAATCTTAACTTCATTCACATCGTCATTGGAGTTCATTATTTCTCAACGGCTGAATGGATTTTTCCTCGTGCTCAAGGAAACAGGATAACACATCAGATACTTCTTCATCATCAATCGCTTTCTCTGCTTCAAACACAAGGAAATAAATGTTTGGAGAGGGAGTAAGATCATCGTATTCAATGGGTTTGAGAACAAACCTGCATAATGATTTGATATTTTGATTTTAGAGAAGTGGAGTGCAAACAAATATTATGCATATGAAAATATTATTATTTATTTATGTTTTTTGTTATTACCATTTTTCATAAAATCAAAAAGTAAAAATAAAACATCATAGATTTGGATGAATAAAATTGTACTTTATTGATGATAATAAGAAAAATGCCCGACAATGTTCACTTCTCCCTTAGGTATAGGAGAAGGATTTTTCTTAAAATAAATGAAAACAAATTACTTAGAAAGATGAATAATAGTAGGAACATCAACAGCAACCCAGTTGTTGCAAGTCTGGCCATGCGTCACAAAGTTGGCGTAAGCTTCATCTTCGTCACTGTCTTCGACAATGGCAGTTGAGTGTTGATCATTCTCATGAATGAACCCTCCACTGCAGAATATTGGCTGCATAACCTTGACATTGGCGTTGAATGGCCCTGGTTAAAATCCTAGCCCTGCCATGTTCTTGTTCTCAGCGACTTCCACAACATGGCCCCACTTATCAATATTGTCGGCCTGAATAGCCTCTTGTGCATCTTTTAAAGAAGACATGGGTGCCCCATCTTTCTTTAATTCATTAGTAATGGACAAAGCTTGGAACAGTGTTCCAACTTCCTCCTCAGCATCAACGCAGGTGAAATATGACAAATGTCTCACTAATAATGCCTTCTCTCAACCAACAACGACAAGCTTACCGTTCTTCACAAATGTCAGCTTTTGGTGAAGGGTACACGTCATAGCTCCAACTCCGTGAATCCATGGCCTTCCCAACAAGTAGCTATAGGCCGGGTGGATATCCATTACTTGGAAAGTAATTTGGAAATCACTCGTACCTATCTTCACCGGAAGGTCCACATCTCCAATGATAGTTTTACGAGAACCGTCAAACGCTTTAACAACCACGCCACTAAAATTCGTTAGGGTGCCTTGATAGGAGAGTCTTGATAGATTTGAATTTGGAAACACATTCAGCGATGATCCAGTATCAACCAAAACATTGGACATAGCGTCCTCCTTACAATTCATCGAAATATACAATGCCAAATTATGATTTCTGCCTTCCTTAGGAAGTTTTTCGTCACAAAAGCTTAGATTGTTACAAGAAGTGATGTCAGCAAAAATATGGTAAAACTGATCCACAGTAACATCATGTTCAACATAAGCCTGTTCCAACACTTTTTACAATGCTTCTCTGTGTGCCTCAGAATTCATTAGCAATGACAACATTGAAATCTTTGACGGCGTCTGGAGGAGCTGTTCCACAATGTTGAATTCATTTCTTTTGGTCAGCCGTAACACCTCATCATCATTGTTAGTCTTCAATTTGATGGATTCACCAGACTGACACATTGGAGCACTAACCAGATTCACTGCAGGAATCTCAGTCTTCTTCCCTACGGAAACATTTTCTGTAATATTAGGAAAAACCGGACTGAACACCTGACCACTACGGGTCACCTTCGCAATATCTACAATATTTACCACTGAGTCAGCAACTGGTAGAGGAACCTCTTGACCATTTTCAATCATTGTGGCATTATACTGATATGGTACAGCTTTATTGGATGCATAGGGGATAGGGCTCTCTAACCCTATTACCAACGATGATACCGATCTGTTGTCATTATTGTTGTTGCTACTATCATACCGAATGACTACCTACTTAGGGGTCTTGAACACTGACACGATGACGTTCACATCAACTCCCATATCCCTTGAATGTTGAATTTGGATAACATTCTCATGCATCAACTTCTGGATATCCCTTTTGACAATGACACACCCACGGGGGTTCACATTGCAAATGACATAACCATCATGGTCATGTTCACAATCACTAATCAAACACATATTTCTATAAATTTCCACCAAAGATCTATGGATACGCCTCACATCAAAAACTCTGAAATTCCCGGGACAACCGTCCACCATGTTGACAAAAGTGTTACCAAGAGCAGGCAACAAATTGGCTTTCATATTTGGCGCTCTGTCCTTGAAGGACACCATACCACTTTTCACAAGTTTATGAAATTCATACTTCAAATGGTAACAATTCTCTATATCCTGACCAGGGGCTCCTTGGTGAAAAGCACAATGAAGGTCAGGTTTGAACCACCATGGGAGTGGCTCAGGAATTTGCGGAGGGTTTCTTGGTTGAATAAGATTCTTGAGTACCAAAGACGGGTACAACTCTGCATACTGTAGCGGTAAATTCATGATCATCAAGCTATGGATAAACAAGACATCAAATAAACAAAATTCTCCACCGCACTTTTATTATTTCCAAGGGAAAAGGGAAAAGTACGAACAAAACCCAAAAAATAAGAAGTTTTCAAATCAAAACTAATAAAATGCCAGAGATTACAGGTAAGGGGGTTACACAGAGGGAAGGTGTTAGCACCCAAAGTGTCCTAGGTACTCCTAGGGAGCCCTTTCTTGTGTGCATATGTGTTTTTGTACAAATGATGTTGGCAAACAAATAGAATGAGGGGATGAGAAAATAATTCATTAATTATATTTTTGTGTTTGACAAGACCTTCGGACTTGTGCCAATGTACCAACATAAAAATGAGGGATCAAAACCCCGTAGTTCGTGGTATAAATTTTAAAGTGGATGTATTGCTTTTAACAAAAAAATCAAGTTTGAAAGGCATAAAGGCCTAAAAATGGTTTGAATGAGTTAGTTCTTTTTGGCTTTTGAAATTTTTAAGTCAAGTATAGTTAAGTCTATTTACAAGTTTGATTAAGAAAAGAAGTTTGAAAATGCAATGGCATAAGGCCAAAGTTTCAAATTTGCAATATGGTTTAAGTTTAGAAAAACAAGCACAAGCAAAGAAGTTTCTTAAAAGGAGGGAGAGACTTTGAAATTAAAGAAGTGGGGAAGATATGAAGAGACTAATCCTAAGAATACATTTAAAAGTTGAGAGCTGAAAAGATCTGACCAATGGGCTGCAATCCAATAGACAAAAAAGTCATATAGAAACCCAAATTTCCCTTGGACATTAGAATCAAGCAACAAACAATGCACAATATATCAACTTGAAGAGGAAGGTATCAAATAAAGATAGCCACATCCAAGCTTAGCAACTCCATGATCTTCTTCAAATTTGCCCATGTAGTAGATGAATTTCACAATGCACTAAGTCATAGGTTCAAAATAACAACTTCACAATGATCATGTTGCAGATGAACTCAAATGGAGATGGAATGTACATTCCATCAATCCCCTAAATCCAATGATCTTAACCTAACAAAGTCAAATCAACCTTGACCAAGGACCAAGAACACAAGTCAAACTCACAAAGTCAATTGAAATGGCTCTACACAATTAATTTGACATTTAACAATTAAAAATATTAAAAATAATACATTAAATTAAATATGGTTGGTCAATTTCCTAAAACCTCATCAAAACACCAAATAAATGGCCATGAGATTTATCATAGGTTAAACAAGGTCAAAGGACCTTGGAGAAAAATTTTCAGAATTTTTGGAAACTTACAAGTATTTTTAAACAATTAAAAACATTCATAAAATCAATTAAATCAAGAAAAATATTAATAATGATCCAAAAAATAATTTTAAGTCAGAAAATGAAAGAGGATTTTATTTAGAAATTTTTGGTGAAACTCTCATATTTTTTGGATCAATATTAAAATTAATATGAATTAATGAAAATCAAAGGAATAAAAAATAGAATCAGATAATCAAAAAAATGTGGACCACTTGGTCTGCCTAATTAATTGAGGTGGCAGATCAAGTGGTGGAGCGCGCGCGTTCCATGATGCGCTTGAGTCAAACGTCCACAAGTCTGGTAATCACAATGTACGCTCTTGATTAAAATATTTCAAACTCATCTAATGGCTCTGAACGCTTCTAGCACATCGTCGGAGCCAAAGGTCGGTCATCTTCTCCGATGACCCTGGCTGGACTGGTTCAGTCATCACCACCTCATAAATGAAAAAAGAGGACATGATCTTAAAGATAAAATATTGTAGATCACGAATATCACCTCAATTTTAACTAACTCCAAATATATAGAGAGATACATGGAGTTGAATTTTGAGGTGTGTCAAATGCGTTGCTTCGATTTGACCTCAAAGCAACTCAATCTTCTTGCCTACATTGGTAGGACTTCAGACAACCAAGGATCCAAGAGAATTGATGAGTATTAAGAGAGAATCGAAGAGAAGAAAAATATGGAAAATTACCTTCAATGTTATGCAGAAATGGATCTCTCTTGCTTCAATTCGTGCTTGATCTTGCATATGGAGCTTGTGGAAGTGGCTTAAGAACAATGCAAAGCTTTGGATCCCGGAGTTTTTGAATATCCGAACAGTGAGATTCAAACTCAAATTTCAAATGAAATTTCTCAGGTTTTCCTTTGAATTGAGAGGGTTTGGAAGGTTGGGGGCAAAGCTGGCGCGCAAGGGTCCTTTGAATTGATGCAGGGGACCTCTATTTATAGCCATGAGAAGTGTTATTTGCACATTTGAAAAATTCTCCAAATTTGGTAATGCAATGCACATGCTTGCATGGGAGTGTGCAAACCCATGAAGCAATCCATTTAGGTCCATAATCAACTGAAATGAGGTATGCATGAAGCTTGAATGGCAAGGCAAAGTTGTTTGAACATTTGAAGCTTTGATTTTGCCAACTGATACAGGTCTGTTTGCACCATGTGAAAACCTATCAAACTTAGTCCAAAATGAATGAATTAGGACTCTTTGGAAAGCTTAGATCAAGAGGAAAAACTCTTATGTTGAACACTTTTCCATTTGGAACTTGTATCATGATGCATTTTAAGGTGGAAGTTTGGAAATTTCAACATGTTAAAATATTTTCTAAGTGTCAAGTCACATATTCAATTAGTCCACCTTGCTTAACTTTTATGTGAGCTCCAAATGAGAAAGGTGTCTTCATCAAAGTTGTATCTCTTTCAAATACCTTTAAAATGGTCAACAATTTGACATCATTGGATTTAGAATGAACGAGTTATGCATTTTTGAAGTTGACGAAAATCACTTGTTCAATGGTATTGGTCCAAAATGACCTATACTGTATCCTCATATCACATGCTCATAAAAGTTGATTTAACTATCACTGCAAACATAAAGGTTGAAGTATGCATCTTGAATTTTATTGTGAAGCTTGTAAATATTTCATCTCATAAAAATTGAGCAAGTTATGGCCTTGGGAAGTTGACTTTCAAATTAGGGTTTAGACAAAATGAACTATAATATTTCAACATAGAAAATGACTTTCCAAGAAAAATCAGCTCTAGACCTCAACATGAAAGTTGTTTCAAATGTCATTCAGAGTAACATTTCTCTTGGAATCATTCGCATAAGATGAAAATTGTAGGAGATAGGGTCTAGGGAGACCCAGTTTTGATTAGATGAATTCATCTGGCCAACCACTATCAACCAACTTGCTAACTTGCAATTCTCTTGACTTTTTAGGCTCATGGTAGATCATATATGCATAATATGATGAATTTTGAAGTGTCCCTTGAGAAATTTAATCAATTGATGAGGAAGCTTGTTGAAGAAGTTACACAAGATACCTAGATGAATTAGGGTTTCCAAGGAAAACTAATTTCGAACTCTTGAAGAATACTTGATCAAAATAACATGTAGAAATAATTGGGACTCATATATTACTCTTAGAGCTCTTGTGGATCATTCCTTGGTTATGCTCTTAGCAATGAGGGTCTTAAACCCTAGATGTGAACTTGATAGATCAAGGTGATCATGCCCTACCTACAAAAGAGTTAGGCAAATGCAAAGACATGTTTTTGGTATTTTGGTTAGTAAAAATGATAAAATACAAGTATGATACAATCACATGGTGCTTGGTGATCTCTCCTCAAACCAACCCAATGAAAGAGGGGTAAGGAGGATGCCAAGGTATGATCCCAATGCTAATGCATATGATGAGATTGCATGAGGGATCTTAGGGTCAAAATTGGGGTCTTAGACATACGTCATAGGAATACGGTCAAAGGAGAACTTCTTCCTCTCAAAATTTTGTTGATGACTATTGTTGTTGTTGTTATAGTTGTTTCTTTGTTGTGGTTGTTGCTGATGTTGTTGTTGTTGAATTGGAATTGATTGATTGGTTGGATTGTTGGAAAAAACTGGAATTAGTGAAGAAACTTGGTGTTGATGCTGACGGGATTGGGAACTCTTCCTCTCATGAGGCATCCTCTGCCTCCCTGTGGACACTACATTAGTCTCTCCTTCCTTCTTCTTAGAGAAATTCCCACCATACCTCTTACTAGTCGACGCTTCATCTTTGGACAAACGCCCTTCACGGACTCCTTCCTCTAGTCTCATCCCCATGTTTACCATCTTAGTAAAATCATTGGGGGCACTTGTAATCATTCGTTCATAGTAAAATGAACTCAGCGTTTTGAAGAAGATCTTGGTCATCTCCTTTTCTTCCAAAGGCGGACTAATCTGAGCAGCAAGCTCTCTCCATCTCTGAGTATATTCTTTAAATATCTCCTTATCCTTCTGAGACATCAACCTCAACTGATCTCTATCTAGAACAATATCAATGTTGTACTTATACTGCTTGAAAAAGGCCTCGCCCAAGTCGTTGAAAGTACGGATACTAGCACTGTCCAGTCCCATATACCATCTGAGGGAAACTCCAGTTAAATTGTCTTGGAAGTAGTGAATCAGCAGTTGATCAATATCAGTTTGAGTAGATATTTTCCTGGCATACATAACAAGATGGCTCAACGGACATGTATGCCCTTTATATTTTTCAAAGTCTGGGACCTTGAATTTCACCAGAATTTTGACGTTGGGAACTAAACAAAGTTCAACAACATTCTTTCCAAACAAATATTTTCCTCTTAGAGTTTTCAATTCTTTAAGCAACTCAATGAATTGATCTTTCATCTCATCCATCTTCTCATAGACATCTGGACCTTTAGACGGTTTAGAATGGTACATAGTATCCTCAATACGAGCAGAGTATGAATGATAGGAGGAGGCACTAACATGACCAGGCTAGATGCCGATAGAGAAACAAAAGTAGGCGCATACCCTTCAGGCACAAAATTTGGTGGCATTTCCCAAGGGAATCCAGCAGGCATAACGGGAATAGACCAGCTGTAAGTAGTAATAGTTATAGATCACGAAGCAATCTCGGAAATGACAGTCCTCTGAGGAGGAGGATTTGCAGGATAAAGTGACAGCTGGTTCTGAGCAGCAATCACAGATTCCATCAAAGTCATAAGTCTAGCAATCTCATCCTTCAACTCTCTATTCTCTTGCTCTAAATTCTCCATTCTTCGCGGTCGATTAGCTCGAATTTTATAGTGGTGAGTCAGCTTGGCTGATACATAGAAGAATAACTAATAAGACACCTGGCGGAAGAAACCTGTTATACAAATGATGCGTGAAATGCAATGTTTCTTCGATTATTTTCAATTTCAAGGAACATATGAAGTCTTACTGGCAAATATTTCCAATAATAACAATAATTCAATTGACCATAAAATCTATTTTTATTCATAAAATTTGGAAGGATTACAATGAGTACAACTTCAGAAACCAAAGTACAAATATAAGAGAAAAAGAAACTACCATCCTAAGGATCCCTAGCAATCATCGAATATTGGACTTAAAGGATGTCTTCATCTGAGGCTTCTCGAGGACAACCTGATCAACAATCTTCTTCCAAGCACTGGAAGGCTGAGGCATACTAAAGGCAACTAAATCCTCTGGCTCTCTCTGTCTCTTTACTGCACGGTCTTCAAGAATCTCAATAAGTGCATCCTTGTCTTTCGACTCAAGCTGCAACTCCTCATGCTTTCGGTTCAAAGTATGGAACCGCTCTTCCCGCATATCTATCTCTTGCTTCATCTTGGCAAGTGAGTCTTCCAAATCCTTTACATCTTGGTTAGGGAGAGTTGATGGCTCAACCATAACCAAAGATATAGGTCTTTCACAAGCGTACATCATCTTCAGCTCCAAAGCTCTCTTCTTCACCCAAATAGTGTAAGCTTCCAAAGCAACACAATTGCATGGACCAAGCTTTGATCTTCTCTTCCTATGCACATTATGCCAAGCATGTTTCATCCTTTTCATAAAATGTTTGGGATATTTACCCTCCTGATAGAATAGACCCTCTAACTGAACGTTATTAAGTTTATCTCTCAAGGGGAACCCAAGTTGACGACGAATCAATGCTGGGTTGTAGTTGATTCCTCCTTGCGTACCAATGAGAGGCACATTAGAGAAATTACCACAACTATCAATAATATCCAAGATACCCAATGCAAAATCATACCAAATAATATCATCATTAGTGATAGACATAAGTATCTGAGACCACCGTAGACATTGTTTGTTCTCCAAAAAAGTAGGTGTCTAAGACATCTGCGAAATAAACCACTTGTACAAGAGAGGAACACAGCATACAATAGTCCCACCACCTTTAGAATTCCTTAAATGCAAATAGAAATATATGTCAACCAACAGAGTAGGGACATGATTTCTAATTAAGAAGATCCTAATGGAGTTAACATCAACAAAACCGTCAAGGTTAGGGACCAAGGCTAAACCATAGATGAGCATAACAAAAATAGCTTCAAAAGCATCCATGCTACTGGCTTGAGCAAAAACAGTAGCTTTACCAATGAGGAACTCAGAAGTCAACCCAAGAATACCTCCTTTCTTCACCATATGAGCATCAATCTCAGACTTCTTCAGACGAAGAGCTTCAACTATGGCATGAGATTTGGGAATCTCCTCTAATCCACTGAAAGGTACCTTGTTATATATGTGTATACCCAAGAGATGAGCATACTCCTCTAACATAGGCCCAAGCTGATAATTAGGAAAAGTGAAGAACCGATAGAGAGGGTCATAAACATAAACCAAAACACTCAAAACTCCTTCAACCAGATCAGTAGATAACACAGACAAAAGCTTCCCATGACGTTGCTTAAAGTCCAAAGGATCTAATACAATTGATGATAATTTCATTAATTCTTTCAAATCAGGACATTTGAAACTATAATTCTTAGTGTTCCTTCATCCATAATCCATGGTCTAAAAATATTTGTAAATAAGACCTTAGTTTCCTTGAAATTTATTCTTTTGTGATGAATGTCATGATGCACACGTATGCATGAATACAACCATCACAAACATGGGATCACACACAGGGAAAACACAAACAAAGGTCAAGGGATGGATAAAGTCATCATCAAGATCAATCATCCATTTTGGGGGATTATGGTTTTCACCTTATCAACACCCAAGTTCCATTGATATTGATGAGACTTGATCGGATCAACCGAGAATTAAAGGGTTTGTTGCGAGTCACGAGCACGGAGTCATGTTTAGAACCACATCAAAGGAGTTTAATGAGGATAAAAACCTGTAGATCATGTTCTAAAACAGTTCACAGGGTATTGATCCCATGTATTGGATATTATAGGTTAGGATGACTGACTCATCAACCCATAATATTCTCAAGAAAAACTCGTCTGAGTGTAGTATCGTGTAACAACTATTATCAAGTCTACACTTGAATAGTCTCTGCACTATGTCCTAAATAGGCCAAGGTGGGTTAAATGTTCTACGGTCCTCAGCTTCTCGGACCCCAAATCAGAGAAAGTAATGCATATCCACAAATAACTTGTGTGACATCAGTAACTCTAAGGAGGTCTCCACTGAGTAGATGGGTCTCAAGACAACTTGTTAAGGACTACTCTACACAAGTTGAACATGACTATATCATCCTCCTATCCTAATTGCACTCAAGTTAGGGTTAGAACTTATCTCATAACTCAGAGATCACCAAGCACAATAGACATATTATATCTTAGAAACAACATGTACACACATCAAATATAAAAATATACACATAAAAAAAAGTAGGCTAAACCCATTGAGGACTACTCCCCAGCAGAGTCGTCACTCAATTTCTGTAGTGGTAAATTCATGACCATCAAGCTATGGATAATCTTGACGTCAGTAAAACTAAAGTTGCCAGCGCGCTTTTATTGTTTCCAAAGGAAAAGGGAAAAGTACGAACAAAACCTAAAGATAAGAAGTTTTCAAATCAAAACTAATAAAATGACAGAGATTATAGGTAAGTGGGTTGGTTACACAGAGGGAAGATGTTAGCACCCAAAGTGTCCTAGGTACTCCTAGGGAGCCCTTTTTTGTGTGCATATGTTTTTGGGTATAAATGATGTTTGATAAAATATGGAGTGTGAGGATGAGAAAAGAATTCATTAATTATATTTTTTTGTTTGACAAAACCTTTCGTCTTGTGCCTACGTACCAACATAAGAATGAAGGATCAAAACCTCGTAGTTCGTGGCAAAAATTTCAAATAGGTTGATGAATTGATTTTGAACAAAAATTTTAAGTAAAAGGGCATAAAAAGCCAAATATTTGAATGGGGTTATTAGTTCTTTTTGTCTTTTAAAATTTAACTCAATATGGTTAAGTATATTTACAAGTTTGATTTAAGAAAAAGTTTGAAATTTCAATGGCATAAGGCCAAAGTTTCTAATTATTAAAATGTGTCTAACTTTGAAATTACAAACAAAGAAAGTTTTGAAAAGAGGGAGAGATTTTGAAATTAAAGAAGTGGGAGGAGATGAAGAGATAACCCTAAGCAAAAATTTAAAAGTTAAGAGTTGAAAAGATCTGACCAATGGGATACAATCCAACAGACAAGAATGTCATATAGAAACCTATTTTCCTTTGGACTTTGACAAGCAAAAAACAATAAGCAATGAGCAATACCCAGACATCATTAAGATTAATCCATCCAATAAAGATAGCCATATACAAGCAAGCACTCCAAGAGCTAGTAGTCTTCAGTGTCTTCTAATGTATAAAATATTCCTTGATCAACTCAAAACAAAACATCAGACATAGACAATAACAAAATAACAATTAAGCACATAGACAAAGTAACATATGAATCAAAGATATCCAAGGTCTTGCATCAGATGAAAGATACTGCCAAAGATAGCTTAGTCTCAGATGTTGGCATTGGCCAAGTCCTTTAGCACAAGGAATGTTGCCTAGTTCAAAGTCCAAAAGTTCAGATCAAGTCCCAACAGTCCACCAATTTTTTTTAGGGTTTTTCTTCTTATTACCTGTTTTAGGGTCATAAGACCACAAACAAAATCAAAACACACAAACAAAAATGTACAATCACAAGATATGGCTCAAGTGAGCAAAGTGAAAATGACTTGGGACATAAACAAGTTGCATGAAATGTAAATGGAAATGAATGATAAATGATTGAAATTTAAATTGCATAAAGTAAATGAATTGAAAGTAAATGCATAATTAATAAGAGTTAGTTAATGGTTAGTCAAATGTTAGTGTTGAGTTTTAATTGATTAAGTCATTCTATGGAGAAAACTCAACCATTCATTCACAAGTATGAATCCTTAAATAAGGACATCTTCCATGAAAAGGGCTCCAACTTGGATAATTCAACAAGTATGCCACTAGCTCTCATGAAAATAAAAAAGGTCAAGTTTCCAGACAATGCCATGAAGAATGGGAGATTAAAATCTCACTTACTAGAATGTTATGCTTTGAGGGTCAAATTTAACTCTATGTTAAGCAATCGTAATTGGACTTATGTAGAGGTCACTGTAAGACCCCAATTTTGACTCTAAGATCCCTCATGCTATTCTCATCATATGCATTGGGATCACACCTTGGCATCCTCATTACCCCTCATTCATTAGGTTTGCATTAGGAGAGACCACCAAGCACCATGTGATTGTATCATACTTTGTTATTATTTATTTACTAACCAAAATACCAAAAATATGTCATTGTATAGTTTAACTGCTTTTGTAGGTAGTGTGCATGCTCATATATGCTCTATCAAGCTCATATCTAGGGTTTGAGATGCTCAATGCAAGGAGCACAATCAAGAATGGGTCTACATTGGCTCTAATTATAATACATTACAAATAACTTTAATGTTGAGGTCAAGAGATAGTTTTTCTTGGAAAGTCATTGTTTATGGTGAAAGATTATCAGTCATTTTGTCTAAACCCTAGTTTGGAGGTCAACTTCCCAAGACCATAACTTGCTCAATTTTTATAAGATGAAATCCATTCAAGTTGCATGATCAAATTCAAGATGTCTACTTTAACTTTTATGTTTGGAGGAAGTGCAAATTCAACTTGCAAATACATGTGATAAGAGGAAACATTATAGGTCATTTTGGGCCAATACCATTGAACAAGTGATTTTCCTCAACTTCTAAAATGCATAACTCCTTCATGCTAAATCCAAATGAGGTAAAACTTGTGACCACATTGAAGGAATTTGAAAAAGCTATAACTTTGATGAAGGAAATTTTCTCATTTGAGGTCCATAAAAAAAGTTACCCAAGGTGGAAGAAGTGAACATATGGCTTGTTACTTAGAAATGTTTTTGTTATGTTTGATTTTCCAAACTTCCACCTCAAAATTCACCATGATCCAAGCTTCAAATAAAAAATAGTTAAACATGAAAGTTATTCCTCTTGATCTTAACTTTCCAAAAATTTCAAATTCGTCTCATTTAGAAAAAGTATAAATGACTTGCGCATGGCATAAAGTTGAAGGACCATTTCGATAATTTGAAGTTCCGTTTTTCATACACGATTGCATGGTTTTTCCACATGACTTCAGCATTACTTACACATAATTTTGGACCTAAGTGCATCATTGGATGGACCTATCACACGCCATGCAAGCATGTAAGTGATATTTCCATATTTGGCCAAAAATGGAAGTGTGCAATTATCAATCTCCTTGGCTATAAATAGAAGCTTTATTTCTCAGAATTGAGGACCCTGGCGCGCAAGCTTTGAATCAGCGACCCTAAACCCTCACATTCCAAGGATAAGCTTGAAGATTTTCTTTGAAAATAGAGTTTGAATTTCCCATTGTTTTTGAGATTGAAACTCCAAGAGTCCTTCCTCCTCTTTGATCCATTTCCACTCCATCAAGCATCTGAAGCAAGGCCAAGCATAATTAAGAGCAAGATCGTGCCAATCTGAAGCTACATTGAAGGTGATTTTCAGAATTTTTCATCTCTTCGATTCTTACTCAACTTTCCACTATTCTTGTTGATTTTTGATTGTCTGAAGTCCTACCAATATAGGCAACAAGATTGAGTTGCTTAGAGGTCAAATCGAAATAACTCAGATCATGATCCTCAAAATTCAACTCCCCGTATCTTTGTATATACTTAAAGTTAGACAATATTGAGGCCAAATTCGAGCTCCTGAGCATTTTCTCTTTATATTCATGTTCTCCTTTTTCATTTTGGTGATGGTTGAAGGTGGACCAGTCCGGTGAGGTCCACCAGAATAGAAGACCGGAGTTCTGGCTCCAGTGATGTGTTGGCACGCTTCTGAACCACATGATCCTTTCAAATTATTTTAATCTCACACGTTGGTTGTGATTACCATCTCTGCCGCGCTGTTGACTAATGACCTTGTGGAACACGCGCTTGGGTCAACGTTTTTTTGTTTTTTTGATTTTTCCTTTTAATTGTTTTATTTTCAGTAATTCATATTAATTTTAATAATGATCCAAAAAATATGGGACTTTCACCAAAAAATTTCAAATATTTTTCTCTTTCATTTTCTGAATTAAAATTATTTTTTGGACCAATATTGATATTTTTCACGATTTAATTGTTTTTGTGCAAATTTTGAATTGTTTAAAAATACTTTTAAGTTTCCAAAAATTATGAAATTTTTTGTCCAAGGTCTTTTGACCTTCATTGACCTAGGATAAATCTCTTGGCCATTTATTTGGTATTTTGGAGAGATTTTAGGTTTTTGATTAAACATATTTTAATTTAATGTATCTTTTAATTGGTTTTAATTTGTTTAATTGTGAATAAATTGTGTTGAGCTATTTTTATTGACTTGTTAAGTTTGACCATATTGTTTGGGTCTTGGTCAAGGTTGATTTGACTTTGTTGGATTAAAACCATTAGATTTAGGGGATTAATGGAATGTACATTCCATCTCCCAAAATGAATGAATGATTTTAATTTGATAAAATCCTTCCCTTGCCCAATTTGTGTTTGTCTCATTTCCCCTCCCTCTTCATCTTCAACCCCCTTATATCCCATTCATTCCATTGACCTATGATATCTCTATATCCTAAGGCTAATTGGTTGATAAACCAATACAAGTATGGATGAGATTAGGTCCACCTTTTTGCCATTTTCTTTTAAGTATGGTATGTTTTAGGAGTATGGTTCATTATACCATATCTCCAACATGCATTAACACTAAAATTTCTATTGCCCAGCCTCAAATAGTTATGACTTCTACATGAGTCCAATTACGATTGCTTAACATAGTGCTAAATTTTGACCCAAAAGCATAACATTCTAGTAAGTGAGATTGTAAGTCTCCCCCCTTTCATGGTATTGTGTGGAAACTTGGCCTGTTTTCCTTCCTTTGGAAGATATATTGGTTCAAGGATCCATGCTTGTGAATAGAGGGTTGAGTGTTCTCCAAAGAATGACTTAAACAATTTAAAAGTAAAAACAATACTAACATCTAATCAAATAACATTTGACTAATTTTTAATTTCAAGTCACTTACCTTATGCACTTTAAATTCAAGCCTATTATCATTTGTCATTATACATATCATTTAGGAACTTGTTTGTGTTTGTATATACTTGTGATTGTATATACTTGAGCCATATGCTATTAATATATTGTGATTGTATATACTTGTCTTGTACCTTGTTTGTGTTTGTGGTCTTAGGAACTTAATGTACATAATAATAACAATAACCCCTAAAAATGTTTGTATGGACTATTGGATTTGATCTGAGACTTGGACTTAGAATTAGGCAACACTCCATATGCAAATGGACTTGGTCAATGCCAACTTTTTTGAAGCCAATTCATTGTGAATTGAAATTTTATCTTATGCAAGTATTGAGATCCCTTTAGAATTCATCTGCTACATGGCCTTGATGCAAATGTTACTTTGAACCTGTATCTAATGCCTTATTTTGAGCCATTCAAGGAGTATGTCATCTGATACATGGGGAAGATTATGAAGACAACTATGGAGTTTCTAGCTTGGATGTGGCTATCTTTATTTGATGCCTTGTTCTTCATCTTGCTTGCTTGTTGATATTACTTGATTTTAAAGTCCAAGGGAGAATGGGTTTTCTATATGACATTCTTGTCTGATGGATTGCATCCCATTGGTCAGATCTTTTCAACTCTTAACTTTTAATTTTATGCTTAGGATTAGTCTCTTCATCTCCTCCCACTTCTTAAATTTCAAATCTCTCCCCTCTTTCAAAATCTTCTTTGCTTGTGTTTTTCTTTTAAAACTTAGACTTTATTGCAAATTAGAAACTTTGGCCTTATGCCATTGCATTTTTGAACTCTTTTTCTTAATCAAACTTGTAAATGAACTTAACAATACTTGACTTAAAATTTCAAAAGATAAAAAGAACTAACACTCATTCAAACTCTTTTAGACATTTTGTGCCTCTTATAAAGTTAAACTTTTGTTAAAAGCAATCAACTCCCTTTGAAATTTATACCACGAACTATGAGGTTTTGATCCCTCATTTTATGTTGGTACGTAGGCACAAGTCCGAAGGTCTTGTCAAACACAAAAATATAATTAATGAATTCTTTTCTCATCCACACACTCTATTTATTGCAAACATAATTTTATACCAAAACACATGTATACACAAAAAAGGGCTCCCTAGGAGTACCTAGGATAGTTTGGGTGCTAACACCTTCCCTCTATGTAACCAACCCCCTTACCTGTGATCTCTGGCATTTCATTAGTTTTGATTTGAAAAATTCTCATCTTTGAGTTTTGTTCGTACTTTTCCCTTTTCCTTTGGAAACAATAAAAGCATGGTGGCGACTCTGGTTTTATTGACGTTAAGTTTATCCATAGCTTAATGGTCATGAATTTACCGCTACAAAAATGAAGTGGCGACTCTGCAGGGGAGTAGTCTAGTGGGTTTAGCCTACTTTTTATGTGTATATAACTGTATATTTGATGTTTGTATATTTGTGTGTATGATATAATCTGCTTGTTGTGCTTGGTGATCTTTGAGTGGTGAGATAAGTTCTAACCCAAACTTGAGTGCAGTTAAGATAGGAGGATGGTAT
Source organism: Lathyrus oleraceus (assembly GCF_024323335.1). NCBI lineage: Eukaryota > Viridiplantae > Streptophyta > Magnoliopsida > Fabales > Fabaceae > Lathyrus > Lathyrus oleraceus. The sequence goes on along the minus strand of NC_066582.1, from coordinate 77,508,232 downwards.
AGTCATGTTCGACTTGTGTGGAGTAGTCCTTAACAAGTTTTCTTGAGACCCATCTACTCAGTGGAGACCCTTTTGGAGCTATTGATGTCACACAAGTTATTTGTGGTTAGGTATTACTTTCTCTAATTTGGGGTCCGAGAAGCTTAGGACCGTAGAACATGTAACCCAACTTGGACTATTTAGGACGTAGTGCGGAGACTATTCAGGTGTAGACTTGATAACAGTTGTTACGCGATACTACACTCGGACGAGTTTCTCTTGAGAATATTATGGGTTGATGAGTCAGTCATCCTAACCTGTAATATTTGATAGATGGAATTAAAACTCTGGGAACTTTTTAGAACATGATCTACATGTTTATCCTTAGTACACTCCTTTGGGATGGTTCTTAACTTGACTCCATGCTCGTGACTCACAATAAACCCTTGATTCTTGGTTGATCGAATTAAGTCTTGACAATATCAATGGAACTTGGGCATTGATAAGGTGAAAACCATGATCCACCAAAATGGATGATTGATCTTGACAATGACTTGATTCATCCCTTTACCTTTGTTTGCCTTGTGTGTGATCCCTTACTTGTGATTGTTGCATTCATGCGCATCATAAAATTCATCATACGAAAAATAGCTTCAAGGAACTGAGGCTTTATTTGCAAATATTTTCAGACCATGGATTATGGACGAAGGAACACTAAGAAGTACAGTTTCAGATGTCCAGATTTTAAAGAGTTAAGGAAGCTATCATTATTTGTATTAGATCCCTTGGACTTCAAGCAAAGTCATGGGAAACTTCTATCTGTGTTGTCTGCTGATGTAGTTGAAGGACTCTTGAGTGTGTTGGTTCAATTTTATGATCCTCTCTACCATTGCTTCACTTTTCCCGATTATCAGCTTATGCCTATGTGGGAGGAGTATGCCCATCTCTTGGGAATACCTGTTTCTAACAAGGTACCTTTTAGTGGATTGGAGGAGATTCCCAGATCTCATCTTATAGCTAAAGCTCTTCATCTGAAGAAGTCTGAGATTGAGGCTCATTGGGTGAAGAAAGGAGGAATATTTGGTTTGACATATGAGTTCCTTATTGGGAAAGCTACTACCTTTGCTTAAGCCGGTAGTGTGAATGCTTTTGAAGCTATCTTTGTGTTGCTCATCTATGGTTTAGATTTGTTCCCCAACATTGACGGTTTTGTTGATGTTAACGCCATATGAATCTTCTTGATTTGGAATCCTATGCCTACTCTGTTGGGTGATATATACTTCTCTTTGCATCTGAGGAATTCTAAAGGTGGTGAGACTATTTTGTGTTGTGTTCCTCTTCTGTACAAGTGGTTTATTTTGCACTTGCCTCAGACACCTGCTTTTGTGGAGAACAAACAATGTCTACGGTGGTCTCAGAGACTTATTTACCTCACTAATGATGATATAGTTTGGTATGATTTTTCATTGAGTAGTTTAGATATTACTGACAGTTGTGGTGAATTCTCTAATGTACCCCTTGTAGCGGGGTATCGTTACCTTTAGATTTATTGACTAAATCAAAAGTAAGCATACAATTCGAGTCGCCACCGCACTTTTATTTGTCCAAAGGAAAGGCTAAAAAGCGAACAAAAGCCAAGTAAGAAGTTTTATCAAATCAAAAACTAATAAAAATGTCAGAGATCTGGGTAAGGTGGTTGGTTATGAGATGGGAAGGTTTTAAGCACCCAAAATATCCTTAGTACTCTAAGGAAGCCCTTTTTGCAAATGTGTATTGTAGGTTGGTGTTTGTGAAAATATGTGCAAACAAGATTGGGGGGATGAGAAAAGAATATTCATATTTACAATTTTGTTGTTTGAATGGATGAACCGATTGCCTACGTACCATCACAAAGGTAGGATCAAAACCTCTTAGTTCGGGGTAAAAATCTCAAAAAAGATAGGTGAATTGATTTGATCAAAAGCCTTAAGGTCTTTTGTTATCAAAGGGAGAAAACTCAATCTAAACCAGCAATCGACCATGTGAGGAGGGCTTCAACATACTAGTGAGGGGTTAACCCTATAATAAGTACGGAAGACTTATAGTCCAATCACTAAGGATAAGGTGAGGTTTACATCAACCACTATGATAACTCAAACCTATGACTAATGTTTATGAAAAAGGTTTTAACAAAGGTGACCATTGGAACCACAAAAACAACTTGAAGTGAGTTGTATTTACAAGTTAGAAGTATTCACAAAATAAGGTCAAAGTATGATTAAGATTCATTCACAATGAGTATTAATGAAAAAAAGTTTGAAAAATCAAAGGCATAAGGCCTAGGTTTCTATTTTGAAAACAAAGTCAAAGTTTGCACAAAATGATTTTGGCTGGGGTTAGAGTGGAGAGAAGAAGAGAAGGGCTAGTCTTAAACATGCAAAGATGAGAGAAGAGATAAAACCCTTGGAGTTCCTTTTCTTAAGATCATAAAGATGATTCAAGATGCTTCTTTCCTTTGGACTTAGTAAGCAACAAGCAATCAAACAAATATTATATTCAAGCTCCTAGGATCTCCATTTGGCTTGTCTTTCTTAACTTGGCTACTCATGACAATGGTTCTTCTTACTATCTCAAGATGGAATCCCTATCACACAAGAGCAAACATCAAAAAGTTCACAACACAATAAGAGGAATGGACAAAGAATGAGTTTAGATTAGGGGTCATTTGAAGTCAACTTTAAGATTTAGCATTCTAAATGCATGAGGCCTAGTTGCTCTTCAACAAATTTAGCATTCTAAAGGCATGAGGCCTAGTTGCTCTTGAACTCCTTTAAGCATAGGTAAGGTCGTAATTCTAAGTCCTTTTTCCTTTTTGCATTGGGTTCACACAAACAAAGACAAAACAAACACAAAGCAACAATATATATATATATATATATATATATATATATATATATATATATATATATATATATATATATATATATATATATATATATATATATATATATATACAATAATGAGCTCAAATGAGCAAAGGGAAAATGACATAAACATAAAATATGAGCTCAAGTGAGCAAAGTAAAAAGAAATATGAATAAATGAGCAAGAAAATAAATTGCATTAAAGTAAATTGCAAGAAATTAAATGCTTGAATTAAAGTTAGTAGTTAGTAGTTAATGTTAGTGTGTCATAAGACAATTTAGCGTTATGTTAAGCAATCGTAAGTGGACTAATGTAGTAGTCACACCTATCTGAGGCCGGTCAATAAAAATATAGGCAAATAAACACAAGTTAGAGAGCCAAGCTCCTATAACTTGCCATGCCAAAAGAAAAGAAGGAAATCCTTGTATGGACTTTAGGTTTTTTTCTTGACCAAGAAGCAACTTATCTTGGACACAAAGCAACTCACTTGATCATGGATCAAGTTGAGTTTGATTTGGATCAAAGAAGGTTAAGCCCATCATATGTCAAGACTAACCACAAATCATTAACTCATTGGCCAAAAGAAAAAGAAAAGAGATGAAGATGAAATGAAATGGAAAGAACATTAAAGTATCAAACATAATTGACCAAATGTGAACCAAGTCATCATTAACCAATGGTAAACAGAAGAGAAATGAAGGTTAGAAGTCAACAAAGTCAAATATATATTTTTGGTATTTTGGGAATTAAAATAAATGCAAAATTAAAATGGACAAAATAAGGTCAAACCTCAAATTCTATTCAAATCAACTTGGATAAGTCCAATTGAATTATCATAGGTCTAACATGGTCAAACAAGGTTTGACAAATTTTCTCAATAATTTTTTAAAATAGAAACTATTTAAAATCAATTAAAAACAATGAAAAATAACACAAATGAATTAAAATCTCAAATAAATCTCAAATCAATTAAGAAATTGAGGACACTATTTTCATAGACTTATCATGATCCATATATGTTAAGAAAACATTTTTGGATTTTTTGGATATAAAAAAGTATTTAAAATGAATTAAAAACTATTAAAAACAAAATAATTCACAAAAAATATTAAATGAAGTCACAAAAATAAATAAAAATCAGATTATGAAACTAGATTTTTCAAAATATTTTTTGCCATTGGTCTCATATTTTTATGACTTCAAATAAAATAGTTATGAATTTTTGAAATAAAAAGGAATTAAAAGAAAATAAAATAGAAAATAGAAAAGAGCAAAAAACCAGGAGCGCTGGATTGACTTCATTAAATGACGTGGCGTTATCCAATGGCTCAGGGGCACTGGAGTACCATGGTCATAAGTCAAGCGCGAAACAAAGTGAATTAAAAATAGTCAATAGAACGCATGGCCACGATTAGATCATTTGAATGGGATCCAAGGACTCAGGTGGTTCCACATGAGGATGGTGGTGGAAACCACCATCTTCTCCGACCAACAAACAACTTCCGGCCACCACGCGCAGGTTTTTCAACCTCAACCAAAATGAAAAAGCGTGGTACCAAAATGAAGTTGGGGTGATGTACATCACCCCTGTAACCTTAGATTGTGCTCAATGTTTCTATTACGTGAGAAATCTGAGCTTGAAATTCAAGGTATGCAAACTGAAATGGTTCAAATCATGAAATCAAGACCACCACTGGTCTGCCTCTTGCTCGAGTACTTCAGAAAACAGTTCAAACAAAAGAAATTCACATTGTATATCAAGCTTTAAATCAAAACAATTTGGTATTATATCTTTGAAGAGCAGCTTTGAACAACACGATTCCTTTAAGCTTTTGCTTCCAATTTGATCTTGAGATGTAATATGAATGCAAGGCTAAGGAATAAGACTTGAAGATCAACTGATTGTGTTGAAATTCAAGCTCGAAATTGAGAAATGAAAAGTGAAATTCCTTTAAGTGAGGTTAGGATTCCAATTCTGCAGGGTGTCAGATCACCTTGAGGTTGAATTTTGAATGAGGAAGAGCATGTATTTATAGCTGGAGATGGAGTAAGCAAGTGAAATGCTCGTGTGCATGAGAATTGGGTCCTCCATGCATGGGCCTGTACAGGCGCATGTGAGGCCCAAAACTGAATGGAAATGTAAGCCGAGCTCATTATGAGATGGTTTGGACGTGCAATTGGCCCGGGGTTAGCTTGCATATGAAGTTACAAAGTGAATTGCATAATTGAACCTAAATATTCATCTCTTCGAAAGTCCCATATGGAAAATCCAAACATGGTCCTGTGAATAATGGTTGGAAAGGTCTTGACATAAGGAAAAAAAGATATGTTGGACAAAAATCCATTTGGAGTTTGGAAATTTATGAAAACTGGTCTTGAAGTTTGAGGTACAAAACATGTCTAGGTTTCCTTTGAATTTTTTTACCAAAAGTGACCAACTTCAAGCCCTTTTGTTTAAATGATACAAGCCTCAAATGGAAAAAACTTAAACATAAAAGTTGTAGACAGTTTCAAGATGATAAATTTGGACTTAAATTTTGCATCATTTGGATTTTTAATGAAAAATTTATGGTCACTTGAAGTTGGACATTTTTCAAATTCAATGGTTTTGGCCCAAAGTGACCTATAATGTTTTGTATTATCACATGTGTTTATTTTAGGATTATGAAATTTTGTCCAACATAACATTTTAAATAGACATCTTAATATTTCCAATGAAATTGTTATCACCTAAAAATAATAAAAATTGAAGAAGTTAGGTCCTTGGGAAGTTGACCCAAAATTAGGGTTTCAGTCAAAATGACCTATAATGTTTTGAAATGAATGATGACCTTCCAAGTTTCAAATGGATTTTTGATGAACATGAAAGTTGTTCATATGGTTCTTAAGAAAATTGTTTCTCTTGGGGTCATATTCATTTGACAAACACATCAAAAGTTAGGTCTCAGGGATCCTCAGTTTAGTCAGATGACTTGACTGGTCAACTTCTCAAGGTTAAACTTCAAATCTTGATGAATGAATGATTGAGGATAATCAAATAGGATCATATATGAATAAAATAATGAACGAAATAACTTCCCTTGATTGAATTTGATCATAGGTTGAGGTTGCTTCATGAGCAAGGCACAATCAATGCATAGTTGAATTAGGGTTTCCTTGGGAAACAAGCCTCAAGCCCTTTGGGTTATCTTGATAAAATTGGCAAATTGAGATAATTGGGAGACATATATGATTATTTAGAGTTTTGTGGACCATTGTCATGCTTTCTTTCATCTTCATTTGGCCACTTCATTGAGCTTAGGAGCCTCCTAGGAGCATGGGCACACATGATTGCTTAAGCTTCAAAACAAAAACAGTTAGTGACATATTTTTGTGCTTTTGGTTAGTAAAAAAATAAGAAAAGAAATAATATACAACACAAGCATGCTTGGTGGTCTCAAATCAACTCACATAAGTCCTACCCCTAGGGTAAAGGAGCCACACATGCTATGATCCTTGATGCAATGCAATGAGCAATGATATGATTCCATGAGGGATCTTAGGGTCAAAATTAGGGTCTTACACCCCTTATTGGTACACAAGGAGGAATCAACTACAACCCTGCTTTGGCTCGTTGTCAACTTGGGTTCCCCTTGAGAGACAAACCTAATAACGCTCAGTTAGAAGGTCTTTTCTATCAAGAGGGTAAAGATCCCAAACTTTTGAAGCAGAAGATTGTGCATGTTTGGCATAATGTGCATAGGAAAGGAAGATCTGAGCTTGGTCCACGCAACTGTGTAGCTTTGGAAGCTTAGACTCTCTGGGTGAAGAAAAGAGCTTTGGAGTTGAAGATGTTGTATGCTTGTGAGAGACCTTTGTCCATGGTTGTGGTTGAGCCATAAACTCTCCCTAACCAGGACTTAGAGGAGTTGGAAGACACACTCTACAGGATGAAGCAAGAGAAAGATATGTGGGAAGAGTGGTTCCATGCTTTGAGTAGAAAGCATGAGGAGTTGCAGCTTGAGTCTAAGGATAAAGATGCGCTTATTAAACTTCTTGAAGACTGAGTAGTGAAGAGACAGAGAGAGCCAGAGGGTCCATCTTCCTCTAGTATGTCTCAACCTTCCGGTGCTTGGAAGAAGATAATTGATCAGCTTGTCCTCGAGAAGGCTCAGAGGAAGACTTCTTTTGAGTCCGAGATTCGACGCATTCGAAGGAAGTACGCACCTGTAGCCAAATCATCTGACACCGTTGTTAGAGGATTCTTAGGATGAGTAGTTTCCTTTTCTCTTGTATTTGTACTTTGGTTTCTGAAAATGTACTCAGTGTAATCCTTCCAAATTATATGAATAAAAGAGAATTTTATGGTCAATCAAATTGTTACAATTGTTATTAGTACATATATTTGCAAATAAAATAGTATGCTCCTTGAAAATAAAAACAATCAAAATATCGCATTTCATGCATCATTTGCATAACAGGTCTTTCTTCCTCCAAATGTCTTATTGGTTATTCTTATGTGCTTCAGCCAAGCTGACTCATCAATACAATACTCGCGCCAATCATCCAAGAATCATGGAACACTTGGAACAAGAGAACCGAGAGTTGAAGGATGAGATTACCCACTTGACTGCCATGATGGAGTCTGTCCTAGCTGCTCAAAGTCAATCTTCTCCAACGCCTGCTCCTCAAAGGACTATCATTTCAGAGGTTGTTACTTCAATTGTGCCTGGTGTAAGACCTCAATTTTGACCCTAAGATCCCTCATGCAATTCCATCATAAGCACAAGCATTGAGATCATATCTTGGCATCCTCCTTACCCCTTTTCATTGGGTTTGTTTTGGGAGAGATCACCAAGAATCTTTGTGATTATATAATAATTGTATTTTGTCATTTCACTAACCAAAATATCAAAAATATGTCTTTGCATTTATCTAACTCTTTTGTAGGAAGGGCATGATCTCATGGATTCATCAAGTTCACAACTAGGGTTTGAGACCCTCATGAACAAAGAGCACAACCAACAATTGATTCAAGAATGGTTATTAACATCATATATGAGTCCCAATGATCTCTATATGTTATATTGATCAAGTTTTCTTCAAGAGTTTGAGGGTGATTTGCCTTGGAAACCCTAGTTTGACTGAGTATCTTGAGTAACTTCTCCAACAAGCTATCTTACCAATTGATCAAATTTCTCAAGGTACACTTCAAATTTCATAATCTTATGCATATATGATCTACCATGAGCCAAGAAAGTCAAGAGAATTGGAAGTTAGCAAGTTGGTTGGTGGTGGTTGGCCAGATGAATTCATCTGATCAAAATTGGGTCTCCCTAATCCCTATCTCCTACAATTTTCACCATATGAAAATTATTCCAAGAGAAAACTTACTCTAAATGATATTTCAAACACCTTTCATGTTGAGACCTAGAGCTATTTTTTCTTGGAAAATCATTTTCTATGTTGAAACATTATAGGTCATTTTGTCTAAACCCTAATTTGAAAGTCAACTTCCTAAGGCCATAACTTGCTCATTTTTTATGAGATGAAAGATTTCCAATTTGTACAATCAAATTCAATGTGTCTAATTCAACTTTGACGTTTATAATGGGAGCTAATTCAACTTTTTTGAGCATGTGATATGAGGCTACATTATAGGTCACTTTTGACCTATACCATTGATCAATTGATTTTTCCAAACTTCAAAAATGAATAACTCTATCATTTCAAATCCAAATGACATCCATTTTGAAGGTCTTTGAGATAGCTAGTACTTTGAGGAAGACACTTTTCTCATTTGAAGCTCCCATAAAAAGTTAAGCAAGGTGGAATATTGAGACATATGGCTTGACACTTAGAAAATTTTTGATATGTCAAATTTTGCAAACTTCCACCTCAAATTTCTCCAAGTTCCAAGCTCCAAATGAAAAAGTGTTCAACTTAAAACTTGTTCCTATTAATCTCAACTTTCTAAAGAGCTCAAATTCATTCATTTTGGATGAGAAATGCATAGGCTGCACATGGCTTAAATAGGATGATATCATTTGGAATGGGTCCAACTTCAAGCAACAATGCACATGTGCCTTGCACTCTAAGATAACTTCAACATATCTAATCATTCATTTTGGACCTTCAGCTATCATTTCATGGGCCTATGCGCGCCCATGCACTATTCCATCATCATTTGCCAATTTTGGAAAGTGGAGAGAGTGTGCAAATATCACATGGATTCATCTATAAATTGAGGCCCTTATGCTCAGAATTAAAGACACCATTACGCCAGCTTTGATCCCCCTCTTCAAACCCTTCACTCTCATAGGATAAACCTGATAAATTCATTTGAATTTGAGCTTGAATCTCCACTGTTTTGGAATTCAATTCTCCAAGAATCCATTGCTTCTAAACCTTTCCATTCTCTTCCTGCAAGTGATTGAAGTGAGTCCAAGTGCAAGCAAGCTCAAGATCCATCAGGTTCAGACCTTCATTGAAGGTAATTTGCAGAAATTTTAACTCTTCGATTCTCCTAAATTCTTGCTCAATTCCATTGATTCTTTGATTATCTGAAGTCCTATCAATGTAGGCAAGAAGACTGAGTTGCTTTGAGGTCAAATCGAAGCAACTCAGATCATGTACCTCAATTTTCAAATCCACATATCTCTCAATATATTTGGAATTGGAATAATTGGAGGTCAGATTCGAGCTCGGTGCCCTTTTTTTTTTCAAGATCATGTCCCTGTTTTTTATTTTGGTGATGGTTCATCTTGACCAGTCCGGTGGAGCTCATCGGGGAAGATGACCGGAGCTCTGGCTCCGGCGATGAGGTATCTCACTTCTGAACCATAGGATCCATGTATCACGTTTTAATCTGAAGCGTTTGTTTTAATTACCATCTATACCGCGCGGTTGACTCAAGAACACATGGAACGCGCGTTTTGGATCATCAGATCTGCCACCTTAATTAATGAGGGAGATCTGGTGGTCCACATATTTTTGAATTTCTAATATTTTGTTTTAATTACATTTTCTTCAATAATTTATATTAAATTTAATATTGATCCAAAAAAATATAGGACTTTCACTAAAAATGTCCAAATATTTTTCTCTTTCATATTCTAAATTAAAATTATTTTTTGGATCATTATTAATATTTTTCATGAATTAATTGATTTTGCATTTGTTTTTAATTGTTTAAAAATATTTTTAAATGTCCAAAAATTATGAAATTTTTTATCCAAGGTCCTTTGACCTTGTTTGACCTATGATAAATCTCATGGCCATTTATTTGGTGTTTTGATGAGATTTTAGGATTTGGACAAAACATATTTGAATTTAATGCACTATTTTATTATTTTTAATTGAATAAATCCCATTTAAATTGTATTGGCCTTTTGTGTTGACTTGTTTGAGTTTGATTGTTTGTTGTTGGGCCTTGGTTAAGGTTGATTTGACTTTGTTAAGTTAATATCATTGGATTTAGGGGATTGATGGAATGTATATTCCATCTCGCAAAATGAATGACTGATATTAATTTAATAAAAGTCCTCCTTTGACCAATTTGTGATCTCATTCATCCCCTTCCCCTTTATCTAATTTCCCTTCTTCATTCATTCATTTCCATTTGGCCTATGACATCTCAAAGTCCTAATGCTAGTTGATTGAAAAATTGACATGAGTATGGATGAGATTAGGCCACACCTTTCGCATATTCTTTTTTGTGTGTGGTATGTTTAATAAGCGTAGTTCATAATACTATGTCTCTAACATGCATTAACACCAAAAGTCCATTGCCCGGCCTCAAATAGTTGTGATTCTACATAAGTCCAATTACGATTGCTTAACATAACGCTAAATTTGTGACATAAAAGGCATAAACATTCTAGTTAGTGAGATTGTAAGTCTCCCCTCTTCCATGGTATTGTGTGGAAACTTGGCCTTCTTTCCTTCCTTTGGAAGATGTTTTGGTTCAAGGATCCATGCTTGTGGAAAGTGGGTTGAGTGTTCTCCAAAGAATGTCTTGAAATCAAAAGCAAAACAAAACTAACTTCTAACTTACTAACCATTAACTTATAATTTAAAGCTTTTACTTTAATTCAATTTATTTTTAGCACTTTATTTGATTTGCCATTGTACATATCATTCTAATTGTTTATGTTAATGTAATTTTCACTTTGTTCATTTGGACCATATTGTGTGATATATTTTTTTTGTGTTGCTTGGTTTGTTTGTGTGGTATTTGACCATTTAATGTAGATAATAATCATAAAAACCCTAAAAAGCTTTTGAGTGGACTGTTGGCTTGATCTTGGACAAATGGACTTAGAATCTAGGCAACCTTCCTAAGCTAAAGGACTTGGCCAATGACAATTTGTAAAGAACCAAGTGCTTGCAATTTGAATTCATCAGATACATCATTCAAGATCTCTCTTAAAGTTCATCTGCAACATGATCATTGTGAAGCTGTCATTTTGAACCTGTGGAATTCATCTGTTACATGGGCTATTTCTGAAGAAGATCATAGAGTGGATAAGCTTGGATGAGACCATCTTTATTTGATGCCTTTTCTCTTCAAGATTGATATAATTGAGCATTTGTGTGTTGTTTGATTCTAAAAAGTCCAAGGGAATTCTGGGTTTCTATTGACATACTTGTCTATTGGATTGCTACCCGTTTGGTCAGATCTTTTCAACTCTAAACTTTTAAATTTTTGTGCATAGGGTAGTCTCTTCATCTTCTCCCCATTTCTTTAATTTCAAAATCTCTCCTTCCATTTTCAAAACCTTCTTTGTGTGAACTATTTTTGTTCTAAACTTTGACCACTTTTTGCAAAAAAGATAGAAACTTTGGCCTTATGCCATTGCATTTTCAAACTTACTTTCTTAAATCAAACTTGTAAATGAACTTAACAATACTTGACTTAAACTTTCAAAAAGCCAAAAAGAACTAACTCATTCAAACCATTTTAGGCCTTTGTGCCTTTCAAACTTAAATTTTGTTAAAATCAATGCATCCATTTTGAAATTTGTAGCACGAACTACGAGGTTTTGATCCCTCATTCTTATGTTGGTATGTAGGCACAAGACCGAAGGTCTTGTCAAACATAAAAATATAATTAATGAATTCTTTTCTCATCCCCCCATTCTATTTTCTTGTAAACATCACTTTGTACAAAATACATATGCACACAAAAAGGGCTCCCTATGAGTACCTAGGACAATTTGGGTGCTAACACCTTCCCTCTATGTAACCAACCCCCTTACTTGTGATCTCTGATTTTTATTAGTTTTTATTTGAAAACATCTTACTATTTGGGTTTTGTTCGTACTTTTCCCTTTTCCCTTGGAAACAATAAAAGCGCAGTGGCGACTCTTGTTAATCGATCTCTAGCTTATCAATAGCTTGATGATCATGAATTTCCCGCTACAGAAATTAAGTGGCGACCCTGCTGGGGAGTAGTCTCCAGTGAGTTTAGCTTACTTTTTATGTGAATATATTTGTACATATGTGATGTTTGTGTATATGTATGTGTGATATAATCTGCTTGTTATGCCTTGTGTTCTCTGAGTGGTGAGATAAGTTCTAACCCGAACTTGAGTGCAATTAAGATAGGAGGATGGTATAGTCATGTTCGACTTGTGTGGAGTAGTCCTTAACAAGTTGGCTTGAGATCCATCTACTCAGTGGAGACTCCTTTGGATTTGGAAATCTCACATAAGTATTTGTGGTTAGGCATTACTATTTCTAATTGGGTCTGAGAAGCTGAGGACCTTAGAACACCTAACCCATCTTGGCCTATTTTTAGGAAGTAGTGCGGAAACTGTTTAGGTGTAGACTTGATAGCAGTTGTTACGCGATACTACACTTAGACGAGTTTCTTTTGAGAATATTATGGGTCGATGAGTCAGTCATCTTAACCTGTAATATCCGATAGATGGACTTAAGACTCTGGGAACTCATTAGAACATGATCTACTGGTTTTTATCCTTAGTTCACTCCTTTGGGATGGTTCTTACCCAGACTCCATGCTCGTGACTTGCAACAAACCCTTGATTCTTGGTTGATCCAATCAAGTCTTGTCAATATCAATGGAACTTGGGTGTTGATAAGGTGTAAACCATAATCCACCAAAATGGATGATTGATCTTGACAATGACTTGATTCATCCCTTGACCTTTGTTTGCCATGTGTGTGATTCCTTATTTGTGATTGTTGCATTCATGCACATCATAACATTCATCACATAAAATTCCAAGGAACTAAGGTATCATTTGCAAATATTTTCAGACCATGGATTATGGACGAAGGAACACTAAGAAGTACAATTTCAGATGTCTCGACTTGAAAGAGTTAAGGAAGCTAACATCTTTTGTATTAGATCCCTTGGACTTCAAACAACGCCATGGGAAGCTTCTGTCCATCTTGTCTACTGATGTAGTTGAAGGATTATTGAGTGATTTGGTGCAGTTCTATGATCCTCTATCCCATTGTTTCACTTTCCCAGATTTTCAGCTTGTGCCTACTGTAAGACCCTAATTTTGGCCTTAAGATCCCTCATGGCATCATAACATTGCATTTGCATAGCCTCAAGGATCATAAGCATCTTGGCTCCTTCCCTTTGGGTGGGATCCCTCTTGTGAGTGGTTTGAGATCACCAAGCATGCTTGAATTGTATATTATTGTTTTTCTCATTTTTTTTACTCAAAAGCACAAAAATATGTCACTAACATTTCTTGTTTGTAGCTTGAGCAGTCACAAGGTCTAAAAGCTTCTAGGAGATCCTTTGTGCAATGATATGGTCAAGAGAAGATGAAAGAAAGCATGGTAATGGTTCCTAAAGCTCTCATCCATAAAATATGCCTCCCAAGTATCTCAATTCATCATTTTGATCAAAGCAAGTCAAGGGGTTTGAGGTTTGTTTCCCAAGGAAACCCTAATTCATCTGATCATCAATAATCCCTTGCTCATGAAGCAACCTCAAACCATGGTCAAATACAATAAAGGGAAGTTCTTTAATTCATCATTTCATGCATATTTGAACTTGTTTGAGTTTCCTCAATCATCAATTCATCAAGATATGAGTTGTGGACTTGAGAAGTTGATCAGTCAATTCATTTGACTATTTTGAAGTGCACTAAGACCTAACGTTTTATGTGTTTATCAAATGGAGATGAATCCAAGAGAAAAAATGTTCTTAAGAACAATATGAACAACTTTCATGTTCATAAAAATTTGATTTGAAGCTTGGAAGGTCATCATCCATTCCAAGACATTATAGGTCATTTTGACTGAAACCCTAATTTTGGGTCAACTTCCCAAGAACATAACTCATTCATTTTTCATGATTTTGAGGTGAGAGTTAATGAATTGGAAATCTTATTGTGTCTACTTCAAATGTTATTTTGAGAAAAATTTCAAACTCTCAAAAGAAATACATGTGATAATGCAAAATATTATAGGTCACTTTGGGCCAAATGCATTGAAATGTGAAAAAGTCCAACTTTAAGTGTCCACAACGTCTTCATCAAAAATCCAAATGATGAAACATTTAAGTCCAAATTGATTGTCTTGAAAATATCTACAACTTTCATGTTTAAGATTTTATCATTTCGAGCTTGCATCATTGAGACAGAAGGGCTTGAACATTGGCCAAATTTGGAAACTTCACATATGCATGTTTTGCACCCTACACTTCAAGCTCAAATTTCACTAATTTCCAAGGCCCAATTGGAGTTTTGATCAACATAGCATTTGTTCCTTATGCAACAAGCTTTCTAACCATTACTCATAAGGTTACATTTGGAGTTTGGAAGCATCATTTTTGAAGAGGAGAACTTTTAGTGCATTTTGGGAAAACTTGATTCAATTGCCATGCATGAGCTGATTACATCCATGATGCACGTCCATTTCATTCAAATATGATCTCAGCTTGCCAAGCCATGTGGAATTGGGCCCTCTATGCGCCTGTACAGGCCCATGCATGGACGCCCTTTCCATTCATGCAAATTTGAAGTCACACTTTCAACATTGCTTACAGGTCTCTCCATCTATAAATACCTTTCCATAGCTCTTCAATTCTTCAACCTAATGGCGCCTAAATCCCTGCTGAATTGAATCCCCACCCATACCAAAGGAACAAACTTCATTTTTCTCTAAAATTTTCAGATATGAAATTCAATTGCATTGGTTGAATTTTAAGATCTAAAGTTCCTAAGCCTCTTCACTTTGATCCATTGAAGCTTCTGTTTGCAAAAGGAACCAAAGAGAGTGACTCAATTCTTCATAATCCAAAGGTTTTGCTCAGCTGAATTTTGCTTCGAATCTCATCATACATTGCTCCATTTGCCTTGATCTTGTGTTGTCTGAAGTCCTCTCTATAGAGGCATCATTATTGTGTGTTTAATTGTTGGAATTGAGCAAGTTCAGTTGAACACCACCAAAGTTCCATCTCTGATTTCTCTCTTAATAGGAATCTAGAGTGGAATTGAGTGGCATAGGAGTGATGTACATCACTCCACCTTTCGAATGGTGCCTGGATCGTGCATTTTAGTTAACATTTTTTGAACTGCAATTTATGATCTCCACCGGAGCTTGCCGGAGAAGACGGTGGCGCTGGCCATCGTCTGGTCTCCAGATCAGATCTGGACCATCCATTTCCATTTCCAGATCTAATCTCATCTGTCCAAACTTATGACTTTTTTAAATACCACGTATGGTTGCATTGACCGTGGAACATGTTGTACGCGCGCTTATGGATGCTTGGATCTGCCAACTCAATTAATGAGCTCAGATCCAAGTGCTCTCGCTTTTCCATTTATTTGAACTCTGATTTTTATTTCTATTTCATTTTTTAATTCCATTTCATTTTCTAAAATTCATATCTCTTTTATTATTGGTCCAAAAATTATGAGACCAATTGCATTATTTCTCTTTTAATTTCTAGTTTCTAAAAATAATTTTTAATATTTTTTATTTTATCATTTGCTATTTTTTAGTAATTTTCTCTTTTCTGTTTATTTTTAATTCATTTTAAATAGTTTTTGATATTCAAAAAATACAAAAATATTTTCTCAACCTCTTTGAATGATGATAGATCTATGAAAATATTCTCATCATTTTATAAATTGATTTGAAGTTTATTTGAGATTTTAGTTCAATTAGGTTATTTTTATTCATCTTTAATTGATTAAAAATAGTTTCTGACTTTTAAAAATGCTGAAATTTTTTGTCAAACTTTGTTTGACCTTGTTGAACTTGGGATAATTCACTTGGACTTTTCAAAGTTGATTTGAAGTGAGTTTGAAGTTTTACCTTTCTTTAATATTTTAATTCAAGTTTTATTTTAAATATTAAAAATGCCAAAAATATTTTGTCTATTTCTTGACTTCCAATCTTCATTTTGCTTTTGTTTTCTATTGTTTGACCTTGATCTTCCCTATCTTTGGTCAACATTTGTTGATTGGTACATTCCATTTCATTTAATGCACTTTAATTCTACATTTGTAATTCTTCTTCTTCTTCTTCTTCTTCACCTTCTTTTCTTTTTGATCAATGAGTTAAAGGTTGATGGTTAGCATTGATTAAGGAGGTTTAGTCTTCCTTGATTCAAATCTAATTCATCTTGATCAAATGATCAAGTGAATGGCTTTGCATTAAGGATAGATTGCTTTCTAAATCATGCAAAGGACTTAAACCAATACAAGATCATTTCTCATCTTCTTTTTGGCATGGCAAGTTATTGGAGTTTGATTCACTAATTAAGACCTCTAACTTGTGTTGTTGCCTAGATTATTATTGAGTGGCCTCAGATAGTTGTGATTTCTGCAAGAGTCCAATTACGATTGCTTAACATAGCGCTAAATTTGCCTTATGGCACACTAAATACTAACACTAACCATTGACCATTAACATTTAATTCTTTCTTTTTACATTTATGTAATTTACTATTCTTGTACATATTACTCATTTGCTTTTCCCCCTTTGCTCACTTGAGCACATGTTTATGTTAATGCAATTTTCCTTTTGCTCACTTGAGCACATAATTGTATATATATTATTGTGCTTGTGCTTTTGTTTTGATTGTTGTGGACCAAATGGAAAAATGGACAAAAAGGACTTAGGTTCTAGGATATTCCCTATGCAAAAATGGAGTAAAAAAAGGCCTTAATGTTGAAGATGGATTAGAAGGACCAAATCTTTAAACTCACTCTTGTCCATTTCTGATTTGCTTCATAAAACTTTTGATGTGTGTGCTCTTGTGCTAGGGAATCCTATGAGAGCTCAAATTGAAGAACCATTGCCATGTTCATCCAAAGTGAAAGATACAAGATACATTGAGGATCTCTTAAGAGGCTTGTTTGATTGTTGCTTGAGCTTACTATTATTTTGCTTGCATATTCCAAGGGATGGGAGCTACTTGGATCATCAATATGATCTCAAAAGAGGAACTCCATTGATGGTCTTGTTTCTTATCCCTTATCTCTTGTATGATTAGGACTATTAGCCCTTCTTCTTCTTCCCTCCACTCTAACCCAAGCCAAAACTTTTGTGCAAACATTTAACACTTCTTTTCAAACATTAGAAACCTAAGCCTTATGCTTTTGATTTTTTAAATTATCTTTTTATAACACTTATTTTGAATTGAACTTTTAAATCAACTTTGACCATATTTTGTAAATACTTTTCATTGGTAAATATAACCCATTCAAATACTTCTTTTGTGGTTTCAATGGCCACTTTCTTAACCAAACTTTTAATAACCTTTAGCTATTAGGTTTGAGTTATCCTTGAGGTATATGTAATACTCACCTATATCCTTAGTGGTGGACAATGAGTCTTCCATGCTTATCTAAGGGTTAACCCCTCACTAGCATGTTGAAGCTATCCTCACATGGTGGATTTGTGGTTTTAGGTTGAGTCTTCTCCCTTGGATAACAAAAGACCTTAAGGATTTTGGACCAATCAATTGACCAACTCGTTTTTGAGACTTTTACCCCGAACTACGAGGTTTTGAAATTCTAGTTATCATACTTTGGATGTCACACGGGTTGTTATGACATCCAATTTTGCACAGACAGGAATTATGCAGAACTTAACAGTAAGTGCAGTAAATAACACAAGTAATTGTTTACCCAGTTCAGTCCAACATGACCTACATCTGGGGGCTACCAAGCCAGGGAGGAAATCCACTATTAGTAGTATCAATTCAAAGCTAAACTCACCCGTTTACAACTTATCACTTAATCACTACCCAATGCAATTTCAATCTTAACCTAAGATCAGAGTTCATACTCACTCCCCCTCAATCACCTCAGTGATTACTATCTTTAAACAATATTAAAGACAAGTTGAAGTCACACTTCAAACAACTCTTGATTGTGCTTCACAGCTTTAATCAAGATACACAGCACTCATGCTTAAAAGCTTTGAGCGACACAACACTTACAACTCAATGAACACCCTATGCCACAACTATCATCTACTTGATAATGGCTTGGCTTACAAGATACGTCTAATACAAGACTCACAAAAATACAGCAGTGAAGTATGATGGACACACAAAATCTACACGCCTCAAAATCCCTGAAACTGAATGAAGGAACGCCTTCCTTTTATATTGCAGTACCCTGGGCTTTTGCACCTGTATTCTCCTGAATTTAAGGTCACGCGAGTTCCCATAAATTCAACATTTAGGTTACTAACAAATAGGCTATTTGTTAGGTTCATTGAATGTAGCTTGGTTGTTGATTTCCTGGATTTTCTCTCAGTTGTTGAATCCCTGAAGAATAGCCTGAGAAAAAGCTGAAACAGAAAACTGAACAACCTACAATATAGCATATGCTGTCAGGCATGAATGTCACGACATTCAGCTTGACATCAAGGTCCATATGCTGAGTCTGTTTTTCCAGAAAATAGACTGTACAATTTTGCTGACCTGTACATGATCAAAAAGACCATACTACAGTAACAACTTACATTAATAAATGTCAAAGTGTCCAACTTAACATTTACACATTTGGCCTTCAGTTAGTTCTGTTATTCTCTTGAATAACAAACTAAGTTACATGCTGAAGTATAGCAGAACACCACTCTGTCTAATGTTCAGTAGCTACTGTCAATGATGAATGTCATAACATCCAGTTTGACATTCAGTCAGTAGGCCTTATGCCAGGTCTGGTCTTTCCTTGATAACCAGACTGGAAATAAATACTAAGTTCTAACAGAACACCTGCTGTTCTATTCCTTAGTATTTGTTGACAGGTATGAATGTCACAGCATTCAGTTTGACATTCAATAAATCCTGTGTTAGCTAGTCCTGCAGTAACTACAATATAGTCACACATACATGTCATGACATCAGTCAAGACATTAGTAACCATCTAGTGTTTTACCATATAATGCAGCCAATTAAACACCTACAAACTCCCCCTTTGGCAAATTTTTGGCTAAAACACTTTGATCCCCATAACAGAGTTCATAGCAGCGGAATCACACACCTAGCAGGAATTAATACTAGCTAATACACTCAGAGTGGCAGCACACTCACACACATGGAAGTTAAATAAAAACTTCACACAGCAGCACACACATACAGAAGTTAAATCTAAACTTCAACACACAATCGCTGCAGGGGAGGAATCTGTCGTCATGAGAGTCTGTTGTAGAGACCCACTCTGTTTGTCAGGGGTTACTCCCCCTTTTTGTCAAAAATGTTGCCAAAGCCAACAACATAACCAGAGAATAACGACAGAGTTACAGACTTGGTTTTACTTCACAGTTTCAACCAAGTTACCATCCACTTGATCTTGCTTCACAGCTTTGATCAACTAATCACCCACTTTTGCTTTACAGTAGGTACCACCATATCAGATGCCATGATTTTGTTTCTGACATCCAGAACCACTCCTGCATGAACAACATCCTTGAACTCCTGCAGGTACATTGGCCTTCTCACAGTAGGGTGTCTCCTTACCCTCTTGTATCCACCCTTGTTGCAAGTAGCATAGCTATGATCTGTTGACCAATCATGGCCTAGTATAAATTGTTTAATAGGCAGAGATGTTAAACAATTTATCCCAACCATCAGTGGTTGCTATAAGGTCTCAGAGAGACATATTCCCAGTTTGCTCCTTAAGTTTTCAAACTGAGTAGCATCTAGAGCCTTTGTAAATATGTCAGCCAGTTGAAGATCCGTGGCTACATGTTCCAAAGTGATCACCCTGTCTTCCACCAGATCTCTGATGAAGTGGTGCCTAATGTCAATATGTTTGGTCCTGCTATGTTGGATGGGATTCTTGGAGATATTGATGGCACTGAGATTATCACAGAACAATGTCATGACATTTTGAGTGACATTGTACTCAGTGAGCATCTGTTTCATCCAAACCAGTTGGGAACAACTGCTTCCAGCAGCTATGTATTCAGCCTCTGCAGTGGACAGAGAAACACAATTCTGCTTCTTGCTGAACCAAGATATGAGGTTGTCTCCTAAGAAGAAGCATCCACCTGATGTGCTTTTTCTGTCATCAGCACTCCCAGCCCAGTCAGCATCACAGTACCCAGATAGGACAGGCTCAGACCCATGTGAATACAGCATCCCATAGTCACAGGTCCCATTGATGTACTTGAGAATCCGTTTGACTTGATTCAAGTGGCTCACCTTAGGCTCTGCTTGATATCTGGCACACACTCCAACTGCATAAGAAATGTCAGGTCTACATGCAGTTAGGTACAACAGACTACCTATCATGCTTCTATACAATCATTGATCAACACTAGGCCCTCCATCATCTTTGGTCAACTTCAGATGAGTGGGAGCAGAAGTCCTCTTGTGCCTAGCATTATCCATACGAAACTTCTTAACTATGTTCTTGGCATACTTGCTTTGGGAGAGAAACATAGAGTCCTCCATTTGGTTTACTTGCATTCCAAGGAAATAGGTCAGTTCTCCCACTAGACTCATTTCAAACTCAGACTGCATCTGGTGAACAAATTTTTGAACCATTTGTTCTGACATTCCACCAAAGACTATATCATCAACATAGATTTGAGCTATCATGATTTTGCCTTCTTCATCCTTCACAAACAAGGTTTTATCTATGCCACCCTTTCTGTATCCATTTGAGGTCAGAAATTCGGTTAACCTTTCATACCATGCTCTAGGTGCTTGTTTCAACCCATACAAGGCTTTCCTCAACTTGTATACATGCTCAGGTTGGTTAGGATCACAGAACCCTTTAGGTTGTTCCACATAGACTTCCTCATTCAGGTAGCCATTCAAGAATGCACTCTTCACATCCATTTGGAATAGCTTAAACTTCAGGATGCATGCTACCCCCAACAGCAATCTGATGGACTCAAGCCTAGCCACAGGAGCAAATGTCTCATCAAAATCTACCCCTTCAACTTGAGTGTATCCTTGAGCTACTAGTCTTGCTTTATTCCTAGTAATTACACCTTTCTCATCAGATTTGTTTTTGTAGATCCACTTGGTACCAATGATGTTGGTCCCTTCAGGTCTTGGAACTAGTTCCCAGACTTCATTCCTTTTGAACTGCTCAAGTTCCTCTTGCATGGCAGTGATCCAGTATTCATCAGTCAGGGCTTCTTTCACATTCTTTGGTTCAACCTTGGATACAAAGCAGGAATTTGAGTTTATTCCTCTTGACCTGGTAGTTACACCACTGGTGGGATCCCCTATGATAAGATCCTTAGGGTGGTCTTTCTGAATTCTGATAGATGGCACTTTGGTGGTTGCATCTACTTCACATTCAGGAGGAGGTTCCTGTACTTCTTTAGACTTGACTGGACTGTCAGTTGAACTGTCAAGGAATGTTTCAACATCCTCCATGACATCGGTTCCTTCCTCTTTATCGTCCACAATGACATTTATGGATTCCATCAGGACATTGGTCCTGTAGTTGAACACTCTGTAGGCTCTGCTGTTAGTGGAGTATCCCAGAAATATACCTTCATCACTTTTGGGATCTAGCTTCCTTCTCTGTTCACGATCTGTGAGAATGTAGCATTTACTTCCAAAGATATGAAAGTACTTCACAGTGGGTTTTCTGCCTTTCCATATTTCATATAGAGTGGAGGAGGTTCCTTTTCTCAAGGTGACTCTGTTGTGAACATAGCATGCGGTATTCATTGCTTCAGCCCAGAAGTGCATGGGGAGCTTCTTTGCATGAATCATTGCTCTGATCATTGCTCTGGCAGATTCTTGAATAGTTCTATTTTTTCTTTAAACTATTCCATTCTACTGAGGAGTTATAGGGGAGGAGAACTCATGACTTATTCCTTCAGACGAGCAAAACTCATCAAACTTGGAATTCTTGAACTCCGTACCATGATCACTTCTAATCCGGACCAAACAACTGTCCTTTTCCCTTTGAAGTCTTACGCACAGGTCTTTGAAGACATCAAATGTATCTGACTTCTCTCTGATGAAGCTTATCCACGTGTATCTGGAATGGTCATCCACCACCACGTATGCATATTTCTTCCCACCAAGACTTTCAACTTGCATAGGTCCCATTAGGTCCATGTGCAATAGTTCCAGAACTCTGGAGGTTGTGGGATGTCCCAGCTTCGGATGTGACATCTTGGTTTGCTTGCCCACCTGGCATTCTCCACAGACTCTTTCTTCATCAATCCGAAGCTTTGGAATTCCTCTGACTGCTTCCTTGGATATAATCTTCTTCATTCCCCGTAAGTGGAGATGTCCAAGACGTCTATGCCACAGCTTCACATCCTGTTCTTCCTTGGCTGAGGAGCATGTTGTGGAAAAGTTAGAGACTTCAGGTTCCCACAGGTAGCAGTTATCTTTGGACCTGGTTCCTCTCATAACTTCCTGATTGTCACCATTTGTCACAATGCATAGCTCCTTAGTAAACTGAACATGAAACCCTTGATCACACAACTGACTTGTGCTGATGAGGTTTGCAGTTAGTCCTCTTACTAACAGCACATTATTCAGTTTTGGCACTCCAGAACAGTCCAGTTTGCCCACACCTTTTATTTTTCCTTTGGCACCATCACCAAAGGTCACATAGCTGGTAGTGTGAGGTTGAATATCCACCAGTAGATTTTCCATACCAGTCATATGTCTTGAGCATCCACTGTCAAAGTACCAGTCTTCTCTGGTAGAAGCCCTTAGAGCAGTGTGTGCTATCCTAGCATACCATTGTTGCTTCTTAATGGGAACATAGCGCTTATGTGTTTTATGCTTAGGCCTGACCTGCAAGGCTTGGTTAGGGAAACCATGAATCCAGTAGCAGAAGGCTTTTATATGACCAAGCCTACCACAGTGGTGACACCTCCACTTCTGGTATTTCCTCTTCTGATGATCATTCATCCTAGTTCCTCGATGTTGAGACATTAGCTTTGACTTCCGCTTGAACTTCTGAACTTTAGCCTTTGGGCGTTTGTGTTCAGTTGAGGATCTTTTCCCAAATCCAAGGCCAGATTTGGTTCCAGACTACTGTCCCACCTTTAGAATCTCTTCCAAGGTGTCAGTTCCCTTATTCATCATTCTGATGGATTTAGTCATCTGATTCAGCTTGGAGGTCAGCAGGGTTATCTCACCATTTAGACCCTCTATGACAGACAGTTGCTTCTGTCTCTCATCTTCCAGTTCCTTGATGAGTTTCATTTGCTTTTCTCCTTGTGCACGCACTTCTGCACTGGTGAAACACAACTTCTTATAGGCTGCAGCAAGTTCATCAATGGTCAGTTCATCTGCACTTGAGTCATCTTCAGAGGCACAAACACTGGTTAGTGCAGTGACATGTTTGGCAGATTCTCCTTCAGATTCACTTTCAGAGTCTCCTTCAGACCATGTGATAGCTAACCCCTTATTTTGCAATTTGAGGTAAGTAGGGCATTCAGCTCTGACGTGTCCATACCCTTCACAACCATGACACTGGATTCCCTTGTCGTGATTGAACTTCTCATCAGAAGTTGATCTTTTCTTAATGTCAGACGGGATGTTCTTGACATTGGGTCTACCTCTTTGATCAATCTTCTTCACGAACTTGTTGAACTGTCTCCCAAGCATGGCTAAGGCTTCTGATATACTTTCATCACCTCCAGTATATCCTGCTTCTGACTCCTCTTCAGCATTAGATACAAAAGCTATGCTTTTGTTCTTCTTCTCAGCATACTCACCCAAGCCCATTTCAAAGGTTTGGAGGGAACCAATGAGCTCATCCACCTTCATGTTGCAGATGTCCTGCGCCTCCTCTATGGCTGTGACCTTCATAGCAAATCTCTTAGGCAAGGACCTGAGAATCTTTCTTACAAGTTTCTCTTCATCCATTTTCTCACCTAGTCCACCAGAGGTGTTTGCAATTTCAAGAATATTCATGTGAAAGTCATGAATAGTCTCATCCTCTTTCATCCTCAGATTTTCAAACTTGGTGGTCAGCATCTGAAGTTTGGACATCTTCACCTTGGAAGTACCTTCATGAGTTACCTTGAGGGTATCCCAAACTTCCTTAGCTAGTTCACAGTGGTGTACCAGCCTGAAGATATTCTTGCTGATTCCATTGAACAATGCATTCAAGGCCTTGGAGTTTCCAAGAGCTAATGCCTCTTGCTCCTTGTCCCACTCTTCTTCAGGAATCTGCACACTGACTCCATCTTCACCTGTCCTCATTGGATGTTCCCATCCTTTGTTGACAGCTCTCCAGACTTTGCTGTCTAGAGATCTTAAGAAGGCTATCATACGAGGCTTCCAGTCATCATAATTAGAGCCATCCAACATGGGTGGTCTGTTTGAGTGTCCTAAATCCTTGTCCATGGTACTAGAAAGTAACTTCCCTAGATCTCACCCAGAAATTCACAGGCAGGGTGCCTGCTCTGATGCCAATTGAAATTCTAGTTATCAGACTTTGGATGTCACACGGGTTGTTATGACATCCAATTCTGCACAGACAGGAATTATGCAGAACTTAACAGTAAGTGCAGTAAATAACACAAGTAATTGTTTACCCAGTTCAGTCCAACATGACCTACATCTGGGGGCTACCAAGCCAGGGAGGAAATCCACTATTAGTAGTATCAATTCAAAGCTAAACTCACCCGTTTACAACTTATCACTTAATCACTACCCAATGCAATTTCAATCTTAACCTAAGATCAGAGTTCCTACTCACTCCCCCTCAATCACCTCAGTGATTACTATCTTTAAACAATATTAAAGACAAGTTGAAGTCACACTTCAAACAACTCTTGATTGTGCTTCACAGCTTTAATCAAGATACACAGCACTCACGCTTAAAAGCTTTGAGCGACACAACACTTACAACTCAATGAACACCCTATGCCACAGCTATCATCTACTTGATAATGGCTTGGCTTACAAGATACGTCTAATACAAGACTCACAAAAATACAGCAGTGAAGTATGATGGACACACAAAATCTTCACGCCTCAAAATCCCTGAAACTGAATGAAGGAACGCCTTCCTTTTATATTGCAGTACCCTGGGCTTTTGCACCTGTATTCTCATGAATTTAAGGTCACACGAGTTCCCATAAATTCAACATTTAGGTTACTAACAAATAGGCTATTTGTTAGGTTCATTGAATGTAGCTTGGTTGTTGATTTCCTGGATTTTCTCTCAGTTGTTGAATCCCTGAAGAATAGCCTGAGAAAAAGCTGAAACAGAAAACTGAACAACCTACAATATAGCATATGCTGTCAGGTATGAATGTCACGACATTCAGCTTGACATCAAGGTCCATATGCTGAGTCTGTTTTTCCAGAAAACAGACTGTACAATTTTGCTGACCTGTACATGATCAAAAAGACCATACTACAGTAACAACTTACATTAATAAATGTCAAAGTGTCCAACTTAACATTTACACATTTGGCCTTCAGTTAGTTCTGTTATTCTCTTGAATAACAAACTAAGTTACATGCTGAAGTATAACAGAACACCACTCTGTCTAATGTTCAGTAGCTGCTGTCAATGATGAATGTCATAACATCCAGTTTGACATTCAGTCAGTAGGCCTTATGCCAGGTCTGGTCTTTCCTTGATAACCAGACTGGAAATAAATACTAAGTTCTAACAGAACACCTGCTGTTCTATTCCTTAGTATCTGTTGACAGGTATGAATGTCACAGCATTCAGTTTGACATTCAATAAATCCTGTGTTAGCTAGTCCTGCAGTAACTACAATGTAGTCACACATACATGTCATGACATCAGTCAAGACATTAGTAACCATCTAGTGTTTTACCATATAATGCAGCCAATTAAACACCTACAGGTTTTGATCCTAATCTTTTTTAAGATGGTACGTAGGCAATGGGTTTATCCATCCAAACACAAAAATGTAAATAACTTGTATATTCTTTTCTCATCTCTTCAATCATGTTTGCACAAATAAATTTTCACAAAATACCAACCTTACAACAAATATGAAAAGGGCTCCCTAGGAGTACCTAGGATGTTTTGGGTGCTTAAAACCTTCCCATTGCATAACCAACCCCCTTACCCCGATCTCTGACATTTTTACTAGTTTTTGATTCGACAAAACTTTTAGGTTTTTGTTCGCTTTCTAACCATTCCTTTGGATAAATAGAAGTGCGGTGGCGACTCGACTTATATGGTTTACCTTAGACTTAGTCAATATCTCTAATGGTAACGAATACCCCGCTACAGAAAAGTGGCGACTCTGCTGGGGAGGTTTGCCTAGTGGGGTTTGCCTACTTTTCATATTTGTTGTATTGTATTGTATATTGTTTTGTGACATATTTTTTGTGCAATTTGGGATTACTGTATTGTATGTAATGATTGAATTGCTTGAATATTAATTCCTTGTATGCTTGGTGATCTTTGTGAGATGAGTTCTATACCCGAACTCGAGTGCACTTAGGATAGGAGAATGGCATAGTCTTGTTGACTTGTGTGGAGTTATTCCTTAGCAAGTTGACTTGCAAGCCCATTCACTTGGTGGAGGTCATGTTGGGATCAATAATGTCACACAAGTAGTTGTGGTTAGACATTACTCTTTCCAATATAGACCTTAGAAGCAAAGGACCTTAGTTTACCAAGCCCATCTTGGCTTATTCTTAGGATGTAGTGCGAAAGTCGTTCAAGTGTAAGATTTGATACGATTGTTATGCGATACTACACTCATAAGAGTCTCTCTTGAGAATATTTTTGGAATACGAGTAGTCGTTTCTCCGACAATATCCGAAAGATGGGATGATGACTATGGGAACCTCTTGTAGAACATGTTTGGCAGGTTTAAACCCTACTACACTCCCTTTGGGTGGTTCTTAACCGAGACTCCATGCTCGTGACTTGCAACAAACCCTTGATTCATGGTTGATCCGTTCATATATCCTTAATATCAATGGAACTTGGGTGTTGATAAGGTATAAACCATAATACACCAAAATGGATGATTGATATTAAGGATGACATGATCCATCCCATGACCTTTGTTTGGTGTGCTTTGCTTGATCCTTGAGTGTGATTGTTGGATTCATGCATTCATGCATCCATTTGCATCCATATCATCAATAATAAGAAAATTTTCAAGGAACTTAAGAGGTCTATTTGCAAATTTTTAGACATGGAAAGATAAAGAAGGAATACAAAGAAGTACAGTTTTAGACAACCCGACTTGAAAGAACTAAGGAACTTGACATCCTATGTATTAGATCCCTTGGGTTTCAAGGCTCGTTTTGGGAAGCTTCTATCTATTCTGACTACTCAAGTAGACGAAGGATTGATGAGTGTATTGGTGCAGTTTTATGATCCCTTGTGGGTATACCTATTCTAGACCAGTTGTCGTTCAGTGGCTTAGAGAGTATTCCTACTTCTCAAGAGATAGCTGACAGGTTACATATAGATGAATCTCTGGTTGGTGCTCATATGACTACCAAAGGTGGAATTCAAGGTCTCCCTTCTGAGTTCCTCATTTCTCAAGCTACTATGTATGGGAAGACCATGAGTGAGGACGCCTTTGAGGCCATATTTGTACTTCTCATCTATGGGCTAGTGTTATTCCCCAACATCGACAAGTTTGTGGATGCGAATGCTATTAGGATTTTCTCTACTCTTAATCTCGTTCCGACTCTGTTGGTTGACACTTACTTTTCTTTGCATATGAGGAATGCAAAGGGTGGTGGTACCATTGTGTGCTGTTTGCCTCTATTGTACAAGTGGTTTATTTCTCACATGCCGCAGACGGTCGCCTTCAAGGAGAACAAAGGATGTCTACGGTGGTCCACGAGACTTATGTCTCTCACTAATGATGATATCTTTTGGTACAACCGTGTATATGATGTTGTGCAAATTATCGACTCTTGTGGTGATTTCTCCAATGTACCTCTTCTTGGTACATGTGGTGGGATTAACTACAACCCTATTTTGGCACGTCGTCAGCTTGGGTTCCCCCTAAAGGATAAACCTAATAACATTCTGTTAGAAGGTGTGTTCTTTCAGGAGGGTAAAGATCCCCAAGGCTTGAAGGGCAGGATGGTCCGTGCTTGGCGCAAGATCCATAGGAAAGGAAGGAAGGAGCTAGGTCCGAAGAACTGTATCGCTTTGGAGCCTTATACTTCTTGGGTTAGGAGGAGAGATTTCGAATACCTCATGCCTTACGAGTATCCGAGACCTACACCTTTGGTTGTGGTTAGGCCTTCAACCCTCCCTGACCAAGGACTAGAGGAGTTAAGAGACGAAGACCGTTCACGTGCTTGGATCCGTGAGCGAGAGGAGTTGCTTCAGCAGATCAAGGAGAAGTATGGTTTGATAGAGTTCCTTGAGCATCAGGTTATTGATGATCCTGATGATGCATGGACTTCTCTACTTCCTCAGTCTTCCAAGTTTTGGAAAAGGAAGTACGATCGACTTGCCAAAGAGAAGGCAAACATGGAGGCAGCCTACGAGAGGGAGGTGAAGAGGCTTCGTGCATCTTATCTTCCTGTGTCCAGAGCTTTAGATGACTACTTCTAGGGATCCATATGATGTTCATTTGCCTTCTCTCTTGTATTTGGATTACCAAGACTGTACTTCTTTGATGTAAAAATATATTTTCCAGATGTTATTGATATGATATTTCCATATGTGATAAATGTTTAATATTTCCAATATTTGCAAATAGAACTCTAAAAGTTCCTCTGATAAATAAAAATAAATCATATGCACAAGCATTGCATGCATCATTGTCATAAGCAGGTTTTTCTCCGGGCGTCTTGTTCTATGGTCTAAGTCTGTGTTCTTCATTTATTTTGAAGACAAGCTGACTCACCGGTACTACACCAGAGCCAACACTTCAAGACTGATGGATCATTTGGAACAAGAGAACCGCGAACTGAAGGAAGAAGTAGCCAGATTGACTGCCCTACTGGAGTCATTCATGGCTGCCCAGAACCAGTCTTCTCCAACACCCTCAACTCCTCCCCAGAGGACAGTCATCTCTGAGATTGTCTCCTCAACTGTGCCTGCGGCCAGCGTACACTTTGCTCCATTGGCCATGCCAGCCGGATTCCCGTGGGGGATGCCTCCTAATTTCATGCCTGAGGGCCCTGCACCTACTTTTTCTTCCCTGTCGGCATCTAGCCCGGTCCTTGTTGTTCCTCCTCTTGTCGTGCATACTATGCCCAGAGTAGACGACACCATCTATCATTCTGAGCCGTATGAGGGCCCAGATGTCTATGAAAAGATGGACGCTATGAACGATCAATTTTTTTAGCTCCGTAAGGAATTGAAAACTCTCCGAGGGAAGGATCTTTTCGGCAAGTCTGCTGCCGAACTCTGCCTGGTTCCTAATGTGAAGATCCCCGTGAAGTTCAAGGTCCCTAACTTTGAAAAATACAAGGGAAATACTTTCCCTCTCAGCCACCTGGTCATGTATGCCAGGAAAATGTCGACTCAGACCAACAATGACCAACTGCTCATCCACTACTTTCAGGACAGTTTGTCCGGTGCTGCTTTACGTTGGTATATGGGTTTGGACAGTGCGAACATCCGATCCTTCAACGACCTTGGCGAGGCCTTCGTCAAGCATTATAAATATAACGTGGATATGGCTCCCGATAGGGATCAATTGAGGGCCATGTCCCAGAAGGATAAGGAAACTTTTAAAGAGTACGCCCAGAGGTGGCGAGAGGTGGCAGCACAGATCGTGCCCCCGCTAGAAGAGAAAGAAATGACCAAGATCTTCCTGAAGACCTTGAGTTCTTTTTATTATGAGCGGATGATTGCCAGCGCTCCTTTTGACTTCACCGAGATGGTGAACATGGGGATGCGACTGGAAGAAGGGGTCAGGCAAGGGCGCCTGACCAGAGAAGAAGGCTCTTCTGCCAAACGTTATGGGGCATTTGCGAAGAAGAAAGATGGTGAGGCACATGCTGTGACCTCCCATATGAAGCCAAGAAGACCCTCTGTGAGGAGGAAGACCGTGCGTCTTGCCGGTAACCAGCACCAGGTGGCTCACATAGCACCTGTCTTCAAAGATAATCAACATTATAGGGCATCACAACAATAATCAGCAACAACCACCTCCGCAATATCAACAACAACAGCACCGTCCTCAACAGCAGGCCAGCACAAGTTACGAGAGGAAAAGGGTCACCTTCGATCCTATTCTGATGACGTATGCAGAATTATATCCCTCTTTGATAGAGAGGAAGTTGATTACACCACGAGACCCACCGACTATACCTACTAACCCCCAGTGGTGGTATAAGCCCGAATTGCACTGTGTTTATCATTCCGGTGCTCCCGTCCATGACGTGGAGAATTGCTACCCTTTGAAGACCAAGGTTCAAGACCTTGTAAGATGTGGCATTCTGTGTTTCGAGGACGTAGGTCCTAACGTGAAGAAGAACCCATTGCCCGAGCATGGGAAATCTGTCAACATGGTCCAGGGCTGCCCTGGCAAGTACAAAGCCAAATATGTCAGTCATATTCAACAATCACTGGTCGAGATGCATAGATTGCTGTGTGATTATAGCCATTATGAGCACGACCACGATAGATGCCGAGTCTGTTCTATTAATCAAGAGGTTGTCGCCAGGTGCGTAAAGATGTTCAAGAAATGCTGGATGAAGGAGTTATTGAGATCCTTCAAAACAGAAATGTTGACGAAGATGCTGATGAAGTCAATGTAATCTCTCCAGTATTCTGAATCCCCGAGCCTGTTATCATCAAATATGATGGTAGCAAGCAGAAGGTTTCTCCTGCTCTGACCATTAAGCCAGCCGACCCTATACCGTATTCTTTTGAGAAGGCGGTCCCCTATCGCTACAATGCTGTAGCATTGAAGAATGGGAAAGAGGTGCCCCTGCCCTCTACATCTGTTGTTAATATTGCCGACGTTAGCGACCTGACCCGCAACGGTCGTGTTTTCTTATCTCCCCCAAAGCCGCAAGCTGATGCTCGAAGGAATGATGCCGCTGATTATGCTGAGCGCCCGATTGGGAATGCTGTGAATGTTCCGAATCCGACACTTGTTGTTAAACTTGCCTCTACGTTGAAAACTTCTGTCTCTGTTGGCCCGAGTGGCAATACGAAAGAAGACTGTGATGAGATGCTGAAGCTCATCAAGAGAAGTGAGTACAACGTTGTAGATCAACTTCTACAAACGCCATCCAAAATCTTTGTATTATCATTACTGATGAATTGAGAACCACACCGAGAAGCTCTGCAGAAGGTGTTGGATGTGGCGTATGTGGATCACGACATCACAATTGAACAATTCGACAGTATTGTTGCAAACATCACCGCTTGTAACAATTTGAGTTTTTGTGATGCTGATCTCCCCGAGGAGGGAAGAGACCACAACCTGGCATTACACATCTCTATGAGTTACAAAGATGACGCCATGTCCAATGTGCTGGTGGACACTGGGTCATCATTGAATGTATTGCTGAAATCAACTCTTACAAGGTTATCATATCAGGGGCCTCCCATGAGGCAGAGTGGGGTAGTTGTGAAGGCTTTCGATGGGTCTCGCAAAACTGTGATTGGAGAGGTTGATCTCCCAGTCAAAATCGGACCAAGTGATTTCCAGATTACCTTCCAGGTCATGGACATTCACCCATCGTATA
Organism: Lathyrus oleraceus; assembly: GCF_024323335.1. Classification (NCBI taxonomy): domain Eukaryota; kingdom Viridiplantae; phylum Streptophyta; class Magnoliopsida; order Fabales; family Fabaceae; genus Lathyrus; species Lathyrus oleraceus. The sequence goes on along the minus strand of NC_066582.1, from coordinate 77,476,290 downwards.
GCTGTCTCTTAGGCAGACCATGGATTCACGAGGCAGGCGCCGTGACATCCACCCTACACCAGAAACTGAAATTTGTGAAAAATAAGAAGTTGGTGGTGGTAGGGGGAGAGAAGGCTCTCCTGGTTAGCCATTTGTCTTCCTTGTCTTACATAGATGACGAGGATGAAGTTGGAACGCCGTTCCAAGCTTTATCTATTGCTGAACCTATTAAGAGGGGAACTTCTTCATTTGCTTCCTATAAAGATGCAAGGTTGGCCATTGAGCATGGTGCAACTGCTGGTTTGGGGCAAATGATTGAGCTGGAAGACAACAAATCCCGGGTTGGCATAGGCTATTCTTCTGGGGTCTTCAACAAGCAAGGGCTATTCAAGAGTGGTGGATTCATCCACACCGGTCAAGACGAAGAGGCTGCTGCCATTCTGGAAGAGGATGAAGAGGATTCTAGCAACTTCATCATCCCTGGAGGGATCTGCAATAATTGGGTCGCTGTTGATATTCCGACAGTTATCCATAAGTCAAAGTAATGTTCATTGTGTTTGAAAACCCTTCTCCCATGTCAAAAGGAGAAGTGATGACATTGTTGGCGCATAAATACAATGATATTTTCATTCAATAAATTCATGCTAAATGTTTGTTTTTCCAATTATTTTCCCTTTTCGCTTTTACATGAAATTGGTGATCACATAAAACCCTAAAAGTAAGAATAAAAATCAATCTTTTCATCTGCATAATGATTTGCCTTGTTTGAATTCTAAAATCTTTTATATCCAAAATCATTATGCAGGTTGATCAAACCCATTGAACATAATGATCCAACACCATCTCCCAACTTTGAATTCCCTGTATTTGAGGCGGAAGAAGATGATGTTGAAGAGATTCCTGATGAGATTACCCGTCTGCTTGAGCATGAAGAGAAGATCATTCAGCCGCATCTTGAGAATCTGGAAACAGTCGACTTGGGGTCTGAAGATTGTGTGCGAGAAGTGAAGATTGGGGAACTCCTGGAAGAGTCTGTTATGAAGGGGTTGATTGAGTTGCTACGAGAATACGTCGACGTCTTTGCCTGGTCATATGAAGACATGCCTGGTCTGGATACTGATATCGTGCATCATTTCCGGCCATTGAAGCCTGAGTGCGTGCCTGTGAAGCAGAAGTTCAGAAGAACTCATCCCGATATGGCAGTGAAGATCAAAGAGGAAGTTCAGAAGCAAATTGATGCGGGGTTTCTGGTGACTTCTACATATCCTCAATGGGTGGTCAATATTGTGCCAGTGCCTAAGAAAGATGGAAAAGTATGAATGTGTGTTGACTATAGAGACTTGAATAAAGCTAGTCCGAAAGATGATTTCCCTCTACCACATTGTAGCGGGGTATTCGTTACCATTAGAGATATTGACTAAATCCAAGGTAAATCATACAAGTCGAGTCGCCACCGCACTTCTATTTATCCAAAGGAATGGTTAGAAAGCAAACAAAAACCTAAAAGTTTTATCGAATCAAAAACTAGTAAAAATGTCAGAGATCTGGGTAAGGGGGTTGGTTATGCAATGGGAAGGTGTTAGGCACCCAAAGCATCCTAGGTACTCCTAGGGAGCCCTTTTCACATTTGTTGCAAAGGTTGTTATTTTTTTTTTTTGAAAATTTATTTGTGCAAACATGATTGAAGGGATGAGAAAAGCGTGTATGTTTATCTAATGTACTACTTACTAAAAGATGGGTCAAAAGAAAATGACTCGCACGGACGTCGCATCCACTACATACGTATCTCATCTGAATAGGAGAATCAAAGTCTTCGTAGCTCGGCTACCTATGGGTTAAAGAGAAGTGTGCTCGCTAAGACATCGCGTCTTATGCCTACGTATCTCATCTGGGATGAAAATCAGAGCAAAACGTAGTTCGACCACCTATGGGGTAAGGGTTGTGTTTTGGGGTGAACGACGTTACTACGTAATCTACCGGATGCTCGACCTTTAGAGACTTACTCGCCTGTAGTAGAAGGAGATAACGTGTTCTTAGGAGAAGAAAAATCAATGAGTTTGGGGTGTTTAGGGATGCTCATGCAAAAAGGCAGTCCTAGATGAAGGAACCACGCTACCTTAAATGACATGCCACGAGAGGCTATACGAAACCTAAGAAATCGGTAACATGCGGGAAAAGTAAAGGGATTGAGAGATCTACCGTACGGATAAAGATCCGAAGTAACAGCAATTAAAGAGATAAGAAACCCAAAGATCTCTCAAGCTAGCACCATCAAAGAAAGTGAGTCAGTACAGGTAATCGGAATAAACCTCCAGGTGGTATCCCACAAATAAAGTGGAACACCAGGCAAGCCATCTCTGCAAGAGTCATATGAGCCCTCACAAAACAAAACTCAACAAACAGGTTAGAGAAACAAGATAGGGTAATCAGGAGTTGCCCCCAAATCAAAATGTAACCACATGAATCATGCCATTAAAATTCACAAAAAGCTCACAAAAAGCAACCAAGGGTAGGAGGCCTAAACCTCTTGTCAAACACATGCCTCAAAAGGGTATCAAATTCACCCATAATACCTCATACATTCAGAGCATTCAAATTAAAAGCATAAAGTAATGGGAATAAGGCAAACCTGACTGGAGAGATCGAATGAAATTGAATTGCCCGGTTGGGTTTGCAAAGCAATCTGAGGGTTTATATGAGAGGGAATTGGTTCTTTGCCGATGAGTTCCCTTCAGTCTCTGGAGGTTGCTCTGAACTCTGTTAGCTCTTCTCTCACTATCTTTTTCCCTGCCAGGGTAATAGGAATAGAATGAATTTTGTTTCACTGAAACTGTGAATTTATAACCTGATTTTTGTGGACCTGTGGGCTAAAATGAGAGAGGCCCAAGTCCAAAAATTTTCTGTTATATTTTATTTATTTATTTATTATTATTATTATTATTATTATCATTATTATTATTATTTTACTTTTTTTCGTTTTTCGTTTTTTTTTTTCTCGTTTTTTTCTTTTTTTTCTTTTTTTTTTCTTTTTTTTCTTTTTTTTTTCTTTTTTTTAAACACGTGGGCTTCGCCTAGCGAGCATGACAATTCAAGAAATTCCTCTAAGCGTAGGTGATTCTGGTGGCTTTTCTTGGGACCCGCTAGGTGACCCATTCTGCTCGCCTAGCGAGCATGAGAGCTCATGAACAAACTTTTGCTCCTTCAAGATTAACGTTTTGACTGACGAATAGACCCCATTTGAACCTGTTGGAAGTATCTCAAGCCATTCCCTTGTGTTTACTGATCATCTAAATAGAACCCACAAAGTGTCTTGGATGATACTCAAGCTTCAAACAAAAGATGTTAGTGACACATTTTTTTGCTTTTGGTTAGTAAACAAAAGTAAGAGAAAAATTGATGTATAATTCAAGCATGCTTGGTGATCTCAAACCAATCACAAGGAGTCCCACCCAAAGGCAAAGGGAACTAAGATGCTAAAGATCCTTGAGGCAATGCAAATGCAATGTTATGATGCCATGAGGGATCTTAGGGTCAAAATTGGGGTCTTACAGATGCCCCTATTTAAGGTCATTTTAGCCGGAGAAGTGAAGGTTAAAATCTTCGTCTCGACGGGGTAGAATGGGCTTAAATAATAACAAAGTGACGAATTTTGGTCCCTAAGAGACCTCATGATGCAAATGAAGGTATGAAAAATGGTAGCACTCTGTGGAGATATGTGTCCACAAAAGCAAAGAAATCAGAAGCCACTGATAATCCATATGAGCAATTCACTGCATGGGACCAAGACCCTGGGGACTCTCCTGGGGATAGAAAAGGGATAAAAATGCGCGAGCAGGTCACGACTCAAAGCGTAGGGAACAGAATTACAAAGGGAAAAGATCCAATGGAAAGACTCGAGCTGACTCAAAGATGCATGTATTGGGGAATATGCCAATACAGCAAAAAACTACCCACAGCGGATACTTCGGATAAAATCCGGATGAAAACGATCCACTAAGGGACTTCGCTGGGGATGTCCACAAGGACACTCCTGGGGAAGCAGCAGGACGAGGTATTACCGGTTACTGGGTAATAAGCTCAAGGAGACATGTGATCTGAATGCCAGGTATGAGGGTGAGAGATACAACATGCTCAGGAAGAGATGAATATCCAAGACCGGTATAAGGGTGAGAGATATCAAAACTTCAAAACGTCTGAGGAAAACCTAAAAGGTATACTTCAACTCAGGGATGCTGACTCCACAGGGGACAAAAAGTCATAATAGGGAGCAGAGAGGAAGGAACACCAGGGATATCAGTTACTGGGCATATAATAGGTGACCAACCAAGGCGTGAATTGGGGAATATTCCCAAAACACTCATCATCCAAAAGAGGGCTAAAAGCAAACTCGATTACAGGATGCATATTCGACTCCACAAAGGGGATACGAATCTTACTCAACTAGGGAAGAACAAAAGGCTTCAGACCCGAGAGTGCATGAGATATACTATCTATTACCGTCAGAACATAGATAATATACTCGCATGGACGATTATCCACAACCGGTTACTGGGTTAATAAAGGATAAATCGACCGAAAAGAAAAGGCATCAGGATACCGAAACTAGGTATATAATGATGACCATTTCAGGGGAGAAACAATCGTTACCAACAACAACAAGGTAGACGAGAGATGACCCGCTGGGGATAAATTGCATAATCAGGGCAATTATCCAAGCAGATGAGGGGATATCATCACCGAATATTGGATGAAGATAACTGTCACCAATTAAAGATGAGCAAAAATAGTTACTCTTCAAAAAGGGAAGAAATAGGGTTTACAACTACCGGTATGAGGGTAGAGAAACACAGACTCCGCCAGGGATAATAATTACTAATTATTGAGCAATTATTATTTACCACAGGGAAACAGGAAAAGAGTCTCAAGAGACCGATCTAGGATCAAACTAGATAGGCACACCAAATCAAGACTCGTCCCGGTGAGGATATAACTCAATGGGGAAAACCATCCCAGTATATATGTTGGGAAGGAACAAAAACAATCAACATCCACGAGGATATAACCGGGTGGGGAATATGGAAGGAAAGATAGACGCTTTCTGCTTATGGAGCTGACTCTATATGGAGAGATAAGACACACACATCTGCTCGGGGAAGTATATCACCAAATAGCGGGAGACAGCAAACAACAATATATGGCAAAGAATGCAACATGAATATCTGAATGTTATAATTATGCATGAATATGCGTGGTTTATGTATGATGTATGCTGACAGACAAACATATCTAACACAACCAGGTCCAGGAATCAACCACCCGGTACTACATCTCAAGAGAGAAACCCAAGTTCACCGGGGAGTATCCAATCTGCTGGGGATCAGAGATACCAGGAAGCAAAGAACTCTGCAAGGGATGAATCATCAATCATTCCAGCTGGGGACGAGAGTTATCACAGACAAGGTCCACCACACCAACAACTCTACTGGGGAATCTATCCGAGGAGATAAAGGATTTATCGGGATCAACCACCAAATACCGCTCTTGCCCGAAGAGATCGAAGCTGCTGAGGAAGAAAGATTGCTACTTTGCTGAAGGGAAGAGAGGTGACTCTCAACAAGCAATCCACTTGGTAGGATAAACCACAAGGGGTTCCGGACGGAGGAGATACAGTCATGCCAGGAATATGGACAAAAATCTTACCCTGTTGGGGATCGTACCACCCTTGGGAGAGCACTGAGGATCTCGTAAGTATCCTTTTGTCATTGTGAATGTTCACTTTGTTTAAAAACAAATTATAAAAAATTTGATCGTTTAAAACAATGATATTTTCTTAATCAAAACATGCAAAACATTTGTTGAATAGAAACAGATAAGAGTGCCAATAATTGGATAAAAGGCTCAAATTTATTTGATAGAATGGTAGTCGGCGAATGGCAAGACTCCATAGATCTTTACAAATTTGAAATTGGTGATATATATTGGAAAAGGGCTACATTGAACATAATGACCATTTCTCCATCAATAATGAATCCGATGTATTTGAAGCTTTGGCTGATAACATGCGAGGATTTCTGACGGACGACAGTTGTAGAACAAAGTCTTGTCAGAATGTAGTTACTTGCCAAATCCCTAATTTTTGCCTAGATTGCCCCGGGATGAGGTACTCAATCTAGCGGGAGACCTATATTCATTTTTCATGTCTCTAACTTTTGCCTGGATCGCCCTTTCGGGTTTACAATCCACCGAGACGCTCATTTTTGCCTAAGCCGCCCTTTCAGGTTTTCAACTTAGCGAGCTATTCAGTTTTTAATATTTTTTTAGGCGAAGTATTTCTTGACTGCATCTGAATTCACAGGACGAGTGAAATCCTCCCCATCCATAGTTGTAAGTATCAAAGCACTGCCTGAAAAGGCTCTCTTAACAACATACGGACCCTCATAGTTTGGAGTCCACTTGCCCCTGAAATCGGGCACGAAAGACAAGACTTTCTTGAGCACAAGGTCACCTTCTCGGAACACACGAGGCTTGACCTTCTTATCAAAAGCTTTCTTCATCCTTTGCTGATATAACTGACTGTGGCACATGGCAGTTAATCTCTTCTCTTCAATCAAATTCAGTTGGTCATAACGACTCTGAACCCATTCAGCATCAGTCAACTTGGCTTCCATCAAGACTCTCATTGATGGGATCTCCACCTCTACTGGGAGTACAGCCTCCGATCTTGACTTAGTGATCATATTGTCAACATATACCTCAATCTCCTTGTGCATCATATCATGAAACAAGGTGGTCATAGCTCGTTGATACGTGGCTTCGGCGTTCTTCAAACCGAAGGGCATCACTCGATAATAGAATGTTCCCCAAGGTGTGATGAATGTTGTCTTCTCCATATCCTCGGGTGCCATCTTAATCTGATTATATCCGGAAAATCCGTCCATAAACGAGAAGACATTGAATTTAGCTTTATTGTCTACCAACATATCAATATATGGTAAAGGGAAATCATCTTTCGTACTAGCTTTATTCAAGTCTTTATAGTCCACACACATCCAGACTTTTCCATCTTTCTTAGGCACGGGCACAATATTGGCCACCCATTGAGGATATGTAGAAGTCACCAGGAACCCCACATCAATTTGCTTCTGAACTTCCTCTTTGATCTTCACTGCCATATCAGGATGAGTTCTTCTGAGTTTCTGCTTCATAGGCACGCACTCAGGCTTTAAAGGTAGGAAATGTTGCACAATATCAGTATCTAGACCAGGCATGTCTTCATATGACCAGGCAAAGACGTCAACATATTCTCGTAGCAACTTAATCAACCCCTTTTTAACAGATTCTTCCAGAAGTGCCCCAATCTTTACCTCTCGCACACAATCTTCAGACCCCAAGTTGACTGTTTCCAGATTCTCAAGATGCGGCTGAATGATCTTCTCTTCATGCTCAAGTAGCCGGGTGATCTCATCAGGAATCTCTTCCACATCATCTTCCTCTGCCTCAAATACAGGGAATTCAAAATTGGGAGATGGTGTTGGGTCATTATGTTCAATGGGTCTAGAAATCAACCTGCATAATGATTTTGGATATGAAAAGCTTTAGAAATTGGTAACATGCGGGAAAAGTAAAGGGATCGAGAGATCTACTGTACGGATAAAGATCTGAAGTAACAACAATTAAAGAGATAAGAAACCCAGAGATCTCTCAAGCTAGCACCATCAAAGAAAGTGAGTCAGTACAGGTAATCGGAATAAACCTCCAGGTGGTATCCCACAAATAAAGTGGAACACCAGGCAAGCCATCTCTCCAAGAGTCATATGAGCCCTCACAAAACAAAACTCAACAAACAGGTTAGAGAAACAAGATAGGGTAATCAGGAGCTGCCCCCAAATCAAAATGTAACCACATGAATCATGCCATTAAAATTCACAAAAAGCTCACAAAAAGAAACCAAGGGTAGGAGGCCTAAACCTCTTGTCAAACACATGCCTCAAAAGGGTATCAAATTCACCCATAATACCTCATACATTCAGAGCATTCAAATTAAAAGCATAAAGTAATGGGAATAAGGTAAACCTGACTGGAGAGATCTAATGAAATTGAATTGCCCGGTTGGGTTTGCAAAGCAATCCGAGGGTTTATATGAGAGGGAATTGGTTCTTTGCCGATGAGTTCCCTTCAGTCTCTGGAGGTTGCTCTGAACTCTGTTAGCTCTTCTCTCACTATCTTTTTCCCTGCCAGGGTAATAGGAATAGAATGGATTTTGTTTCACTGAAACTCTGAATTTATAACCTGATTTTTGTGGACCTGTGGGCTCGAATGAGAGAGGCTCAAGTCCAAAATTTTTCTGTTATATTTTATTTATTTATTTATTATTATTATTATTATTATTATTATTTATTTATTTTTCATTTTTCCTCTTTTTTTTTTTTAAACACGTGGGCTTCGCCTAGCGAGCATGACAGTTCAAGAAATTCCTCTGAGCGTAGGTGATTCTGGTGGCTTTTCTTGGGACCCGCTAGGCGACCCATTCTGCTCGCCTAGCGAGCATGACAGCTCATGAACAAACTTTTGCTCCTTCAAGATTAACATTTTGACTGACGAATAGACCCCATTTGAACCTGTTGGAAGTATCTCAAGCCATTCCCTTGTGTTTACTGATCATCTAAATAGAACCCACAAAGTGTCTTGGATGATACTCAAGCTTTAAACAAAAGATGTTAGTGACACATTTTTGTGCTTTTGGTTAGTAAACAAAAGTAAGAGAAACAATGATGTATAATTCAAGCATGCTTGGTGATCTCAAACTAATCACAAGGAGTCCCACCCAAAGGCAAAGGGAACCAAGATGCTAAAGATCCTTGAGGCAATGCAAATGCAATGTTATGATGCCATGAGGGATCTTAGGGTCAAAATTGGGGTCTTACACACATATTGATATGTTGGTAGATAATACAGCTAAATTCAATGTCTTCTCATTTATGGACGGATTTTCCGGATATAATCAGATCAAAATGGCACCTGAGGATATGGAGAAGACAACATTCATCACACCTTGGGGAACATTCTGTTATCGAGTGTTGCCCTTCGGTTTGAAGAACGCCGGAGCCACATATCAACGAGCTATGACTACCTTGTTTCACGATATGGTGCACAAGGAGATCGAGGTATATGTTGATGATATGATTGCGAAGTCAAGAAAGGAAGTTGATCATGTTGAGCACTTGTTGAAGCTTTTCCAGCGTTTGAGGAAGTATAAGCTTCACCTGAATCCTAACAAGTGTACATTTGGAGTCCGTTATGGCAAGTTATTGGGCTTTATTATCAGCGAAAGAGGTATTGAGGTTGATCCTGCGAAGGTCAAAGCAATACAAGAAATGCCTGTGCCCAAAACTGAGAAGCAAGTTCGAGGTTTTCTTGGCCGCTTGAATTATATTTCCATATTCATATCCCACATGACTGCCACATGTGCACCGATATTCAAGCTCCTTCGAAAAGATCAGTCTCATGATTGGACCAAGGATTGCCAAAAGGCCTTTGACAATATTAAAGAGTATTTGTCTGAGCCTCTGATTTTGTCTCCGCCTGCGGAAGGAAGACCGTTGATTATGTATCTGACAGTTCTTGAAGACTCGATGGGTTGCCTCCTTGGTCAGCAAGAAGAATCAGGAAAGAAAGAGTATGCTATCTACTACCCGAGTAAGAAGTTCACTAATTGTGAGTCTCGATACTCAATGCTTGAGAAGACATGTTATGCTTTAGCTTGGGCTGCTAAGCGCTTACGCCAGTATATGTTGAATCATACGACATGGTTGATATCCAAAATGGATCCTGTTAATACCTTAGGATTGGCATTAATTTTGTAAAACAAATAATGTATCCATCTCTGTTGCTTTAATATGTTGGGTTGAAGAAGTTCAACATCTGGACCAACATGTCATGTACGATGTCACGACATCAGGCCTGTGACATCGTACATGTGTAGAAAACTGAATTAATTAATTCAGTATATATTCTGGGATTAGTAAGGATATTTGGTGAATATCCTAGCTTCCATGTGGAGGTCTTAAAGACTCAATCAGAACATATATATAGGCTCAAAATAAGGAGATATATATGGAGAGATTTTAGGATTGAAGACCTTGTTTATAGCAGAAATTTTCTGCTGTATTTGTAACAGCAAAGAACAAGTTTGCTGCGATTTCTGAAGGCCCAAATCCAGTTGGGTGATTAGGTTATAAATAGCACATTGTAACCTAGTTTCTGTAAGCCTCATAGAATGAAAACTTAGGGGTGTGTGTGAGGTAAACCTCCCAATCTGTGGGAAGGTTACCATGTGTTTCTCAGTGGTAAAAGCTGAGAGTATTTGTAACTCAAGGCCTGTAGGCAAGAGTGATTATGTTCTTGAATGAAGCTATGAAGCAAGTTGAAGGTGTTTGAACATTACATTGTATTTGTAGTGATAGGAATGGAAACTGGAGGTTTCTATCTAGGAGTTCCTAGGTATAGATTGCATTGGGTAGGGATTAAGTGAAGAGTTGTAAACGGGGGAGTTTAACTCTGAATTAATACTGCTGATAGTGGATCTTCTTCCTGGCTTGGTAGCCCCCAGATGTAGGTCATGTTGGACCGAACTGGGTAAACAATTCTATGTGTTTGTTTTCCTTCTGCATGTTATAATCCTGTCTGCCATAACTCAGGTTGTAGTGCAGTCTGCTAATCAAGATGATAACAGACCTGGTACATATCCTTCTGTGTGAATGTCAATCAGAATGTTTTAACATTCATCACTGACCGCAGATACTGAACTTTAGACATGGTGATCTCAGTTCAGTATTTAAGTAAGTCTGATCCTCAAAAGGATAATAGACCTGGCCAAAGGATCATAGTGAAACTGTCAAACTGGATGTCTTGACAGTTGGTCATGTAGGCTGATACTGGAGTAGAGACTGGTTAGTCTTTTACAGTATAGCAAAGTCAGCACAGTCAATTTTCAACAACATAACAGAATCAACATAAGGAATATGTTCTGGATGTCAACCTGAATGTTGTAACATTCACACCTGACTGCTTGGGCTAAATTGTAGGATAATTAGTTTTTCTGTTTCAGTATTTTTCTCAGGCTAATTTAAGGAATCCAACAGCTGAGCTAAAATTCAGGAAAATAACAACTAACCTACAATTAATGAATCTAACAACTAGCACATTTGTCAGCTCCCTAATGGGTGGAAATTAGGTTACCTTGTTTGACTTGTAGGTTCAGATACACCGGTACTAAGCCAGCAAATTGAAATACAGTAACAGGTGATGTGCAATTCAATATTGATATATCATGCTGATAACTGTCCAAACACAACAGAAGTAAGTATGATGTTTGATCTCTGTTGTGTCTCTGTACTAGAAGGACATAACTAAATGTTCTTTCATTCTAAGGTAATACAGTAGCAGAAGGTGTGACTACTGTGAAAGCGTGCTTGAGTACAGGGTTTTAATTTGTATAATTGTCTTGCTGTAATAGTTACAATGTTGGATCAGATGTCATGACTTTGAGTAGAACATCTGAATTCTGACTACACCAGAATTTCAATTGGTATCAGAGCAGGCATCCTGTCTGTTTCTGGATGAGATCCATGGGTGATACTTTCTGGTATATTGCAAGGAGTTATGTTAGTACTGATGCTGTAACCTGTGAAAGGCTCTGTATTTTCCCTGAATGGTCCCTTGAAGTAGGTGGATGGACTGTTCATGACGGGAATGGTGTGTACCTGTCTCTGGAGGTTGGCAATTGGCCTTTGTGTGGGACACCTGTGCCAGTATTGAATCACATTCAAACTTGGAATGGTCTTGGAGGCTGATCTGGTGAAGTGCGTGTTCATAGGTTGAGTTGTATTATGATTTCCGCTGCATAATACCTGGCAAAACTCAAACTCTGATGCAGTTTCCCCCCATGTGGATGAAAGGCTGCTGTATTCAAGATTTTATCATAATCTACCGAAGATGTCAAAGATACTTGAGTATCCTCAAGTCCACTCATCATGACGTTCTCACTTCAGGATGATAAGAATCACCTGATCACCGATTCTTTTACTCTCTTGGGTAGTGTATATGAAGACCTTGAAGTCCTTCAAGGAGGGTTTGTTCCAAGGAGGTGGAACTAATGTTCTATGGGATGTTAGAACATGTTGTTCAACAAGTATGCAGCTACTAGTTGAAGAGCAGATGTTGTTTAGGTGTCAAACAAAGGGATACTTTTGTTTGGAACCTACTCCTGACCTGGAAGAGGAGACATCTGTGTGAGCTAAGTTGACAAGGGTAGGGTCAACTGTGTGTATGCTCAAGAAGGTCACTTTTAGAAGTCTGATCTCTAGAAGTGGAGCTGGTTGAGATGTGACATTGTGCAATCCCTGCTGTGTGCCTTATTCCTGTAGACTGATCAGGGTTGGATAGTTGTTCCCTGAAGTACTATGGTGTACTGGAAGACAAGTTCCCTGGATGATAGAAGTCAATAATGGGGAAACCTGACTGCTATTCCATTTAAGAGGATTCGAACCATGAATCTTGTTATTCAAACACCACGATCAGAAGTGGCAGTTCTTTCAAGGAGTGAGAATATGAAGATTCAGAGGTTGGTTGAGGTAGTATGCTCTGGCAATGCATATCTACTATGGATTGGTGTTGTTGTGTTTCACTAGTACTTATGGTCAGCTGAAGTCTGATTGGTGTGATTGGAGTATGTATAGGTATAACTCATAGAGTTAGGTGCCACTGGTAGGGATGGTGTATGTCATGTTGAGACATGTCTGTACAATGCATGGATATTGGTGTGAAGTTTCCATGATTGTTAATTTGAGGGGGAGTTTTGGTTAACCTCCTCACATTTGGTCAGCCTAGGGTCTGGTTGGCTGTTGACCTGTGTCACATGGGTTTTGGTGGGTGTGTGACACATTTGCAAGGAAGAATTCATCTCTCTCATTCCCAAGAGTGAATTTAATCTGAGAAGATTTTCAACACTGTTGAAGTGCTTGCAAGCAGAAGATGTTGACACAAGAAGAGTACTTTCAAAGTATTCTTATGGTGGAAGTATCTGAAAGGATAATTGGGAAAGGATTTAAGATCAATGTCTACTTGTGCCAAGTACAAGTGTTTAATTGATTATCCTTGGAGCTCAAGATAACTGATGTTCTTAAAGATGTTGGAACATCACTTCTTCAAGACCCTGTGCAGAATCACAAGAAGGATAGTACATTGGCTTATGATCTATCTCTTTGGTGGCAGCAAAAGCATATGATCTCTGAAAAGGTTTCCTGGCAAGAAACATGTTCAGCCTTGGTATGTACAAGAAGAAGAAGACATCATAGTCTTGATGGTGGTTACTTGGATCAGTTTATCTCTGATCTAGGTAAGGAAGTGCATTAGCTTATGCACACTGTGGTGTCAAGAACAAGTGGCAGCAGTCTTGACATCCTGGAAACAGCCTTGCTTTAGGATGTGGAATCCTTGGTATAGCTGAAGGGTTAGTTTCTAACTGGTCCTTCTGAAGACTCATGCATCAGAGTGTCTGATGTCTTTGGAGAAGAAGCAGGGATTCATCAAGGTGTGAGCTTGGATGACGTAACTGCAAACCTGCAGGATGGAGGTTGTTTACTCAAACTTGGTTCCACAATCAAGTCTATGAGAACATTGAACTCTTGTTCTGTGAAGGGAGGAAGTTCCTTCAAGTGGCAAAAGAAGGAGCTGAATTCAACAACTAGATGTCAAAACACAATATTGTGACATTTGGTTCAACATCAGATTCTTAGTTGGTGAAGTGACACATCAACTTGAGATAGAAGGGTCTACAGGGTTGTAGATTGGATACTTCAAACAGCTTGAAGTTCAAGTCTCACTTGGAAGGTCAGAATATCTTTGGGAGAGGTCTGATAAACGTGGAGAGGTCAAAGAATGGCATTTGACTTTTTCATATGAGGATTCATGAAGGAGGTAATCAACCAGTGGCATTTGGTCTATCTCAGAAGTGAGTTCGAAGAATCAAGATAATCCACATATGGCAGCTGATTATTCTTGAGGAAAGTCTGAGACAAATTACTTTTGAGCAGAAAAGTAGTAAGTTGAAGACAAAAGGAGGTGTTTTCTATTCATCTCTTGGAGCTTGTGGTAGGAGTTCTGAGCTATCTATGGAAGATTATCTCTTGTAATGGGATGAGAATGTATATGTCCCATTTTATGTCTGGGTTCTTCTTGATCAAGCTGGTGACTCAGTGATATCTGAAGACTATCAGATGGTGTTCCTTGTTATGGTGTGAAGGATGTCCCAGCTGATGTTAGAACATCTTGTGAAGGGGTCTTCTGTTCTGGTTAGAAGAGAGAGTGACACAGAGTGTGGATGTGGTCAGCCAAGAGGGTTGAACAGAGGGGGTACTCTTGAAGACATGAAGATGCGTCTTATGTTTTCCATTCATCAAGTGGTCTGGATTCTCTTTGAATCAGGTAGTATGTGAAGGTCCAACTTTGGGGTGTTGGATATGCTCATGTGTGACCTCCAAGTTTCAAGAGGAGAGCAGGTTGTCCATGACAGGGGGAGTTTTGTCATCAAGCTTGTGGTCTATGTGTTCTCAGATAACTAGGTATGGCACCTTGTCAGTTATCAGGATGCTGTGATGTATGTCAAGGCGGAGTGAGCAGAAGAATGTCTGACCGGATGTCATGACATTGCCCTGGACAATGCTGTTAAATCCTTCTGAATCTTAAAGTCATTAGGAATTATAAGGGTGATGTGTCTAATTCTGATAATTCAGAATAAGCCTGATGGCTACAGCTGTGTGGTACAGGGGGAGTAACCATCTGCTGAAGTGTGGGAATTTGGCTGTAGCAATGCCAGATGTCAAGTCTCTACTGGAGGTATGACAGGGGTCTTGGGAAATGTTGAATACTGGCAGAATGCAGGAAAAAGCCGCGTGGAATGTTAAGACATCGCATGCAACGTGTCTGACTACATATATGGAATAGTCTCCATGCACTGGAACTGCTGTTTTGGAAAAGAAACAGTCAAGAGCTATAAAAGGTATTCAAAGATAGTCTGAGATTTTGTTGGTGATTCTCTGACTGTTTCTCAGCAAAAATTAATGAATCTTGACCAAGCATTTATTCCTACCGTTAATTCCTAAGCACGGGCTGGACTATTTAAAGGATGTAATAGCCCTCTTCTTCTCACAAGAGAAACACTCCATTCCCTCAGAATCATGGGATATGTTAAGGTTTGGGCAAGCTGCGCCTGGATCTGGTTTTGTGAGGGGTGCCTTTACAAACGTTTAGCTAAAAAGGGGGAGAGAAATACAGTCCTAGGGTTGAGAATGTACCAGAAGCAAGCTAAATGTGGTAGCAAACAGAAGTTGGTGTTAGGCACAAAATCCACCAACTGGGTATATCACTTGTGTCTTGTGATCTGAGTTACATTATCTATGTACTCAGTATTACATATTCTTCCGGAAGCTCTCCTGTTGAGGGAAAGGGTTCTGGTACAACTGATCCGTGTTCCTCTACTTCCTCATGTACACCAACCTTGGTGTTTGTGGTGGTGGAGTCAATGACAGAGATGAAGAGCATACCCATAATGGGATGTTTTGTCCAGTGTAATGTTTATTTGTTTTAGCTAAAATTTGCCAAAGGGGGAGATTGTTAATACCTTAGGATTGGCATTAATTTTGTAAAACAAAAAATGTATCCATCTCTGTTGCTTTAATATGTTGGGTTGAAGAAGTTCAACATCTGGACCAGCATGTCATGTACGATGTCACGACATCAGGCCTGTGACATCGTACATGTGTAGAAAACTGAATTAATTAATTCAGTATATATTCTGGGATTAGTAAGGATATTTGGTGAATATCCTAGCTTCCATGTGGAGGTCTTAAAGACTCAATCAGAACATATATATAGGCTCAAAATAAGGAGATATATATGGAGAGATTTTAGGATTGAAGACCTTGTTTGTAGCAGAAATTTTCTGCTGTATTTGTAACAGCAAAGAACAAGTTTGCTGCGATTTCTGAAGGCCCAAGTCCAGTTGGGTGATTAGGTTATAAATAGCACATTGTAACCTAGTTTCTGTAAGCCTCATAGAATGAAAACTTAGGGGTGTGTGTGAGGTAAACCTCCCAATCTGTGGGAAGGTTACCATGTGTTTCTCAGTGGTAAAAGCTGAGAGTATTTGTAAATCAAGGCCTGTAGGCAAGAGTGATTATGTTCTTGAATGAAGCTATGAAGCAAGTTGAAGGTGTTTGAACATTACATTGTATTTGTAGTGATAGGAATGGAAACTGGAGGTTTCTATCTAGGAGTTCCTAGGTATAGATTGCATTGGGTAGGGATTAAGTGAAGAGTTGTAAACGGGGGAGTTTAACTCTGAATTAATACTGCTGATAGTGGATCTTCTTCCTGGCTTGGTAGCCCCCAGATGTAGGTCATGTTGGACCGAACTGGGTAAACAATTCTATGTGTTTGTTTTCCTTCTGCATGTTATAATCCTGTCTGCCATAACTCAGGTTGTAGTGCAGTCTGCTAATCAAGATGATAACAGACCTGGTACATATCCTTCTGTGTGAATGTCAATCAGAATGTTTTAACATTCATCACTGACCGCAGATACTGAACTTTAGACATGGTGATCTCAGTTCAGTATTTAAGTAAGTCTGATCCTCAAAAGGATAATAGACCTGGCCAAAGGATCATAGTGAAACTGTCAAACTGGATGTCTTGACAGTTGGTCATGTAGGTTGATACTGGAGTAGAGACTAGTTAGTCTTTTACAGTATAGCAAAGTCAGCACAGTCAATTTTCAAAAACATAACAGAATCAGCATGAGGAATATGTTCTGGATGTCAACCTGAATGTTGTAACATTCACACCTGACTGCTTGGGCTAAATTGTAGGATAATTAGTTTTTCTGTTTCAGTATTTTTCTCAGGCTAATTTAAGGAATCCAACAGCTGAGCTAAAATTCAGGAAAATAATAACTAACCTACAATTAATGAATCTAACAACTAGCACATTTGTCAGCTCCCTAATGTGTGGAAATTAGGTTACCTTGTTTGACTTGTAGGTTCAGATACACCGGTACTAAGCCAGCAAATTGAAATACAGTAACAGGTGATGTGCAATTCAATATTGATATATCATGTTGATAACTGTCCAAACACAACAGAAGTAAGTATGATGTTTGATCTTTGTTGTGTCTCTGTACTAGAAGGACATAACTAAATGTTCTTTCATTCTAAGGTAATACAGTAGCAGAAGGTGTGACTACTGTGAAAGCGTGCTTGAGTACAGGGTTTTAATTTGTATAACTGTCTTGCTGTATTAGTTACAATGTTGGATCAGATGTCATGACTTTGAGTAGAACATCTGAATTCTGTCTACACCAGAATTTCAGATCCAATCAAGTATATCTTTGAGAAGCCTGCTTTAATTGGGAGGATTTCCCGTTGGCAGATGTTGTTATCTGAGTATGATATTGAGTATCGAGCTCAGAAGACGATAAAAGGTAGTATTTTGGCTGACCACTTGGCACATCAACCGATTGAGGATTATCAGTTAGTTCAGTATGACTTCCCAGACGAGGAGATTCTGTATTTGAAAATGAAAGATTGCGATGAGCCTACGCTCGATGAAGGGCCAAAACCTTGTTCCAGATGGAGTATGGTGTTTGATGGCGCAGTAAATCAATATGGAAATGGTATTGGGGCAGTGATTATTACTCCTCAAGGCACACATTTTCCTTTTACAGCAAGGCTAACTTTCAAATGCACGAATAATATGGCGGAGTATAAGGCCTGTATTATGGGTTTGGAAGAATGTATTGATCTTAGGATCAAACACCTTGATGTTTATGGTGATTCGGCCCTCGTTGTTAATCAGATTAAGGGTGAATGGGAAACGAATCAGCCTGGCCTCATCCCATATAGAGATTATGCGAGGAGGATTTCAACGTTCTTTACTGAGGTTGACTTCCATCATATTTCTCGAGATGAGAATTGGATGATAGATGCTCTTGCTACACTTGCTTCGATGATTGTGGTTAGACTTTGGAATGAAGTTCCCAATATCACTGTGATGCGCTTGGACAGACCAACTCATGTATTTGCAGTAGAGGAGATGCAAGATCATAAGCCGTGGTATTATGATATCAAGTGTTTTCTTCAGAGCCAGATTTACCCGCCTGGGGCATCTGTGAAAGATAGGAAGACTTTGAGGAGATTGTCAGGCAGTTTCTACCTCAATGGCGATGTGCTTTATAAGAGAAATTTTGACATGGTTCTGCTCAGATGTGTGGATAGACACGAAGCAGACCTGTTAATGACTGAGGTCCATGAAGGTTCATTTGGTACTCATTCCAATGGACATTCCATGGCTAGAAAGATGTTGAGAGCAGGCTACTATTGGCTGACAATGGAGTCTGACTGCTGCAAATATGTGAAGAAATGCCATAAGTGTCAGATTTACACGGATAAGATTCATATTCCCCCGACACTTCTGAATGTGATTTCATCACCATGGCCTTTCTCTATGTGGGGAATTGACATGATTGGCATGATAGAACCGAAAGCATCCAACGGTCACAGTTTTATTCTCGTAGAAATTGATTACTTCACCAAGTGGGTTGAAGCGGCATCATATGCAAATGTGACCAGGCAGGTGGTCGTGAAGTTTATCAAGAATCAACTCATATGCCATTATGGTGTGCCAGATAAGATCATTACTGACAATGGATCTAACTTGAACAACAAGATGATGAAAGAGCTGTGTAGTGAGTTCAAGATAGCACATCATAATCCTTCTCCTTACAGGCCCAAGATGAATGGGGCTGTTGAAGCTGCTAATAAGAACATCAAGAAGATTATCCAGAAGATGGTTGTTACGTACAAAGATTGGCATGAGATGCTGCCTTTTGCTTTGCATGGGTATCGTACATCTATCCGCACTTCAACAGGGGCAACCCCTTTTTCTCTTGTTTATGGTATGGAGGTTGTGCTCCCAGTAGGGGTGGAGATCCCATCAATGAGAGTCTTGATGGAAGCCAAGTTGACTGATGCTGAATAAGTTCAGAGTCGTTATGATCAGCTGAATTTGATAGAAGAGAAGCGTTTGACTGCGATGTGCCATGGCCAGTTATATCAGCAAAGGATGAAGAAAGCCTTTGATAAGAAGGTCAAGCCTCGTGTGTTCCGAGAGGGTGACCTTGTGCTCAAGAAAGTCTTGTTTTTCGCGCCCGAATCCAGGGGCAAATGGACTCCAAACTATGAAGGTCCATATGTTGTTAAGAGAGCCTTTTCAGGCGGTGCTTTAATACTTACAACTATGGATGGGGAGGATTTCACTCGTCCTGTGAATTCAGATGCAATCAAGAAATACTTCGCCTAAAAATAAAAATAGAATAGCTCGCTAAGTTGAAAACCCGAAAGGGCGACTTAGGCAAAAATGAGCGTCTCGGTGGATTGAAAACCCGAAAGGGCGATCCAGGCCAAAGTTAGAGACATAAAAAAAATGAATGAATATATATATCCCGGTAGATTGAGTACCCCACCCTGGGGCAATCTAGGAAAAAATTAGGGATTTGGCAAGTAACTGCATCCTGACAAGACTTTGTTCTACAAACTGTCATCCGTCAGAGATTCTCGTTCAGTCATCGTCAACTGAAACTTCAAATACATCGGATTCAGAGTTGGTGTAGAAATGGTCATTATGTTCAATGTAGCCATTTTCCAATATATATCACCAATTTCAAATTTGTAAAGATCCATGTAGTTTTGCCATTTGCAGACTACCATTCCATCAAATAAATTTGAGCCTTTATCCAATTATTTGCACTGTTATTTGTTTCATTCAACAAATATTTTGCATGTTTTAATTGAGAAATATCATTGTTTTAAATTTTTCCTAACTTGTTTTTAAACAAAGTGAACATTCACAATGATAAAAAAAGATACTGGGGATGTCTTCATTGCTCTCCCAAAGAAGGTATGATTCTCAACAGGGTAAGACATTTGTTCGTATTCTTGGCATGCCTGTATCCTCTTCCTCCGGAGCCTTTTATGGTTTTTCTCCCGAGCAGAGTGTTTGGTAAAGATATCCATCCTTCCTTCCTTTTGCAGAGTAGTGATCCTTCCTCCTCAGCTGATATGATCTCTCTGGTAGGGCAGTATTCGGTGATCTTTGGTAGTTTCTGTTTGATGATTGTTCCCCAGAGATCTATCCCCTACTCTGATAATTCCCCCGGTAGAGGTGCTTCAACGACGGAGTTCATCTGTGCGATGATCCTGTCCCCAGTTTGAATGGTTGATATTCATTACCCTGCAGAGATCTTTATTTCCTGGTATCTCTTTCCCCTCATCAGATTGGATATTTTTTCCACTAGGTCTGGCCTTCTCTCTTGAGATGTAGTACCGGATGTTTGTTCATCGTTCGTTGAACCTGGTTGTGTTAGAAATGTCTGTTTGTCAGCATTCATCATACATAAACCACGCATATATGCATAATTTTAACATTCAGATATTCATGTTGCATCCTTTGCCATATATCTTTGTTTGTTATCCCCTGCTGGTTGGTAATGTTTCCCCAAAGCAGATGTTTGTGTCTGATCTCCCCATGTAGAGTCAGCCCCATAAGCAGAAAGTGTTTATCCTTTCTTCCATACTCCCCACTGAGTTATGTCCTCGTGGATGATTATTACTTTCTGTTCCTCCCAACACATATATTGGGATGGAATTCCCCCCCTGAGTTATATCCTCATGCGGATCTGTCTTGTTTCACCACGCCTCCCTAGTTTGTTCCTAGATTGGCTTTTTGAGTTTTCCCTGCGCTTCCCCCGAGATTTAAATGAATGATTGCTCAGTAACCAATAATTATTCATCTTTTTTTCCACGACGGAGTCTGTGGTTTTCTACCCTCATACCGGTAGTTGTAAATCCTACTTTATCCCTTTGCAGAGTTAACCTTTTCGTTCATCCTAACCGATGACGGTTACTCTTCCGTGATTTTCTACCCAGTATCTGGTAGATGTAATCCCCTCCTTGACGATTATCTTTATCGAACATTTGGTATTAATATTCCTTTACCTTTTGAGTTTATCTCCCGGTAACCGGTGATATATCTCCCGGATAATTGCCTTTGTCAATGTATCCCCCGCGAGTCATCTTTCATTTGCCTTTTGTTAGCAATGATCGTCTCTCCCTTTGATTTGGTTATCATTTTATACCTGGTTTTTGGTATCCCGATGCCCTTTCCTTTCGGTCGATTTATCCTTCATTAACCCAGTAACCAGTTGTGGATAATCTTCCATGCGAGTATGTTATCTACGTTCTGACGGTAATAGATAATATATCTCATGCGCTCTTTGGTCGAAGTCTTTTGTTCTTCCCTAGTCGAGTAAGATTCGTATCCCCTTGGTGGAATCGAATGTCCATCCTGTAATTGAGTTTGCTTTTTAGCCCTCTTTTGGATGATGAGTGTCTTGGGAATATTCCCCAATCCACGCCTTGGTTGGTCACCTATTATATGCCCAGTAACCCGTATCCCTGGTGCTCCTTCCCTTCTGCTCCCTATTATGACTTTCATCCCCTGGGAATATACCTTTTTAGGTTTTTCTCAGATGATTTCGGATGTTTGATATCTCTCACCTTTGTACCGGTCTTAGATATTCATTCTCCCCGAGCATGTTATTCTCTCACCCTTATACCGGTGTTCGGATCACATGTCTCTTTGAGCTTATTACCCAGTAGCCGGTAATACCTCATCCTGGTGTTTCCTCAGAAGAGTCCTGTTTGGATATTCCCCAGCGAGGTCCCTTGGTGGATTCTCCCCATCTGAGTCCGGATTTTCATCCGAAGTATCCTTTGTGGATAGTTCCGCTACATTGGCATATTCCCCAATGCACGCATCTTTGAGTCAGCTCGAGTCCTTCCATTGATTTATTTTTAGGGAATCTCTCTCGTGTCTCTCAGTAAATCTAAGTCGTGCCCTGCTCACGCAATTTATTCCCTTTTCTATCCCCATAAGAGTCCCAGAGTCTCTGTCCCATGGAGTGTATTACTCATATTGATTGCCAGTTTCTCCGGATTTCTTTTCTTCTTCATTGACACATATTCCCACAAAGTATTACCATTTTGCATACATACCTTTGCATCATGAGGTCTCTTAGGGACCAAAATTCGTCTCTTTGTTATTATTTAAGCACATTCTACCTCGTCGAGACGAAGATTTTAACCTTCACTTCTCCGGCTAGAATGACCTTAAATAGGAGCATCTGTAAGACCCTAATTTTGGCCCTAAGATCCCTCATGGCATCATAACATTGCATTTGCATAGCCTCAAGGATCATAAGCATCTTGGCTCCTTCCCTTTGGGTGGGATCCCTCTTGTGAGTGGTTTGAAATCACCAAGCATGCTTGAATTGTATATTATTGTTTTTCTCATTTTTTTTACTCAAAAGCACAAAAATATGTCACTAACATTTCTTGTTTGTAGCTTGAGCAGTCACAAGGTCTAAAAGCTTCTAGGAGATCCTTTGTACAATGATATGGTCAAGAGAAGATGAAAGCAAGCATGGTAATGGTTCCCAGAGCTCTCATCCATCAAACATGCCTCCCAAGTATCTCAATTCATCATTTTGATCAAAGCAAGTCAAGGGGTTTGAGGTTTGTTTCCCAAGGAAACCCTAATTCATCTGATCATCAACAATGCCTTGCTCATGAAGCAACCTCAACCCATGGTCAAATACTGTAGCACCTCAAATTTTCACCTCCCATTTATATATACATTTTCATTTTAAGTCATTAACATTGCATTGTTCATTGCATAGTCCATCATGTCATCACGCAAGACTGGTCAGGAGATTCGACTGTGCAAGGCAACAAGGGAATTCTCCATGAAATCAAAGCCCTAGGGTTGGTACAATGAGTTCACATGATTCAAGGATCATTTTGAATTGGTTTGGCCAAGTATTGGAAGCTCAAGGCTCATCAGTCCATGTGCAATACATCTGAAACCCTAAAAAGTCAACAGAAGTCAACTGTCAGTTCAACTATGGATTTGGAGGTGGGAGATGGTTAGATATGCCTCATTCATGTGCTAACAAGTCTCATTTGACATTTCAAACATCAACATTGAAGAATTTGAAGTCAGATCAAGACTTTCCAAAAATAGCAGGTGACCTGTAATTTGAACTTTCCAAAAATGGAAAGGTTTTGGACCAACTTCAACTCAATATTACATCATCAATAAAGGTTCAAATGAAATTTTGTTGAACATTAAAGTTGGAGATCTTTCTCTCCCATTTCCAAAAAGTCCAAGATCATGGATTTCTCATGTGTGGTTGATGAGATATGGTTCAAACATGGAAAAGTGTGGTTTAAACTTCAAATGAGCATAACTTTCAAACCAAAACTCCAATTTGAGTGGTTCTTTTTGCGCATTGATCCTTGTAACATGTATTTTCCAAGCATACAATCATTTGGCATGAAATCTGATTTGCATGGCATTGGCTCATTCATGAAGATTTTGGGAAGAAATTTCATAAACTCATTTTGGTTGAATATATGCATACAATATCACTTCCAAAGCTTGCATGAACACATTTTAAGTGGATTTTGGCCTTGCACATGCACTGTTCACGTGCATGGAGGTGCATGGAGCAAGAAACCTCATTTTTGCATTCACACCACAAAGTCCTTAATCACATTTGCATTTGCTTAAACCATTGCCTAAACATGATTAGCATGGACTATAAAGCCTTAAACCATAACTGTTTTTCACAATTACCAATTCTAGATCTAGATTTTCACAAATTCTCAAAATTCTCTCTCACTTTTTTCTCCAAAATTTTGCAAACACAAGCACTTTCCATTGATCATTTCATCATCCTGAGCTATAATTGAGCACATTTGCACGTGGAAACAGAGGACATCGTGCCTGTTTTGTTCATGTTCAAGGTGTGAAGCTTCCATGGCAAGTGGAGATTGAGCAAGATTCGTGTACATCCAAGCCTCCATTTCATCATCCTTTACTACAAGAAGCATATTGGAGAAGAATTGGAACATCAAAGGCCTTGGAAACAAGTGATTTTAATTGCTGCTCATCAAGAGGTAGGTTTTTTGACCTCTTTAATTCTCCAAATTGTTGTGCCTATTGTATAGTTCATAGATTGGTGATGAATCTGAGCTTTGAATGGAGTGATTTGGTGCTATATACATGAAGATCCGTGCATTTGAAGTTTTGCTGTAGATTTTTATTTCCTTCGATCCATGCGTTTGATGTTGTTTCTTGATGAAATATTCATGGATTCTTGTTGTTTGATGCATGATGAGTTGAATGATGTGCACGTTTTTGATTTCTGGAACGTTTGGATTTTTCTGGAAAAATTTGGATGAAGATCTTCATGATCTTCATCATGTTCATCACGTTTCCAATTTTCCTGCAAGTTTACCTGTGGAACGCATAGGCTTACCTACGGAATTTTCCACGAGTTCATGTTAGTTACCTGCGGATTTTTTGAATCCAGGCAGGGCGTGCGCTTAGGGTTTGTAGGCCAAAACGCCAGCGTTTTGTGTTTGGCGCGCATGTAGGTTTGAAAATGCACATGGTTCGAATCCTGCTGAGTGTATTTTCCAAATTGCCTTGCCTTTTCATCATTTCCTTCATATTTCATACCATGCTTCATGTTTGTGATTTCAATCTTTCTCAAACTTCCAAAATTCACATCAAATTGAAAATTGATCCAAAAATTATGAGATTTTTTGCATTGTGATCCTCATGCTGTCTATTATTTTTGGATCATTAAAATGAAAATTGTGCTTGGCTGGATATTTTTTGGTGCTAGAGTGATTGAATACATGTCCATACTTGACCTTGCCTTGCTATATCATTTGTGAAATGCTTGATTTTTATCCAATGAATGTGAAATTTTGCATGATGAAACTAGACACTTTGCTTGACATTTTGGTGTTGATTTGGTATTTTTATCAATAACCATGACTGTTTTATGATTATGCTAAGTTAGGTGTGACAATTTGTGTCACACCTTGTGATGTTAAACTTGAATGATGTGTTTTCCATGCCAAATGATATCCAATTGTCCTGTTTTTTTGTATGATGCATGTTATGGATGTTGTGATTGCTCATGATTTTGGTTGGAATTTTTGGGATCATTTCTGATTTAATTGAGATTTTTCATTCTGGTTGGTCACATTTGAGCTTTTAAATGACCTTGAACTTCATTTGATCAGGAAATGCTTGTTTCTTATCCAATGTTTATGATTTTTTGCACACTATTTCTAGACATGTTGAGTGTTGTTTTGGCTTTGGTTTGAGGTTTTTACCAATTACCATTTCTGTTTTATGCCTATGCTAACTTGGTGTGACAATTTGTGTCACACATGTGCTTGTCTTGTGCTTGTCTTGACTTATGCTATGTGATTGCCATGCCTAATGATGTCCAATGCTCCTAATTTTCTGTGTGATGATCATGTTGTATGTCCTATTTACTCATTAATTTTGCCAAGATTATTTGAATCATTTTTGATTTAATGTGCATTTATTTCTTCTGATGTCACAATGTGGTCACAACTTGCATACCTTGCCATGTTTGGTTCATGAAATGCATTTGGTTAATGATATTGATATGGGACCTTTTGGAATGTGTTCTTGATTGAATGAAGTTGATTCATGTTAAATTTCATGTTCTGTTTTGAATGTTTTACCCTCTTTTGACCCTAGGCTTTGACCTAGTGGTTTGGACTCACTGTTTGGATTGTGAATTTCAGGTTAAGAAGCACATTGCCATGATTGGATTGGTCCACTCATTTGAGTTGATTAATTGATTGATGATTGGCTAACTTTATGTTGTTTTGTAGATTGATGCCAAGACATTTGTGTTGTGCCTATTGGCTTGTGGCTTGCACATTGTTGCCTAATGCCTTATCTGTCTGATTGTGTGATTGACTGTTGTCTGTCTGTTTGTATGACTTGTAAACTGATTGGTTTAGATTTTTTCAGGTACCTAAGTTGCTTTGAGTTCTTTTGAACTTGCTTTGCTAGCTTGTGGGTTGCTTAACCTAGGTATAACTCTCTGACTTCATGTAGTCTGGAAGACCTGTCCTGTTATGTGGGCAGGCACCTGTCTGAAGCCCTCCTTAAGAGGCAATGCTTGTGTTTGTTTACTTTTGTGCCAAGCAGGAAAAGTCCTCTTATGAGGCAATTGGCAGATAAAAGAGATGTGTAATCCATCTCCTGCTATTCAGTGTGTCATCCACTTTGCTCATACCATGTGTTGATGCATTGTGGATATCAACCCAAGATCTTTGTTGTGTCAGTCATATGTGGAGAAGAGTTCCTACTTTCTGAACTCCCGCACTTTCATTTGTGTGAAGCTCTCCCAGGCCAGGGATAAGAGCTGTGAGGTCTTACCCTCACTTCCCATTTCATCTGCTTCACCCTAACTCTCAATGTTAGGGTTAAGAGCTAACTACACCCGATTCCAGTTGGCTTGTGTCTCACAGCCTAACCTTGTATGAGCCCAATTGTGTGCATATAGTGGGTGTGCTTGCTTTGTGTGCTTGTATGTCTTTGCCTGTGCTGTTTAGGATAGCTTGCTCCCTGTGCAAGTTAGATAGAAACCTCAACCTAGGACCGTTGTGGATTACATGATAACTATTAGGCTCGAGTCAGTCTCCCTTCTAGTTTGTCACTTCCCAGTCTCTGGTTAGGTTAGAAGTTCTTTCCCTGCGTAGGGGAACTACGTCGCCCTGATCCTCATACCAGATGAGGTACGTAGGCAGGAGATGAGCTGATCTCTCCGGGCGCCCTTTTCTTTTTCAACTCCTTTGTGTGTGTTTGGAGTCTGACGTAAGTCCAGTGATTGGCAGTTGGTTTCCTGTGTGTGTTTGTTGGTTTGGAGTCTGATGTAAGTCCAGCGAGTGGCATTCGGTTTCCACGTTTACCTGTTTGTGTGGAGTCTGACGTAAGTCCAGCGATTGGCAGTCGGTTTCCTGTGTGGTGTTGTTTGGCGTACGTTAGCCGAGCTACGAGTGCTCTGATTCTTCTCCGGTCAGAGAAGATACGTATACATAGGATGCGACATCCTAGCGAGCACGTTTCCCCTGTCCCGAACTACGTCGACTCTGATGTTTGTTCCTTACAAACTACGTAGGCCCAGGATGCGATATCCTGCCGAGTTAGTTTCTCTTGTTTTCTTGTGTTTCCTTCCAGCCTTGTGTGATGTTTGAGCAGTTTTTAGCAACCTTATCCTTTCTTTTTTGTGTGGATCCCGTCGAGTACGACGGATGCGTAGGGGTGCTAATACCTTCCCTTCGCATAACCGACTCCCGATCCCATCTTTCTCTGGTCGCGACACCATTTCCTTTCCAGGTTTACTTCGAGCGTTTCCTTTCCCTCTTTTGGGATAAATAACGCACGGTGGCGGCTCTGTTGTTTCGTTTTCCCGCCGGTTTTTCGCGTAATGCGACAGCTGGCGACTCTGTTGGAGACATCAGAGAAGTTGACCTCTTGTTGGTCCATATTCCCTAAGCGAGTCTCTCCTAGCGCTCTCTAGGATAGGGTTTGGTTGCTTTTGCTGTTTCATTTATTGCATTCATTTATTTATTGTTTGCATTTATGTTTGCATTCATCATATGTTTCATCTGTGCTGGTTGTGTTGTGTTGTCTCTCTGTTGGGGTGGGAGTTACATGAGGTAAAAGGCCCAATACCCAGGCTATGAGTGAAATCTAGGACACCTAGGAATAGAGTGATTCATGGGAAGCGGGTGGTATTGCGCCACTTAGCGGAACATTGATATCACGAGCAGTTCAGACTCTGATGGGGTATTATCGTTACATACTTCGGGTGTGTATATGATGATATTCTATGAAAGGGTTATTTATGCTGCGTTTCTCTTGACCTTACCATGGCCTAGATGACACCCGTGAGTGGGGAGGGAATGGTCATTATTACAGGTACAGTTGGTGACTTGTCGGTGACTTGTTGGTGACTTGTGATCCTGTTGGTGACTTGGTTCTTCAGATGTGGGTCTCAGATGATTGTGGGTCTTAGATGACTTGTGGTTCCGAGTTCAAGCCGAAGCTTTGATCCTGTGCTCCGAGATGCACAACCAGCCAGTCTTGTCTGCATCATTTGCATCATAGCATGTTTATTTTCAAAAAAATAATGCAATGAAAAAAGAAAAATGGAAAAAAGAAAGAGAAAAAGAAAAAGCTAATCTCTTCATGCATATCATTTCTCAGGTTCATTCAGGGGTCTATTCATTGTGAGAGATGGCATCCGTTCCCGAGATGAAGCGGAAGACTTGTTCCTACAGTTTTCATCGTGAGCCTTCGACGTCCCTGATAGAGTTGAGCAACCTTGTGACCAGTGGTAACCAGAAGGGGTTTGTTGATCAGTATGGGGATTTGTTGACACTATTGAGGATGGTGGTAGATCCAGTGCCGTTGCAGACTCTTCTACAGTTCTACGACCCAGAGCTTCGTTTTTTCACCTTTCAGGATTATCAGCTAGCTCCTACTCTCGAAGAGTATTCTATTCTGCTGAATACCCCGATCCGATATCAGGTTCCTTTCTTGGATGTGCATAAGGAGGTTGATTTCAAGGTTGTTGCCAGAGCTATTCATCTGAGTGTCAAAGAAGTCAGTGATAATTGGAAGTCCAGTGGGGATGTTGTGGGGTTGCCTGAGAAGTTCCTGTTGAGGATGGCTAAAGAGGAAGCAAAGAAGGGAAATTGGGAAGCTTTTCATGCTCAGTTAGCTATCTTGATTTATGGGATTGTCTTGTTTCCGAGTATGCCCAACTTTGTGGACCTTGCTGCAGTCACTATCTTCATTGGAGGAAACCCAGTTCCTACTTTGTTAGCTGACACTTACTATGCTGTTCACAGTAGGCATGGTAAGGGTGGAGCTATCAGATGTTGTCTCCCATTGTTGTTCAGATGGTTCTTGTCTCTCCTGCCAGTCAGTGGACCTTTTGTGGAGCTCAGAGAACTCATAAGTGGACTCAGAGGGTTATGTCTCTTACCTCTTATGATATCAGATGGAAGTCTTACCGGATGGATGTGAGTAGTGTCATTATGAGTTGTGGAGAGTTTCGTAATGTGCCACTTGTGGGGACTAAGGGTTGCATCAATTACAATCCAGTTCTTTCTCTTTGCCAGTTGGGGTTTGTGATGAATGGAAGACCACTTGATGCTGAGATAGTTAAGAGTGTGTATTTTGAGAAGCGGAGTGACCTTGCTAGATTGGAGCAAATAGGAAGAGCTTGGAAGGCCATTGGTGTCAAGGATGGAGCTGTCTTGGGGAAGAAGTTTGCCATTGCTATGCCTAATTACACTGATTGGGTCAAGAAGAGAGTTGAGACTTTGTTATTGCCTTATGATAGGATGGAGCCCTTGCAAGAACAACCACCTTTGATCCTTGCTGAGAGTGTAGCTGCTGAGCACTACAAGCAAGCCTTGATGGAGAATCATCGGTTGAAGGAGAAGGAACAAGACACCCAGATGGAGCTCTACAAAGCCAAAGCTGATAAGTTGAACTTGGCTCATCAACTCAGAGATATGCAGGGTGAAGATGTTGCTAGAGTGAAGAGCAAAAAGAGATCCTATGAGGAGATGGAGACCTTGTTGAATGCAGAACATCGTGAATGCCTGAGGTTGCAGAGAGTTGAAGCCAATTATCAGAAGAAGATAAGAGACTTGGAGAAGCAACTCAGAGACAAAGGCATCCAACTGAAGAAGGAAGTTGACTTGAGACATGCATCAGAGAGCCAACTTGGAGGAGAAGTTGTGGAGCTTAGAAGACAACTGAAGGAGAAGATCACTCCCTTGCCAGAATGTTCAGAGTGTGACCTGTTGATAGACCAGTGTCAGTACCTGAAGACTCTCATTCCGGGAGAACATTTGTCTTAGCTTGTATCTCTGTTGATATGTTCATCGGTACTTTACAAGGTGTATTCATGGACCGGATGGGAAGTTGCCCATTCGGTAGTTTCCCAGACGTTGTAATTTGTGGGGAGAGGACTGAAAGTTTGATCAAAGCCGGGAAGATTCAGGATGCTGGTTCCTCATCTTCCAAGAAACCATTTGCTGGGGTACCTCGTAGGAGAGAGGGTGAAACCAATGCGGCGCAACACAGAAGAAGTGCAAACAGAAATCAGTATCGCCAGGTTGCTGTTGTGACTATTCCAGCACCTCAAACTCGTCAACAGCAACAACAGAGAGTTCAACAACCGCCACAACAACAAAAACAACAGCAACGTCAGTACCAGCCTAGACAAAGGATGCCTGATCGACGTTTTGATCCGTTACCGATGACCTATGCTGAGTTGTTACCTGAGTTGCTCAGATTAGGGTTCGTGGAGTTGCGTACAATGGCTCCGTTAACAAAGATACCACCCGGGTATGATGCCAGCGTGCGTTGTGATTTCCACTCTGGTGCACCGGGACACCATATTGAGAACTGCCGGGCTTTTCATCATAAGGTCCAGGACCTAATTGACGCTAAAACTATCAATTTTGCTCCTGTGCCGAATATTGTGAATAATCCTATGCCTCAGCATGGTGCACATAGAGTTAACAATGTTGAAGGTAGAGAAGCTGAAGACTTGATGGTCAGTGTTGATGAGATTCAGACTTCATTGCTGGTTGTGAAGGGTCATTTGTTGAATGTGGGAGTATCCCCGGGCTGTAATCAAGATTGTTCAGATTGTGCCGGTTCAGAGAATGGTTGTGATCAGTTGAGGGCTGGTATTCAGAATCTGATAGACGAGGGCTATTTACAGTTTAGTCGGGCCGAGAAGGATCATGGGGTGGTGTCAACTGTCACCATTTATTTCAAACCGTCCAAGGGACGTGGCCTGAGGACTGTTAATGCGCCTACAACTAGTGGTACTCCTGTTACCATTCCCGCTCCTGTAACCGTCGGTGCTCCAACTACTATTGTTGCTTCGGATAGAAGGGCTGTTGAGAATAGTAGGGTTGTGCCATGGAAATACGACAATGCATATCGCAGCAACAGAAGGGATGAGAGTCAGGTTAGGCCAGTGAATCAATCTCCTGTGACTATTGGTGTGCCTAGTAGGACTCCTGAGGTTGCGAGTCCAATTGTGGATAACGTTGGGGGACCCGGAGGTTTCACCAGAAGCGGTCGTCTGTTTGCTCCACAACCTTTGAGGGATAACAATGCTGAGGCACTCGCCAAGGCTAAGGGTAAACAGGTCGCGGTTGATGAAGAACCTGCTCAGAAGGAGGCGCCTGAGGGTTCATTCGAGAAAGACGTGGAGGAGTTCATGAAAATAATCAAGAAGAGTGACTACAAGATTGTAGATCAGCTGAATCAGACTCCGTCCAAAATTTCTATCCTCTCATTGCTTTTGTGCTCTGAGGCGCACCGCAGTGCCTTGTTGAAGATGCTGAATCTGGCTTACGTACCTCAAGAGATCTCTGTCAACCAGTTGGAGGGCGTGATTGCTAATGTGAGTACCAGGTATGGTGTGGGGTTCACAGATTTGGACTTAACGCCTGGAGGACGTAACCATAACAAGGCCCTGCATATCACTATGGAGTGCAAAGGTGCAGTGTTGTCACATGTGCTGGTAGACACTGGCTCATCTTTGAATGTGTTGCCTAAGAAGATTTTGGGTAAGATTGATGTGGAAGGGGTTGTCCTCACTCCAAGCGACCTGATTGTTCGTGCATTTGATGGATCCAAACGGTCTGTTTTTGGTGAAGTCACGTTGCCGGTAAAGATTGGTCCGGAGGTATTCGATATCATCTTCTATGTGATGGACATCCAGCCAGTATATAGTTGTTTATTGGGGCGTCTGTGGATTCACGCAGCTGGGGCAGTTTCGTCAACTCTCCACCAGAAGTTGAAATATGTCTGGAACGGTCAGATTGTGACTGTGTGCGGTGAAAAAGACATTCTGGTGAGTCACCTATCCTCTTTCAAGTATGTAGAGGTGGATGGCGAGATCCATGAGACTTTATGCCAGGCATTCGAGACCGTTGCTCTTGAGAGGGTGGCTTTTGCTGAGCAGAAGAAGTCAGGTGCCTCAATTGCATCGTACAAGCAGGCAGTGGAGGTTGTCAACTCTGGTAATTCAGAAGGCTGGGGCAAGATGATGGATTTGCCTGTCAAAGAAGATAAGTTCGGAATTGGCTATCAACCCCTGCAGGCGGAGCAGGGTGTGCAAACAGGTCCGAGTACCTTTACCAACGCTGGGCTGATGAATCACGGTGATGTCTTTACAGCCAGTAGTGAAGACGGGGACAATGATTGTGATCTGGACAACTGGGTTCGCCCGTGTGCACCAGGGGAGTCAATCAACAACTGGACAGTAGAAGATGTGGTCTAAGTTACTCTTCAAACAGAGTAATTTTCTTTTGTTTTTCATTTTGCACAAAACCCTACGTTCTGCCCAAGGCGTAGTGGTTCATTGTAGGGCCTCATCATGTTTTTTCAATGATATCATTAATAAAGGACGTTTTCCAAACAGTTTTGTGATCCCTGTCTTTCTATTTTTGTTTTCAATTTTCAAAAAAATAAAAATGGCAATGTTTTTGTTTTTTGTGACTTTCTTGAATTCTCTTTCTAAAATAAAGCATTAAACATGAAGAAGTGATCTCACGGAATCCACTATGAACAGTTCTGTTATGGCTCAGTATGATTTCAATAATCCCATCTACCAAGCTGAAGAGGAGAGTGAGGAAGACTGTGAACTCCCTAAAGAATTGGTCAGATTGTTGAAGCAGGAGGAAAGGGTCATCCAACCTCATCAGGAAGAGTTGGAGATTGTTAATCTTGGTACTGAGGACGCCAGAAGAGATATTAAGATCGGGGCGTCTTTGAAAGAAGATGTCAAGAGAAGGTTGATTGAGATGCTGAGAGAGTATGTGGAGATATTCGCCTGGTCGTATCAAGATATGCCTGGGTTGGATACCGATATTGTGGTGCATAGACTACCTCTCAGAGAAGATTGTCCCTCAGTCAAGCAGAAGCTTCGGAGAACTAGTCCTGATATAGCTGTTAAGATCAAGGAAGAAGTTCAGAAGCAGTTGGATGCGGGTTTTCTGTCAGTGACGACTTATCCCCCATGGGTGGCCAACATTGTTCCCGTGCCGAAGAAGGACGGCAAAGTCAGAATGTGTGTCGATAATACGGCTCAATCCTCGGTTTTCTCTTTCATGGATGGTTTCTCTGGTTATAATCAGATCAAGATGGCGCCAGAGGACATGGAAAAGACGATATTCATTACACCTTAGGGCACGTTCTGCTATAAGGTGATGCCATTTGGGCTGAAGAATGCCGGTGCTACCTATCAAAGGGCTATGACGACTCTCTTTCATGACATGATGCACAAAGAGATTGAAGTGTACGTGGATGATATGATTGCGAAGTTGCAGACAGAAGAGGAGCACCTGGTAAATTTGCAGAAGTTGTTTGACAGGCTGAGAAAGTTCAAACTGAGGCTAAATCCAAACAAGTGTACGTTTGGGGTGACATCCGGTAAGCTGTTGGGTTTCATTGTCAGTGAGAAAGGGATTGAGGTTGATCCAGCAAAAGTCAAAGCTATTCAAGAAATGCCTGAACCGAAAACAGAAAAGCAGGTTCGTGGGTTTTTAGGGAGATTGAACTACATTGCAAGGTTTGTATCTCACCTAACTGCCACGTGTGAACCGATATTCAAATTGCTAAGGAAGAATCAAGCAATCAGGTGGAATGATGATTGTCAGAAAGCTTTTGACAAGATAAAAGAGTATTTGCAGAAACCTCCAATCCTCATACCTCCAGTTCCCGGGAGGCCTCTGATAATGTACCTGTCAGTGACAGAGAACTCGATGGGGTGTGTATTGGGACAGCATGACAAGTCTGGTCGAAAAGAGCATGCCATATACTACCTTAGCAAAAAGTTTACCGACTGTGAAATCAAATATTCACAGCTTGAGAAAACTTGATGTGCTTTGGCCTAGGCTGCTCGCCGACTGAGGCAGTATATGTTGAACCATACTACCTTATTGATTTCTAAGATGGATCCGGTGAAATACATCTTTGAGAAGCCGGCCCTCACCGGACGTGTTGCCCGTTGGCAGATGATCTTAACAGAGTATGATATCCAGTACACGTCGTAGAAGGCCATCAAAGGTAGTATTCTGTCAGACTACCTTGCCGAGCAACCGATTGATGATTATCAGCCGATGATGTTTGAATTCCCTGATGAAGACATCATGTATCTGAAGATGAAAGATTGTGAAGAGCCTCTTGTCGAGGAAGGACCGGATCCTGATGACAAGTGGACATTGATGTTTGATGGGGCTGTGAATGTGAATGGCAACGGTGTTGGGGCAGTACTTATCAACCCTAAAGGTGCTCATATACCTTTTTCTGCCAGACTGACTTTTGATGTAACCAACAATGAGGCTGAGTATGAGGCTTGCATCATGGGTATAGAAGAAGCCATCGATCTGAGGATCAAAACGCTTGACATTTATGGAGATTCCGCTCTAGTGATTAACCAGGTCAATGGAGATTGGAATACCAATCAGCCGCATTTGATTCCTTACAGAGATTACACTAGAAGAATACTGACGTTCTTCCAGAAGGTGAAGTTGTATCATGTCCCTCGGGATGAGAATCAGATGGCTGATGCTTTGGCTACTTTGTCGTCTATGATCAAAGTTCATTGGTGGAATCATGTGCCACATGTTGCGGTGAATCGACTCGAGAGGCCTGCGTATGTGTTTGCAGCCGAGTCTGTTGTTGATGAGAAGCCGTGGTACTATGATATCAAGAATTTCCTCAAGAGCCAGGAGTATCCTGAAGGTGCGTCAAAGAATGACAAGAAAACCCTGAGAAGGCTAGCTGGAAGCTTTTATTTGAATTAGGATGATGTGTTGTACAAGAGGAACGTTGACATGGTTCTGCTCAGATGCGTGGATAGACACGAAGCAGACATGTTGATGCAAGAAGTGCATGAAGGATCTTTTGGTACCCATGCTGGAGGTCATGCAATGTCCAAGAAATTGTTGAGAGCCGGTTATTACTGGATGACTATGGAATCCGATTGTTTCAAATACGCTCGGAAGTGCCATAAATGCCAAATTTATGCTGATAAGGTGCATGTACCACCAAGCCCTCTGAATGTCATGAATTCGCCTTGGCCATTCGCGATGTGGGGCATTGATATGATTTGGAAGATTGAGCCTACTGCTTCCAATGGACATCGCTTCATCCTGGTTGCGATTGATTACTTCACCAAGTGGGTGGAAGCAGCTTCCTATGCTAACGTTACCAAACAAGTGGTTGCCCGGTTTATTAAGAAGGAAATCATCTGTCGTTATGGAGTTCCTGAGAGAATCATCACTGATAATGGTTCGAATCTCAATAACAAGATGATGAAAGAGCTTTGCAGAGATTTCAAGATTGAACATCACAATTCTTCTCCTTACAGACCGAAGATGAATGGTGCTGTAGAGGCGGCAATCAAGAATATTAAGAAGATTGTGCAGAAGATGGTTGTGACGTACAAAGATTGGCATGAGATGCTGCCTTTCGCTTTGCATGGGTACCGTACCTCAGTATGTACGTCGACCGGGGCAACCCCGTACTCCCTTGTGTATGGTATGGAAGCAGTCCTACCTGTTGAAGTGGAGATTCCTTCTCTAAGAGTCTTGTTAGATGTCAAGTTTGATGAAGCTGAGTGGATACGAACAAGGTTTAACGAGTTAAGCCTTATCGAAGAGAGACGGTTAGCAGCTGTGTGCCATGGGCAGTTATATCAGAGAAGGATGAAGAGAGCCTTTGATCAGAAAGTGCATCCTCGAAGCTATCAAATCGGTGATCTAGTTTTGAAGAGGATCCTTCCTCCCGGTACAGATAATAGGGGCAAGTGGACTCCTAATTATGAAGGTCCATATGTTGTTAAGAAGGTTTTCTCCGGTGGAGCCTTGATGCTTACAACTATGGATGGTGAAGATTTCCCGTCTCCTGTTAACTCAGATGTAGTAAAAAAATACTTCGCATAAATTGACCCGCTGGACAAAAAGAATAAAAGAGTCCAGGCAAAAAAGGGCATCCCGGTGAACAAAAAAAAAAGAGAAAAGGTTCGGGCAAAAGTTAGGGATAAAGAATGAAAAGAATATGTACACCCGAAAAGTCGAAAACCCGCAAGGGCGGCTTAGGCAAAAATGGGTATCCCGGTGGATTGAAAACCCGCAAGGGCGATCCAGGCAAAAGAGGGATTAAAGCGAAGACTACAGTCTGAGTTATCTGTACTTCATCGCGCTTCGTCGTCTACCATCTCGAAGGATGTGATCGGTCTAATCATTCTTCTCAGAAAGCAAGGAACTTGGGAGGAAAATTGATGATCTGTGAGTTATAACAGAATTGGGAAATATTGGATGTCGTGTTCACATTGCCATTAGGATAGATTTTTCCTTTTGTGCGCAATTACCTCTTTCTAGGAATTGCTTCCCGATGTATTCGCCTTTTCAGGCCCATTTTCAATCAATAAAAGTCGTTATTCCGATAAATAGCTTTCTTGTTTTTATTTTTATTATTTTGTTTGCAAAAACGTCCGAATTTTTGATAAACATTGCATATAAAAAACATGAAGGCTAGACAATAATGTGCAGAAAGATAAAACATTTGAAAATCATTTTGAATATTGAGGACACTTGAGCGTATCTTGTCCATGCAACCCCCTAGGGCATGTTTGTCTTGTTTGCAGGTTATCTCCTGGCTGAACAGATAAGCCACAGTTTGTTCAGGGATGTGTCAGCACTGTCTGGAAGTGCAAGAGGATGGGGATGTTCCCCAGCAGGTGAAGCAAGTTCGAGACTTGTCTCTCCAGCATAGTCAAGATCAGGAATTCCTCAGCCGGATTGAGCATGATTCCCCAGTAGGCTTGGAAGTGACTGTTTCCCCAAGCAAGTCTGAAAGCTATCAGAACTATGTTTCCCCTGCAGAGACGTCTGTGGAATTTTATTCCCCAGCAGGTCTAAGGATTTTTTACTCCCCAGTAGGCCTGGAAGTGGCAGTTCCCCACTGAGTTTGAAGATTGTTAGTCCCCACCAAGGTGGAAGGTTGTTGTATCCCCAGCGGAGGTGTCAGTGGAGTTTATTCCCCAGCAGTCTGGTTTGGAGTATTGCTATCCCCAGCGTGGTTGTGAACGCTTTTCCCCGGCAGTGTTGTGGATGTCTATCCCCAGCATGGCCCGGTATATTATTTCCCCAACAGAGTTATGCCTTTCCCCATCAGGGGTGAGGATGTTTTCCCCTAGCGGATCTCTCTAGCAGAGGGTTTGTGTTGATGGTTTTCCCCAGCAGTTCCCCGAGTGGATCATGTTCGCTGAAAGTTATCTCCAGCAAAGTTTATCCTACGTGTGGATGGGTCGTCCCCAGTAAAGTCGCATTGGTTGTGTCCCTAGCAGAGTCCCCGAGTGGATTGGGTCTAGTGAAGTTTGTTCCCCGGTGGGATTCTTTCCCCAGCAGCAGTGCTATTCTCCAGCATGAGTGAGAAGTCGGTGCTACTCCCCGCGGAGTATATTCCTCAGACAGAGTATCCCCATAGAGTTGGAGAATCCTACTCCCCATCAGGAGTTTTCATCATTCTGCATTTTGCATGTAGTGATCATTGCATCCTCAAATCGCGTAGCATTTCCATTCAATATGGAGCATTACGCCATCGAAAATTCAAACATATGCATTCATGTGTTAAACCTAATCAGACTATATCCCCGGCAGAGGCGGATCACTGTTCAACATCTGTACGACACGTTTGCTACAGTTGCTCCTAACAGCATTCAGGATTGATATCCCCAGAGAGGTTAATTTCCTCACCCGTCCGTCAAAGGAAAGCTTGATTCTCCCCAGTGAGATCCCCAGCAAGTGTTTAGCCTTGCCTTGACATGTTGAAGATGTCGTTCTTGTGATACCGGTAAGTGTCATGTTTGCACCCGTGTGTGTCCCTTTCTTTGGTGTCGGTAAACACCATTGTTTCGGTGTCGGTAAACATCGAGTCCCATTCCAGTCATCGGTAAATGTCTGGTCGGCCCTTTATTGATGTCGGTAAACATCATCTTTCGATGTGCGTAACATCCATCCTTTCCCCAGGTCATCCGTTGATGTCTGGTCACCTCTCCGTTGGTGTCGATAAACGTTGAGTTTTTCCTATTCGTCCGTTGACGTATAGTGGTACCCTTCCCCAGAATTCACCTCTCCGTTGGTGTCGATAAACGTTGAGTTTTTCCTATTCGTCCGCTGACGTCTAGTTGTATCTCTTCCCCATAGGTCATCTGTTGATGTCTGTTCAGCTCTCCGTTGGTGTCGATAAACGTTGAGTTTTTGCCTGGTCGTCCGATGACGTCTGGTTGCACATCCTACATCCCAGTCATCGGTAAATGTCTGGTCGTCTTTGTTTGATGTCGGTAAACATCATCTTTCGATGTCAGTAAACGTCAAGTCTCATCCCAGTCATCGGTAAATGTCTGGTCGTCTTTTCTTTGGTGTCGGTAAACATCATCTTTCGATGTCGGTAAACGTCGAATCTTTATCCCAGTCATCGGTAAATGTCTGGTAATTCCCCAGCCAGAAATCCCTAGTAGAGTCGTCGGTAAATGTCCTATCTGGTTTCCGGTTGCAAATACCATTTCCCTTCCCTAGTGAAGTGGTCACCTCTCCGTTGGTGTCGATAAACGTCGAGCTTCTTCCCAGTCATCCATTGATGTCTCGTCACGTCTCCGTTGGTGTCGATAAACGTCGAGCTTCTCCCGTTCGTCCGTTGACGTCTGGTCGAGTATTCCCAGTCATTCGTTAATGTCTGGTCACCTCTCCGTTGGTGTCGATAAACGTTGAGTTTCTCCCGTTCGTCCGTTGACGTCTGGTTGTACTTTTCCTTTGATAAAAATAAAAAATCCCCAGTAGAGTCGTCGGTAGACATCTTGTCTGGTCACTGTTGCAAATATCCTGTATCATATCCCGCAGAGTGCAAATTTCTATGGTTCTTTGGTATTCAATCCCTGTTTACCTTGAAGGTCTGACAGCCGTTGCTCTCATTCGTTCAGGTTCCCAGTTGATTGAATAGGGGCAGCTGTAGCACCTCAAATTTTGACCTCCCATTTGTATATACATTTTCATTTTAGGTCATTAACATTGCATTGTTCATTGCATAGTCCATCATGTCATCAGGCAAGACTGGTCAGGAGATTCGACTGTGCAAGGCAACAAGGGCATTCTCCATGAGATCAAAGCCCTAGGGTTGGTACAATGAGTTCACATGATTCAAGGATCATTTTGGCGTGGTTTGGCCAAGTATTGGAAGCTCAAGGCTCATCAGTCCATGTGCAATACATCTGAAACCCTAAAATGTCAACAGAAGTCAACTGTCAGTTCAACTATGGATTTGGAGGTGGGGGATGGTTAGAGATGCCTCATTCATGTGCTAACATGTCTCATTTGACATTTCAAACATCAACATTGAAGAATTTGAAGCCAGATCAAGACTTTCCAAAAATAGCAGGTGACCTGTAATTTGAACTTTCCAAAAATGGAAAGGTTTTGGACCAACTTCAACTCAAGATTACATCATCAAGAAAGCTTCAAATGAAATTTTGTTGAACATGAAAGTTGGAGATCTTTCTCTCCCATTTCCAAAAAGTCCAAGATCATGGATTTCTCATGTGTGGTTGATGAGATATGGTTCAAACATGGCAAAGTGTGGTTTAAACTTCAAATGAGCATAACTTTCAAACCAAAACTCCAATTTGAGTGGTTCTTTTTGAACATTGATCCTTGTAACATGTATTTTCCAAGCATACAATCATTGGGCATGAAATCTGATTTGCATGGCATTGGCTCATTCATGAAGATTTTGGGAAGAAATTTCATAAACTCATTTTGGTTGAATATATGCATACAATATCACTTCCAAAGCTTGCATGAACACATTTTAAGTGGATTTTGGCCTTGCACATGCACTGTTCACGTGCATGGAGGTGCATGGAGCAAGAAACCTCATTTTTGCATTCACACCACAAAGTCCTTAATCACATTTGCCTTTGCTTAAACCATTGCCTAAACATGATTAGCATGGACTATAAAGCCTTAAACCATAACTGTTTTTCACAATTACCAATTCTAGATCTAGATTTTCACAAATTCTCAAAATTCTCTCTCACTTTTTTCTCCAAAATTCTGCAAACACAAGCACTTTCCATTGATCATTTCATCATCCTGAGCTATAATTGAGCACATTTGCACGTGGAAACAAAGGACATTGTGCCTGTTTTGTTCATGTTCAAGGTGTGAAACTTCCATGGCAAGTGGAGATTGAGCAAGATTCGTGTACATCCAAGCCTCCATTTCATCATCCTTTACTACAAGAAGCATATTGGAGAAGAATTGGAACATCAAAGGCCTTGGAAACACGTGATTTCAATTGCTGCTCATCAAGAGGTAGGTTTTTTGACCTCTTTAATTCTCCAAATTGTTGTGCCTATTGTATAGTTCATAGATTGGTGATGAATCTGAGCTTTGAATGGAGTGATTTGGTGCTATATACATGAAGATCCGTGCATTTGAAGTTTTGGTGTAGATTTTTATTTCCTTCGATCCATGCGTTTGATGTTGTTTCTTGATGAAATATTCATGGATTCTTGTTGTTTGATGCATGATGAGTTGAATGATGTTCACGTTTTTGATTTCTGGAACGTTTGGATTTTTCTGGAAAAAATTGGATGAAGATCTTCATGATCTTCATCATGTTCATCACGTTTCCAATTTTCCTGCAAGTTTACCTGCGGAACGCATAGGCTAACCTACAGAATTTTCCACGAGTTCATGTTAGTTACCTGCGGATTTTTTGAATCCAGGCAGGGCGTGCGCTTAGGGTTTGTAGGCCAAAACGCCAGCGTTTTGTGTTTGGCGCGCATGTAGGTTTGAAAATGCACATGGTTCGAATCCTACTAAGTGTATTTTCCAAATTGCCTTGCCTTTTCATCATTTCCTTCATATTTCATACCATGCTTCATGTTTGTGATTTCAATCTTTCTCAAACTTCCAAAATTCACATCAAATTGAAAATTGATCAAAAAATTATGAGATTTTTTGCATTGTGATCCTCATGTTGTCTATCATTTTTTGATCATTAAAATGAAAATTGTGCTTGGCTGGATATTTTTTGGTGCTAGAGTGATTGAATACAAGTCCATACTTGACCTTGCCTTGCTATATCATTTGTGAAATGCTTGATTTTTATCCAATGAATGTGAAATTTTGCATGATGAAACTAGACACTTTGCTTGACATTTTGGTGTTGATTTGGTATTTTTATCAATTACCATGACTTTTTTATGATTATGCTAAGTTAGGTGTGACAATTTGTGCACACCTTGTGATGTTCAACTTGAATGATGTGTTTTCCATGCCAAATGATATCCAATTGTCCTGATTTTTTGTATGATGCACGTTATAGATGTTGTGATTGCTCATGATTTTGGTTGGAATTTTTGGGATCATTTCTGATTTAATTGAGATTTTTCATTCTGGTTGGTCACATTTGAGCTTTTAAATGACATTGAACTTCATTTGATCATGAAATGCTTGTTTCTTATCCAATGTTTCTGAATTTTTGCACACTATTTCTAGACATGTTGAGTGTTGTTTTGGCTTTGGTTTGAGGTTTTTACCAATTACCATTTCTGTTTTATGCCTATGCTAACTTGGTGTGATAATTTGTGTCACACATGTGCTTGTCTTGTGCTTGTCTTGACTTATGCTATGTGATTGCCATGCCTAATGATGTCCAATGCTCCTAATTTTCTGTGTGATGATCATGTTATATGTCCTGTTTACTCATGAATTTTGACAAGATTATTTGAATCATTTTTGATTTAATATGCATTTATTTCTTCTGATGTCACAATGTGGTCACAACTTGCATACCTTGCCATGTTTGGTTCATGAAATGCATTTGGTTAATGATATTGATATGGGACCTTTCGGAATGTGTTCTTGATTGAATGAAATTGATTCATGTTAAATTTCATGTTCTGTTTTGAATGTTTTACCCTCTTTTGACCCTAGGCTTTGCCCTAGTGGTTTGGACTCACTGTTTGGATTGTGAATTTCAGGTTAAAAAGCACATTGCCATGATTGGATTGGTCCACTCATTTGAGTTGATTAATTGATTGATGATTGGCTAACCTTATGTTGTTTTGTAGATTGATGCCAAACATTTGTGTTGTGCCTATTGGCTTGTGGCTTGCACATTGTTGCCTAATGCCTTATCTGTCTGATTGTGTGATTGATTGTTGTCTGTCTTTTTGTTTGACTTGTAAACTGATTGGTTTAGATTTTTTCAGGTACCTAAGTTGCTTTGAGTTCTTCTGAACTTGCTTTGCTAGCTTGTGGGTTGCTTAACCTAGGTATAACTCTCTGACTTCATGTAGTCTGGAAGACCTGTCCTGTTTTGTGGGCAAGCACCTGTCTGAAGCCCTCCTTAAGAGGCAATGCTTGTGTTTGTTTACTTTTGTGCCAAGCAGGAAAAGTCCTCTTATGAGGCAATTGGCAGATAAAAGAGATGTGTAATCCATCTCCTGCTATTCAGTGTGTCATCCACTTTGCTCACACCATGTGTTGATGCATTGTGGATATCAACCCAAGATCTTTGTTGTGTCAGTCATATGTGGAGAAGAGTTCCTACTTTCTGAACTCCCGCACTTTCATTTGTCTGAAGCTCTCCCAGGCCAGGGATAAGAGCTGTGAGGTCTTACACCCGATTCCAGTTGGCTTGTGTCTCACAACCTAACCTTGTATGAGCCCAATTGTGTACATATAGTGGGTGT
The DNA here is from genome assembly GCF_024323335.1 of Lathyrus oleraceus. Classification (NCBI taxonomy): domain Eukaryota; kingdom Viridiplantae; phylum Streptophyta; class Magnoliopsida; order Fabales; family Fabaceae; genus Lathyrus; species Lathyrus oleraceus. Next base: position 77,433,425 of record NC_066582.1, on the reverse strand, counting down.
TCTTGCTTTGTGTGCTTGTATGTCTTTTCCTGTGCTGTTTAGGATAGCTTGCTCCCTGTGCAAGTTAGATAGAAACCTCAACTTAGGACCGTTGTGGATTACATGATAACTATTAGGCACGAGTCAGTCTCCCTTCTAGTTTATCACTTTCCAGTCTCTGGTTAGGTTAGAAGTTCTTTCCCTGCGTAGGGGAACTACGTCGCCCTGATCCTCATACCAGATGAGGCACGCAGGTAGGAGATGAGTTGATCTCTCCGGGCGCCCTTTTCTTTTTCAACTCCTTTGTGTGTGTTTGGAGTCTGACGTAAGTTCAGCGATTGGCAGTTGGTTTCCTGTGTGTGTTTGTTGGTTCGGAGTCTGATGTAAGTCCAGCGATTGGCATTCGGTTTCCACGTTTGCCTGTTTGTGTGGAGTCTGACGTAAGTCCAGCGATTGGCAGTCGGTTTCCTGTGTGGTGTTGTATGGCGTGCGTTAGCCGAGCTACGAGTGCTCTGATTCTTCTCCGGTTAGAGAAGATACGTATGCATAGGATGCGACATCCTAGCGAGCACGTTTCCCCTGTCCCGAACTACGTCGACTCTGATGTCTGTGCCTTACAGACTACGTAGGCCCAGGATGCGATATCCTGCCGAGTTAGTTTCTCTTGTTTTCTTGTGTTTCCTTCCAGCCTTGTGTGATGTTTGAGCAGTTTTTAGCAACCTTATCCTTTCTTTTGTGCGTGGATCCCATCGAGTACGACGGATGCGTAGGGGTGCTAATACCTTTCCTTCGCATAACCGACTCCCGATCCCATCTTTCTCTGGTCGCGAGACCATTTCCTTTCCAGGTTTACTTCGAGCGTTTCCTTTCCCTCTTTTGGGATAAATAACGCACGCTGGCGGCTCTGTTGTTTCGTTTTCCCGCCGGTTTTTTGCGTAATGCGACAAATACAATCAAGGGAAGTTCTTTAATTCATCATTTCATGCATATTTGAACTTATTTGAGTGTCCTCAATCATCAATTCATCAAGATATGAGTTGTGGACTTGAGAAGTCGATCAGTTAATTCATCTGACTATTTTGAAGTGAAATAAGACCTAACGTTTTATGTGTTGATCAAATGGACATGACTCCAAGAGAAACAATGTTCTTAAGGACAATATGAACAACTTTCATGTTCATAAAAATTTGATTTGAAGCTTGGAAGGTCATCATCCATTCCAAGACATTATAGGTCATTTTGACTGAAACCCTAATTTTGGGTCAACTTCCCAAGAACATAACTCATTCATTTTTCATGATTTTTAGGTGAGACTAAATGAATTGGAAATATTATTGTGTCTATGTCAAATGTTATGTTGAGCAAAATTGCAAAATCTCAAAATAAATACATGTGATAATGCAAAACATTATAGGTCACTTTGGGCCAAATGCATTGAAATGTAAAAAAGTCCAACTTCAAGTGCCCATAGCTTCTTCATCAAAAATCAAAATGATGCAAAATTTAAGTCCAAATTTATTGTCTTGAAATTATCTAAAACTTTCATGTTGAAGATTTTATCCTTTGGAGCTTGCATCATTGAGACAGAAGGGCTTGAACATTGGCCAAATTTGGAAACTTCACATATGCACTTTTTGCACCCTATACTTCAAGCTCAAATTTCACTAATTTCCAAGGCCCAATTGGAGTTTTGATCAACTATCATTTGTTCCTTATGCAACGAGCTTTCTAACCATTACTCATAACGTTGCATTTGGAGTTTGGAAGCATCATTTTCGAAGAGGAGAACTTTTAGTGCATTTTGGGAAAACTTGATTCAATTGCCATGCATGAGCTGATTACATCCATGATGCACGTCCATTTCATTCAAATATGATCTCAACTTGCCAAGCCATGTGGAATTGGGCCCTCCATGCGCCTGTACAGGCCCATGCATGGAGGCCCTTTCCATTCATGCAAATTTGAAGTCACACTTTCAGCATTGCTTACAGCTCTCTCCATCTATAAATACCTTGTCGTAGCTCTTCAATTCTTCAACCTAATGGCGCCTAAATCCCTGCTGAATTGAATCCCCACCCATACCAAAGGAACAAACTTCATTTTTGTCTAAAATTTTCAGATCTGAAATTCAATTGCATTGGTTGAATTTTAAGATCTAAAGTTCCTAATCCTCTTCACTTTGATCCATTGAAGCTTCTGTTTGCAAAAGGAACCAAAGAGAGTGACTCAATTCTTCACAATCCAAAGGTTTTGCTCAGCTGAATTTTGCTTCGAATCTCATCATAAATTGCTCCATTTGCCTTGATCTTGTATTGTCTGAAGTCCTCTCTATAGAGGCATCATTATTGTGTTTAATTGTTGGAATCGAGCAAGTTCAGTTGAACACCACTAAAGTTCCATCTCTGATTTCTCTCTTAATATGAATCTAGAGTGGAATTGACTGGCATAGGAGTGATGTACATCACTCCACCTTTCGAATGGTGCATGGATCGTGCATTTTAGTTAACATTTTTTGACCTGCAATTTTTTATCTCCACCGGCGCTTGGCGGAGAAGACGGTGGCGCTGGCCACCGTCTGGTCTCCAGATCAGATCTGGACCATCCATTTCCATTTCTAGATCTAATCTCATTTGTCCAAACTTATGACTTTTTTAAATACCACGTGTGGTTGCATTGACCGTGGAACATGTTGGACGCGCGCTTATGGATGCTTGGATCTGTCAGCTCAATTAATGAGCTCAGATCAAAGGGCTCTCGCTTTTCCATTTATTTTAATTCTGATTTTTATTTCTATTTCATTTTTTAATTCCATTTATTTTTCTAAAATTCATATCTCTTTTATTATTAGTCCAACAATTATGGGACCAATTGCATTATTTCTCTTTTAATTTCTAGTTTCTAAAAATGATTTTTAATATTTTTTATTTTATCATTTGCTATTTTTTAGTAATTTTCTCTTTTCTGTTTATTTTTAATTCATTTTAAATAGTTTTTGATATTCAAAAAATACAAAAATATTTTCCCAACCTCTTTGAATGATGATAGATATATGAAAAATATTCTCATCAATTTATTAATTAATTTGAAGTTTATTTGAGATTTTAGTTCAATTAGGTTATTTTTATTCATCTTTAATTGATTAAAAATAGTTTCTGACTTTTAAAAATGCTGAAATTTTTTGTCAAACTTTGTTTGACCTTGTTGAACTTGGGATAATTCACTTGGACTTTTCAAAGTTGATTTGAAATGAGTTTGAAGTTTGACCTTTCTTTAATATTTTAATTCAAGTTTTATTTTAAATATTAAAAATGCCAAAAATAATTTGTCTATTTCTTGACATCCAATCTTCATTTTGCTTCTGTTTTCTATTGTTTGACCTTGATCTTCCCTATATTTGGTCAACATTTGTTGACTGGTACATTCCATTTCATTTAATGCACTTTAGTTCTTCATTTCTAATTCTTCTTCTTCTTCTTCACCTTCTTTTCTTTTTGATCAATGAGTTAAAGGTTGATGGTTAGCATTGATTAGGGAGGTTTAATCTTCCTTGATTCAAATCTAATTCATCTTGATCAAATGATCAAGTGAATGACTTTGCATTAAGGATAGATTGCTTTCTAAATCATGCAAAGGACTTAAACCAATACAAGATCATTTCTCATCTGCTTTTTGGCATGGCAAGTTGTTGGAGTTTGATTCACTAATCAAGACCTCTAATTTATGTTGTTGCCTACATTATTATTGACCGACCTCAGATAGTTGTGACTTCTACATAAGTCCAATTACGATTGCTTAACATAGCGCTAAATTTTCCTTATGGCACACTAACTACTAACACTAACCATTGACCATTAACATTTAATTCTTGCTTTTTACATTTATGCAATTTACTATTCTTGTACATATTATTCATTTGCTTTTCCCCCTTTGCTCACTTGAGCACATGTTTATGTTAATGCAATTTTCCTTTTGCTAACTTGAGCACATAATTGTATATATATTATTGTGCTTGTGCTTTTGTTTTAGTTGTTGTGGACCAAATGGAAAAATGGACAAAAAGGACTTAGATTCTAGGACATTCCCTATGCAAAAATGGAGTAAAAAAAGGCCTTAATGTTGAAGATGGATTAGAAGGACCAAATCTTTAAACTCACTCTTGTCCATTTTTTATTTGCTTCATAATTTTGATGTGTGTGCTCTTGTGCTAGGGAATCCTATGAGAGCTCAAATTGAAGAACCATTGCCATGTTCATCCAAAGTGAAAGATACAAGATACATTGAGGATCTCTTAAGAGGCTTGTTTGATTGTTGCTTGAGCTTACTATTATTTTGCTTGCATATTCCAAAGGATGGGAGCTACTTGGATCATCAATATGATCTCAAGAGAAAAACTCCATTTATGGTCTTGTTTCTTATCCCTTATCTCTTGTATGATTAGGACTATTAGCCCTTCTTCTTCTTCCCTCCACTCTAACCCAAGCCAAAACTTTTGTGCAAACATTTAACACTTCTTTTCAAACATTAGAAACCTAAGCCTTATGCTTTTGATTTTTTAAATTATCTTTTCATAACACTTATTTTGAATTGAACTTTTAAATCAACTTTGACCATATTTTGTAAATACTTTTCATTGGTAAATATAACCCATTCAAATACTTCTTTTGTGGTTTCAATGGCCACTTTCTTAATCAAACTTTTCATAACCTTTAGCTATTAGGTTTGAGTTATCCTTGAGGTAGATGTAATACTCACCTATATCCTTAGTGATGGACAATGAGTCTTCCATGCTTATCTTAGGGTTAACCCCTCACTAGCATGTTGAAGTTATCCTCACATGGTGAATTTGTGGTTTTATGTTGAGTCTTCTCCCTTGGAAAACAAAAGACCTTAAGGTTTTTGGACCAATCAATTCACCAACTTGTTTTTGAGACTTTTACCCCGAACTACGAGGTTTTGATCCTAATCTTTTTTAAAATGGTACGTAGGCAATGGGTTTATCCATCCAAACAAAAAAATGTAAATAACTTGTATATTCTTTTCTCATCTCTTCAATCATATTTGCACAAATAATTTTTCACAAAATACCAACCTTACAACAAATATGAAAAGGGCTCCCTAGGAGTACCTAGGATGTTTTGGGTGCTTAAAACCTTCCCATTGCATAACCAACCCCCTTACCCCGATCTCTAACATTTTTACTAGTTTTTGATTCGATAAAACTTTTAGGTTTTTGTTCACTTTCTAACCATTCCTTTGGATAAATAGAAGTGTGAAATTCTAGTTAACAGACTTTCGATGTCACACGGGATGTTATGACATCCAATTCTACGCAGACAAGAATTATGCAGAACTTAAAAAGTAAGTGCAGTAAATAACACAAGGAATTGTTTACCCAGTTCGGTGTCACACACACCTACGTCTGGGGGCTACCAAGCCAGGGAGGAAATCCACTATTAGTAGTATTAATTCAGACCTTAAACCAACTGTTTAATCCTATCACTTAATACCTACCCAATGCAATTTCAATCTTACACTAAGATCAGAGTTCCTACTCACTCCCCATCAATCACCTCAGTGATTACAACCTTTAATTAGATTAAAGTTAATGGTGAAGTCAAACTTCAAACAACTCTTGATTGTGCTTAACAGCTTTAATCAAGATACACAGCACTCACGCTTAAAAGCTTAGAGTGACACAACATTTACAACTCAATGAACACCCTAGTCCAATGCAATCATCTAGGTGATAATTGCTTGGCTCACAAGATACACCTAATACAAGACACACATAAAAATACAACAGTGAAGTATGATGGACCAATAAAATCTTCACGCCTAAAACCCCCGAGTTCTGAAAGAAGGATTGCCATCCTTTTATATTGCAGCACTTGGGCCTTGTACTTGTATTTCCTAAAATTAAGGTTAAGCAAGTTAACCTAATTTCCACATATTAGGGTACTAACAAATAGGCTATTTGTTAGGTTCATTAATTGTAGCTTAGTTGTTAGTTTCCTGGATTTTAGCTCAACTGTTGGATTCCTGAAAAATAGCCTGAGAAAAATACTGAAACAGAAAAACTAACCATCCTACAATTTCGCATATGCTGTCAGGAATGAATGTCACAACATTCATTTTGACGTCCAGAACATAGATCATATGCTAAGTCTGTTATTTTTCTGAAAACAGACTGTACAAAATGTTGTACTGTAAAAGACCAACCAGTTTATACTTCAGTATCATCTTACAGTAATAAATGTCAAAACATCCAATTTGACATTTACAGAATGTGCCTTATGCCAGGTTTGTTATCCTCCTGAAGAACATACTGAGATACATACTGAACTGTAGCAGAAAACCAACCTGCCTATTATTCAATATATGCTGTCAATGATGAATGTCATAACATCCAGTTTGACATTCAAACAGTAGGCCTTATGCCAGGTCTGTTATTCCCTTGATAAACAGACTGAAATTAAATACTGAGATATAGCAGACAACCAACTGTTCCACACCTCAGTATCTGCTGTCAGGAATGAATATCATTACATCTAGTTTGACATTCAGTAACTCCTGTATTACCTAAACCTACAGCATACTACTCAAGTATGTCATGACATCAGTCAAGACATCAGAGTACAGTTAGATGTTCTAACATAAAATGCAGCCAATCAAACATCTCCAAAGCATGTCATGACATCAGTCAAGACATTAGAGTCCAGCTAGTGTCTTAACATAAAATGCAGCCAATTAAACATCTATAAAGTGAGGTGGCGACTCAACTTGTATGGTTTACCTTAGATTTAGTCAATATCTCTAATGGTAATGAATACCCCGCTATAGAAAAGTCGTGAATCTGCTGGGGAGGTTTGCCTAGTGGGTTTTGCCTACTTTTCATATTTGTTGTATTGTATTGTATATTGTTTTGTGACATATTTTTTGTGCAATTTGGGATTACTGTATTGTATGTAATGATTGAATTGCTTGAATATTAATTCCTTGTATGCTTGGTGATCTTTGTGAGATGAGTTCTATACCCGAACTCGAGTGCACTTAGGATAGGAGAATGGCATAGTCTTGTTGACTTGTGTGGAGTTATTCCATAGCAAGTTGACTTGCAAGCCCATTCACTTGGTGGAGGTCATGTTGGGATCAATAATGTCACACAAGTAGTTGTGGTTAGACATTAATCTTTCCAATAACGAAAAAAAAAACGAAAAACGAAAAAAAGAAAAATAATATATATATATATATATATATATATATATATATATATATATATATATATATATATATATATATATATAAATAAATAAATAAATAAATAAAATATAATAGAAAAATTTTGGACTTGGGCCTTTGTCATTTGAGCCCACATGTCCACAAAAATCAGGTTATAAATTCAGAGTTTCAGTGAAACAAAATTCAATTCTATTCCTATTACCCTGGCAGGGAAAAAGATAGTGAGAGAAGAGCTAACAGAGTTCAGAGCAACCTCCAGAGACTGAAGGGAACTCATCGGCAAAGAACCAATTCCCTCTCATATAAACCCTCAGATTGCTTTGCAAACCCAACCGGGCAATTCAATTTCATTCAATCTCTCCAGTCAGGTTTGCCTTATTCCCATTACTTTATGCTTTTAATTTGAATGCTCCGAATGTATGAGGTATTATGGGTGAATTTGATACCCTTTTGATGCATGTGTTTGACAAGAGGTTTAGAACTCCTACCCTTGGTTGCTTTTTGTGAGCTTTTTGTGAATTTTAATGGCATGATTCATGTGGTTACATTTTGATTTGGGGGCAACTCTTGATTACCCTATCTTGTTTCTCTAACCTGTCTGTTGAGTTTTGTTTTGTGAGGGCTCATATGACTCTTGCAGAGATGGCTTTCCTGGTGTTCCACTTTATTTGTGGGATACCACCTGGAGGTTTATTCCGATTACCTGTACTGACTCACTTTCTTTGATGGTGCTAGCTCGAGAGATCTCTGGGTTTCTTATCTCTTTATTTACTGTTGCTTCGGATCTTTATCTGTACGGTAGATCTCTCGATCCCTTTACTTTTCCCGCATGTTACCGATTTCTTAGGTTCCATATAGCCTCTCGTGGCATGTCATTTAAGGTAGCCGAGTTCCTTCATCTAGGACTGCCTTTTTGCATGAGCATCCCTAAACACCCCAAACTCATTGATTTTTCTTCTCCTAAGAACATGTTATCTCCTTCTACTACAGGCGAGTAAGTCTCCAAAGGTCGAGCATCCGGTAGATTGCGTAGTAACGTCGTTCACCCCAAAACACAACCCTTACCCCATAGGTGGTCGAACTACGTTTTGCTCTGATTTTCATCCCAGATGAGATACGTAGGCATAAGACGCGATGTCTTAGCGAGCACACTCCTCTTTAACCCATAGGTAGCCGAGCTACGAAGACTCTGATTCTCAGATTCAGATGAGATACGTATGCAGTGGATGCGACGTCCGTGCGAGTCATTTTCTTTTGACTATTCTTTTAGTAAGTAGTACATTAGATAAACATACACGCTTTTCTCATCCCTTCAATCATGTTTGCACAAATAAATTTTTCAAAAAAAAAAAAACAACAACCTTTGCAACAAATGTGAAAAGGGCTCCCTAGGAGTACCTAGGATCATTTGGGTGCCTAACACCTTCCCATTGCATAACCAACCCCCTTACCCAGATCTCTGACATTTTTACTAGTTTTTGATTCGATAAAACTTTTAGGTTTTTGTTCGCTTTCTAACCATTCCTTTGGATAAATAGAAGTGTGGTGGTGACTCGACTTGTATGATTTACCTTGGATTTAGTCAATATCTCTAATGGTAACGAATATCCCGCTACAGAAAAATGGCGACTCTGCTGGGGAACCCAAACATCCTAGTGGGTTTTGCCTACTTTTCATATTTGTTGTATTGTATTGTATTTTTTTTTGTGACATATTTTTGTGCAATTTGGGATTACTGTATTGTATGTAATGATTGAATTTCTTGAATATTAATTCCTTGTGTGCTTGGTGATCTTTGTGAGATGAGTTCTATACCCGAACTCGAGTGTATTTAGGATAGGAGAATGGCATAGTCTTGTTGACTTGTGTGGAGTTATTCCTTAGCAAGTTGACTTGCGAGCCCATTCACTTGGTGGAGGTCATGTTGGGATCAATAATGTCACACAAGTAAGTTGTGGTCAGACATTACTCTTTCCAATATAGACCTTAGAAGCCAAGGACCTTAGTTTACCAAACTCATCTTGGCCTATGCTTAGGATGTAGTGCGAAGGTCGTTCAAGTGTAAGATTTGATACGATTGTTACACGATACTACACTCATAAGAGTCACTCTTGAGAATATTGTTGGAATACGAGTAGTCGTTTCTCCGATAATATCCGAAAGATGGGATGATGACTATGGGAACCTCTTGTAGAACATGTTTGGCAGGTCTAAACCATAGTACATTCCCTTTGGGGTGGTTCTTAACCTAAACTCCATGCTCGTGACCTGGAACAAACCTTTAATTCATGGTTGATCCGTTCATGTATCCTTAATATCAATGGAACTTGGGTGTTGATAAGGTGTAAACCATAATCCACCAAAATGGATGGTTGATATTAAGGATAACATGATTCGTCCCATGTTCTTTGTTTGGTGTGCTTTGCTTGATCCTTGAGTGTGATTGTTGCATTCATGCATTCATGCACCCATTTGCAATCATATCATCAAAATAATGAGAAAATTTTCAAGGAACTTAAGAGGTCTATTTGCAAAATTTTCAGACATGGAAAGACAAAGAAGGAATACAAAGAAGTACAGCTTCAGACAACCATATTTGAAAGAGTTAAGGAATATGACATCCTATGTATTAGATCCTTTGGGTTTCAAGGCTCGTTTTGGGAAGCTTCTTCCTCTTCTGACTACTCCGGTGGATGAAGGATTGGTGAGTGTATTGGTGTAGTTTTATGATCCCTTGTACCGTTGCTTCACGTTTCCGGATTTCCAGCTTTTGCCTACCCTTGAGGAGTATGCTTACCTTGTGGGTATACCTATTCTAGACCAGTTGCCGTTCAGTGGCTTGGAGAGTATTCCTGCTTCTCAAGAGATAGCTGACATGTTACACATAGATGAATCTCTGGTTGGTGCTCATATGACTACCAAAGGTGGAATTCAAGGTCTGCCTTCTGAGTTCCTCATTGCTCAAGCTACTATATATGGGAAGGCCATAAGTGAGGACGCATTTGATACCATATTTGTACTTCTCATCTATGGATTGGTATTGTTCCCCAACATCGACAAGTTTGTAGATGTGAACGCTATTAGGATCTTCTCTACTCTTAATCCCGTTCCGACTCTGTTGGGCGATACCTACTTCTCTTTGCATATGAGGAATGTAAAGGGTGGTGGCGCCATTGTGTGTTGTTTGCCTCTGTTGTATAAGTGGTTTATTTCTCACTTACTTCAGACGGTCGCTTTCAAGGAGAACAAGGAATGTCTACGGTGGTCCACGAGACTTATGTCTCTCACTAATGATGATATCTCTTGGTACAATCGCGTGTATGATGGTGTGCAGATTATTGACTCTTGTGGTGAAATCTCCAATGTACCTCTTCTTGGTACATGTGGTGGGATTAACTACAATCCTGTTTTGGCACGTCGGCAGCTTGAGTTCCCCTTAATGGATAAACCCAATAACATTCTGTTAGAGGGTGTATTCTTTCAGGATGGTAAAGATCCCCAAGGCTTGAAAGCTAGGATGGTCCGCGCTTGGCGCAAGATTCATAGGAAAGGAAGGAAAGAGTTGGGTCCTAAGAATTGCATCGCTTTGGAGCCTTACACTGTTTGGGTTAGGAAGAGGGTGTCTGAGTATCTCATGCCTTACGAGTATCCGAGACCTACACCTATGATTATGGCTGGGCCTTCAACCCTCCCTAATCAAGGAGTAGAGGAGTTGAGAGACGAAGACCGTTCACGTGCCTGGATCCGTGAACGTGAAGAGTTGCTTCAGCAGATTAAGGAGAAGGATGCGTTGATTGAGTTTCTTGAGCATCAGGTTATTGATGACCCTGATGATGTATGGACTTCTCTACTTCCTCAGTCTTCTAAGTTCTGGAAGAGGAAGTATGATCGACTCGCCAAAGAGAAGGCCCATATGGAGGCAGCCTACGAGAGGGAGGTGAAGAGGCTTCGCACATCTTACCTTCCTGTGTCCCGAGCTTTAGATGATTGTTTCTAGGGATCCTTAAAACGATTATTTTCCTTTTCTCTTATACATGATTGACGATGCTGCACTCCTTTTACCTAATATTATTTGATGAGATATTTCCATATGTGATAAAATGTTTAGTGTTTCCAAAAATTTGCAAATAAAACTCTAAAGTTCCTTTGAAATAAAAAAACAAATCATATGCACAAGCATTGCATGCATCATATGCATAAGCATGTTCTGTTTCCGGTCCCTTGCCCTGTGGTCTAACTCTGTGTCCTTCATTTATTTTGAAGACAAGCTGACTCACCGGTACTACACTAGAGCCAACATTTCAAGACTGATGGATCACTTAGAGCAAGAGAACCGCGAGCTGAAAGAGGAAGTGGGTTTCTGGCAAGTTCATCATCCCTGGTGGGGTCTGCAATAATTGGGTCGCTGTGGATATTCCAACAGTTATCCATAAGTCAACGTAATAATCACTTTGTTTGAAAACCCTTCTCCGATGCCAAAAGGAGGGGTGATGACATTGTTGGCGCATAAATACAATGATATTTTCATTCAATAGATTCATGTTAAATGTTTGTTTTTCCATTTATTTTCCCTTTTCGCTTTTTCGCATGAAATTGGTGATCACATAAAACCCTAAAAAATAGAATAAAATCGATCTTTCATATGCATAATGATTTGCCTTGTTTGAATTTTAAAGCTTTTCATATCCAAAATCATTATGCAGGTTGATTTCTAAACCCATTGAACATAATGACCCAACACCATCTCCCAATTTTGAATTCCCTGTATTTGAGGCAGAGGGAGATGATGTTGAAAAGATTCCTGATGAGATCACCCGGCTACTTGAGCATGAAAAGAAGATCATTCAGCCGCATCTTGAGAATCTGGAAACAGTCAACTTGGGGTCTGAAGATTGTGTGCGAGAGGTAAAGATTGGGGCACTTCTGGAAGAATCTGTTAAGAAGGGGTTGATTAAGTTGCTACGAGAATACGTCGACGTCTTTGCTTGGTCGTATGAAGACATGCCAGGTCTAGATACTGATATTGTGCAACATTTCCTACCTTTGAAACCTGAGTGTGTGCATGTAAAGCAGAAGCTCAGAAGAACTCATCCTGATATCGCAGTGAAGATCAAAGAGGAAGTTCAGAAGCAAATTGATGCGGGGTTTCTTGTGACTTCTACATATCCCCAATGGGTGGCCAATATTGTGCCCGTGCCTAAGAAAGATGGAAAAGTTCGGATGTTTGTGGACTATAGAGACTTGAACAAAGCTAGTCCGAAAGATGATTACCCTCTACCACATATTGATATGTTGGTAGACAATATAGCTAAATTCAATGTCTTCTCATTTATGGATGGATTTTCCGGATATAATCAGATTAAGATGGCACCCGAGGATATGGAGAAGACAACATTCATCACACCTTAGGGAACATTCTGTTATCGAGTGATGCCCTTCGGTTTGAAGAACGCCGGAGCAACTTATCAACGAGCTATGACCACCTTGTTTCATGATATGATGCACAAGGAGATTGAGGTATATGTTGACGATATGATTTCTAAGTCAAGAACGGAAGTTGAACATGTAGAGCATTTGTTGAAGCTTTTCCACCGTTTGAAGAAATATAAGCTTCGTCTGAATCCCAACAAGTGTACATTTGGGGTCCGTTCTGGCAAGTTATTGGGCTTCATTGTTAGTGAAAGAGGTATTGAGGTTGATCTTGCAAAGGTCAAAGCAATACAAGAGATACCTGTGCCCAAAACTGAGAAGCAAGTCCGAGGTTTTCTTGGCCGCTTGAATTATATCTCCAGATTCATATCCCACATGACTGCCACATGTGCGCCTATATTCAAGCTCCTCCAGAAAGATCAGTCCCATGATTGGACCGAGGATTGCGAGAAAGCTTTTGACAGTATTAAAGAATATCTGTCTGAGCCTCCGATTCTGTCTCCGCCTGTAGAGGGAAGACCTTTGATCATGTATCTGACTGTTCTTGAAGACTCGATGGGTTGTGTCCTTGGTCAGCAAGACGAATCAGGGAAGAAGGAGTATGTTATTTACTACCTAAGTAACAAGTTCACTGATTGTGAGTCTCGATACTCAATGCTTGAAAAGACATGTTGTGCTTTGGCTTGGGCTGCTAAGCGCTTACGCCAGTATATGATAAATCATACGACTTGGTTGATATCCAGAATGGATCCAATCAAGTACATCTTCGAGAAGCCTGCTTTAACAGGGAGAATTGCCCGTTGGCAGATGTTGTTATCTGAGTATGATATTGAGTATCGAGTTCAGAAGGATATTAAAGGTAGTATCTTGGCTGACCATTTGGCACATCAGCCTATTGAAGATTATCAGTCAGTTCAGTATGACTTCCCGGATGAGGAAATTCTGTATTTGAAAGTGAACGATTGCGATGAGCCTACACTTGATGAAGGGCCAGAGCCTGGTTCCAGATGGAGTATGGTGTTTGATGGCGCTGTAAATCAGTATGGGAATGGTATTGGGGTCGTGATTATTATTCCTCAGGGCGCGCATATTCCTTTTACAGCAAGGCTAACTTTCAAATGCACGAATAATATGGCTGAGTATGAGGCCTGTATTATGGGATTGGAGGAATGTATTGATCTAAGGATCAAGCATCTTGATGTATATGGTGATTCGGCCCTCGTTATTAATCAGATTAAGGGTGAATGGGAAACGAATCAGCCTGGTCTCATTCCATATAGAGATTATGCGAGGAGGATTTCAACGTTCTTTACTGAGGTTGACTTCCATCATATTTCTCGAGATGAGAATCGGATGGCAGATGCTCTTGCTACGCTTGCTTCAATGATTGTGGTTAAATTGTGGAATGAAGTCCCCAATATCACCATGATGCGCTTGGACAGACCAGTTCATGTATTTGCAGTAGAAGAAGTAAAAGATGATAAGCCTTGGTATTATGATATCAAGTGTTTCCTTCAGAGCCAGATTTACCCGCCTGGGGCATCTGTAAAAGATAGGAAGACTTTGAGGAGATTGACAGGCAGTTTCTACCTCAATGGCGAAGTGCTTTACAAAATAAATTTTGACATGGTTCTGCTCAGATGCGTGGATAGACACGAAGCAGACCTGTTAATGACTGAGGTCCATGAAGGTTCATTTGGTACTCATTCCAATGGACATGCCATGGCTAGAAAGATGTTGAGAGCAGGCTACTATTGGCTGACAATGGAGTCTGACTGCTGCAAATTTATGAAGAAATGCCACAAGTGTCAGATTTATGCTGATAAGATTCATATTCCCCCGACACTTTTGAATGTGATCTCATCACCATGGCCTTTCTCCATGTGGGGAATGGACATGATTGGCATGATAGAGCCGAAAGCGTCCAATGGACACAAATTTATTCTCGTAGCAATTGATTACTTCACCAAGTGGGTTGAAGCGGCGTCGTATGCAAATGTGACCAGGCAGGTGGTCGTGAAGTTTATCAAGAATCAACTCATATGCCGATATGGTGTGCCAGATAAGATCATTACTGATAATGGATCTAACTTGAATAACAAGATGATGAAAGAACTGTGTAGTGAGTTCAAGATCGCGCATCATAACTCTTCTCCTTACAGACCCAAGATGAATGGGGCTGTTGAAGCTGCTAATAAGATAATTAAGAAAATTATCCAGAAGATGGTTGTTACGTACAAAGATTGGCATGAGATGTTGCCATTCGCTTTGCATGGATATCGTACATCTGTCCGCACTTCAACAGGGGCAACCCCTTTCTCTCTTGTTTATGGCATGCAGGCGGTACTCCCAGTAGAGGTGGAGATCCCATCAATGAGAGTCTTGATGGAGGCCAAGTTGACTGATGCTGAATGGGTTCGGAGTCGTTATGACCAACTAAACTTGATTGAAGAGAAGAGATTGACTGCCATGTGCCATGGTCAGTTATATCAGCAGAGAATGAAGAAAGATTTTGATAAGAAGGTCAAGCCTCGTGTGTTCCGAGAAGGTGACCTTGTGCTCAAGAAAGTCTTGTCTTTCGTGCCCGATTCCAGGGGCAAGTAGACTTCGAACTATGAGGGTCCGTATGTTGTTAAGAGAGCCTTTTCGGGCGGTGCTTTGATACTTACAACTATGGATGGGGAGGATTTCCCTCGTCCTGTGAATTCAGATGCAGTCAAGAAATACTTCGCCTAAAAATAATAAAAACTGAATAGCTCGCTACGTTGAAAACCCGAAAGGGTGGCTTAGGCAAAAATGAGCGTCTCGATGGATTGAAAACCCGAAAGGGCGGTCCAGGCAAAAGTTAGAGACATGAAAAATGAATATAGGTATCCTGCTAGATTGAGTACCTCATCCTGGGGCAATCTAGGCAAAAATTAGGGATTTGGCAAGTAACTGCATCTTGACAAGACTTTGTTCTACAACTGTCGTCCGTCAGAGATCCTTGCTCATTATCAGCCAAAGCTTCAAATACATCGGATTCAGAATTGGTGGAGAAATCTTCATTATGTTCAATGTAGCCCTTTTCCAATATATATCACCAATTTCAAATTTGTAAAGATCTATGGAGTCTTGCCATTCGCAGACTACCATTCTATCAAATAAATTTGAGCCTTTTATCCAATTATTGGCACTCTTATCTGTTTCTATTCAACAAATGTTTTGCATGTTTTGGTTAAGAAAATATCATTGTTTTAAACGATCAAATTTTTTATAATTTGTTTTTAAACAAAGTGAACATTCACAATGACGAAAGGATACTTAGGAGATCCTCAGTCCTCTCCCAAGGGTGGTACGATCCCTAACAGGGTAATATTTTTGTCCATATTCCTGGCATGACTGTATCTCCTCCCTCCGGAACCCCTTGTGGTTTATCCTACCAAGTGGATTGCTTGTTAAGAGTCACCTCTCTTCCCTTCAGCAGAGTAGCAATCTTTCTTCCTCAGCAGCTTGGATCTCTTTGGGCAAGAGCGGTATTTGGTGGTTGATCTTGATAAATCCTTTATCTCCTCGGATAGATTCCCCAGTAGAGTTGTTGGTATGGTGGACTTTGTCTGTGATAACTCTCGTCCCCAAATGGAATGATTGATGATTCATCCCTTGCAGAGTTCTTTGCTTCCTGGTATCTCTGATCCTCAGCAGATTGGATACTCCCCGGTGAACTTGGCTTTCTCTCTTGAGATGTAGTACCGGGTGGTTGATTCCTGGACCTGGTTGTGTTAGATATGTCTGTCTGTCAGCATACATCATACATAAACCACACATATTCATGCATAATTATAACATTCAGATATTCATGTTGCATTCTTTGCCATATACCGTTGTTTGCTGTCTCCTGCTATTTGGTGATATACTTCCCCAAGCAGACGTGTGTGTCTGATCTCTCCATATAGAGTCAGCTCCATAGGCAGAAAGCGTCTATCCTTTCTTCCATATTCCCCACCGGGTTATATCCTCGTGGATGTTGATTGTTTTTGTTCCTTCCCAACACATATACTGGGATGGTTTTCCCCATTGAGTTATATCCTCACCGGGACAAGTCTTGATTTGGTGTGCCTATCTAGTTTGTTCCTAGATCGGTCTCTTGAGACTCTTTTCCTGTTTCCCCGTGGTAAATGAATAATTGCTCAATAATTAGTAATTATTATCCCCGGCGGAGTCTGTGTTTCTCTACCCTCATACTGGTAGTTGTAAACCCTATTTCTTCCCTTTTTGCAGAGTAACTATTTTTGCTCATCTTTAATTGGTGACAGTTATCTTCATCCAATATTCGGTGATGATATCCCCTCATCTGCTTGGATAATTGCCCTGATTACGCAATTTATCCCTAGTGGGTCATCTCTCGTCTACCTTGTTGTTGTTGGTAACGATTGTTTCTCCCCTGAATTGGTCATCATTATATACCTAGTTTCGGTATCCCGATGCCTTTTCTTTTCGGTCGATTTATCCTTTATTAACCCACTAACCGGTTGTGGATAATCGTCCATGCGAGTATGTTATCTATGTTCTGACGGTAATAGATAGTATATCTCATGTACTCTCGGGTCTGAAGCCTTTTGTTCTTCCCCAGTTGAGTAAGATTCGTATCCCCTTTGTGGAGTCGAATATCCATCTTGTAATCGAGTTTGCTTTTAGCCCTCTTTTGGATGATGAGTGTTTTGGGAATATAGCCCAATTCACGCCTTGGTTGGTCACCTGTTATATGCCCAGTAACTGGTATCCCTGGTGTTCCTTCCTCTCTGCTCCCTATTATGACTTTTTGTCCCCTGTGGAGTCAGAATCCCTGAGTTGAAGTATACCTTTTAGGTTTTCCTCAGACGTTTTGAAGTTTTGATATCTCTCACCCTTATACCGGTCTTGGATATTCATCTGTTCCTGAGCATGTTGTATCTCTCACCCTCATACCTGGCGTTCAGATCACGTGTTTCCTTGAGCTTATTACCCAGTAATCGGTAATACCTCGTCCCGCTGCTTCCCCAGGAGTGTCTTGGTGGACATCCCCAGCGAAGTCCCTTAGTGGATTATTTTCATCCAGATTTTATCCGTAGTATCCGATGTGGATAGTTTTTTGCTGTATTGGCATATTCCCCAATACATGTATCTTCGAGTCAGCTCGAGTCTTTCCATTGGATCTTTTCTCTTTGGAATTCTGTTCGCCACACTTTGAGTCGTGACCTGCTCGCGCATTTTTATCCCTTTTCTATCCCCAGGAGAGTCCCCAGGGTCTTGGTCCCATGGAGTGAATTGCTCATATGGATTCACAGTGGCTTCTGATTTCTTTGCTTTTGTGGACACATATCTCCACAGAGTGCTACCATTTTTCATACCTAAATTTGCATCATGAAGTCTCTTAGGGACCAAAATTCGCCTCTTTGTTATTATTTAACTCCATTCTACCCCGTCGAGACGAAGATTTTAACCTTCACTTCTCCGGCTAGAATGACCTTAAATAGGGGCATCTGTAAGACCCCAATTTTGACCCTAAGATCCCTCATGGCATCATAACATTGCATTTGCATTGCCTCAAGGATCTTTAGCATCTTGGTTCCCTTTGCCTTTGGGTGGGACTCCTTGTGATTGGTTTGAGATCACCAAGCATGCTTGAATTATACATCATTGTTTCTTTTACTTTTGTTTACTAACCAAAAGCACAAAAATGTGTCACTAACATCTTTTGTTTGAAGCTTGAGTATCATCCAAGACACTTTGTGGGTTCTATTTAGATGATCAGTCACCACAAGGGAATGGCTTGAGATACTTCCAACATGTTCAAATGGGGTCTATTCGTCAGTCAAAACGTTAATCTTGAAGGAGCAAAAGTTTGTTCATGAGCTGTCATGCTCGCTAGGCGAAGCCCACGTGTTTAAAAAAAAAATAAAAAACGAAAAACGAAAAAAAAAAAAAAAAAAATATGAAAATAAATAAATAAATAAATAAATAAATATATATATATATATATATATATATATATATATATATATATATATATATATATATATATATATATATAAATAAATAAATAAAATATATTAGAAAA
The DNA here is from genome assembly GCF_024323335.1 of Lathyrus oleraceus. Taxonomy (NCBI): domain Eukaryota; kingdom Viridiplantae; phylum Streptophyta; class Magnoliopsida; order Fabales; family Fabaceae; genus Lathyrus; species Lathyrus oleraceus. The sequence continues at coordinate 77,414,698 of NC_066582.1, read as the reverse complement.
AATTTGGACTTGGGCCTCTCTCATTTGAGCCCACAGGTCCACAAAAATCAGGTTATAAATTCAGAGTTCCAGTGAAACAAAATTCAATTTTATTCCTATTACCCTGGCAGGGAAAAAGATAGTGAGAGAAGAGCTAACAGAGTTCAGAGCAACCTCCAGAGACTGAAGGGAACTCATCGGCAAAGAACCAATTCCCTCTCATATAAACCCTTAGATTGCTTTGCAAACCCAACCGGGAAATTCAATTTCATTCAATCTCTCCAGTCAGGTTTGCCTTATTCCCATTACTTTATGCTTTTAATATGAATGGTCCGAATGTATGAGGTATTATGGGTGAATTTGATACCCTTTTGATGCATGTGTTTGACAAGAGGTTTAGGCCTCCTACCCTTGGTTGCTTTTTGTGAATTTTAATGGCATGATTCATGTGGTTACATTTTGATTTGGGGGCAACTCTTGATTACCCTATCTTGTTTCTCTAACCTGTCTGTTGAGTTTTGTTTTGTGAGGGCTCATATGACTCTTGCAGAGATGGCTTTCCTGGTGTTCCACTTTATTTGTGGGATACCACCTGGAAGTTTATTCCGATTACCTGTACTGACTCACTTTCTTTGATGGTGCTAGCTCGAGAGATCTCTGGGTTTCTTATCTCTTTATTTGCTGTTGCTTCGGATCTTTATCCGTACGGTAGATCTCTCGATCCCTTTACTTTTCCCGCATGTTACCGATTTCTTAGGTTTCGTATAGCCTCTCGTGGCATGTCATTTAAGGTAACATGGTTCCTTCATCTAGGACTGCCTTTTTTCATGAGCATCCCTAAACACCCCAAACTCATTGATTTTTCTTCTCCTAAGAACATGTTATCTCCTTCTACTACAGGCGAGTAAGTCTCCAAAGGCCGAGAATCCGGTAGATTGCGTAGTAACGTCGTTCACCCCAAAACACAACCCTTACCCCATAGGTGGTCGAACTACGTTTTGCTCTGATTTTCATCCCAGATGAGATACGTAGGCATAAGACGCGATGTCTTAGCGAGCACACTCCTCTTTAACCCATAGGTAGTCGAGCTATGAAGACTCTGATTCTCAGATTCATATGAGATACGTATGCAGTGGATGCGACGTCCGTGCGAGTCATTTTCTTTTGACTCTTCTTTTAGTAAGTAGTACATTAGATAAACATACACGCTTTTCTCATCCCTTCAATCATGTTTGCACAAATAAATTTTTCAAAAAAAAAAATAACAACCTTTGCAACAAATGTGAAAAGGGCTCCCTAGGAGTACCTAGGATGCTTTGGGTTCCTAACACCTTCCCATTGCATAACCAACCCCCTTACCCAGATCTCTGACATTTTTACTAGTTTTTGATTCGATAAAATTTTTAGGTTTTTGTTCGCTTTCTAACCATTCCTTTGGATAAATAGAAGTGCGGTGGAGACTCGACTTGTATGATTTACCTTGGATTTAGTCAATATCTCTAATGGTAACGAATACCCCGCTACAGAAAAATGGCGACAATGATGGATGTCATAACATCCAGTTTGACATTCAGACAGTAGGCCTTATGCCAGGTCTGTTATTCCCTTGATAAACAGACTGAAATTAAATACTGAGATATAGCAGACAACCAACTGTTTTACACCTCAGTATCTGCTGTCAGGGATGAATATCATTACATCTAGTTTGACATTCAGTAACTCCTGTATTAACTAAACCTGCAGCATACTACTCAAGTATGTCATGACTTCAGTCAAGACATCAGAGTACAGTTAGATGTTCTAACACAAAATGCAGCCAATCAAACATCTCCAAAGCATGTCATGAAATCAGTCAAGACATTAGAGTCCAGCTAGTGTTTTAACATAAAATGCAGCCAATTAAACATCTATAAACTCCCCCTTTGGCAAATTTTTGGCTAAAACAACTTGGGATCACAACAGAGTTCACAGCAGCGGAAAACACACATCTAGCAAAAAAAACTAGCTAATACACTCAGAGCAGCTACACACTCAACACACACAGAAGTTAAATAAAAACCTCTAACAACAGCATACATACAAATAACACACTCACACTCATCACACATAGAAGTGGAACATCAGCTGCAACACAACCTCTGGATTAGAGGATCTTCAATATCTGTTTAATCACATAATCTTTTGTCCTGGGGCATCACAGATGTTACTCCCCCTTTTTGTCAAAAATGTTGCCAAAGCAACACCATAAATTACAGACCAAAATGACCAGGATTACACACAAATGACAGAATCACATTCTTGATCTTGCTTTATAGCTTTGATCAAGACACCACCCACTTGATCTTGCTTCACAGCTTTGATCAAGTAGTCACACACTCTTGCTTTACAGCAGGTACACCCATATCAGATGCCATGAATTTGAGTCTGACATCTTGAACCACTCCTGCATGAACACTTTCTTGAAGTCCAGCAGGCACATAAGCTGTCTCATGTTAGGATATCCCCTTAACATCTTGTTACCAAACTTGCAGCAAGTAACATAGCTGTGATCTGTTGTCCAGTCATAGCACACTTTCAATTGTTTAATAGGTTGAGATATTAAACAATACATCCCAAACATCATTGATTGCTATAAATCCTCAGAAAGGCATATCCCAAATTTGCCCCTTAAATTTTCAAACTGAGTAGCATCCAGAGCCTTTGTGAATATGTCAGCAAGTTGTAGTTCAGTGGCTACATGTTCCAAGGTAATCACTTTGTCTTCCACCAGATCTCTGATGAAGTGATGTCTAATGTCAATATGTTTGGTCCTGCTGTGTTGGATGGGATTCTTGGAGATATTGATGGCACTAGATTGTCACAGAACAATGTCATGACATTCTGAGAGACATTGTACTCAGTAAGAATCTGTTTTATCCACACCAGTTGGGAACAACTGCTTCCAGCTGCTATGTACTCAGCCTCTGCAGTGGACAGTGATACACAATTCTGTTTCTTGCTGAACCATGATATGAGATTGTTTCCCAATAAGAAACATCCTCCTGATGTGCTTTTTCTGTCATCAGCACTCCCAGCCTATAGCGGGGTATTCGTTACCATTAGAGATATTGACTAAATCCAAGGTAAATCATACAAGTCGAGTCGCCACCGCACTTCTATTTATCCAAAGGAATGGTTAGAAAGCGAACAAAAACCTAAAAGTTATATCGAATCAAAAACTAGTAAAAATGTCAGAGATCTGGGTAAGGGGGTTGGTTATGCAATGGGAAGGTATTAGGCACCCAAAGCATCCTAGGTACTCCTAGGGAGCCCTTTTCAAATTTGTTGCAAAGGTCGTTGTTTTTTTTTTTGAAAATTTATTTGTGCAAACATGATTGAAGGGATGAGAAAAGCGTGTATGTTTATCTAATGTACTACTTACTAAAAGAAGGGTCAAAAGAAAATGACTCGCACGGACGTCGCATCCACTACATACGTATCTCATATGAATCTGAGAATCAGAGTCTTCGTAGCTCGGCTACCTATGGGTTAAAGAGGAGTGTGCTCGCTAAGACATCGCGTCTTATGCCTACGTATCTCATCTGGGATGAAAATCAGAGCAAAACGTAGTTCGACCACCTATGGGGTAAGGGTTGTGTTTTAGGGTGAACGACGTTACTACGCAATCTACCGGATGCTCGACCTTTGGAGACTTACTCACCTGTAGTAGAAGGAGATAATGTGTTCTTAGGAGAAGAAAAATCAATGAATTTTGGGTGTTTAGGGATGCTCATGCAAAAAGGCAATCCTAGATGAAGGAACCGCGTTACCTTAAATGACATGCCACGAGAGGCTATACGAAACCTAGGAAATCGGTAACATGCGGGAAAAGTAAAGGGATCGAGAGATCTACCGTACGGATAAAGATCTGAAGTAACAGCAATTAAAGAGATAAGAAACCCAGAGATTCCCAAGCTAAATACCATCAAAGAAAGTGAGTCAGTACCGGTAATCGGAATAAACCTCTAGTTGGTATCCCACAAATAAAGTGGAACACCAGGCAAGCCATCTCTGCAAGAGTCATGTGAGCCCTCACAAAACAAAACTCAACAAACAGGTTAGAGAAACAAGATAGGGTAATCAAGAGTTGCCCCCCAAATCAAAATGTAACCACATGAATCATGCCATTAAAAATTCACAAAAAAGCTCACAAAAAGCAACCAAGGGTAGGAGGCCTAAACCTCTTGTCAAAGACATGCATCAAAAGGGTATCAAATTCACCCATAATACCTCATACATTCAGAGCATTCAAATTAAAAGCATAAAGTAATGGGAATAAGGCAAACCTGACTGGAGAGATCGAATGAAATTGAATTGCCCGGTTGGGTTTGCAAAGCAATCTGAGGGTTTATATGAGAGGGAATTGGTTCTTTGCCGATGAGTTCCCTTCAGTCTCTAGAGGTTGCTCTGAACTCTGTTAGCTCTTCTCTCACTATCTTTTTCCTGCCAGGGTAATAGGAATAGAATGAAATTTTGTTTCACTGAAACTCTGAATTTATAATCTGATTTTTGTGGACCTGTGGGCTCAAATGAGAGAGGCCCAAGTCCAAAAATTTTCTGTTATATTTTATTTATTTTTATTTTTTTTTGTTTTTCGTTTTTTTTTCATTTTTTCGTTTTTTTTTAAAACACGTGGGTTTCGCCTAGCGAGCATGACAATTCAAGAAATTCCTATGAGCGTAGGTGATTCTGGTGGCTTTTCTTGGGACTCGCTAAGCGACCCATTCTGCTCGCCTAGCGAGCATGACAGCTCATGAACAAACTTTTGCTCCTTCAAGATTAACGTTTTGACTGACGAATAGACCCCATTTGAACCTGTTGGAAGTATCTCAAGCCATTCCCTTGTGTTGACTGATCATCTAAATAGAACCCACAAAGTGTCTTCGATGATACTCAAGCTTCAAACAAAAGATGTTAGTGACACATTTCTGTGCTTTTGGTTAGTAAACAAAAGTAAGAGAAACAATGATGTATAATTCAAGCATGCTTGGTGATCTCAAACCAATCACAAGGAGTCCCACCCAAAGGCAAAGTGAACCAAGATGCTAAAGATCCTTGAGGCAATGCAAATGCAATGTTATGATGCCATGAGGGATCTTAGGGTCAAAATTGGGGTCTTACAGATGCTCCTATTTAAGGTCATTCTAGCCGGAGTAGTGAAGGTTAAAATCTTCGTCTCGACGGGGTAGAATGGGCTTAAATAATAACAAAGAGACGAATTTTGGTCCCTAAGAGACCTCATGATGCAAATGTAGGTATGAAAAATGGTAGCACTCTATGGAGATATGTGTCCACAAAAGCAAAGAAATCAGAAGCCACTAATAATCCATATGAGCAATTCACTCCATGGGACCAAGACCCTGGGGACTCTCTAATGGAAAGACTCGAGCTGACTCGAAGATGCATGTATTGGGGAATATGCCAATACAGCAAAAAACTATCCACAGCGGATACTTCGAATAAAATTCGGATGAAAACGATCCACTAAGGGACTTCGCTGGGGATGTCCACAAGGACACTCCTGGGGAAGCAGCGGGACGAGGTATTACCGATTACTGGGTAATAAGCTCAAGGAGACATGTGATCTGAACGCCAGGTATGAGGGTGAGATATACAACATGCTCAGGAAGAGATGAATATCCAAGACCGGTATAAGGGTGAGAGATATCAAAACTTCAAAACGTCTGAGGAAAACCTAAAAGGTATACTTCAACTCAGGGATTCTGACTCCACAGGGGACAAAAAGTCATAATAGGGAGCAGAGAGGAAGGAACACCAGGGATACCGGTTACTGGGCATATAATAGGTGACCAACCAAGGCGTGAATTGGGGAATATTCCCAAAACACTCATCATCCAAAAGAGGGCTAAAAGCAAACTCGATTACAAGATGGATATTCGACTCCACAAAGGGGATACGAATCTTACTCAACTGGGGAAGAACAAAAGGCTTCAGACCCGAGAGTGCATGATATATACTATCTATTACCGTCAGAACGTAGATAATATACTTGCATGGACGATTATCCACAACCGGTTACTAGGTTAATAAAGGATAAATCGACCGAAAAGAAACGGCATTGGAATACCGAAACTAGGTATATAATGATGACCAATTCAGGGGAGAAACAATTGTTACCAACAACAACAAGGTAGACGAGAGATGACCCGCTGGGGATAAATTGCGTAATCAGGGAAATTATCCAAGCAGATGAGGGGATATCATCACCGAATATTGGATGAAGATAACTGTCACCAATTAAAGATGAGCAAAAATAGTTACTCTGCAAAAAGGGAAGAAATAGGGTTTACAACTACCGGTATGAGGGTAGAGAAACACAGCCTCCGCCGGGGATAATAATTACTAATTATTGAGCAATTATTCATTTACCACGGGGAAACAAGAAAAGAGTCTCAAGAGACCGATCTAGGATCAACCTAGATAGGCACACCAAATCAAGACTTGTCCCGGTGAGGATATAACTCAATGGGGAAAACCATCCCAGTATATGTGTTGGGAAGGAACAAAAACAATCAACATCCACGAGGATATAACCCGGTGGGGAATATGGAAGAAAGGATAGACGCTTTTTGCCTATGGAGCTGACTCTATATGGAGAGATCAGACACACACGTCTGCTTGGGGAAGTATATCACCAAATAGCAGGAGACAGTAAACAACGTTGTATGGAAAAGAATGCAACATGAATATCTGAATTTTATAATTATGCATGAATATGCGTGGTTTATGTATGATGTATGCTGACAGACAGACATATCTAACACAACCAGGTCCAGGAATCAACCACCCGGTACTACATCTCAAGAGAGAAAGCCAAGTTCACCGGAGAGTATCCAATCTGCTGGGGATCAGAGATACCAGGAAGCAAAGAACTCTGCAAGGGATGAATCATCAATCATTCCAGCTGGGGACGAGAGTTATCACAGACAAGGTCCACCACACCAACAACTCTATTGGGGAATCTGTCCGAGGAGATAAAGGATTTATCGGGATCAACCACCAAATACCGCTCTTGCCCAAAGAGATCCAAGCTGATGACGAAGAAAGATTGCTACTCTGCTGAAGGGAAGAGAGATGACTCTCAACAAGCAATCCACTTGGTAGGATAAACCAAAAGGGGTTCCGGAGGGAGGAGATACAGTCATGCCAGGAGTATGGACAAAAATCTTACCCTGTTGGGGATCGTACCACCCTTGGGAGAGCACTGAGGATCTCCTAAGTATCCTTTCGTCATTGTGAATGTTCACTTTGTTTAAAAACAAATTATAAAAAAATTGATTGTTTAAAACAATGATATTTTCTTAATCAAAACATGCAAAACATTTGTTGAATAGAAACAGATAAGAGTTCCAATAATTGGATAAAAGGCTCAAATTTATTTGATAGAATGGTAGTCTGCGAATGGCAAGACTCCATAGATCTTTACAAATTTGAAATTGGTGATATATATTGGAAAAGGGCTACATTGAACATAATGACCATTTCTCCACCAATTCTGAATCCGATGTATTTGAAGCTTTGGCTGATAACGAGCAAGGATTTCTGACGGACGACATTTGTAGAACAAAGTCTTGTCAGGATGCAGTTACTTGCCAAATCCCTAATTTTTTCCTAGATTGCCCCAAGATGAGGTACTCAATCTAGCGGGATACCTATATTCATTTTTCATGTCTCTAACTTTTGCCTGGACCGCCCTTTCGGGTTTTTAATCCACCGAGACGCTCATTTTTGCCTAAGCCGCCCTTTCGGGTTTTCAACTTAGCGAGCTATTCAGTTTTTATTTTTTTTAGGCGAAGTATTTCTTGACTGCATCTGAATTCACAGGACGAGTGAAATCCTCCCCATCCATAGTTGTAAGTATCAAAGCACCGCCTGAAAAGGCTCTCTTAACAACATACGGACCCTCATAGTTCGGAGTCCACTTGCCCCTGGAATCGGGCGCGAAAGACAAGACTTTCTTGAGCACAAGGTCACCTTCTCGGAACACACGACGCTTGACCTTCTTATCAAAAGCTTTCTTCATTCTCTGCTGATATAACTGACCATGGCACATGGCAGTCAATTTCTTCTCTTCAATCAAATTTAGCTGGTCATAACCACTCTGAACCCATTCAGCATCAGTCAACTTGGCCTCCATCAAGACTCTCATTGATGGGATCTCCACCTCTACTGGGAGTACCGCCTCCATGCTATAAACAAGAGAGAAAGGGGTTGCCCCTGTTGAAATGCGGACAGATGTACGATAGCCATGCAAAGCGAATGGCAACATCTCATGCCAATCTTTGTACGTAACAACCATCTTCTGGATAATTTTTTTGATAGTCTTGTTAGCAGCTTCAACAGACCCATTCATCTTGGGTCTGTACGGAGAAGAATTATGATGCGCAATCTTGAATTCACTACACAGCTCTTTCATCATCTTGTTATTCAAGTTAGATCCATTATCAGTAATGATCTTATTTGGCACACCATATCGGCATATGAGTTGATTCTTGATAAACTTCACGACCACCTGCCTGGTCACATTTGCATACGACGCCGCTTCAATCCACTTGGTGAAGTAATCAATTGTTACGAGAATAAATCTGTGTCCATTGGACGCTTTCAGCTCTATCATGCCAATCATGTCAATTCCCCACATGGAGAAAGGCCATGGTGATGAGATCACATTCAAAAGTGTCGGGGGAATATGAATCTTATCAGCATAAATCTGACACTTGTGGTATTTCTTCACAAATTTGAAGCAGTCAGACTCCATTATCAGCCAATAGTAGTCTGCTCTCAACATCTTTCTAGACATGGCATGTCCATTGGAATGAATACCAAATGAACCCTCATGGACCTCAATCATCAACAGGTCTGCTTTGTGTCTGTCCACGCATCTGAGCAGAACCATGTCAAAATTTGTTTTGTAAAGCACTTCGCCATTGAGGTAGAAACTGCCTGACAATCTCCTCAAAGTCTTCCTATCTTTTACAGATGCCCCAGGCGGGTAAATCTGGCTCTGAAGGAAACATTTGATATCATAATACCACGGCTTATCATCTTTTACTTCTCCTACTACAAATACATGAGCTGGTCTGTCCAAGCGCATCACGGTGATATTGGGGACTTCATTCCACAATTTAACCACAATCATCGAAGCAAGTGTAGCAAGAGCATCTGCCATTCGATTCTCATCTCGAGGAATATGATGGAAGTCGACCTCAGTAAAGAACATTGAAATCCTCCTCGCATAATCTCTGTATGGTATGAGGCCAGGCTGATTCGTTTCCCATTCACCCTTAATCTGATTAACAACGAGGGCTGAATCACCATATACATCAAGATGCTTGATCCTTAGATCAATACATTCCTCCAATCCCATAATGCAGGCCTCATACTCAGCCATATTATCCGTGCATTTGAAAGTTAGCCTTGCTGTAATAGGAATATGCGCGCCCTGAGGAGTAATAATCACGGCCCCAATACCATTTCCATACTGATTTACAGCGCCATCAAACACCATACTCCATCTGGAACCAGGCTCTGGCCCTTCATCAAGTGTAGGCTCATCGCAATCTTTCACTTTCAAATACATAATTTCCTCATCCGGGAAGTCATACTGAACTGACTGATAATCTTCAATAGGCTGATGTGCCAAATGGTCAGCCAAGATACTACCTTTAATAGCCTTCTGAGCTCGATACTCAATATCATTCTCAGATAACAACATCTGCCAACGGGCAATTCTCCCTGTTAAAGCAGGCTTCTCGAAGATGTACTTGATTGGATCCATTCTAGATATCAACCAAGTCATATGATTTATCATATACTGGCGTAAGCGCTTAGCAGCCCAAGCCAAAGCACAACATGTCTTTTCAAGCATTGAGTATCGAGACTCACAATTAATGAACTTCTTACTCAGGTAGTAAATAGAATACTCCTTCTTCCCTAATTCGTCTTGCTGACCAAGGACACAACCCATCGAGTCTTCAAGAACAGTCAGATACATGATCAAAGGTCTTCCCTCTACAGGCGGAGATAGAATCGGAGGCTCAGACAAATATTCTTTAATACTGTCGAAAGCTTTCTCGCAATCCTTGATCCAATCATGGGACTGATCTTTCCGAAGGAGCTTGAATATAGGCGCACATGTGGCAGTCATGTGGGATATGAATTTGGAGATATAATTCAAGCGGCCAAGAAAACCTCGGACTTGCTTCTCAATTTTGGGCGCAGGGATCTCTTGTATTGCTTTGACCTTTGCAGGATCAACCTCAATACCTCTTTCACTAACAATGAAGCCCAATAACTTGCCAGAACGGACTCCAAATGTACACTTGTTGGGATTCAGACGAAGCTTATATTTCCTCAAACGCTGGAAAAGCTTCAACAAATGCTCTACATGTTCAACTTCCGTTCTTGACTTAGCAATCATATCGTCAACATACACCTCGATCTCCTTGTGCATCATATCATGAAACAAGGTGGTCATAGCTCGTTGATACGTGGCTCCGGCGTTCTTCAAACCGAAGGCCATCACTCGATAACAGAATGCTCCCCAAGGTGTGATGAATGTTGTCTTCTCCATATCCTCGGGTGCCATCTTAATTTGATTATATCCGGAAAATCCGTCCATAAACGATAAGACATTGAATTTAGCTATATTGTCTACCAACATATCAATATGTGGTAGAGGGAAATCATCTTTCGGACTAGCTTTATTCAAGTCTCTATAGTCCACACACATCCGGATTTTTCCATCTTTCTTAGGCACGAGCACAATATTGGCCACCCATTGAGGATATATAGAAGTCACCAGAAACCCCGCATCAATTTGCTTCTGAACTTCCTCTTTGATCTTCACTGCCATATCAGGATGAGTTCTTCTGAGCTTCTACTTTACAGGCATGCACTCAGGCTTCAAAGGTAGGAAATGTTGCACAATATCAGTATCTAGACCAGGCATGTCTTCATACGACCAAGCAAAGACGTCGACATATTCTCGTAGCAACTTAATCAACCCCTTCTTAACAGATTCTTCCAAAAGTGCCCCAATCTTTACCTCTCGCACATAATCGTCAGACCCCAAGTTGACTGTTTCCAGATTCTCAAGATGCGGCTGAATGATCTTCTCTTCATGCTCAAGTAGCCGGGTGATCTCATCAGGAATCTCTTCCACATCATCTTCCTCTGCCTCAAATACAGGGAATTCAAAATTGGGAGATGGTGTTGGGTCATTATGATTTCGGATATGAAAAGCTTTAAAATTCAAATAAGGAAAATCATTATGCATATGAAAAGATCGATTTTATTCTATTTTTTAGGGTTTTATGTGATCACCAATTTCATGCGAAAAGCGAAAAGGGAAAATAAATGGAAAAACAAACATTTAACATGAATCTATTGAATGAAAATATCATTGTATTTATGTGCCAACAATGTCATCACCCCTCCTTTTGGCCTGGGAGAAGGGTTTTCAAACAAAGTGATCATTACGTTGACTTATGGACAACTATTGGAATATCCACAGCGACCCAATTGTTGCAGACCCCACCAGGGATGATGAGGTTGCCAGAATCCTTTGTATCTTCTTCTAAAATGGCAGCAGCCTCCTCATCTAGACTAGTGTGGATGAAACCTCCACTCTTGAATAACCCTTGCTTGTTGAAAGTACCAGAAGAAAAACCTATGCCAGCCCGAGACTCGTTGTCTTCTAACTCAATCATTTTTCCTAAACCAGTGGTTGCACCACGCTCAATGGCCAGCTTTGCATCTTTGTAGGAAGCAAATGAAGGAGTTCTCTTCTCAATAGGCTCAGCAATAGATAAAGCTTGGAAAGGAGTTCCAACTTCAACCTCAGCATCTATATAAGAGAAGGAAGACAAAGGGCTAACCAAGAGAGCCCTTTCTCCCCCTACCACCACCAGCTTCTTGTTTTTCACGAATTTCAATTTCTGGTGTAGGGTGGACGTCACGACGCCTACCTCATGAATCCATGGTCTGCCTAAGAGACAACTATACGATGGGTGAATGTCCATAACCTGGAAGGTAATCTGGAAATCACTTGGTCCGATCTTGATTGGGAGATCAACTTCCCCAATCACAGTTTTGCGAGACCCATCGAAAACCTTCACAACTACTCCACTCTGCCTCATGGGAGGCCCTTGATATGACAATCTTGAAAGAGTGGACTTTGGCAGTATGTTCAGGGATGACCAAGTGTCCACCAGTACATTGGACATGGCGTCGTCTCTACAACCCATAGATATATGTAATGCCAAGTTGTGGTCTCTTCCTCTTTCAGCTAGCGGTTCTCTTGCTCTAAGTGATCCATTAGTCTTGAAATGTTGGCTCTAGTGTAGTACCGGTGAGTCAGCTTGTCTTCAAAATAAATGAAGGACACAGAGTTAGACCACAGGGCAAGGGACCGGAAACAAAACCTGCTTATGCATATGATGCATGTAGTGCTTGTGCATATGATTTGTTTTTTATTTCAAAGGAACTTTAGAGTTTTATTTGCAAATTTTGGAAATATTAAGCATTTTATCACATATGGAAATATCTCATCAAATAATAGCAGGGAAAGAAGTGCAGCATCGTCAATCATGTACAAGAGAAAAGGAAAATAATCATCCTATGGATCCTTAGAAACAATCATCTAAAGCTCGAGACACCGGAAGATAAGATGCGCGAAGCCTCTTCACCTCCCTCTCGTAGGCTGCCTCCATATCGGCCTTCTCTTTGGCGAGTCGATCATACTTCCTCTTCCAGAACCGGGAAGACTGAGGAAGTAGAGAAGTCCATGCTTCATCAGGATCATTGATAACCTGATGCTCAAGAAACTCAATCAACGCATCCTTCTCCTTAATCTGCTGAAGTAACTCTTCACGTTCACTGATCCAGGCACGTGAACGGTCTTCGTCTCTCAACTCCTCTGCTCCTTGATTAGGGAGGGTTGAAGGCCCAACCATAATCATAGGTGTAGGTCTCGGATACTCGTAATGCATGAGATACTCAGACGCCCTCTTCCTAACCCAAACAGTGTAAGGCTCCAAAGCGATGCAATTCTTAGGACCCAACTCTTTCCTTCCTTTCCTATGAATCTTCCACCAAGCGCGAACCATCCTAGCTTTCAAGCCTTGGGGATCTTTACCATCCTGAAAGAATACACCCTCTAACAGAATGTTATTGGGTTTATCCTTTAAGGGGAACCCAAGCTGCCGACGTGCCAAAACAGGATTGTAGTTAATCCCACCACATGTACCAAGAAGAGGTACATTGGAGAATTCGCCACAAGAGTCAATAATCTGCACACCATCATACACGCGATTGTACCAAGAGATATCATCATTAGTGAGAGACATAAGTATCGTGGACCACCGTAGACATTCCTTGTTCTCCTTGAAAGCGACCGTCTGAGGTAAGTGAGAAATAAACCACTTATACAACAGAGGCAAACAACACACAATGGCGCCACCACCCTTTGCATTCCTCATATGCAAAGAGAAGTAGGTATCGCCCAACAGAGTCGGAACAAGATTAAGAGTAGAGAAGATCCTAATAGCGTTCACATCCACAAACTTGTCGATGTTGGGGAACAATACCAATCCATAGATGAGAAGTACAAATATGGTTTCAAATGCGTCCTCACTCATGGCCTTCCCATACATAGTAGCTTTAGCAATGAGGAACTCATAAGGGAGACCTTGAATTCCCCCTTTCGTAGTCATATGAGAATCAACCAGAGATTCATCTATGTGTAACATGTATGCTATCTCTTGAGATGTAGGAATACTCTCCAAGCCACTGAACGGCAACTGGTCTAGAATAGGTATACCCACAAGGTAAGCATACTCCTCAAGGGTATGCAAAAGCTGGAAATCCGGAAACGTGAAGCAACGGTACAAGGGATCATAAAACTGCACCAATACACTCATCAACCCTTCATCCACCTGAGTAGTCAGAAGAGGAAGAAGCTTCCCAAAATGAGCCTTGAAACCCAAAGGATCTAATACATAGGATGTCAGATTCCTTAACTCTTTCAAATCTGGTTGCCTGAAGTTGTACTTCTTTGTATTCCTTCTTTGTCTTTCCATGTCTGAAAACTTTGCAAATAAACCCCTTAAGTTCCTTGAAAATTTTTTTATTTATTGATGATATGGATGCAAATGGGTGCATGAATGCATGAATGCAACAATCACACTCAAGGATCAAGCAAAGCACACCAAACAAAGGTCATGGGTGTTGGTGTAAGCCCTAGAGGCCAATACTTTTGGTACTTGTATCGAATTATTTATTAATAATAAAAGGCATTTTCTTTATTATGGTTGATTAATAAAGTCCCTGGAATAGATAGTCCGTTTAATGTATTAAGTGTGACTTAATCATGAGAACACATTAAACATAAGGACACTATTCTTAAAGTATCCGTAGTCGAGCTTTAATGTGAAGTGGGATAACATTAAAGCATTAAGACTATTATGTTTGTAGACTGATGATCACATCTCATGGATCATGGGTAAAGAATTATCAAGTCTTAAACATAGGTATGAATATTAGGAGTAATATTTATACCGGATTGACCCGCTATGAGAATACTATATAGAAAGTTATGCAAAGTGTCATAAGTTATTCTCATCGTGATAATAGTGTATACCACTCTTCGACCTGAAACCACTATGGATCCTAGATGTAGAGTCGAGTGCTTTGTTGCTGATCCAACGTTGTCCGTAACTGGATAACCATAAAGACAGTTGATGGGTACTCCACGAAGCATGCAGAGGGACATGAGTGTCCTAGATGGAATTTGCCAATCCTGCGTAACAGGATAAATGTCTATGGGCCCAATATTGAACTGGACAAGGGTGACACGGTCTATACCTTGTGTTCAATATAGACATAAGGGAAAAGGGGTAATTATACACATAATTATTATCACAGGAGGTTTTGTCAGATCACATGACATTTTCGTGAGTTGGGTAGCATTGATGTGTTGCTAGATACCGCTCACTGTTTATTATGTTAAATGCGTGATTTAATATAATTGCCAACGCCGCGAAAACCTATAGGGTCACACACAAAGGACGGATTGATGAGAGATAGAGTAACTAAGGAACACCGTAAGGTACAGTGCACTTAAGTGGGAGACGAAATATGGAAAGATACCAAATACTTAAGTGATTTTGGGTATATTATAAGATATGGGCCAAAATACACTTAAGTGGGCTTTTTAGCTTGAAGCCCACACAAGTGGTTCTATAAATAGAACCCCTTGGGTAGAAGCATTGTCACTCCAATCCACTAAGACAGAAATTCAAGTAGAGACTTGGAATTTTGTTTCCCTCTTTCTCTCACTCAAAGCCTTCATTCATAACAGCTAGCACTGCGATTGAAGGAATATGTTCGTGTGGACTGACTAGAGACGTTGTCATCGTTCAACGTTCGTGATCGCCTCGTGGATCTATATCAAAGGTTTTGATCATTATCAGAGATCTGCACCAAAGGTTTGAATCGCCACAAGAGGTAACGATTCTATCACTGATCATGCCCATTCGTAAGGATCACTAAATGGAGAAATTTTTAAATTCCGCTGCACCTTGAATGGCAATTCTCCTACAGTGGTATCAGAGCCACTTACGAAACCATGAATCTAATATTTGTTTTTGTTCTGTAATAATATCATTAAAGACAGAATGAATCAAAGGTTAAATTGAGAACGGTCAAGTTACATATATGTGATATATGTAATCCTGATGCAAAATACATTATATATGATATAGTGTTCTCGTTTCGTTCATTCAAACCCTCGATGATTGTTTTCCTATGAGCGATCAATGGTCGTTTGCTTCTTGATCCGACATTAGTATGGTGAAGCAATGACGTGTTGATCAATCATACTGAATTAACAATCGAGATGTGTTTGATGGTCTGAAATTGGTGCATCAGGGTTAGTGACGGCACAAGGGTTGTATTGTCAGAGAGTTATGCGATTGGGGTTTGACTGCACAAGAGTTGTGCGTTCTAAAAACTTTTCCGAACAGTGTTAACCGGTTAACGCGTATGGTTAACCGGTTAACGAGAAACTGAATACAGCCTTCTAAACATTTTTGGAACAGTGTTAACCGGTTAACGCATATGGTTAACCGGTTAACGGAATGCGAAATAAATTTTTTTGAGATTTTTAAACAGTGTTAACCAGTTAACGCATTTGGTTAACCGGTTAACGCAAGGCGGAAAACAGTTTTCCAAGACATTTTCAAACAGTGTTAACCGGTTAACGCATATGGTTAACCGGTTAACGCAAGGCAGAAAAGAATTTTCTAAAAGTTTTCAAACAATGTTAACCGGTTAACGCATATGGTTAACCGGTTAACGTAAGGAAAAATTCACCCGTTCGGCTAGAAAAAGTGCTTTGAAGTATCAAGTGTTGATACGAAAAACGACGTCAATTTTAAATGAATTGTTCATTAAAATTTTCGAGCAGGGACGCTGCCGGGAAGCGGACCCCGGGCTAACTCTGCGTAGTGTGATCGGTCGTCAAAATTTAATTTGATTTTAATTAACTAAAGGAATTAATAATAATAAAGTGTTTCTTATTGTCTTGTGGTGATCGGTTATGGCCTTAGTTTTCCTTTGTTTTGTTTTGGGTTTTTAAAATACGACCTACGTGTCGTTCCTCTCTCTTAATCTCCCAAATGTAACTTCTTTTCTCATATCAGTCCCTCGTATGTAAAACGAGTTTCTTTCATGTAATGTAATGATATGAAGAAAGCAAAGAAGTCAGTGCCAAAGGAGGACAACCTTGAAGATCTTGCTTGGAGAAGCTTAGATCGTTGTAGGTTAGCTTAGGTTCTCTCATTGGCTTGGGAGAACAATTGCGCTAAGGGCCATAACTGTTTCATTATGTATGTATGTATGTTGATGCATGTGAATGTATGTTGATGCATGTGAGAGACGGTTTATATGATAAACAAGCCGGTGAGATCAGAAAAATTGCAATTCCCTCAAAATAAATATTAAGTTTTAAGCTTTCCAAGTTTTAACACTCATCAAGACTAGTATCGAATAATGTAGGTTTCGCCTACGCGAGGTGCATGTTCTATATTAGTAAGGTGCGATGGGATAATTGTAATATCCATCTGTTAAAACAATGGGTCAAACTTAACTAAACAAATTATAATAAGATTATATATATGTTTAGAAGCAAGAGTTGGGAATAATCCATATGATGGATTGGAATAAGGAGTTATTCACCCAATTGAAATTTTCGAGAGTTATATGAGATACAATTGGAAGGAGTTCCTACCTAAATAACCTAGTTTTGTGTAATCCGCCTACGCGGACTTAGAACGAAGTGAAATATGGATCTCGACCCACTAGAAAATCTTCCAACGGGATTTTCCGAATCAGATGATGAGGGTCATTTGTTTTGAGTAAAATAGTGGGAGCATATTTAATTAAAGGCCTAATTGAATATGTCAATGATACTTATATTTTCATTAATCCTTATGTAGATTACCATGATAGCAAACACCTCTAACAACATCCTGCGATCAATCCTTGATAAGGAAAAATTGTCTGGGACAAATTTTCTGGATTGGCACCGAAACCTGAGGATTGTCCTCAAACATGATAAAAAGCTGTATGTCTTGGAGACACCTGTTCCTGAAGAGGAACCTCCTAGTTCTGCACCTAAGGCAGAAAGAGATGCTTATAAGAAGCATGTTGATGATGCCAATGAAACTGCTTGTCTCATGCGGGCTACCATGAACTCAGAATTGCAAAAGCAACATGAGAACATGTCAGCGTTCGATATGATCGAACACCTGAAGTTGCTCTATCAAGAGAAAGCAAGGCATGAGAGGTTTGAAGTTTCAAAAGCCCTTTTTCAAAGCAAGTTAGCTGAGGGAGCCCCTGTAGGTCCCCATGTACTCAAGATGATTGGGTATGTGGAAAACCTTGAGAGATTGGGTTTTCCCCTCTGTAAGACCCCAATTTTGGCCCTAAGATCCCTCATGGCCCATACCATATCATATCATGGCCTCAAGGATCATTGCATGCCCTAGCTTCCCTCCTAGTGGGTGGGTCACCTTGTGAGTGTGGTTCTTGATCACCAAGCATGTCTTGCATCTGTATATCATTGCTTTTCATATGTTTACTAACCAAAAGTACAAAAATATTATCATCTAACCATGTTACTTGCAGCTGAAGCAATCATCAATCAAACAGTCAAATCAGCCATTAAACAGTGGATGGTGGCCATTCTTGAAGAATTTGGGCACCATGATCAATCATCAAGAGTTCATATGAGTTATGACATCATTTTGGATCAAGATATCAAGTGGTAGGGGCTTGGAATTCATCAGAACATGGTTCAGTCAAGCAAAACCCTAGCGAAGTCAAGCAAAGTCAACTGTTGGTCAACTGTGCATTTAATCAGTGATTTGATGGTGGGAATTGGTCTGGGAGGTCTCATTCATGTCCATATAAGCTTCATATATCATGTCAAGCATCCACAGTGAAGAAAATAAAGTCAGACAAGAAATTTCTCAAAATAGAAAGTTGACCTGTAATTGGAATTTGCCAAAAATGGAAACTTCTTGATCCTAAACTTACATCATGATACAAGCTTCAAATTAATTTTTTCCCAACATGAAAGTTGAAGATCTTGTTCTCCCATTTCCAAAAAGTCCAAGAACACTCAATTCCCATGTATGGTTGGCAAGTTATGATCAAAACATTCTCAAAAAATTTTGAACTTCAAAAGGCCATATCTCTCAAACCATTTGGCCAAATTGGGTGGGGTTTTTTGCAACAAGTCACATTTGATCCCCTCTTTCCAAAAATGTCATCATCATTCACCAAAACATTACAAATCAAAATGGCATTTTTGAACTAGCATGATTTAATTTCAAGAGAGGTGAAAAAGTGAATCTTCAAATTAACCACTTCCAACCAATTCTTTCAGTCAAATAAGTTCTGAAATGATGTTTAAGACATGTTTGAGGCCCATTTCGTGCAGACTCATACACCTCATGCAAGCTTGGTTGTTTTTTAGCAATTTTGTCATTTTAACCAAATTTGAATTACCACTTGAACTAATGATACTTAGCATGCTAAACAGCAATATATATGTTCATTTTCGGCCAAAAGAAACCCTAGCAGCGATTCTACACAAACAGAAATTGCCATTTCTCTCATTTCACCATTTCCTTCATTTTGGATTTTCGACCAAAAATTGCAAAGACCTTGAGCTGGCTTTGGTTGCTTCATCATCTACCATCATCTTTGAGTCCATTTCAAGCCTGATTCCTCAGCTGTAACATCATCTTCACAACTGTTGCATCAAGAACTCATCAATGGCAGTTCAAGTTTGAGGTCATTTCAAGGATAGCTGAGCCAAAGTCTTCCTTCCATCCATCATTTAAAGCATTGCTGGACATCTGTTTCGAGCCAAAAGAACCAAACAACACTTGAATCTTCATTGCACTTCAATCTGGTAAGGTTTTCGACTCTCACCATTTTCAAAACTATAACATGCTTATGATAGGTCTCCTTGCCATGGTTATAATGAACTTTGAATTAGTGAAAATGGTTGCCTGTGCTGAAAGAAATCTAGTTTTAAAGTTTGATGTTCACTTTTGTTTTTGCTCGATTCATGATATTTGGCTTGATTTAATGGAAATAGAGTTTAGATTATGCATGAGTGTTGTTTGCTGGTCACGACGATGTGCTCAATTTGATTTTCTGGGCACATAATTTTTTTCGTTTTCTTGAGGATGAAGATGATACACTGTTGCTTGCAAACCCTAGTTCTTCATGCCATTTCCCAGAACTTGTTTTCACGTTGCATGTTGTTTCCCCTGTTACATTAGCCTGGCCAATCACAACATTTCCTTCTCATGTATCATACTCCGCGTTTCATTAACCGGTTCCAATAATTACAAAATTGCCACCATGCCCAATTTAACCATTAAACCATGTTTTATTTCATTTATTTCTTCACTATTCATTTCAATTTTGTGCTCATCTTACAAAAATCATAGCTCATTCATTTTTGATCCAAAATTCATGAGAATTTTTTCATTTCGTTCATCTGGATCTCTAGTATTTAATCATGTATTTTCCAGAATTTTTGCATGAGTAGATTTTAAATGATGCTAGGGTTTATGGCATGTGCTCATTTTTTGTACACTTTGCCAAAACATTTGTGAAATGGTGATGCTTTATCCAATGGCTTCCAAACTTTTTTTGCTTAAACTAGACACATTCATGGTGATTTTGGTGTAGAGTTTATGAATTTATCATTTCTGGTTTGAGAGTTATGATTTTTTGAATTAGGGTGTGATAATTTGTGTCACACCATTGATGTGCAACTTCATGATTTTCTTTACCATGCTTCTTGACCTCAAATTGCTTTGAATTTTTGCATGATTGAACTAATGTATGTCTAGTTTACATGTGATTTTTCTTGGAATTGTTTGTGGCATTTCCCATTTGTTTGAGATTTTTCTCCCCTGTTTGGTCGTATGTTGACTTTCTGTGACACATCATGCCATATGCTTTGTGAAATTATCATACTTAATTGGATGAACTTGAAATTTGACATGTGATTAGTAGACATCTTAAGCTTTGTCATGGTGTTGATCCCATTCATTTCTCATATGTTATCACTGATTTATGATTTTTTGAAGTTGATACATGTTTGGTTGACTTCTTTGAGCATGCTTAAACTTGCCTTGCCTTTCTGATTTTCATTAACCAACTTCCCTTGATCCAAATGAGCTGAAATTTGATATGCATATCATGCTATGGATTATGTTTTATCATGATTTATTTGATAATATTTTTGAAATGTTTGAGATTGGTTTTGAGCTAAGTCTTGCTGTTGACTTCTATGAGCTTCTATATGCCATGCCTTGACTTCTTTTGCTTATGAAATCATGATGATGAATGATATGAATGTGGGACCAATTGAGTTTGCTTCTTGATTGTTTAAACTTGATTTTGGTTGAATTTCATTTGCTGTTTTGACTTTCTCATCCCTTTTTGACCCTAGGCTTGTCCTAGTGGTCCTGTTGCTCATGTTTGAGTTCATGTTTTCAGGTTAAGCAACAAATGCTTCAAAGAGAACAATACAAATTGTTTGAGCTTGATTGTTTATCATGACTAACTTGCTTGTTTTGTAGGTCGCTTGGCTCACATGCCTTGAGCCTTGTGCATTGCACATTTAACTGATTTGTGTTAACTGTTGATTTCTATCTCCTTTTGATTTAAACTTTGAGTTGTGTACTGATTCTGTTTGACTATTTCAGGTACCTTTAGTTGCTTAGTTCTTTAAGAACTTGCTTTGCTTTGCTTTAATAGCAATTTGCATTGAGGTATAATCCCTTTTCTTCATGTAGTCTGGAAGACCTGGCCTGTTACTTGGCCAGGCAACTGTCTGAAGTCCTCCTTAAGAGGCAATGCTTGTGTGTGTTTACATTTGTCCCAAGCAGGAAAAGTCCTTTTAATAAGGCAATTGGTAGATCAAAGAGATAAGCAATCTATCTCCTACTATTCTGTGAGTCTTCTCCTTGCTCCCATTACATGGTTGTAGCATTGAGATCCAAACCTAAGATCTATAGAGTCTAATATGTGGAGAGAGTTCCTACTTTCTGAACTCCCACACCTTCTGATATTCAAATGCTCTCCCTGACCAGGGATAAGAGCAATGAGGCACGCCCCTCATATCCTCTCATCTGCTTCACCTTATCCCCTCAATGGCAAGGTTAAGAGCACCATTAACCTATTCCAGTTGGCTTCAATGCCTAACCCTTTGTATGAGCCTCATTGTGTGGTTATAGTGTGTGCTGAATGACTTCATTGATTGATTGCTTACTTCATATACACATGTTTGCTTGCATGCTTTGTGCACTCATCATCATTTATTGCTCATTAATGCATAACCATCTGATTTGTCCTTATGACTTATCATTGTTGTTTACCCATTGAGGACAATTGTAAGACCATCCATTGGCCATTGCTCCTAGGATATGGAAGTGAGTATAAGACCATCACATTGGCCACTCATCTTATCTTTGCTTGATGCGTTTGTTTATTGTATGTGAGGATGCAACTGTAAGTCCCTGCAAGTTGGCATTTGCTTTCCTATGATCATATGTTGGATATTGGTATAAGTCCAGACAGATTGGCATCCGGTATCCAAGTTTCATTTTTTTAGGAGATTAGTATAAGTCCATTGAGTGGCCTCTGATATCCATTTCTGTTTAGGAGATTGGTGTAAATCCATCTATTGGTATCCGGTATCCGCTTTTGTTTGTGAGATTGGAGTAAGACCATTGAGTGGCATCCGGTATCATTTGTTTGCTTACATTATTATTATCCATTGCTTATTCCAAAGGACACACTTGAATCATCTTCTATATGATCTCAAGAGGTGAACCTTCTAAGAAGTTTTACAATCCATCCTCATCCATGTATCCCCATTATGTCCTAAACCTTTTCACACCTTACTTTCAAACTTGAGATAGATATTGTGCAAACATCTTCATGTTTTCAAACTAAAAACCTGGACCCCAAGTCCTAGACTTTTTTTCAAAATCCATTTCATAATACTTCTTTGAATTAATCTTAACCATACTTTGACTCTTCTTTCATGAATACTCATAATCAATTAACTTCACCCATTCAATTGTTTTGTGGCTTTGTCCATTCTTGCTAAGTTTTCACACATGAGCTATAGGTTTGATTTATCTTAGTTGGTTGATGTCAATCTCACCTATTTTGTCCTTAGTTGATTGAATTGTAAGTCTTCCTTGCTTATTATAGGGTTAACCCCTCACTAGCAAGTTGAAGCTGTTCTCACATGGTGGACTTGTTGTTTGTATAAGGTTGAGTTTTCTCACGTGGATAACGTAAGACCTCAGGGCTTGTGTTTAAAATTGAATCCACTAACTTTTGGAAGTTTTTAGCCGAACTACGGCATTTTGATCCTTACCTTTGATGGGAGGTACGTAGGCAACGGGTTCATCCGTTCAAACCCAATAAAAATTGTATATTCTTTTCTCATCATCCCAATCATGTTTGCACAATACTTATGTCATAACAAATAACAATTTTATACAACAAGTGTGAAAAGGGCTCCCTAGGAGTATCTAGGACGTAGTGGGTGCCTAACACCTTCCCATTGCATAATTTACCCCTTACCCAGACTCTCTGATCTTTTTATTAGTTTTCTACGTG
Source organism: Lathyrus oleraceus (assembly GCF_024323335.1). Lineage (NCBI taxonomy): Eukaryota > Viridiplantae > Streptophyta > Magnoliopsida > Fabales > Fabaceae > Lathyrus > Lathyrus oleraceus. The sequence goes on along the minus strand of NC_066582.1, from coordinate 77,391,430 downwards.
TAAAACTTCTTAGGCTTTTGTTCGCTTTTTAGCCAATCCTTTGGATAAATAAAAGTGCGGTGGCGACTCGAAATTCATTGTATACCTTGCTTATGATTTAATCGATAGATCATATAGCGACGAATACACCGCTACAGAAAAGTGGCGACTCCACTGGGGAAAATTGATCCTTGGTGGTACTGCCTACTTTTCACCCTTGTTGTGCTATATTATTATTTGTTATATGACATATTTTTGTACAATTTGGGATGACTGTATTGATTGTAATGTTTGAATTGCTTGATATACAATTGCTGTTTGCTTTGGTGATCTATGAGATGAGTTCTATACCCGAACTCGAGTGCACTCTAGGATAGGAGGATGGCATAGTCTTGTCGATTGGTGTGGAGTATTCCTTAGCCAGTTGACTTGCGAGCCCATTCACTTGGTGGAGGTCAGGTTGGACTAATAATGTCACACAAGTTATTTGTGGATAGGCATTATTCTTTCAATCATGTTCCGCAGAAGCCAAGGACCTTAGTTTACCAAACCCATCTTGGCCTATTTCTTAGGAACGTAGTGCGGAGGTCGTTCAGATGTCAGCTCTGATACGATTGTTACGCGATACTACACTCATAAGAGTTTCTCTTGAGAATATTCTTGGAATACGAGTATTCGTTCCTCCGATAATATTCGAAAGATGGAACGATGATTATGGGAACCTCTGATAGAACATGTCTGGCAGGTTTAAACCCTAGTACACTCCCTTTGGGTGGTCCTTAACCGAGACTCCATGCTCGTGACTCTCAACAAACCCGTGATTCGTGGTTGAGTCGTTCAGACACCCTTAATATCAATGGAACTCGGATCAGGTGTAAAACCTAAAATCCACCAAAGCGGCTGGTTGATTTTAAGGATGTTCGAGCCGGTTCATGTACCGTTAATATCAATGGAACTTGGCTGTCGATAAGGTGTAAACCTAAATCCACCAAAATGGATGATTGATATTAGGGATACAATGAGCTTTCCCATGACCTTTGTTTGGTGTGACTTGCTTGATCCTTGAGTGTGATTGTTGCATTCATACATTCATGCATTCATCTACATCCATATCATCAGAAAAAAGAAAATTTTCAAGGAACTCAAAGGAGTTTATTTGCAAAAATTCTCAAACATGAAAAAACCAAAAAAAAATTCACCTGATATATCTGATGAGATATTCTCATATATGATCAAAATGCTTAAATATTTCAAAGTTTGCAAATAAAACCCTCGAGTTCCTTTGATATAAAAACAAGCATATGCACAAACACTTCATGCATCATTTGCATAAGCGGGTGTTTTGTTCCGGTCTCCCATCCAGTGGTCCGACCCTGCGATCTTCATTTATTTTGAAGACGCACGTTGCCGGTACTATACCAAAGCCATCTCTGCCAGATTGATGGATCATCCTGAGCAAGAGAATTGTGAACTCAGAGAGATATTTTGCCAGACTAAGTACTGTTGATGGATTTATTCCTGGTTAATAGATTCCGAGCTGGCATTGGCTGCTGTTCTGGGGCATGTAATGAGCAAGGTCTGTTCACAAGTGGAGGATTCATCCATGATGATCAACCCGAAGAAGAGGCTGCTGCTATCTTGGAAGAGGATGTAGAGGACCTGAACAATTTCATCATTCCTGGTGGTGTCTGCCACAATTGGGTCGCTGTGGATGTTCTTATGGTCATTCATAAGTCAGCGTGATTTGTTCACTTTGTTCAAAACCCTTCTCCCATGCCAAAAGGAGAAGTGATGACATTGTTGGCAGCATTTAAATGCAATGATGTTTTCATTCAATTAATGCATTGTTAAACATTTCTTTTTCCATTTGTTTTCACTTTTTGCTTTTGCATGAAATCAGTGATCACAAAAAACCCTGAAAAACAATAAAACAACATTTTTCATCTGCATAAATGATTTGCTTGTTTAAACACAAAAGCTTTTCATTATCCAGAATCATTATGCAGGGATTTCTAAACCCATTGAACATAATGATCCAACGCCATCTCCCAATCTTGAATTCCTTGTATTTGAGGCAGAGGAAGATGATGTTAAAGGGAATTCCTGATGAGATTTCCTATCCTTCTTGGGCACCAAAGGAAGCTCATTCAGCTGTATCATGAGAATCAGCAAAACAGTCAAACTGGGGCATTGCAAATGCAATAAAAAAACAAAAAAAAAACAAAAAAAAAAACAAAAAAAAAACAAAAAAAAGAGGGGAAAAAAAAAGATGAAAAAATCAAAAATCAGGAAAAAAATTTCAAAATTTTTCCAAAAGAAAAAGAAAAAAAGTATACCCTCAAGTCCCTAGTTGACTGATGCTGAATGGGTTCAGAGTTGTTATGACCAGTTGAATTTGATTGAAGAGAAGCGGTTAACTGCCATGTGTCATGGTCAGTTATATCAGCAAAGAATGAAGAAAGCATTCGATAAGAAGGTCAAGCCTCGTGTGTTCCGAGAAGGTGACCTCGTGCTCAAGAAAGTTTTATCTTTCGCGCCCGATTCCAGGGGCAAGTGGACTCCAAACTACGAGGGTCCATATGTTGTTAAGAGAGCCTTTTCAGGCGGAGCTTTAATGCTTACAACAATGGATGGGGAGGATTTCACTCGTCCTGTGAATTCAGATGCAGTCAAGAGATACTTTGCCTAAAAAAAAGTATATGCAAATGAAAAAAAACAGAATAGCTCGCTAATTTGAAAACCCGAAAGGGCGGCTTAGGCAAAAAATGAGCGTCTCGGTGGAGAACCCGCAAGGGTAATTCAGGCAAAAATTAGAGACTTGAAAAAAGAGAATATTTGCATCCCGCTAGATTGAGTACCTCACCCTGGGGCAATCTAGGCAAAAATTAGGGATTTGGCAAGTGACTGCATCCTGACAAGACTTTCTGTTCACCAGTCGTCATTTCGTCAGAAGATTCTCGATTCGTCGTCAACCGAAGCTTCGGATACATCGAGATTCAAATTGGTAGAGAAAGGATCATTATGTTCAATGTAGCCCTCTTCCAATATATATCACTGATTTCAAATTTGTACAGATCTATGGGGTCTTGCCATTTGCAGGCTACCATTCCATCAAGTCAATTTGAGCTTTTTATCCAATTATTTGCACTCTTATTTGTTTCAATTCAACAAATGTTTTGCATGTTTTAAATTGATAAAATGTCATTGTTTTAAACAAATCAAATTTTTCAAAATTTGCTGTTTTAAACAAAGTGAATATTCACAAGGTTGAAAGGATACTCAAGAATATCTCAGTGCTCTCCCGAGGGTGGCATGATCTCCAACAGGTAAGACATTTGTTCATATTCCTGGTTTGGTTGTATCTTCTTTCTTCAGATCTTTGTTGAGGTTGTTCCTCAAACAGAATTGTTGTTGGGGTTGTCCCCAGTATAGCCGCAAGCAGAGTGTTGTTGAAGACTTCGTTTTCTCCAGCAGCAGTTTTCCCCAGCATGGGTGTTTCCTTGTGAGTTTCGGCGATTGATGGTTTGTCATCTTGGTGCCCCGTCACTTTCTCCAGTGGGTCGACATTCCCAGACTTTATTTGTCTCCGCAGCACAGTCACGAGTAGAGCTGTTGTAGATATCCCCATCGGATTCGCGAGCAGAGTTGTTGTCACTCTTCCCAGTGCAGTTGCCAGCGGAGTTGTCTGTCTCCTCAGTACGATCGCTTTCTTTTTAAAAGACTCGGTAAGTCAGCGGTTGATACCCGGTACTTTACCTTTTCCCCGGCGAAGTCGTCTGCGGAATTGTTGCTATCTCTCCATCAGAGTTTTTCTCTTCAACAGAGCAGGATTTATTTTCCTATTCAGTGGTTGATTGGGTTGATATCCCAGTATATTGCATCCATCTTTTCCTCAGCGTAGTCTGTAGAGCGTTTGTTGTGGCAGTTTTGCCTATTGAATACTCCTTCAATCCCCAGTATGGTCGGATGATGGCTCTAGCATCCCGAGAATGGATTGATTTCCTGAATGTTTGTGATCCCCAGTAGAGTGGCTTATATTGTAGAATCTACTTGTTGTGATCAGTTTGCTATGTGTATTCTCCCCAAGTAGAGTGGTTTGTTGCAGAATCTACTTGTGCGGTACATTCTCCCTCAGTGGGTTGTTCCCCAGCGGAGTTATGTGGAGTTGCTTCTACAGCAGTTCGTGCTTGTGCAATGCACCCTTTGTTTCTCAGTTAACACTGGGATCCCCTGCAGATATATTGGATTTTCTCTTGTTCCCCGACAGATTCGTCTTGGTGGCTGTCTTTGCCCGTTGTGACTTTCTGTACCCTGATTGGGTTGTTTCCTGATATCTCCGACCCTCTGCTTCTTCAGCAGTACCCGCAGATCTTTGCTTTACAGCATGTAGATCTCCGCAGATTGACTTTCCAGTTGGTTTTCCCCTTGAAGTATAATACCGGGCGTTTGATTCCTGAACCTGTTGTGTTAGAACTGTCTGTTTTGTCAGCATTCATCAAACATAAATCACACATATTCATGCATATTCATAAAACATTCAGATATTCATGTTGCATTTCTTGCCATATATCTTTTGTTTGTCGTGTCTCCTGCAACGGGCGATACAGATCTTCTTTATGGATCTTCCCAAAGCAGATGTCGGGTGTTATAAATCTCTCCATATAGAGTCAGCCCCATAAGCAGAAAATGTTGTCTTTCTTTCTGCAGTTCCCCACTGAGATATATCCTCGTGGATGACGGTTTCTTCCGTTTCCTCCCAACACATATATTGGGATGGATTTTCCTATTTGAGTTACATCCTCATTAGGACATGTCTTGATTCAGTCTGTCTTTTTCGGATTATTCCCGAATTGGCTATTTGTCAAAAGTCTTGTGCTTCCCGGTGGGTTGTTCCCCAGCGGAATTTTTCGGGCCTCTACCCTCATACCGGTAGTTATAAGTCCTATTTTTCCTGGCTTCTTGGCAGAATTTATGGTTATACACCTTTTTATTCCCCAGCCAGATTTGTTGGTTTTCTACCTAACAATCGGTAGTTGTAAATCCTACTTTCCTGCTCTCCAGCAGTTTGTGGTTTGTTATAAACCCTATTTTGGTTTCCCGTGCGGATTTGTGATTTGTTCTATCCCCACGCGGAGTTGTTGGTTTTCTACCCCGTATTCGGTAGATGTAAACCCTAAATTTGTGGTTATCTCCACCTAGTTCTTGATGTTGAGTTTCCTTTGCTCGGATAAGTTGCTCAGATAAGCACTTATATCCCTAGCGAATCTTTTGTGGATAATTGCCGTATGCTAGCAATTTTATCCCCAGTGGGTCCTTTCACCTTTTGTCAGTGATTGCGTTCCCCGGATAGTTGATTGTCATCATTATATCCCCAGCCTGTTGTTGTGGATAATTGTTGTTTATGCAATTCATCCCTGGATCATTGATTTTCACCAGTGAGTCCTCAGCAGATCGCCTTTCATTTACCCTTTTGTTGGTAATGTCTGTTGCTCCCCTTGATTGGTCATCATTATATACCTAGTTTGGTATCCCGATGCCTTTCTTTTCGGTTGATTTATCCTTTATTAACCCAGTAACCGGTTGTGGATAATCTTCCATGCGAGTATGTTATTCACGGTCTGCCGGTAATGAATAATATATCTCATGCACTCTTCAGTCGAAGCCTTTTGTGTTTTCTTTGTTGAGTAAGATTCGTTATTTCCCTTTGTGGAATCGAATATTTCTTTGTTGTCGGATAATTGCCGGATGCTTGCAATTTATCCCTTTGAGTTGTCTTTCGTTTACCCGGATGCTTGGTATCGATTGTCTCTCTTTTTGGTTAGTCACCTATTATATACTTCGGTATCTCTGGTGTCTTTTCCTTTCGAGTATATTATTCACGGTCTGCCGGTAATGAATAATATGTCTCATGCGCTCTTTAGTTGGAATCCTTTGTTGATTTTCCCCAGCTGAGCAAGATTCGTATTCTTTGTAGAATCGAATATCCATCCTTTAACCAGTTTGTGTTCGGATGATGAGTGTTTTGGCATATATACCAATTCATGTTTTCGGTAGATCACCTATTATATACCCAGTAACCGGTATCTCTGGTGTTTCTTACCATGCGAGTTTATTATCTACGTTCTGACGGTAATAGATAATATATCTCATGCGAGTATATTATTCACGGTCTGCCGGTAATGGATATTGTATCTCATGCACTCTTTGGGTTTGTGTCCCCAGTTGAGTAAGATTCGTTTTCCCGTTGTGGATTCGAATGTCCATCCTGTAAGTCGATTTGCTTTTTCAAGCCCTCCTTTCGGATGATGAGTGTTTTGGCATATATACCAATTCACGTCTTTGGTTAGTCACCTATTATATACTTCGGTATCTCTTGTGTCTTTTCCTTTCGAGTATATTATTCACGGTCTGCCGGTAATGAATAATATGTCTCATGCACTCTTGGATTAATCTCTTGATTGTTTTCTCCAGTCGAGTAAGATTCATATTCCTTGTGGAATTGAATATCCATCCTATAAACAAGTCTGCTGTTCTAGCTTTCTTCAGGGTGATGAGTGTTTTGGAACACAAACCAATTCACGATTTCGGATCTTATCCTATAAACAACCTACAACCCGGTTCAGGATAATCTTCCATGTGAGTATTCTATCCACGTTCTGACGGTAATGGATATTATATCTCGTTCACTCTTGGGTCAATCTTTTGATTGTTTTCTCCGCAGAGTAAGTTTCGTATTCCTTGTGGAATCGAATATCCGTCCTATAAACAAGTCTGCTGTTCTAGCTTTCTTCAGGATGATGAGTGTTTTGGAACACAAACCAATTCACGATTTCGGATCTTATCCTACAAACAACCTACAACCCGGTTCAGGATAACTTTCCATGCGAGTACATTATCTACATTTTGACGGCTATAGATAATATATCTCATGCACTCTTTTGTCGAACACTTTGTTTGTTTCTCCAACTGAGTAAGATTTGCATTCTTTACAGAATCAAATATCCATCCTATAAACAAGTTTGCTTTCGCTCTCTTCAGGATGATGAGTGTTTTGGAGCACACACCAATTCACGTCTTTGGTCGGTCACCTTTTACATACCTACAACCCGGTATCCTTGGTTTCCTTCCTTTCTGCTCCCTATTATGACCTCGGTCCCTTGTGGAGTCAGATTTTCCTGAGTTCATGTACCTTTTCCAGGTCTTTCTCAGATGTTGGATGATTGATATCTCTCACCCTTATACCGGTCTTAGATATTCATTCTATCCTGAGCTTGTTACCCTTATACCGGTAACACCTCATTCTTTGGTGCTTCCCCCCAGTGGAACTTCTGGTTGCTTCTCCCCCACGAGTCAGCTTGTGTCTTTCCAATGGATTTATTTTCCTTTGGAGTTCTTTCCCCCAGTGTGAGTCCTTCACTCCCCAGTGAGGTCTCCAGTCTGATTTCTGTATTCCCTAATCAGAGTCGTGTATTGTTCACGCTATGTCAGTTTTTACTATCCCCAACTAAAGTCTTGTCAGAGTCTCTGTTCCTGGTGAGTGTACTACTCCGATGGATCGTCTTTTCTTCTGTGTGAACCATATTCCCCACAGAATTTTTGTCTTTTGCATACATACATTTGCATCATGAGGTCTCTTAGGGACCAAAATTTGTCTCATTACTGTTATTTAAGCCCATTCTACCGCGTCAAGATGAAGATTTCTAAACTTCACTTCTCCGGCTAGAATGACCTTAAATAAGGGCATCTGTAAGACCCCAATTTTGGCCCTAAGATCCCTCATGGCCCATACCATATCATATCATGGCCTCAAGGATCATTGCATGCCCTAGCTTCCCTCCTAGTGGGTGGGTCACGTTGTGAGTGTGGTTCTTGATCACCAAGCATGTCTTGCATCTGTATATCATTGCTTTTCATATGTTTACTAACCAAAAGTACAAAAATATTGTCATCTAACCATGTTACTTGCAGCTGAAGCAATCATCAGTCAAACAGTCAAATCAGCCATTAAACAATGGATGGTGGCCATTCTTGAAGAATTTGGGCACCATGATCAATCATCAAGAGTTCATATGAGTTATGACATCATTTTGGATCAAGATATCAAGTGGTAGGGGCTTGGAATTCATCAGAACATGGTTCAGTCAAGCAAAACCCTAGTGAAGTCAAGCAAAGTCAACTGTTGGTCAACTGTGCATTTAATCAGTGATTTGATGGTGGGAATTGGTCTGGGAGGTCTCATTCATGTCCATATAAGCTTCATATATCATGTCAAGCATCCACAGTGAAGAAAATAAAGTCAGACAAGAAATTTCCCAAAATAGAAAGTTGACCTGTAATTGGAATTTGCCAAAAATGGAAACTTCTTGATCCTAAACTTACATCATGATACAAGCTTCAAATGAATTTTTGCCCAACATGAAAGTTGAAGATCTTGTTCTCCCATTTCCAAAAAGTCCAAGAACACTCAATTCCCATGTATGGTTGGCAAGTTATGATCAAAACATTCTCAAAAAGTTTTGAACTTCAAAAGGCCATATCTCTCAAACCATTTGGCCAAATTGGGTGGGGTTTTTTGCAACAAGTCACATTTGATCCCCTCTTTCCAAAAATGTCATCATCATTCACCAAAACATTACAAATCAAAATGGCATTTTTGAACTAGCATGATTTAATTTCAAGAGAGGTGAAAAAGTGAATCTTCAAATTAACCACTTCCAACCAATTCTACCAGTCAAATAAGTTCTGAAATGATGTTTAAGACATGTTTGAGGCCCATTTCGTGCAGACTCATACACCTCATGCAAGCTTGGTTGTTTTTTAGCAATTTTGTCATTTTAACCAAATTTGAATTACCACTTGAACTAATGATACTTAGCATGCTAAACAGCAGTATATATGTTCATTTTCGGCCAAAAGAAACCCTAGCAGCGATTCTACACAAACAAAAATTGCCATTTCTCTCATTTCACCATTTCCTTCATTTTGGATTTTCGACCAAAAATAGCAAAGACCTTGAGCTGGCTTTGGTTGCTTCATCACCTACCATCATCTTTGAGTCCATTTCAAGCCTGATTCCTCAGCTGTAACATCATTTTCACAACTGTTGCATCAAGAACTCATCAATGGCAGTTCAAGTTTGAGGTCACTTCAAGGATAGCTGAGCCAAAGTCTTCCTTCCATCCATCATTTAAAGCATTGCTGGACATCTGTTTCGAGCCAAAAGAACCAAACAGCACTTGAATCTTCATTGCACTTCAATCTGGTAAGGTTTTCGACTCTCACCATTTTCAAAACTATAACATGCTTATGATAGGTCTCCTTGCCATGGTTATAATGAACTTTGAATTAGTGAAAATGGTTGCCTGTGCTGAAAGAAATCTAGTTTTAAAGTTTGATGTTCACTTTTGTTTTTGCTCGATTCATGATATTTGGCTTGATTTAATGGAAATAGAGTTTAGATTATGCATGAGTGTTGTTTGCTGGTCACGACGATGTGCTCAATTTGATTTTCTGGGCACATAATTTTTTTCGTTTTCTTGAGGATGAAGATGATACACTGTTGCTTGCAAACCCTAGTTCTTCATGCCATTTCCCAGAACTTGTTTTCACGTTGCATGCTGTTTCCCCTGTTACATTAGCCTGGCCAATCACAACATTTCCTTCTCATGTATCATACGCCGCGTTTCATTAACCGGTTCCAATAATTACAAAATTGCCACCATGCCCAATTTAACCATTAAACCATGTTTTATTTCATTTATTTCTTCACTATTCATTTCAATTTTGTGCTCATCTTACAAAAATCATAGCTCATTCATTTTTGATCCAAAATTCATGAGAATTTTTGCATTTCGTTCATCTGGATCTCTAGTATTTAATCATGTATTTTCCAGAATTTTTGCATGAGTAGATTTTAAATGATGCTAGGCTTTATGGCATGTGCTCATTTTTTGTACACTTTGCCAAAACATTTGTGAAATGGTGATGCTTTATCCAATGGCTTCCAAATTGTTTTTGCTTAAACTAGACACATTCATGGTGATTTTGGTGTAGAGTTTATGAATTTATCATTTCTGGTTTGAGAGTTATGATTTTTTGAATTAGGGTGTGACAATTTGTGTCACACCATTGATGTGCAACTTCATGATTTTCTTTACCATGCTTCTTGACCTCAAATTGCTTTGAATTTTTGCATGATTGAACTTATGTATGTCTAGTTTACATGTGATTTTTCTTGGAATTGTTTGTGGCATTTCCCATTTGTTTGAGATTTTTCTCCCCTGTTTGGTCGTATGTTGACTTTCTGTGACACATCATGCCATATGCTTTGTGAAATTCTCATACTTAATTGGATGAACTTGAAATTTGACATGTGATTAGTAGACATCTTAAGCTTTGTCATGGTGTTGATCCCATTCATTTCTCATATGTTATCACTGATTTATGATTTTTTGAAGTTGATACATGTTTGGTTGACTTCTTTGAGCATGCTTAAACTTGCCTTGCCTTTCTGATTTTCATTGACCAACTTCCCTTGATCCAAATGAGCTGAAATTTGATATGCATATCATGCTATGGATTATGTTTGATCATGATTTATTTGATAATTTTTTTTAAATGTTTGAGATTGGTTTTGAGCTAAGTCTTGCTGTTGACTTCTATGAGCTTCTATATGCCATGCCTTGACTTCTTTTGCTTATGAAATCATGATGATGAATGATATGAATGTGGGACCAATTGAGTTTGCTTCTTGATTGTTTAAACTTGATTTTGGTTGAATTTCATTTGCTGTTTTGACTTTCTCATCCCTTTTTGACCCTAGGCTTGTCCTAGTGGTCCTGTTGCTCATGTTTGAGTTCATGTTTTCAGGTTAAGCAACAAATGCTTCAAAGAGAACAATACAAATTGTTTGAGCTTGATTGTTTATCATGACTAACTTGCTTGTTTTGTAGGTCGCTTGGCTCACATGCCTTGAGCCTTGTGCATTGCACATTTAACTGATTTGTGTTAACTGTTGATTTCTATCTCCTTTTGATTTAAACTTTGAGTTGTGTACTGATTCTGTTTGACTATTTCAGGTACCTTTAGTTGCTTAGTTCTTTAAGAACTTGCTTTTCTTTGCTTTAATAGCAATTTGCATTGAGGTATAATCCCTTTTCTTCATGTAGTCTGGAAGACCTGGCCTGTTACTTGGCCAGGCAACTGTCTGAAGTCCTCCTTAAGAGGCAATGCTTGTGTGTGTTTACATTTGTCCCAAGCAGGAAAAGTCCTTTTAATAAGGCAATTGGTAGATCAAAGAGATAAGCAATCTATCTCCTACTATTCTGTGAGTCTTCTCCTTGCTCCCATTACATGGTTGTAGCATTGAGATCCAAACCTAAGATCTATAGAGTCTAATATGTGGAGAGAGTTCCTACTTTCTGAACTCCCACACCTTCTGATATTCAAATGCTCTCCCTGACCAGGGATAAGAGCAATGAGGCACGCCCCTCATATCCTCTCATCTGCTTCACCTTATCCCCTCAATGGCAAGGTTAAGAGCACCATTAACCTATTCCAGTTGGCTTCAATGCCTAACCCTTTGTATGAGCCTCATTGTGTGGTTATAGTGTGTGCTGAATGACTTCATTGATTGATTGCTTACTTCATATACACATGTTTGCTTGCATGCTTTGTGCACTCATCATCATTTATTGCTCATTAATGCATAACCATCTCATTTGTCCTTATGACTTATCATTGTTGTTTACCCATTGAGGACAATTGTAAGACCATCCATTGGCCATTGCTCCTAGGATATGGAAGTGAGTATAAGACCATCACATTGGCCACTCATCTTATCTTTGCTTGATGCATTTGTTTGTTGTATGTGAGGATGCAACTGTAAGTCCCTGCAAGTTGGCATTTGCTTTCCTATGATCATATGTTGGATATTGGTATAAGTCCAGACAGATTGGCATCCGGTATCCAAGTTTCATTTTTTTAGGAGATTAGTATAAGTCCATTGAGTGGCCTCTGATATCCATTTCTGTTTAGGAGATTGGTGTAAATCCATCTATTGGTATCCGGTATCCGCTTTTGTTTGTGAGATTGGAGTAAGACCATTGAGTGGCATCCGGTATCATTTGTTTGCTTACATTATTATTATCCATTGCTTATTCCAAAGGACACACTTGAATCATCTTCTATATGATCTCAAGAGGTGAACCTTCTAAGAAGTTTTACAATCCATCCTCATCCATGTATCCCCATTATGTCCTAAACCTTTTCACACCTTACTTTCAAACTTGAGATAGATATTGTGCAAACATCTTCATGTTTTCAAACTAAAAACCTGGACCCCAAGTCCTAGACTTTTTTTCAAAATCCATTTCATAATACTTCTTTGAATTAATCTTAACCATACTTTGACTCTACTTTCATGAATACTCATAATCAATTAACTTCACCCATTCAATTGTTTTGTGGCTTTGTCCATTCTTGCTAAGTTTTCACACATGAGCTATAGGTTTGATTTATCTTAGTTGGTTGATGTCAATCTCACCTATTTTGTCCTTAGTTGATTGAATTGTAAGTCTTCCTTGCTTATTATAGGGTTAACCCCTCACTAGCAAGTTGAAGCTGTTCTCACATGGTGGACTTGTTGTTTGTATAAGGTTGAGTTTTCTCCCGTGGATAACGTAAGACCTCAGGGCTTGTGTTTAAAATTGAATCCACTAACTTTTGGAAGTTTTTAGCCGAACTACGGCGTTTTGATCCTTACCTTTGATGGGAGGTACGTAGGCAACGGGTTCATCCGTTCAAACCCAATAAAAATTGTATATTCTTTTCTCATCATCCCAATCATGTTTGCACAATACTTATGTCATAACAAATAACAATTTTATACAACAAGTGTGAAAAGGGCTCCCTAGGAGTACCTAGGACGTAGTGGGTGCCTAACACCTTCCCATTGCGTAATTTACCCCTTACCCAGACTCTCTGATCTTTTTATTAGTTTTCTACGTGTAAAACTTCTTAGGCTTTTGTTCGCTTTTTAGCCAGTCCTTTGGATAAATAAAAGTGCGGTGGCGACTCGAAATTCATTGTATACCTTGCTTATGATTTAATCGATAGATCATATAGCGACGAATACACCGCTACAGAAAAGTGGCGACTCCACTGGGGAAAATTGATCCTTGGTGGTACTGCCTACTTTTCACCCTTGTTGTGCTATATTATTATTTGTTATATGACATATTTTTGTACAATTTGGGATGACTGTATTGATTGTAATGTTTGAATTGCTTGATATACAATTGCTGTTTGCTTTGGTGATCTGTGAGATGAGTTCTATACCCGAACTCGAGTGCACTCTAGGATAGGAGGATGGCATAGTCTTGTCGATTGGTGTGGAGTATTCCTTAGCCAGTTGACTTGCGAGCCCATTCACTTGGTGGAGGTCATGTTGGACTAATAATGTCACACAAGTTATTTGTGGATAGGCATTATTCTTTCAATCATGTTCCGCAGAAGCCAAGGACCTTAGTTTACCAAACCCATCTTGGCCTATTTCTTAGGAACGTAGTGCGGAGGTCGTTCAGATGTCAGTTCTGATACGATTGTTACGCGATACTACACTCATAAGAGTTTCTCTTGAGAATATTCTTGGAATACGAGTATTCGTTCCTCCGATAATATTCGAAAGATGGAACGATGATTATGGGAACCTCTGATAGAACATGTCTGGCAGGTTTAAACCCTAGTACACTCCCTTTGGGTGGTCCTTAACCGAGACTCCATGCTCGTGACTCTCAACAAACCCGTGATTCGTGGTTGAGTCGTTCAGACACCCTTAATATCAATGGAACCCGGATCAGGTGTAAAACCTAAAATCCACCAAAGCGGCTGGTTGATATTAAGGATGTTCGAGCCGGTTCATGTACCGTTAATATCAATGGAACTTGGGTGTCGATAAGGTGTAAACCTAAATCCACCAAAATGGATGATTGATATTAGGGATACAATGAGCTTTCCCATGACCTTTGTTTGGTGTGACTTGCTTGATCCTTGAGTGTGATTGTTGCATTCATACATTCATGCATTCATCTACATCCATATCATCAGAAAAAAGAAAATTTTCAAGGAACTTAAAGGAGTTTATTTGCAAAAATTCTCAAACATGAAAAAACCGAAAAAAATTTCACCTGATATATCTGATGAGATATTCTCATATATGATCAAAATGCTTAAATATTTCAAAGTTTGCAAATAAAACCCTCGAGTTCCTTTGATATAAAAACAAGCATATGCACAAACACTTCATGCATCATTTGCATAAGCGGGTGTTTTGTTCCGGTCTCCCATCCAGTGGTCCGACCCTGCGATCTTCATTTATTTTGAAGACGCACGTTGCCGGTACTATACCAAAGCCATCTCTGCCAGATTGATGGATCATCCTGAGCAAGAGAATTGTGAACTCAGAGAGATATTTTGCCAGACTAAGTACTGTTGATGGATTTATTCCTGGTTAATAGATCCCGAGCTGGCATTGGCTGCTGTTCTGGGGCATGTAATGAGCAAGGTCTGTTCACAAGTGGAGGATTCATCCATGATGATCAACCCGAAGAAGAGGCTGCTGCTATCTTGGAAGAGGATGTAGAGGACCTGAACAATTTCATCATTCCTGGTGGTGTCTGCCACAATTGGGTCGCTGTGGATGTTCTTACGGTCATTCATAAGTCAGCGTGATTTATTCACTTTGTTCAAAACCCTTCTCCCATGCCAAAAGGAGAAGTGATGACATTGTTGGCAGCATTTAAATGCAATGATGTTTTCATTCAATTAATGCATTGTTAAACATTTGTTTTTCCATTTGTTTTCACTTTTTGCTTTTGCATGAAATCAGTGATCACAAAAAACCCTGAAAAACAATAAAACAACATTTTTCATCTGCATAAATGATTTGCTTGTTTAAACACAAAAGCTTTTCATTATCCAGAATCATTATGCAGGGATTTCTAAACCCATTGAACATAATGATCCAACGCCATCTCCCAATCTTGAATTCCTTGTATTTGAGGCAGAGGAAGATGATGTTAAAGGGGATTCCTGATGAGATTTCCTATCCTTCTTGGGCACCAAAGGAAGCTCATTCAGCTGTATCATGAGAATCAGCAAAACAGTCAAACTGGGGCATTGCAAATGCAAAAAAAAAACAAAAAAAAAAAACAAAAAAAAAAAAAACAAAAAAAAAAACAAAAAAAAAGGGAAAAAAAAGATGAAAAAATCAAAAATCAGGAAAAAAATTTCAAAATTTTTCCAAAAGAAAAAGAAAAAAAGTATACCCTCAAGTCCCTAGTTGACTGATGCTGAATGGGTTCAGAGTCGTTATGACCAGTTGAATTTGATTGAAGAGAAGCGGTTAACTGCCATGTGTCATGGTCAGTTATATCAGCAAAGAATGAAGAAAGCATTCGATAAGAAGGTCAAGCCTCGTGTGTTCCGAGAAGGTGACCTCGTGCTCAAGAAAGTTTTGTCTTTCGCGCCCGATTCCAGGGGCAAGTGGACTCCAAACTACGAGGGTCCATATGTTGTTACGAGAGCCTTTTCAGGCGGAGCTTTAATGCTTACAACAATGGATGGGGAGGATTTCACTCGTCCTGTTAATTCAGATGCAGTCAAGAGATACTTTGCCTAAAAAAAAAGTATATGCAAATGAAAAAAAACAGAATAGCTCGCTAAGTTGAAAACCCGAAAGGGCGGCTTAGGCAAAAAATGAGCGTCTCGGTGGAGAACCCGCAAGGGTAATTCAGGCAAAAATTAGAGACTTGAAAAAAGAGAATATTTGCATCCCGCTAGATTGAGTACCTCACCGTGGGGCAATCTAGGCAAAAATTAGGGATTTGGCAAGTGACTGCATCCTGACAAGACTTTCTGTTCACCAGTCGTCATTTCGTCAGAAGATTCTCGATTCGTCGTCAACCGAGGCTTCAGATACATCGAGATTCAAATTGGTAGAGAAAGGATCATTATGTTCAATGTAGCCCTCTTCCAATATATATCACTGATTTCAAATTTGTACAGATCTATGGGGTCTTGCCATTTGCAGGCTACCATTCCATCAAGTCAATTTGAGCTTTTTATCCAATTATTTGCACTCTTATTTGTTTCAATTCAACAAATGTTTTGCATGTTTTAAATTGATAAAATGTCATTGTTTTAAACAAATCAAATTTTTCAAAATTTGCTGTTTTAAACAAAGTGAATATTCACAAGGTTGAAAGGATACTCAAGAATATCTTAGTGCTCTCCCGAGGGTGGCATGATCTCCAACAGGTAAGACATTTGTTCATATTCCTGGTTTGGTTGTATCTTCTTTCTTCAGATCTTTGTTGAGGTTGTTCCTCAAACAAAATTGTTGTTGGGGTTGTCCCCAGTATAGCCGCAAGCAGAGTGTTGTTGAAGACTTCGTTTTCTCCAGCAGCAGTTTTCCCCAGCATGGGTGTTTCCTTGTGAGTTTCGGCGGTTGATGGTTTGTCATCTTGGTGCCCCGTCACTTTCTCCAGTGGGTCGACATTCCCAAACTTTATTTGTCTCCGCAGCACAGTCACGAGTAGAGCTGTTGTAGATATCCCCATCGGATTCGCGAGCAGAGTTGTTGTCACTCTTCCCAGTGCAGTTGCCAGCAGAGTTGTCTGTCTCCTCAGCACGATCGCTTTTTTTTTAAAAGACTCGGTAAGTCAGCGGTTGATACCCGGTACTTTACCTTTTCCCCGGCGAAGTCGTCTGCGGAATTGTTGCTATCTCTCCATCAGAGTTTCTCTCTTCAACAGAGCAGGATTTATTTTCCTATTCAGTGGTTGATTGGGTTGATATCCCAGTATATTGCATCCATCTTTTCCTCAGCGTAGTCTGCAGAGCGTTTGTTGTGGCAGTTTTGCCTGTTGAATACTCCTTCAATCCCCAGTATGGTCGGATGATGGCTCTAGCATCCCGAGAATGGATTGATTTCCTGACTGTTTGTGATCCCCAGTAGAGTGGCTTATATTGCAGAATCTACTTGTTGTGATCAGTTTGCTATGTGTATTCTCCCCAAGTAGAGTGGTTTGTTGCAGAATCTACTTGTGCGGTACATTCTCCCTCAGTGGGTTGTTCCCCAGCGGAGTTATGTGGAGTTGCTTCTACAGCAGTTCGTGCTTGTGCAATGCACCTTTTGTTTCTCAGTTAACACTGGGATCCCCTGCAGATATATTGGATTTTCTCTTGTTCCCCGACAGATTCGTCTTGGTGGCTGTCTTTGCCCGTTGTGACTTTCTGTACCCTGATTGGGTTGTTTCCTGATATCTCTGACCCTCTGCTTCTTCAGCAGTACCCGCAGATCTTTGCTTTACAGCATGTAGATCTCTGCAGATTGACTTTCCAGTTGGTTTTCCCCTGGAAGTATAATACCGGGCGTTTGATTCCTGAACCTGTTGTGTTAGAACTGTCTGTTTTGTCAGCATTCATCAAACATAAATCACACATATTCATGCATATTCATAAAACATTCAGATATTCATGTTGCATTTCTTGCCATATATCTTTTGTTTGTCGTGTCTCCTGCAACGGGCGATACAGATCTTCTTTATGGATCTTCCCAAAGCAGATGTCGGGTGTTATAAATCTCTCCATATAGAGTCAGCCCCATAAGCAGAAAATGTTGTCTTTCTTTCTGCAGTTCCCCACTGAGATATATCCTCGTGGATGACGGTTTCTTCCGTTTCCTCCCAACACATATATTGGGATGGATTTTCCTATTTGAGTTACATCCTCATTAGGACATGTCTTGATTCAGTCTGTCTTTTTCGGATTATTCCCGAATTGGCTATTTGTCAAAAGTCTTGTGCTTCCCGGTGGGTTGTTCCCCAGCGGAATTTTTCGGGCCTCTACCCTCATACCGGTAGTTATAAGTCCTATTTTTCCTGGCTTCTTGGCAGAATTTGTGGTTATACACCTTTTTATTCCCCAGCCAGATTTGTTGGTTTTCTACCTAACAATCGGTAGTTGTAAATCCTACTTTCCTGCTCTCCAGCAGTTTGTGGTTTGTTATAAACCCTATTTTGGTTTCCCGTGCGGATTTGTGATTTGTTCTATCCCCACGCGGAGTTGTTGGTTTTCTACCCCGTATTCGGTAGATGTAAACCCTAAATTTGTGGTTATCTCCACCTAGTTCTTGATGTTGAGTTTCCTTTGCTCGGATAAGTTGCTCAGATAAGCACTTATATCCCTAGCGAATCTTTTGTGGATAATTGTCGTATGCTAGCAATTTTATCCCCAGTGGGTCCTTTCACCTTTTGTCAGTGATTGCGTTCCCCGAATAGTTGATTGTCATCATTATATCCCCAGCCTGTTGTTGTGGATAATTGCTGTTTATGCAATTCATCCCTGGATCATTGATTTTCACCAGTGAGTCCTCAGCAGATCGCCTTTCATTTACCCTTTTGTTGGTAATGTCTGTTGCTCCCCTTGATTGGTCATCATTATATACCTAGTTTGGTATCCCGATGCCTTTCTTTTCGGTTGATTTATCCTTTATTAACCCAGTAACCGGTTGTGGATAATCTTCCATGCGAGTATGTTATTCACGGTCTGCCGGTAATGAATAATATATCTCATGCACTCTTCAGTCGAAGCCTTTTGTGTTTTCTTTGTTGAGTAAGATTCGTTATTTCCCTTTGTGGAATCGAATATTTCTTTGTTGTCGGATAATTGTCGGATACTTGCAATTTATCCCTTTGAGTTGTCTTTCGTTTACCCGGATGCTTGGTATCGATTGTCTCTCTTTTTGGTTAGTCACCTATTATATACTTCGGTATCTCTGGTGTCTTTTCCTTTCAAGTATATTATTCACGGTCTGCCGGTAATGAATAATATGTCTCATGCGCTCTTTAGTTGGAATCCTTTGTTGATTTTCCCCAGCTGAGCAAGATTCGTATTCTTTGTAGAATCGAATATCCATCCTTTAACCAGTTTGTGTTCGGATGATGAGTGTTTTGGCATATATACCAATTCATGTTTTCGGTAGATCACCTATTATATACCCAGTAACCGGTATCTCTGGTGTTTCTTACCATGCGAGTTTATTATCTACGTTCTGACGGTAATAGATAATATATCTCATGCGAGTATATTATTCACGGTCTGCCGGTAATGGATATTGTATCTCATGCACTCTTTGGGTTTGTGTCCCCAGTTGAGTAAGATTCGTTTTCCCGTTGTGGATTCGAATGTCCATCCTGTAAGTCGATTTGCTTTTTCAAGCCCTCCTTTCGGATGATGAGTGTTTTGGCATATATACCAATTCACGTCTTTGGTTAGTCACCTATTATATACTTCGGTATCTCTTGTGTCTTTTCCTTTCGAGTATATTATTCACGGTCTGCCGGTAATGAATAATATGTCTCATGCACTCTTGGATTAATCTCTTGATTGTTTTCTCCAGTCGAGTAAGATTCATATTCCTTGTGGAATTGAATATCCATCCTATAAACAAGTCTGCTGTTCTAGCTTTCTTCAGGGTGATGAGTGTTTTGGAACACAAACCAATTCACGATTTCGGATCTTATCCTATAAACAACCTACAACCCGGTTCAGGATAATCTTCCATGTGAGTATTCTATCCACGTTCTGACGGTAATGGATATTATATCTCGTTCACTCTTGGGTCAATCTTTTGATTGTTTTCTCCGCAGAGTAAGTTTCGTATTCCTTGTGGAATCGAATATCCGTCCTATAAACAAGTCTGCTGTTCTAGCTTTCTTCAGGATGATGAGTGTTTTGGAACACAAACCAATTCACGATTTCGGATCTTATCCTACAAACAACCTACAACCCGGTTCAGGATAAGTTTCCATGCGAGTACATTATCTACGTTTTGACGGCTATAGATAATATATCTCATGCACTCTTTTGTCGAACACTTTGTTTGTTTCTCCAACTGAGTAAGATTTGCATTCTTTACAGAATCAAATATCCATCCTATAAACAAGTTTGCTTTCGCTCTCTTCAGGATGATGAGTGTTTTGGAGCACACACCAATTCACGTCTTTGGTCGGTCACCTTTTACATACCTACAACCCGGTATCCTTGGTTTCCTTCCTTTCTGCTCCCTATTATGACCTGGGTCCCTTGTGGAGTCAGATTTTCCTGAGTTCATGTACCTTTTCCAGGTCTTTCTCAGATGTTGGATGATTGATATCTCTCACCCTTATACCGGTCTTAGATATTCATTCTATCCTGAGCTTGTTACCCTTATACCGGTAACACCTCATTCTTTGGTGCTTCCCCCCAGTGGAACTTCTGGTTGCTTCTCCCCCACGAGTCAGCTTGTGTCTTTCCAATGGATTTATTTTCCTTTGGAGTTCTTTCCCCCAGTGTGAGTCCTTCACTCCCCAGTGAGGTCTCCAGTCTGATTTCTGTATTCCCTAATCAGAGTCGTGTATTGTTCACGCTGTGTCAGTTTTTACTATCCCCAACTAAAGTCTTGTCAGAGTCTCTGTTCCTGGTGAGTGTACTACTCCGATGGATCGTCTTTTCTTCTGTGTGAACCATATTCCCCACAGAATTTTTGTCTTTTGCATACATACATTGGCATCATGAGGTCTCTTAGGGACCAAAATTTGTCTCATTACTGTTATTTAAGCCCATTCTACCGCGTCAAGATGAAGATTTCTAAACTTCACTTCTCCGGCTAGAATGACCTTAAATAGGGGCATCTGTAAGACCCCAATTTTGGCCCTAAGATCCCTCATGGCCCATACCATATCATATCATGGCCTCAAGGATCATTGCATGCCCTAGCTTCCCTCCTAGTGGGTGGGTCACCTTGTGAGTGTGGTTCTTGATCACCAAGCATGTCTTGCATCTGTATATCATTGCTTTTCATATGTTTACTAACCAAAAGTACAAAAATATTGTCATCTAACCATGTTACTTGCAGCTGAAGCAATCATCAGTCAAACAGTCAAATCAGCCATTAAACAGTGGATGGTGGCCATTCTTGAAGAATTTGGGCACCATGATCAATCATCAAGAGTTCATATGAGTTATGACATCATTTTGGATCAAGATATCAAGTGGTAGGGGCTTGGAATTCATCAGAACATGGTTCAGTCAAGCAAAACCCTAGCGAAGTCAAGCAAAGTCAACTGTTGGTCAACTGTGCATTTAATCAGTGATTTGATGGTGGGAATTGGTCTGGGAGGTCTCATTCATGTCCATATAAGCTTCATATATCATGTCAAGCATCCACAGTGAAGAAAATAAAGTCAGACAAGAAATTTCCCAAAATAGAAAGTTGACCTGTAATTGGAATTTGCCAAAAATGGAAACTTCTTGATCCTAAACTTACATCATAATACAAGCTTCAAATGAATTTTTGCCCAACATGAAAGTTGAAGATCTTGTTCTCCCATTTCCAAAAAGTCCAAGAACACTCAATTCCCATGTATGGTTGGCAAGTTATGATCAAAACATTCTCAAAAAGTTTTGAACTTCAAAAGGCCATATCTCTCAAACCATTTGGCCAAATTGGGTGGGGTTTTTTGCAACAAGTCACATTTGATCCCCTCTTTCCAAAAGTGTCATCATCATTCACCAAAACATTACAAATCAAAATGGCATTTTTGAACTAGCATGATTTAATTTCAAGAGAGGTGAAAAAGTGAATCTTCAAATTAACCACTTCCAACCAATTCTACCAGTCAAATAAGTTCTGAAATGATGTTTAAGACATGTTTGAGGCCCATTTCGTGCAGACTCATACACCTCATGCAAGCTTGGTTGTTTTTTAGCAATTTTGTCATTTTAACCAAATTTTAATTACCACTTGAACTAATGATACTTAGCATGCTAAACAGCAGTATATATGTTCATTTTCGGCCAAAAGAAACCCTAGCAGCGATTCTACACAAACAGAAATTGCCATTTCTCTCATTTCACCATTTCCTTCATTTTGGATTTTCGACCAAAAATTGCAAAGACCTTGAGCTGGCTTTGGTTGCTTCATCATCTACCATCATCTTTGAGTCCATTTCAAGCCTGATTCCTCAGCTGTAACATCATCTTCACAACTGTTGCATCAAGAACTCATCAATGGCAGTTCAAGTTTGAGGTCATTTCAAGGATAGCTGAGCCAAAGTCTTCCTTCCATCCATCATTTAAAGCATTGCTGGACATCTGTTTCGAGACAAAAGAACCAAACAGCACTTGAATCTTCATTGCACTTCAATCTGGTAAGGTTTTCGACTCTCACCATTTTCAAAACTATAACATGCTTATGATAGGTCTCCTTGCCATGGTTATAATGAACTTTGAATTAGTGAAAATGGTTGCCTGTGCTGAAAGAAATCTAGTTTTAAAGTTTGATGTTCACTTTTGTTTTTGCTCGATTCATGATATTTGGCTTGATTTAATGGAAATAGAGTTTAGATTATGCATGAGTGTTGTTCGCTGGTCACGGCGATGTGCTCAATTTGATTTTCTGGGCACATAATTTTTTTCGTTTTCTTGAGGATGAAGATGATACACTGTTGCTTGCAAACCCTAGTTCTTCATGCCATTTCCCAGAACTTGTTTTCACGTTGCATGCTGTTTCCCCTGTTACATTAGCCTGGCCAATCACAACATTTCCTTCTCATGTATCATACGCCGCGTTTCATTAACCGGTTCCAATAATTACAAAATTGCCACCATGCCCAATTTAACCATTAAACCATGTTTTATTTCATTTATTTCTTCACTATTCATTTCAATTTTGTGCTCATCTTACAAAAATCATAGCTCATTCATTTTTGATCCAAAATTCATGAGAATTTTTGCATTTCGTTCATCTGGATCTCTAGTATTTAATCATGTATTTTCCAGAATTTTTGCATGAGTAGATTTTAAATGATGCTAGGGTTTATGGCATGTGCTCATTTTTTGTACACTTTGCCAAAACATTTGTGAAATGATGATGCTTTATCCAATGGCTTCCAAATTTTTTTTTGCTTAAACTAGACACATTCATGGTGATTTTGGTGTAGAGTTTATGAATTTATCATTTCTGGTTTGAGAGTTATGATTTTTTGAATTAGGGTGTGACAATTTGTGTCACACCATTGATGTGCAACTTCATGATTTTCTTTACCATGCTTCTTGACCTCAAATTGCTTTGAATTTTTGCATGATTGAACTTACGTATGTCTAGTTTACATGTGATTTTTCCTGGAATTGTTTGTGGCATTTCCCATTTGTTTGAGATTTTTCTCCCCTGTTTGGTCGTATGTTGACTTTCTGTGACACATCATGCCATATGCTTTGTGAAATTCTCATACTTAATTGGATGAACTTGAAATTTGACATGCGATTAGTAGACATCTTAAGCTTTGTCATGGTGTTGATCCCATTCATTTCTCATATGTTATCACTGATTTATGATTTTTTGAAGTTGATACATGTTTGGTTGACTTCTTTGAGCATGCTTAAACTGGCCTTGCCTTTCTGATTTTCATTGACCAACTTCCCTTGATCCAAATGAGCTGAAATTTGATATGCATATCATGCTATGGATTATGTTTGATCATGATTTATTTGATAATTTGTTTGAAATGTTTGAGATTGGTTTTGAGCTATGTCTTGCTGTTGACTTCTATGAGCTTCTATATGCCATGCCTTGACTTCTTTTGCTTATGAAATCATGATGATGAATGATATGAATGTGGGACCAATTGAGTTTGCTTCTTGATTGTTTAAACTTGATTTTGGTTGAATTTCATTTGCTGTTTTGACTTTCTCATCCCTTTTTGACCCTAGGCTTGTCCTAGTGGTCCTGTTGCTCATGTTTGAGTTCATGTTTTCAGGTTAAGCAACAAATGCTTCAAAGAGAACAATACAAATTGTTTGAGCTTGATTGTTTATCATGACTAACTTGCTTGTTTTGTAGGTCGCTTGGCTCACATGCCTTGAGCCTTGTGCATTGCACATTTAACTGATTTGTGTTAACTGTTGATTTCTATCTCCTTTTGATTTAAACTTTGAGTTGTGTACTGATACTTTTTGACTATTTCAGGTACCTTTAGTTGTTTAGTTCTTTAAGAACTTGCTTTGCTTTGCTTTAATAGCAATTTGCATTGAGGTATAATCCCTTTTCTTCATGTAGTCTGGAAGACCTGGCCTGTTACTTGGCCAGGCAACTGTCTGAAGTCCTCCTTAAGAGGCAATGCTTGTGTGTGTTTACATTTGTCCCAAGCAGGAAAAGTCCTTTTAATAAGGCAATTGGTAGATCAAAGAGATAAGCAATCTATCTCCTACTATTCTGTGAGTCTTCTCCTTGCTCCCATTACATGGTTGTAGCATTGAGATCCAAACCTAAGATCTATAGAGTCTAATATGTGGAGAGAGTTCCTACTTTCTGAACTCCCACACCTTCTAATATTCAAATGCTCTCCCTGACCAGGGATAAGAGCAATGAGGCACGCCCCTCATATCCTCTCATCTGCTTCACCTTAGCCCCTCAATGGCAAGGTTAAGAGCACCATTAACCTATTCCAGTTGGCTTCAATGCCTAACCCTTTGTATGAGCCTCATTGTGTAGTTATAGTGTGTGCTGAATGACTTCATTGAAGTATTGCTTACTTCATATACACATGTTTGCTTGCATGCTTTGTGCGCTCATCATCATTTATTGCTCATTAATGCATAACCATCTCATTTGTCCTTATGACTTATCATCGTTGTTTACCCATTGAGGACAATTGTAAGACCATCCATTGGCCATTGCTCCTAGGATATGGAAGTGAGTATAAGACCATCACATTGGCCACTCATCTTATCTTTGCTTGATGCATTTGTTTGTTGTATGTGAGGATGCAACTGTAAGTCCCTGCAAGTTGGCATTTGCTTTCCTATGATCATATGTTGGATATTGGTATAAGTCCAGACAGATTGGCATCCGGTATCCAAGTTTCATTTTTTTAGGAGATTAGTATAAGTCCATTGAGTGGCCTCTGATATCCATTTCTGTTTAGGAGATTGGTGTAAATCCATCTATTGGTATCCGGTATCCGCTTTTGTTTGTGAGATTGGAGTAAGACCATTGAGTGGCATCCGGTATCATTTGTTTGCTTACATTATTATTATCCATTGCTTATTCCAAAGGACACACTTGAATCATCTTCTATATGATCTCAAGAGGTGAACCTTCTAAGAAGTTTTACAATCCATCCTCATCCATGTATCCCCATTATGTCCTAAACCTTTTCACACCTTACTTTCAAACTTGAGATAGATATTGTGCAAACATCTTCATGTTTTCAAACTAAAAACCTGGACCCCAAGTCCTAGACTTTTTTTCGAAATCCATTTCATAATACTTCTTTGAATTAATCTTAACCATACTTTGACTCTACTTTCATGAATACTCATAATCAATTAACTTCACCCATTCAATTGTTTTGTGGCTTTGTCCATTCTTGCTAAGTTTTCACACATGAGCTATAGGTTTGATTTATCTTAGTTGGTTGATGTCAATCTCACCTATTTTGTCCTTAGTTGATTGAATTGTAAGTCTTCCTTGCTTATTATAGGGTTAACCCCTCACTAGCAAGTTGAAGCTGTTCTCACATGGTGGACTTGTTGTTTGTATAAGGTTGAGTTTTCTCCCGTGGATAACGTAAGACCTCAGGGCTTGTGTTTAAAATTGAATCCACTAACTTTTGGAAGTTTTTAGCCGAACTACGGCGTTTTGATCCTTACCTTTGATGGGAGGTACGTAGGCAACGGGTTCATCCGTTCAAACCCAATAAAAATTGTATATTCTTTTCTCATCATCCCAATCATGTTTGCACAATACTTATGTCATAACAAATAACAATTTTATACAACAAGTGTGAAAAGGGCTCCCTAGGAGTACCTAGGACGTAGTGGGTGCCTAACACCTTCCCATTGCGTAATTTACCCCTTACCCAGACTCTCTGATCTTTTTATTAGTTTTCTACGTGTAAAACTTCTTAGGCTTTTGTTCGCTTTTTAGCCAGTCCTTTGGATAAATAAAAGTGCGGTGGCGACTCGAAATTCATTGTATACCTTGCTTATGATTTAATCGATAGATCATATAGCGACGAATACACCGCTACACCCTCGAAAAGGAACTTGCAAATGATTTGATCTTGCAATCGTTGCCAGATAGTTTCAGTCAATTTGTCCTAAATTTCAATATGATTGATATGGACAAATCTCTTCCTGAACTGCTCGCCATGTTAAGAACTGCCGAGCAGAATCTGAAGTCAAAAGGGAAGTCCATTCTGATGATCGGAAATGGAAAGAGACAGAACAAAAGGCCCACTAAGCAGAGTGATAAGGGGAAGGGCAAGGAAGTTGCCAATCCGAGACCCACTGTTGCTTTGAAGCCTAGTGGAGGCATAGCAAAAGAAGGCACCTGCTTCCATTGCGGTAAGACCGGACACTGGAAGAGGAACTGCCCAAAGTACCTGGAAGATAAGAAGAATGGAGTAGAGACTTCAACTTCAGGTATTTTTGTTATTAATTTATCTACTTCTGCATCATGGGTATTAGATACTGGATGCAGTTCTCACATTTGTACAAATGTGCAGGAACTAAAAAGGAGTAGAGATTTGGCAAAAGGTGAATTTGACCTACGAGTTGGCTATGGAGCAAAGGTTTCTGCTTTAGCCGTAGGAACTTTTGTATTGACTTTACCTAGTGGTTTAATAATTCAGTTAGAGAACTGTTATTATGTACCTGCAATTAGCAGGAATATTATTTCCATTGCTTGTTTGGACAAGTTTGGTTTTTCATTTATAATAAAGAACAATTGTTGCTCAATTTATTTGAATGATATATTCTATGCTACTGCACAAATGAACAATGGACTATATGTCCTTGATCTTGAAATGCCTATTAATAACATTAATACAAAAGGGTGAAACCTAACGAGTTAAAACCAACTAGGTAAGAATATTAAAACTCTTCGATCAGATTGAAGTGATGAGTATTTAATCCTAGAGTTTGATGACCATCTGAAAGAGTGTGGGATCCTATCCCAACTTACTCCTCCTGGAACATCCCAATGGAAGGGTGTATCTGAGAGAAGAAATCGAACCCTGTTGGACATGGTCCGATCCATGATGAGTCACACCAATCTTCCAAACTCCTTTTGAGGACATACACCATTGACATCAGCTTACACACTTAACCGTGTTCCATCCCAAAGGTTGAAAAGACACCATATGAGATATGGAGTGGTAAGAGACCACATATGTCTTACATGAAGATTTGGGGTTGCGAAGTTTATGTGAAACGACAAATTTCAACTAAGCTTGAGCCCAAATCTGACAAATGCTTATTTGTGGGGTATCCTAAAGAAACAAGAGGATATTATTTCTACAATCCTTCTGAGGGCAAAGTGTTTGTCGCTCGAACTGGAGTTTTCCTAGAAAAGGATTTTATTTCCAAAGGAACCAGTGGGAGGAAAGTAGAGCTTGAAGAAATTCAAGAATCACAAAGCATCGATACACCTATGGAGGAATTAGAGCAGGAAACACAAGTAGTTGTGTAAGAGCAACCTGCTCAAATAGAACAAGACCAGCGTAGGTCAGGCAGGATACGTCACCTACCTGAGATATATGGATATCTGATCAAGGTGATGTATTACTCACGGATCAAGATGAGCCTATGACCTACTCATGGAATCTTCGTTTTGATGAAATAGTAAAACGGTATGGATTCATCAAGAACGAATATGAGACTTGTGTCTATAAGAAGGTTAGTGGGAGCATGAACGTATTCCTGGTATTATATGTAGATGACATATTACTCATTGGAATCGATATCCCTACCCTGCAACAAGTAAAGTCTTGGTTGGGGAAATGCTTTTCTATGAAGGACCTAGGTGAAGCAGCCTATATATTAGGAATCAAAATCTATAGAGATAGATCACAAAACTGCTTGGCCTAAGTCAGAGTACATACATAGACAAAGTGCTGAGACGCTTTAATATGAATGATTCCAATTTGGTTATGTGTTTTGCTTAAATGGTGGCACTGTGAGCTTGAAAAGTTCAACGCAAGATGCAGTTGCTGATTCTACAACTGAGGCCGAGTATATTGCTGCCTTAAGTGCAGCAAAGGAAGCTATTTGGATCAATAAACTTGGCATAGTCCCTAGCATTGTGGATCCCATTGGTCTCTATTATGATAACAAGTGTGTTATCGCACAAGCTAAGGAGCCTAGATCTCACCAACGATCCAAACACATACTTAGGTGTTGTGCGAAAATATGTAAAGTACCTACACTTGACAATGTTGCTGACCCACTGACAAAGCCTCTTGCGCAGCAGAAGCATGATGGCCATACTAGATCAATGGGCATACGGGGTATGCCTGATTGGCTCTAGTGCTAGTGGGAGATTGTTGGTGTAAGCCCTAGAGGCCAATACTTTTGGTACTTGTATCGAATTATTTATTAATAATAAAAGGCATTTTCTTTATTATGGTTGATTAATAAAGTCCCTGGAATAGATAGTCCGTTTAATGTATTAAGTGTGACTTAATCATGAGAACACATTAAACATAAGGACACTATTCTTAAAGTATCCGTAGTCGAGCTTTAATGTGAAGTGGGATAACATTAAAGCATTAAGACTATTATGTTTGTAGACTGATGATCACATCTCATGGATCATGGATAAAGAGTTATCAAGTCTTAAACATAGGTATGAATATTAGGAGTAATATTTATACCGGATTGACCCGCTATGAGAATACTATATAGAAAGTTATGCAAAGTGTCATAAGTTATTCTCATGGTGATAATAGTGTATACCACTCTTCGACCTGAAACCACTATGGATCCTAGATGTAGAGTCGAGTGCTTTGTTGTTGATCCAACATTGTCCGTAACTGGATAACCATAAAGACAGTTGATGGGTACTCCACGAAGCATGCTGAGGGACATGAGTGTCCTAGATGGAATTTGCCAATCCTGCGTAACAGGATAAATGTCTATGGGCCCAATATTGAACTGGACAAGGGTGACACAGTCTATACCTTGTGTTCAATATAGACATAAGGGCAAAGGGGTAATTATACACATAATTATTATCACAGGAGGTTTTGTCAGATCACATGACATTTTCGTGACTTGGGTAGCAGTGATGTGTTACTAGATACCGCTCACTGTTTATTATGTTAAATGCGTGATTTAATATAATTGCCAATGCCGCGAAAACCTATAGGGTCACACACAAAGGACAAATTGATGAGAGATAGAGTAACTAAGGAACACCGTAAGGTACGGTGCACTTAAGTGGGAGACGAAATATGGTAAGGTACCAAATACTTAAGTGATTTTGGACAAATTATAAGATATGGGCCAAAATACACTTAAGTGGGCTTTTTAGCTTGAAGCCCACACAAGTGGTTCTATAAATAGAACCCCTTGGGTAGAAGCATTGTCACTCCAATCCACTAAGACAGAAATTCAAGTAGAGACTTGGAATTTTGTTTCCCTCTTTCTCTCACTCAAAGCCTTCATTCATAACAGCTAGCACTGCGATTGAAGGAATTTGTTCGTGTGGACTGAGTAGAGACGTTGTCATCGTTCAACGTTCGTGATCGCCCCGTGGATCTATATCAAAGGTTTTGATCATTATCATAGATCTGCACCAAAGGTTTCAATCGCCACAAGAGGTAACGATTCTATCACTGATCATGCCCATTCGTAAGGATCACTAAATGGAGAAATTTTTAAATTCCGCTGCGCCTTGGATGGCAATTCTCCTACAATGGGATGGATCATGATATCCTTAATATCAACCATCCATTTTGGTGGATTATGGTTTACACCTTATCAACACCCAAGTTCCATTGATATTAAGGATTCATGAACGAATCAACCATGAATCAAGGGTTTGTTGTAAGTCATGAGCATGGAGTTAGGTTAAGAACCACCCAAAAGGGAGTGTACTAGGGTTTAAACCTGCCAAACATGTTCTACAAGAGGTTCCCATAGTCATCATCCCATCTTTCGGATATTATTGGAGAAACGACTACTCGTATTCCGAAAATATTCTCAAGAGAGACTCTTATGAGTGTAGTATCGCGTAACAATCGTATCAAATCTTACACTTGAACGACTTTTGCATTACATCCTAAGAATAGGCCAAGATGGGCTTGGTAAACTAAGGTCCTTGGCTTCTAAGGTCTATATTGGAAAGAGTAATGTCTAACCACAACTTAGTTGTGTGACATTATTGATCCCAACCTAACCTCCACAAAGTGAATGGACTTGCAAGTCAACTTGCTAAGGAATAACTCCACACAAGTCGACAAGACTATGCCATTCTCCTATCCTAAGTGCACTCGAGTCCGGGTATAGAACTCATCTCACAAAGATCACCAAGCATACAAGGAATTAATATTCAAACAATTCAATCATTACATATAATACAGTAATCCCAAATTGCATAAAAATATGTCACAAAAAAAATATACAATACAATACAACAAATATCAAAAGTAGGCAAAACCCACTACGATGTTTCGATCCCCAGCAGAGTCGACATTTTTCTGTAGAGGGGTATTCGTTACCATTAGAGATATTGACTAAATCCAAGGTAAATCATACAAGTCGAGTCGCCACCGCACTTCTATTTATCCAAAGGAATGGTTAGAAAGCGAACAAAAACCTAAAAGTTTTATCGAATCAAAAACTAGTAAAAATGTCAGAGATCTGGGTAAGGGGGTTGGTTATGCAATGGGAAGGTATTAGGCACCCAAAGCATCCTAGGTACTCCTAGGGAGCCCTTTTCACATTTGTTGCAAAGGTTGTTGTTTTTTTTTTTAAAATTTATTTGTGTAAACATGATTGAAGGGATGAGAAAAGCGTGTGTGTTTATCTAATGTACTACTTACTAAAAGAAGGGTCAAAAGAAAATGACTCGCACGGATGTCGCATCCACTACATACGTATCTCATCTGAATCTGAGAATCAGAGTCTTCGTAGCTCGGCTACCTATGGGTTAAAGAGTGTTAGACTATGGCACGGATCTAGAAGGGGGGGTTGAATAGATCCCAATTAAAAACTTGAGTCGGCGCTACCAATTTGAAAGAAAATTGGTTTTGAAAATTTGTTTTAAGTGCGGAAGCGGCCGAGGAAAATTTTAGTCTAAAACGAACCGTTATTGGAAAACCGGATATGCGTTAAGCTAATGGAGTAGAGATAAAATGAAATACTAATTACTACACTATTTGCACACTCAATAGATATATTTCACTAACTAGCAAGCCTAGTTCCAATGATCCAAAATACCAGATAAAACTGAATGTAAACCTAAGACAACTTTGGCTTATGCAAATTTACAAACACTTGGTGTGCATACACTCCAAGAGATATTTGAGTTGAGTAAGTAATTCAAATTTATCTAGTACAATACACTATTGTACTTTGTATTCTAACAACAGTTTTAATCTCTTACTCAACTTATATCAACGTTTGGTAAAATTGCTTAAACTAAAATCACTTAATTTTTAAGCTGAAAAACAGATTATGCAGAAAATTAAAGAAGACAAAGATTTGATGAGGCAGTTCCCCCGCCGTCCTCGCTTCGGGGTACGTCTGCCCTCAATTCTAAAAATAGAATTAAGATGATTAATTAGATATCACCTGTGAAATTTAAACGTTTATACCAGGATTGCAAAGCATGTAAACAACAGAACTTCCAATGTGTTGAATGATGCTTCCTATCCTTGCTCCTTGATTCAAGATGAATCAAGACCTTCGATCGTTGTTGCTAGACCTCCGATTCCAGCCCCTTTGTTGAAGAATCTTCCGTTCTTCAAACCCTCGGCCCGGCTGATCTCAAACACAACGAGTCGAACCCGAATCCTTCACTTCAATGTCACCGAATCCGCTACTAGACTGATGAAGACTTCCTCTTCTCAATCACCTTCGCTCGGCTGAATATTGATGAAGCGATTCGTGCAAAAAACCCCAAACACAAACCCGTATTGGAGGACAAAACCCTAACGGTTTTATTCAAGAAAGAACCTGCCACAATCTTCAACCCGAACTAGATTCTTCGATCACAGCTTCGAACCTTATCACCTTTGCTCGATCACGAACCACATCAAAAGTAATTGTTTGCAGATGATGAGTTGTGAAATGTTGAAGATGAAGATGATGAGTCTTGGACACCTTTTTCACTCTTTCTTGTTTCCTTGAACACTTAAACTCAATTAGCAAAATGTTTTTTGATACAAGTGTTTTGACTTGTATATATAGTAACTGACAAAACCAATCAAACATAACAGAATTTCAAACAGTGGAAATAACTCAGAAAACTGAGTTTACGCGCGAGCGGTCGACCATAGGTCGGCGTGCGCTGAGCCATGAGCTTTGAGCTGACCCTTATGGTCGACTCAAAGCTTCCATGAGCTGACCTGTGGTTGACTCAAAGCATCATGCACTGACCCGTGAGCTTTGAGCTGACCCTTATGGTCGACTCAAAGCTTCCATGAGCTGACCTGTGGTTGACTCAAAGCATCATGCGCTGACCCGTGAGCTTTGAGCTGACCTTTATGGTCGACTCAAAGGTTCCATGAGCTGACCTGTGGTTGACTCAAAGCATCATGCGCTGACCCGAGGCTTATGCGCTGACCCTTGCGGTCGACTCAAAGCCTGCAAACCTGCAAAAATTCGTATTTTGTGATTTTCATGCATTTCGTCATGATCACACTTTGTCCACATATGTTTTTAAGAATTATAACAGATTTAGATAAGCATAGGAAAGGATATGATAGGTGATGTGTTGCATTTGTTTGTAGACATGCATGGTGGTCATTTGTCATCATCGAAACTTGCGATCGTATGTTGTCTGACACTTTGCCCTTACATACTCCCCCTTTTTGATGATGACAACCTGTGCACAGCCAAAGAGCAAACAACATGCAGTATATGCAGTATTTACACACATTGTGCACACTCCCCCTTTCTTTTGTAATCTAACGCTATCTGCAAAACCGACTGTTAATTGTGTCGAACATCATTTTGGCTGCTTGTACTCTTCTCCCCCTTTGACAACATCAAAAAGAGACAAGGAACAATTATTCAACATAACAAAAAAAAATTCACAGGAAATAACACAAACAGATAATAATATCACACCAATATCATTACTGAATGATAGTCATTAATTAAAAGAACATTAATCATTAAAATAGATTGAGCACAAACAAGCATAACAGAGAAATGAATACAATCAAACAATAAGCAAGGATTTCAGTTTTACATTTTTCTGCACATATGTTGACAAGTTTGATGCATAGATAGAATGCCATACGACAGTAAACATCCAAGGAGATACATCATGCATATATATACAATATAATTATGTGGTATAGCTATGTTAATCATGAAACTTTGCAGAAAGAGAGAGAGAAGGGAACAATATCACCTTGATGCCGGAGTGACTTGGTGAACACTAAACTTGTGCTTGCAACAACATCAACTTGTTAGAAGTACAAGATTATAGTCTTAAGTGGAATAAGGTAAAACAGCAGATTATAGTGCCCGTTCCGAAATATCGAGAATGCCAAGTTCTCGGCGGATATGAAAGAAAAGTTCAGTGGCTAGCGGCTTTGTGAAAATGTCCGCTAGTTGATTTTCAGTATTGATATGTTCAAACATAATGTCACCTTTCTCTACATGATCCCGAAGAAAGTGGTGTCATATTTCGATATGTTTGGTGCGAGAATGTAGCACAGGATTCTTGGTTAGGTTAATGGCACTTGTATTGTCACAAAAAATGGGAATACGTTCAAGTTTGAGGTTAAAATCCAATAGTTGTTGCTTAATCCATAGGATTTGGGCACAACAACCACCGGCGGCAACGTATTCCGCTTCGGCGGTTGACAAAGCAACAGAAACCTGTTTCTTGCTATGCCAACTGACCAAAGAGTTTGAAAATAAGTGACAAGTGCCACTGGTGCTCTTCCTATCCGATTTGCAACCGGCAAAGTCGGAATCGGAAAAACCTACCAATGAACAATCATTACCTTTGGAATACCATAGTCCATACTTCGGAGTACCGGATAGGTATCGAAGTATTCGTTTGATGGCTTTTAAATGGGATTCCTTGGGACATGATTGATATCTTGCGCACACGCATACGCTAAACATAATATCGGGACGAGAAGCAGTAAGATAAAGGAGTGAACCAATCATACCTCTATACCGTTTTACATCTACTTCCTTACCGTCTTCATCTTTGTTCAAGTTTGTACACGTAGGCATGGGGGTGTCTATGGCCTTTGCTTTTGCCATGTCAAATCTCTTGATAAGGTCCAAACAGTACTTTGTCTGGCTCACGAAAGTTCCTTCTTTGAGCTGTTTGATTTGCAGACCGAGAAAGTATGTGAGCTCCCCCATCATACTCATCTCGAATTCACCCTGCATAAGGTCAGAAAACTCTCTCACAAGATTCATGTTAGTAGATCCAAATATGATATCATCTACATAATATTGCACTAATATCAAGTGCTTTCCTTGACGTTTAATGAAGAGGGTTGTGTCAACCTTTCCTCTTGAGTAACCTTGATCGAGTAGAAATTTGCTTAGTCGCTCATACCAAGCTCTAGGAGCTTGTTTGAGGCCATACAAAGCCCTTTTTAGTTTATAAACATGATCAGGATACTCATGAGATTCGAAACCCGGAGGTTGTGCGACATAAACCTCTTCATTTATGTGACCGTTAAGGAACGCACTCTTGACATCCATTTGGAATAGCTTAAAATCTTTCGCACAAGCGAAAGCAAGGAGAAGGCGTATAGCCTCGAGTCGGGCAACCGGCGCATAAGTTTCCTCATAGTCGATGCCTTCCTCTTGGTTATACCCTTGCGCGACTAAACGCGCCTTATTACGGGTTATTACCCCGTTTTCGTCCAGCTTGTTCCTAAACACCCATCGGGTGCCGATTACTCGATGATCTCGCGGAGGAGGGACAAGGTCCCAAACCTCATTTCTGGTGAACTGATTAAGTTCCTCATGCATTGATAAAAACCAGTGTTCATCGAGTAGGGCTTCTTTAGGGTTTTTAGGTTCCATCTACGAAACGAAAGCGAAGTGATAACAGAAATTACTTAGCTTAGATCGAGTTGTTACACCCTTTGAGATATCTCCGAGAATGTTGTCGATTGGATGGTCTTTGGAAGACTTCCAAGCTTGAGGGAGATCATCGTTTGAAGGCGGATGAACTACCTCGGTTTCCTTATGTTGTACATCTTTGTCCTCCTCAATTTTGACTAAGTCGGGTTGATCAATCTCCGGCTCACAACCTTTGAGTATGTCTTCGGTAGATGTACCTACACCATGTAAAACACTACCCTTTCCGACATTTCTCGGATTGGATTCATCAAAAGTGACATGTACAGACTCTTCTACAGTAAGTAATCACTTGTTGTATATTCTATATGCTTTGCTAGATTGAGAGTATCCGAGGAAGATACCTTCGTCGGCCTTGGAATCGAATTTCCCTAAGTTTTCCTTTCCATTGTTCAATACAAAACATTTGCAACCAAAGACATGTAAGTGAGAAACATTTGGCTTTCTCCCTTTTAAAAGTTCATACGGTGTTTTGTTTAGAATGGGGCGAATGAGCACCCTATTCAGAACGTAACAAGCCGTACTAATGGCGTCAGCCCAAAAATATTTCGGTAAGCCACTTTCATTGATCATTGTTCTTCCCAATTCTTCCAAAATTCGATTTTTACGCTCCACAACCCCATTTTGTTGAGGAGTACGTGGAGCGGAGAAGTTATGATCAATACCATGGTTACCGCAATGTTCTTCAAATAAGTGATTTTCAAATTCACCTCCATGATCGCTTCTAATTGCAACAATGTTTGTATTTAGTTTATTTTGGGAAAGCTTAGCAAATCGTTCAAAGGCGGCGAATGTGTCACTCTTACTTACTAAGAAAATAGTCCAACAAAATCGAGAAAAGTCGTCCACTATTACGAAACCGTAATAGTTTCCTCCTAGACTTTTAATCCTAGATGGCCCAAATAAATGCATATGGAGAAGCTCGAGAGGTCTCGTTGTTGAAACGATATTTTTGGATTTAAATGAGATCCTCGTTTGCTTCCCCTTTTGACAAGCATCACAAAGGTGATCCTTGGTGAACTTAATTTTGGGGAGACCTAGGACTAGATCTTTTGAGACTACTTTGTTGAGTAAGTCAAAGTTAACATGTGCTAAACGCCTATGCCATAACCATGAATCTTCACTCATTGTTACGAGGCATTTGTCACTTGTTAACGATACTTCATTTAAGTCAAGCATATAGACATTGTTCACACGAAGACCATTAAACATACTCTTCTTATCATCATTATGTACAATTTTGCAACAATCTTTTGAAAACGATACATTGTATCCTTTGTCACATAATTGACTGATGCTAAGTAGATTGTGTTTAAGACCTTCGACAAGCAACACATCAGAAATAGTAGTAGAGGAGGGATTACCTACACTACCTTTACCAAGTATTGCTCCACGGTTGTTATCACCATAAGTTACATATCCCTTCTTCTTAGCCACAAAGTCAATGAAGAGAGATATGTCACCTGACATGTGCCTTGAGCATCCACTGCCGAGAAACCATCTTCTCTCGGTAGTCTCGAGGCATTGTACCTGTGACAAGATAATTAACAAGAGAAGGTACCCAATTGCTTATTGGGTCCTGAGTGGTGAGGAACGAAATGGTTGCATTTGGGCATCCATTGATAAATGCCTTTAGGAACTAAAAACCTCCTAAATCTACATTTAGCAATGGAATGACCTTTCTTGCAACAATAGAGACAAGAGAAAGTTACATTTGGATTGCTTTTGCTATCTTCATCTTTTATAACATATTTATATTTTTGATATGGATTAACCATACTTTTTCGAAAATTAGATTTGTTGATAGCAAAAGTAATCTTGGGCTCAAGAGCCTTGTCAAGTTTGGCTTTTAGGTTTCTTACTTCACCTTGCCAAATGTAACAAGTATCACACCCAAAGTTCATCATTCTACTTTTAAGGTCCTCATAACTTGTTTTTGTGCTTTCCACTATAGAAGCTTTAAGAGCCTCAAGTTTCCGTTCGGATTCCTGAATTTTATGTTCCAAATGAGAAAAAATTTTCTTATTTGAGGCAAGCCTTTTAAAGGCTTCTTTTGCTTCATAGTGTAAAGTATCAAAAGCAGTTTGCAATTCATTATGAGACATACTAGAGGATTTTTCATATTTAGCATGTCGTACCTGTTTCTTTTTGTTCTTTTGATGCGCAGAAAGACATAGATTTGCATTTTCATCTTCATCACTAGAGCTTTCATCATCAGAGGAGTCGCTATCGCTTTCCCAAGCGATGTATGCTCTCCTTGGCTTTGATGGTTTCTTGTGTGGTTTGTATGAGTCTTTTTCTTTTGTCTTTTTGTTCATCGGACAGTCCGGTTTGTAGTGACCCGGCTTTCCACACTTATAGCACGACCCTCTAGTTGTTTTTCCTTTTGAGTCATCATTTTTGGAGAACCTAGATTGCTTCCGGAAGTTTACCAGGTTCTTCTCGGAATGTTGGATGCCGTTCTTTCTCACGTAACGGTTGTAGCGTTTGACGAACAGCCCCATATCTTCACTTTTGTCCTCTTCTTCTTCGTCACTCGATGAATAATCACTTTGCTCTTTTGCTTGAGACTTTGAGGAGGAAGTCTTTAGAGCTATTGATTTCTTTTCACTCACCTTTGCTTTGTCTTTCTTGTCTTTCTTTTCGTGTTGTTCCAGGCTTAAGAGAACTTGTTCGTGCTCTTGTAGTTTACCGAACAATGTTGTCAAGTCCAATGTGGTAAGATCATTTGCCTCTTTTATGGCGGTCACTTTCGGCTGCCATTCCCTGTTAAGACATCTTAAGATCTTATTAGTAGCAATATCATTGGAAACAGGCCTACCAAGTGAATGTAATCGATTGATGAGATGAGTGAATCTCTTTTGCATGTCGGCAATGGTTTCCCCTTGCTCCATAAAAAAGAGATCAAACTCTTGTGTTAGTGTATTGATTCTAGCCAATTTAACATCATTTGTCCCCTCATGGGCAATTTGTAGTGAATCCCACATGGCCTTAGCAGTAGGACAATGGGATACACGATAGTATTCATCTACACCTAATGAGGAGATAAGGATGTTTTTGGCTTTCCAATCATAATTGTATTTCTTTTCATCATCATCGGTCCATTGTGCTTCGGGCTTAGGCACAACTTCGTTGTTCTCATTGGTCATGGTTATTTGAATTGGACCATTGAGAATAACATTCCATATTTTTCTATCTATGGAATTTATGTGCACCCGCATACAGTCTTTCCAATAACTATAATTTTCACCATTGAAAACGGGAGCTCTATTGTAAGCCCCTTTAGGTTCGTTAGCCATTTTCTATCAACGTTGTATTTTGAAGCACGGAGTGAACCGGAGCTCTGATACCACTTGTTAGACTATGACACGGATCTAGAAGGGGGGGTTGAATAGATCCCAATTAAAAACTTGAGTCGGCGCTACCAATTTGAAAGAAAATTGGTTTTGAAAATTTGTTTTAAGTGCGGAAGCGGCCGAGGAAAATTTTAGTCTAAAACGAACCGTTATTGGAAAACCGGATATGCGTTAAGCTAATGGAGTAGAGATAAAATGAAATACTAATTACTACACTATTTGCACACTCAATAGATATATTTCACTAACTAGCAAGCCTAGTTCCAATGATCCAAAATACCAGATAAAACTGAATGTAA
Source organism: Lathyrus oleraceus (assembly GCF_024323335.1). Lineage (NCBI taxonomy): Eukaryota > Viridiplantae > Streptophyta > Magnoliopsida > Fabales > Fabaceae > Lathyrus > Lathyrus oleraceus. The sequence goes on along the minus strand of NC_066582.1, from coordinate 77,352,618 downwards.
ACCTAAGACAACTTTGGCTTATGCAAATTTACAAACACTTGGTGTGCATACACTCCAAGAGATATTTGAGTTGAGTAAGTAATTCAAATTTATCTAGTACAATACACTATTGTACTTTGTATTCTAACAACAATTTTAATCTCTTACTCAACTTATATCAATGTTTGGTAAAATTGCTTAAACTAAAATCACTTAATTTTTAAGCTGAAAAACAGATTATGCAGAAAATTAAAGAAGACAGAGATTTGATGAGGCAGTTCCCCCGCCGTCCTCGCTTCGGGGTACGTCTGCCTTCAATTCTAAAAATAGAATTGAGATGATTAATGAGATATCACCTGTGAAATTTAATCGTTTATACAAGGATTGCAAAGCATGTAAACAACAGAACTTCCAATGTGTTGAATGATGCTTCCTATCCTTGCTCCTTGATTCAAGATGAATCAAGACCTTCGATCGTTGTTGCTAGACCTCCGATTCCAGCCCCTTTGTTGAAGAATCTTCCGTTCTTCAAACCCTCGGCCCGACTGATCTCAAACACAACGAGTCGAACCCGAATCCTTCACTTCAATGTCACCGAATCCGCTACTAGACTGATGAAGACTTCCTCTTCTCAATCACCTTCGCTCGGCTGAATATTGATGAAGCGATTCGTGCAAAAACCCCCAAACACAAACCCGTATTGGAGGACAAAACCCTAACGGTTTTATTCAAGAAAGAACCTGCCACAAGCTTCAACCCGAACTGGATTCTTCGATCACAGCTTCGAACCTTATCACCTTTGCTCGATCACGAACCACATCAAAAGTAATTGTTTGCAGATGATGAGTTGTGAAATGTTGAAGATGAAGATGATGAGTCTTGGACACCTTTTTCACTCTTTCTTGTTTCCTTGAACACTTAAACTCAATTAGCAAAATGTTTTTTGATACAAGTGTTTTGACTTGTATATATAGTAACTGACAAAACCAATCAAACATAACAGAATTTCAAACAGTGGAAATAACTCAGAAAACTGAGTTTACGCGCAAGCGGTCGACCATAGGTCGGCGTGCGCTGAGCCGTGAGCTTTGAGCTGACCCTTATGGTCGACTCAAAGCTTCCATGAGCTGACCTGTGGTTGACTCAAAGCATCATGCGCTGACCCGTGAGCTTTGAGCTGACCCTTATGGTCGACTCAAAGCTTCCATGAGCTGACCTGTGGTTGACTCAAAGCATCATGCGCTGACCCGTGAGCTTTGAGCTGACCTTTATGGTCGACTCAAAGGTTCCATGAGCTGACCTGTGGTTGACTCAAAGCATCATGCGCTGACCCGAGGCTTATGCGCTGACCCTTGCGGTCGACTCAAAGCCTGCAAACCTGCAAAAATTCGTATTTTGTGATTTTCATGCATTTCGTCATAATCACACTTTGTCCACATATGTTTTTAAGAATTATAACAGATTTAGATAAGCATAGGAAAGGATATGATAGGTGATGTGTTGCATTTGTTTGTAGACATGCATGGTGGTCATTTGTCATCATCGAAACTTGCGATCGTATGTTGTCTGACACTTTGCCCTTACAAAGAGGAGTGTGCTCACTAAAACATAGCGTCTTATGCCTACGTATCTCATCTGGGATGAAAATCAGAGCAAAACGTAGTTCGACCACCTATGGGGTAAGGGTTGTGTTTTGGGGTGAACGACGTTACTACGCAATCTACCGGATGCTCGACCTTTGGAGACTTACTCGCCTGTAGTAGAAGGAGATAACGTGTTCTTAGGAGAAAAAAAATCAATGAGTTTTGGGTGTTTAGGGATGCTTATGCAAAAAGGCAGTCCTAGATGAAGGAACTGCGTTACCTTAAATGACATGCCACGAGAGGCTATACGAAACCTAAGAAATCGGTAACATGCGGGAAAAGTAAAGGGATCGAGAGATCTACCGTACGGATAAAGATCCGAAGTAACAACAATTAAAGAGATAACAAACCCAGAGATTCCCAAGCTAAATACCATCAAAGAAAGTGAGTCAGTACCGGTAATCGAAATAAACCTCTAGGTGGTATCCCACAAATAAAGTGGAACACCAGGCAAGCCATCTCTGCAAGAGTCATGTGAGCCCTCACAAAACAAAACTCAACAAACAGGTTAGAGAAACAAGATAGGGTAATCAAGAGTTGCCCCCCAAATCAAAATGTAACCACATGAATCATGCCATTAAAAATTCACAAAAAAGCTCACAAAAAGCAACCAAGGGTAGGAGGCCTAAACCTCTTGTCAAACACATGCATCAAAAGGGTATCAAATTGACCCATAATACCTCATACATTCAGAGCATTCAAATTAAAAGCATAAAGTAATGGGAATAAGGCAAACCTGACTGGAGAGATCAAATGAAATTGAATTGCCCGGTTGGGTTTGCAAAGCAATCTGAGGGTTTATATGAGAAGGAATTGGTTCTTTGCCGATGAGTTCCCTTCAGTCTCTGGAGGTTGCTCTGAACTCTGTTAGCTCTTCTCTCACTATCTTTTTCCTGCCAGGGTAATAGGAATAGAATGAAATTTTGTTTCACTAAAACTCTGAATTTATAACCTGATTTTTGTGGACCTGTGGGCTCAAATGAGAGAGGCCCAAGTCTAAAATTTATCTGTTATATTTTATTTATTTATTTTATTTATTTTTTTTCGTTCTTTTTTTTTCGTTCTTTTTTCTTTTCGTTTTTTTCGTTCTTTTTTTAAAAACACGTGGGCTTCGCCTAGCGAGCATGACAATTCAAGAAATTCCTCTGAGCGTAGGTGATTCTGGTGGCTTTTCTTTGGACTCGCTAAGCGACCCATTCTGCTCGCCTAGCGAGCATGACACCTCATGAACAAACTTTTGCTCCTTCAAGATTAACGTTTTGACTGGCGAATAGAACCCATTTGAACCTGTTGGAAGTATCTCAAGCCATTCCATTATGTTGACTGATCATCTAAATAGAACCCACAAAGTGTCTTGGATGATACTCAAGCTTCAAACAAAAGATGTTAGTGACACATTTTTGTGCTTTTGGTTAGTAAACAAAAGTAAGAGAAACAATGATGTATAATTCAAGCATGCTTGGTGATCTCAAACCAATCACAAGGAGTCCCACCCAAAGGCAAAGGGAACCAAGATGCTAAAGATCCTTGAGGCAATGCAAATGCAATGTTATGATGCCATGAGGGATCGTAGGGTCAAAATTGTGGTCTTACACAGCCCAATCAGCATTACAATATCCAGATAAGACAGGCTCAGAGCCATGAGAGTATAGCATACCATAGTCACAAGTCCCATTGACATACTTGAGAATCCTCTTGACTTGATTTAAGTGGCTCACTTTGGGTTCTGCTTGGTATCTAGCACACACTCCAACTGCATAGGAAATATCAGGTCTACTTGCAGTTAGATACAATAGACTACCTATCATGCTTCTATACAAGCATTGATCAACACTAGGACCTTCTTCATCTTTGGTTAATTTCAAATGAGTAGGTGCAGGAGTTCTTTTGTGTCTAACATTATCCATACGAAACTTCTTAACTATGTTTTTGGCATATTTGCTTTGGGAGAGAAACATGGAATCCTCCATTTGGTTAACTTGCATTCCAAGAAAATAAGGCAATTCCCCAACCAGACTCATTTCAAACTCAGATTGCATCTGATGAACAAAATGTTTCACCATTTGCTCTGACATTCCACCAAAGACAATATCATCCACATAAATTTGGGCAATCATGATTTTGCCACGGTAGGGGGAGAGAAGGCTCTCCTGGTTAGCCATTTGTCTTCCTTGTCTTACATAGATGCTGAGGATGAAGTTGGAACGCCGTTCCAAGCTTTATCTATTGTTGAACCTATTAAGAGGGGAACTTCTTCATTTGCTTCCTATAAAGATGCAAAGTTGGCCATTGAGCATGGTGCAACTGCTGGTTTGGGGCAAATGATTGAGCTTGAAGACAACAAATCTCGGGCTGGCATAGGCTATTCTTTTGGGGTCTTCAACAAGCAAGGGTTGTTCAAGAGTGGTGGATTCATCCACATCGGTCAAGACGAAGAGGCTACTGCCATTCTGGAAGAGGATGAAGAGGATTCTAGCAACTTCATCATCCCTGGAGGGATTTGCAATAATTGGGTCGTTGTTGATATTCCGACAGTTATCCATAAGTCAAAGTAATGTTCATTGTGTTTGAAAACCCTTCTCCCATGCCAAAAGGAGAAGTGATGATATTGTTGGCGCATAAATACAATGATATTTTCATTCAATAAATTCATGCTAAATGTTTGTTTTTCCAATTATTTTCCCTTTTCGCTTTTGCATGAAATTGGTGATCACATAAAACCCTAAAAATAAGAATAAAAATCAATCTTTTCATCTGCATAATGATTTTCCTTGTTTGAATTCTAAAATATTTTATATCCAAAATCATTATGCAGGTTGATCAAACCCATTGAACATAATGATCCAACACCATCTCCCAACTTTGAATTCCCTGTATTTAAGGCGGAAGAAGATGATGTTGAAGAGATTCCTGACGATATTACCCGTCTGCTTGAGCATGAATAGAAGATCATTCAGCCGCATCTTGAGACTCTGGAAACAGTCGACTTGGGGTCTGAAGATTGTGTGCGAGAAGTGAAGATTGGGGCACTCCTGGAAGAGTCTGTTAAGAAGGGGTTGATTGAGTTGCTACGAGAATACGTCGACTTCTTTGCCTGGTCATATGAAGACATGCCTGGTCTGGATACTGATATCGTGCAGCATTTCCTGCCATTGAAGCCTGAGTGCGTGCCTGTGAAGCAGAAGCTCAGAAGAACTCATCCCGATATGGCAGTGAAGATCAAAGAGGAATTTCAGAAGCAAATTAATGCGGGGTTTCTGGTGACTTCTACATATCCTCAATGGGTGGCCAATATTGTGCCAGTGCCTAAGAAAGATGGAAAAGTCCGAATGTGTGTGGACTATAGAGACTTGAATAAAGCTAGTCCGAAAGATGATTTCCCTCCACCACATATTGATATATTGGTAGATAATACAGCAAAATTCAATGTCTTCTCATTTATGGACGAATTTTCCGGATATAATCAGATCAAAATGGCACCTGAGGATATGGAGAAGACAACATTCATCACACCTTGGGGAACATTCTGTTATCGAGTGATGCCCTTCGGTTTGAAGAACGCCGGAGCCACGTATCAACGAGCTATGACTACCTTGTTTCATGATATGGTGCATAAGGAGATCGAGATATATGTTGATGATATGATTGCGAAGTCAAGAACGGAAGTTGAACATGTTGAGCACTTGTTGAAGCTTTTCCAGCGTTTGAGGAAGTATAAGCTTCGTCTGAATCCTAACAAGTGTACATTTGGAGTCCATTCTGGAAAGTTATTGGGCTTTATTGTCAGCGAAAGAGGTATTGAGGTTGATCCTACGAAGGTCAAAGCAATACAAGAGATGCCTGTGCCCAAAACTGAGAAGCAAGTCCGAGGTTTTCTTGGCCGCTTGAATTATATTTCCAGATTCATATCCCACATGACCGCCACATGTGCACCGATATTCAAGCTCCTTCGGAAAGATCAGTCTCATGATTGGACCAAGGATTGCCAAAAGGCCTTTGACAGTATTAAATAGTATTTGCCTGAGCCTCTGATTTTGTCTCCGCCTGCGGAAGGAAGACCGTTGATTATGTATCTGACAGTTCTTGAAGACTCAATGGGTTGCGTCCTTGGTCAGCAAGACGAATCAGGAAAGAAAGAGTATGCTATCTACTACCTGAGTAAGAAGTTCACTAATTGTGAGTCTCGATACTCAATGCTTGAGAAGACATGTTGTGCTTTGGCTTGGGCTGCTAAGCGCTTACGCCAGTATATGTTGAATCATACGACTTGGTTGATATCCAAAATGGATCCAATCAAGTATATCTTTGAGAAGCCTGCTTTAATTGGGAGGATTGCCCGTTGGCAGATGTTGTTATCTGAGTATGATATTGAGTATCGAGCTCAGAAGGCGATAAAAGGTAGTATTTTGGCTGACCACTTGGCACATCAACCGATTGAGGATTATCAGTCAGTTCACTATGACTTCCCAGACGAGGAAATTCTGTATTTGAAAATGAAAGATTGCGATGAGCCTACGCTCGATGAAGGGCCAGAACCTGGTTCCAGATGGAGTATGGTGTTTGATGGCGCTGTAAATCAATATGGAAATTGTATTGGGGTAGTGATTATGACTCCTCAAGGCACACATTTTCCTTTTACAACAAGGCTAACTTTCAAATGCACGAATAATATGGTGGAGTATGAGGCCTGTATTATGGGTTTGGAAGAATGTATTGATCTTAGGATCAAACATCTTGATATTTATGGTGATTCGGCCCTCGTTGTTAATCAGATTAAGGGTGAATGGGAAACGAATCAGCCTGGCCTCATCCCATATAGAGATTATGCAAGGAGGATTTCAATGTTCTTTACTGAGGTTGACTTCCATCATATTTCTCGAGATGAGAATTGGATGAGATGCTCTTGCTACACTTGCTTCGATGATTATGGTTAGACTTTGGAATGAAGTTCCCAATATCACTGTGATGTGCTCGGACAGACCAGCTCATGTATTTGCAGTAGAGGAGATGCAAGATGATAAGCCGTGGTATTATGATATCAAGTGTTTTCTTCAGTGCCAGATTTACCCGCCTAGGGCATCTGTGAAAGATAGGAAGACTTTGAGGAGATTGTCAGGCAGTTTCTACCTCAATGGCGATGTGCTTTATAAGAGAAATTTTGACATGGTTCTGCTCAGATGCGTGGATAGACACGAAGCAGACCTGTTAATGACTGAGGTCCATGAAGGTTCATTTGGTACTCATTCCAATGGACATGCCATGGCTAGAAATGCCATAAGTGTCAAATTTACACGGATAAGATTCATATTCCCCCGACACTTCTGAATGTGATTTCATCACCATGGCCTTTCTCTATATGGGGAATTGACATGATTGGCATGATAGAACCAAAAGCGTCCAACAGTCACAGATTTATTCTCGTAGCAATTGATTACTTCACTAAGTGGGTTGAAGTGGCATCATATGCAAATGTGACCAGGCAGGTGGTCGTGAAGTTTATCAAGAATCAACTCATATGCCGTTATGGTGTGCCAGATAAGATCATTACTGACAATGTATCTAACTTAAACAACAAGATGATGAAAGAGTTGTGTAGTGAGTTCAAGATAACACATCATAATCCTTCTCCTTACAGCCCTAAGATGAATGGGGTTGTTGAAGCTGCTAATAAGAACATCAAGAAGATTATCCAGAAGATGGTTGTTACGTACAAAGATTGGCATGAGATGCTGCCTTTTGCTTTGCATGGGTATCGTACATCTATCCGCACTTCAACAGGGGCAACCCCTTTTTCTCTTGTTTATGGCATGGAGGTTGTGCTCCCAGTAGAGGTAGAGATCCCATCAATGAGAGTCTTGATAGAAGCCAAGTTGATTGATGCTGAATGGGTTCAGAGTCGTTATGATTAGCTGAATTTGATAGAAGAGAAGAGATTGACTTCCATGTGCCATGGCCAGTTATATCAGCAAAGGATGAAGAAAGACTTTGATAAGAAGGTCAAGCCTCGTGTGTTCCGAGAGGGTGACCTTGTGCTCAAGAAAGTCTTGTCTTTCGAGCCCGATTCCAGGGGCAAATAGACTCCAAACTATGAAGGTCCATATGTTGTTAAGAGAGCCTTTTCAGGCGGTGCTTTAATACTTACAACTATGGATGGGGAGGATTTCACTCGTCATGTGAATTCAGATGCAGTCAAGAAATACTTCTCCTAAAAATAAAAATAGAATAGCTCGCTAAGTTGAAAACCCGAAAGGGCGGTTTGGCAAAAATGAGCGTCTCGGTGGATTGAAAACCCGAAAGGGCGATCCAGGCAAAAGTTAGAGACATAAAAAAAAATGAATGAATATATATATCTCGCTAGATTGAGTACCCCACCCTGGGGCAATCTAGGCAAAAATTAGGGATTTGGCAAGTAACTGCATCCTGACAAGACTTTGTTCTACAAACTGTCATCCGTCAGAGATTCTCGTTCAGTCATCGTCAATTGAAACTTCAAATACATTGGATTCAGAGTTGGTGTAGAAATGGTCATTATGTTCAATGTAGCCCTTTCCCAATATATATCACCAATTTCAAATTTGTAAAGATCCATGTAGTTTTGCCATTTGCAGACTACCATTCCATCAAATAAATTTGAGCCTTTATCCAATTATTTGCACTCTTATTTGTTTCATTCAACAAATAATTTGCATGTTTTAATTGAGAAATATCATTGTTTTAAATTTTTCGTAACTTATTTTTAAACAAAGTGAACATTCACAATGATAAAAAAGATACTGGAGATGTCTTAAGTGCTATCCCAAAGAAGGTATTATTCACAACAGGGTAAGACATTTGTTCGTATTCTTGGCATGCATGTATCCTCTTCCTCCGGAGCCTTTTGTGGTTTTTCTCCCGAGCAGAGTGTTTGGTAAAGATATTCATCCTTCCTTCCTTCAGCAGAGTAGTGATCCTTCCTCCTCAGCTGATATGATCTCTCTGGTAGGGCAGTATTCGGTGATCTTTGGGAGTTTCTATTTGATGATTGTTCCCCAGAGATCTATCCCATACTCTGATAATTCCCCCGATAGAGGTGCTTCAACGACGGAGTTCATCTGTGCGATGATCTTGTCCTCAGTTGGAATGGCTGATATTCATTACCTTGCAGAGATCTTTATTTCCTAGTATCTCTTGCCCCTCATCAGATTGGATATTTTTTCCACTAGGCCTGACTTTCTCTCTTGAGATGTAGTACTAGATATTTGTTCATCGTTCGTTGAACCTGGTTGTGTTAGAAATGTCTGTTTGTCATCATTCATCATACATAAACCACGCATATATGCATAATTTTAACATTCAGATATTCATGTTGCATCCTTTACCATATATCTTTGTTTGTTATCCCCTGCTGGTTGGTAATGTTTCCCCAAAGCAGATGTTTGTGTCTGATCTCCCCATGTAGAGTCAGCCCCATAAGCAGAAAGTGTTTATCCTTTCTTCCATACTCCCCACTGAGTTATATCCTCATGGATGATTATTACTTTCTGTTCCTCCCAACACATATATTGGGATGGAATTCTCCCCCTGAGTTATATCCTCATGGGGATGTGTCTTGTTTCACCACGCCTCCCTAGTTTGTTCCTGGATTGGCTTTTTGAGTTTTCCCTGCGCTTCCCCCGAGATTTAAATGAATGATTGCTCAGTAACCAGTAATTATTCATCTTTTTTTCCCCGGCGGAGTCTGTGGTTTTCTACCCTCATACCGGTAGTTGTAAATCCTACTTTATCCCTTTGCAGAGTTAACCTTTTCGTTCATCCTAACCGATGATGGTTACTCTTCCGTGATTTTCTACCCAGTATCTGGTAGATGTAATCCCCTCCTTGACGGTTATCTTTATCCAACATTTGGTATTAATATTCCTTTACCTTTTGAGTATATCTCCCGGTAACCGGTGATATATCTCCCGGATAATTGCCTTTGTCAATGTATCCCCCGCGAGTCATCTTTCATTTGCCTTTTGTTAGCAATGATCGTCTCTCCCTTTGATTTGTTCATCATTTTATACCTGGTTTTTGGTATCCCGATGCCCTTTCCTTTCGGTCGATTTATCCTTCATTAACCCAGTAACTGGTTGTGGATAATCTTCCATGCGAGTATGTTATCTATGTTCTGACGGTAATAGATAATATATCTCATGCGCTCTTTGGTCGAAGTCTTTTGTTCTTCCCTAGTCGAGTAAGATTCGTATCCCCTTGGTGGAATCGAATGTCCATCCTGTAATCGAGTTTTCTCTTTAGCCCTCTTTTGGATGATGAGTGTCTTGGGAATATTCCCCAATCCACGCCTTGGTTGGTCACCTATTATATGCCCAGTAACCAGTATCCTCGGGTCTCCTTCCCTTCTGCTCCCTATTATGACTTTCGTCCCCTGTGGAGTCAGTTTTTCCTGAGTTGAAATATACCTTTTTAGGTTTTTCTCAGATGATTTCGGATGTTCGATATCTCTCACCTTTGTACCGGTCTTAGATATTCATTCTCCCCGAGCATGTTGTTCTCTCACCCTTATACCAGTGTTCGGATCACATGTCTCTTTGAGCTTATTACCCAGTAACCGGTAATACCTCATCCTGGTGTTTCCTCAGAAGAGTCCTGTTTGGATATTCCCCAGCGAGGTCCCTTGGTGGATTCTCCCCATCTGAGTTCGGATTTTCATCCGAAGTATCCTTTGTGGATAGTTCCGCTGCATTGGCATATTCCTCAATGCACACATCTTTGAGTTAGCTCGAGTCCTTCCATTGATTTATTTTTATGGAATCTCTCTCGTGTCTCTCAGTAAATCTAAGTCGTGCCCTGCTCACGTAATTTATTCCCTTTTCTATCCCCATAAGAGTCCCAGAGTCTCTGTCCCATAGAGTGTATTACTCATATTGATTGCCAGTTTCTCCGGGTTTCTTTTCTTCTTCATGGACACATATCCCCACAAAGTATTACCCTTTTGCATACATACCTTTGCATCATGAGGTCTCTTAGGGACCAAAATTCGTCTCTTTGTTATTATTTAAGCCCATTCTACCTCGTCGAGACGAAGATTTTAACCTTCACTTCTCCGGCTAGAATGACCTTAAATAGGGGCATCTGTAAGACCCTAATTTTGGCCCTAAGGTCCCTAATGGAATCATAACATTTCATTTGCATAGCCTCAAGGATCATAAGCATCTTGGCTCCTTCCCTTTGGGTGGGATCCCTCTTGTAAGTGGTTTGAGATCACCAAGCATGCTTGAATTCTATATTATTGTTTTTCTCATTTTTTTTACTCAAAAGCACAAAAATATGTCGCTAACATTTCTTGTTTGTAGCTTGAGCAGTCACAAGGTCTAAAAGCTTCTAGGAGATCCTTTGTGCAATGATATGGTCAAGAGAAGATAAAAGCAAGCATGGTAATGGTTCCAAAAGCACTCATCCATCAAACATGCCTCCCAAGTATCTCAATTCATCATTTTGATCAAAGCAAGTCAAGGGGTTTGAGGTTTGTTTCCCAAGGAAACCCTAATTCATCTGATCATCAATAATGCCTTTCTCATGAAGCAACCTCAACCCATGGTCAAATACAATCAAGGGAAGTTCTTTAAGTCATCATTTCATGCATATTTGAACTTATTTGAGTGTCCTCAATCATGAATTCATCAAGATATGAGTTGTGGACTTGAGAAGTTGATCAGTCAATTCATCTAACTATTTTGAAGTGCAATAAGACCTAACTTTTTATGTGTTGATCAAATGGAGATGACTCCAAGAGAAACAATGTTCTTAAGGACAATATGAACAACTTTCATGTTCATAAAAATTTTATTTGAAGCTTGGAATGTCATCATCCATTCCAAGACTTTATAGGTCATTTTGACTGAAACCCTAATTTTGGGTCAACTTCCCAAGAACATAACTCATTCATTTTGCATGATTTTGAGGTGAGACTTAATGAATTGGAAAGATTATTGTGTCTACGTCAAATGTTATGTTGAGCAAAATTGCAAAATCTCAAAAGAAATACATGTGATAATGCAAAACATTATAGGTTACTTTGGGCCAAATGCATTGAAATGTGAAAAAGTCCAACTTCAAATGCCCATAACTTCTTTATCAAAAATCCAAATGATGCAAAATGTAAGTCCAAATGTATTGTCTTGAAATGATCTACAACTTTCATGTTAAAGATTTTATCATTTGGAGCTTGCATCATTGAGACAGAAGGGCTTGAACATTGGCCAAATTTGGAAACTTCACATATGCACTTTTTGCACCCTACACTTCAAGCTCAAATTTCACTAATTTCCAAGGCCCAATTGGAGTTTTGATCAACATATCATTTGTTCCTTATGCAACAAGCTTTCTAACCATTACTCGTAAGGTTGCATTTGGAGTTTGGAAGCATCATTTTCGAAGAGGAGAACTTTTAGTGCATTTTGGGAAAACTTGATTCAATTGCCATGCATGAGCTGATTACATCCATGATGCACGTCCATTTCATTCAAATATGATCTCAGCTTGCCAAGCCATATGGAATTGGGCCCTCCATGTGCATGTACAGGCCCATGCATGGAGGCCCTTTCCATTCATGCAAATTTGAAGTCACACTTTCAGCATTGCTTACTGCTCTTTCCATCTATAAATACCTTGCCATAGCTCTTCAATTCTTCAACCTAATGGCGCCTAAATCCCTGCTGAATTGAATCCCCACCCATACCAAAGGAACAAACTTCATTTTTCTCTAAAATTTTCAGATCTGAAATTCAATTGCATTGGTTGAATTTTAAGATCTAAAGTTCCTAAGCCTCTTCACTTTGATCCATTGAAGCTTTTGTTTGCAAAAGGAACCAAAGAGAGTGACCCAATACTTCACAATCCAAAGGTTTTGCTCAGCTGAATTTTGCTTCGAATCTCATCATACATTGCTCCATTTGCCTTGATCTTGTGTTGTCTGAAGTCCTCTGTGTAGAGGCATCATTATTGTGTGTTTAATTGTTGGAACCGAGCAAGTTCAGTTGAACACCACCAAAGTTCCATCTCTGATTTCTCTCTTAATAGGAATCTAGAGTGGAATTGAGTGGCATAGGAGTGATGTACATCACTCCACCTTTCAAATGGTGCATGCATCGTGCATTTTAGTTAACATTTTTTGACCTGCAATTTTTGATCTCCACCGGAGCTTGGCGGAGAAGACGGTGGCGCTGGCCACCGTCTGGTCTCCATATCAGATCTGGACCATCCATTTCCATTTCCAGATCTAATCTCATATGTCCAAACTTATGACTTTTTTAAATACCACGTGTGGTTGCATTGACCGTGGAACATGTTGGACGCGCGCTTATGGATGCTTGGATCTGCCAGCTCAATTAATGAGCTCAGATCCAAGGGCTCTCGCTTTTCCATTTATTTTAATTCTGATTTTTATTTCTATTTCATTTTTTAATTCCATTTCTTTTTCTAAAATTCATATCTCTTTTATTATTGGTCCAAAAATTATGGGACCAATTGCATTATTTCTATTTTAATTTCTAGTTTCTAAAAATGATTTTTAATATTTTTTATTTTATCATTTGCTATTTTTTAGTAATTTTCTCTTTTCTGTTTATTTTTAATTCATTTTAAATAGTTTTTGATATTCAAAAAATACAAAAATATTTTTTCAACCTCTTTGAATGATGCTAGATCTATGAAAAATATTCTCATCAATTTATTAATTGATTTGAAGTTTATTTGAGATTTTAGTTCAATTAGGTTATTTTTATTCATCTTTAATTGATTAAAAATAGTTTCTGACTTTTAAAAATGCTGAAATTTTGTTGTCAAACTTTGTTTTACCTTGTTGAACTTGGGATAATTCACTTGGACTTTTCAAAGTTGATTTGAAGTGAGTTTGAAGTTTGACCTTTCTTTAATATTTTAATTCAAGTTTTATTTTAAATATTAAAAATGCCAAAAATATTTTGTCTATTTCTTGACATCCAATCTTCATTTTGCTTCTGTTTTCTATTGTTTGACCTTGATCTTCCCTATCTTTGGTCAACATTTGTTGATTGGTACATTCCATTTCATTTAATGCACTTTAATTCTTCATTTCTAATTCTTTTTCTTCTTCTTCTTCACCTTCTTTTCTTTTTGATCAATGAGTTAAAGGTTGATGGTTAGCATTGATTAGGGAGGTTTAATCTTCCTTGATTCAAATCTAATTCATCTTGATCAAATGATCAAGTGAATGACTTTGCATTAAGGATAGATTGCTTTCTAAATCATGCAAAGGACTTAAACCAATACAAGATCATTTCTCATCTTCTTTTATGCATGGCAAGTTGTTGGAATTTGATTCACTAATCAAGACCTCTAACTTGTGTTGTTGCCTACATTATTATTGACCGACCTCAGATAGTTGTGACTTCTACGTAAGTCCAACTACGATTGCTTAATATAGCGCTAAATTTTCCTTATGGCACACTAACTACTAACATTAACCATTGACCATTAACATTTAATTCTTGCTATTTACATTTATGAAATTTACTATTCTTGTACATATTATTCATTTGCTTTTCCCCCTTTGCTCACTTGAGCACATGTTTATGTTAATGCAATTTTCCTTTTACTCACTTGAGCACATAATTGTGTATATATTATTGTGCTTGTGCTTTTGTTTTGATTGTTGTGGACCAAATGGGAAAATGGACAAAAAGGACTTAGATTCTAGGACATTCCCTATGCAAAAATGGAGTAAAAAAAGGCCTTAATGTTGAAGATGGATTAGAAGGACCAAATCTTTAAACTCACTCTTATCCATTTTTGATTTTCTTCATAAAACTTTTGATGTGTGTGCTCTTGTGCTAGGGAATCCTATGAGAGCTCAAATTGAAGAACCATTGCCATGTTCATCCAAAGTGAAAGATACAAGATACATTGAGGATCTCTTAAGAGGCTTGTTTGATTGTTGCTTGAGCTTACTATTATTTTGCTTGCATATTCCAAAGGATGGAAGCTACTTGGATCATCAATATGATCTCAAGAGAGGAACTCCATTTATGGTCTTCTTTCTTATCCCTTATCTCTTGTATGATTAGGACTATTAGCCCTTCTTCTTCTTCCCTCCACTCTAACCCAAGCCAAAACGTTTGTGCAAACATTTAACACTTCTTTTCAAACATTAGAAACCTAAGCCTTATGCTTTTGATTTTTCAAATTATCTTTTCATAACACTTATTTTGAATTGAACTTTTAGGCCAACTTTGACCATATTTTGTAAATACTTTTCATTGGTAAATATAACCCATTCAAATACTTCTTTTGTGGTTTCAATGGCCACTTTCTTAATCAAACTTTTCATAACCTTTAGCTATTAGGTTTGAGTTATCCTTGAGGTAGATGTAATACTCACCTATATCCTTAGTGATGGACAATGAGTCTTCCATGCTTATCATAGGGTTAACCCCTCACTAGCATGTTGAAGCTATCCTCACATGGTGGATTTGTGGTTTTAGGTTGTGTCTTCTCCCTTGGATAACAAAAGATCTTAAGGCTTTTGGACCAATCAATTCACCAACTCGTTTTTGAGACTTTTACCCCGAACTACGAGGTTTTGATCCTAAGCTTTTTTATGATGGTACGTAGGCAATGGGTTTATCCTTCCAAACACAAAAATGTAAATAACTTGTATATTCTTTTCTCATCTCTTCAATCATGTTTGCACAAATAAATTTTCACAAAATACCAACCTTACAACAAATATGAAAAGGGCTCCCTAGGAGTACCTAGGATGTTTTGGGTGCTTAAAACCTTCCCATTGCATAACCAACCCCTTACCCCGATCTCTGACATTTTTACTAGTTTTTGATTCGATAAAACTTTTAGGTTTTTGTTCGCTTTCTAACCATTCCTTTGGATAAATGGAAGTGCGGTGGCGACTCGACTTGTATGGTTTACCTTAGATTTAGTCAATATCTCTAACATTGATGGTTTTGTTGATGTTAACACCATTAGTCCCTAACATTGTGTTGCCCATCTATGGAATAGCTTTGTTCCCTAACATTGACGGTTTTGTTGATGTTAACGCCATTAGACTTTTCTTGATTGGGAATCTTTTGCCTACTTTGTTGGGTGAATGTATTTCTCTTTGCATCTAAGGAATTCTAAGGGTGGTGGAACTATTGTCTGTTGCATTCCTCTTCTATACAAGCGGTTTATTTTGCACTTGCCGCAAACGCCTGCTTTTGGGGAGAACAAACAATATCTAAGATGGTCTCAGAGACTTATGTCTCTCACTAATGATGATATAGTTTGGTATGACCCATATTTAAGCAGTTTGGAGATTATTGATAGTTGTGGTGAATTCTCTAATGTGCCTCTCATTGGTACACAAGGAGGAATTAACTACAACCCTGCTTTGGCTCGTCGTCAACTTGGGTTCCCCTTGAGAGACAAACCTAATAACATGTTGTTAGAAGGTCTTTTCTATCAAGAGGGTAAAGATCCCCAACATTTGAAGCAGAAGATTGTGCATGCTTGGTATAATGTGCATAGGAAAGGAAGATCCGAGCTTGGTCCGTGCAATTGTGTAGCTTTGGAAGCTTACATTCTTTGGGTGAAGAAGAGAGCTGTGAAGTTGAAGATGCCTTATCCTTGTGAAAGACCTATTTCTATGGTTGTGGTTGAGCCATTAACTCTCCCTAACCAAGATGTAGAGGAGTTGGAAGACGAGCTCGTCAAGATGAAGCAATAGAAGGATATGTGGGAATATCGTTTCCATGCTTTGAGCAAGAAGCATGAAGAGTTGCAGTTGGAGTCTAAGGACAAAGATGCACTGATTGAGCTACTTGAAGACCGAGTGACAAAGAGACAGAGAGAGACAGAAGTTTCATCTTCTAGCATGCCTCAACCTTCCGTTGATTGGAAGAAGATTGTTGACCAGCTTGTCCTCAAGAAGTCTCAGATGAAGGTTTCTTTTGAGACCGAGATTCGTCGCATTCGAAGGAAGTACGCGCCTTCAGCCAGATCTTCTGACACTGTTGTTAGGGATCCTTAGGATGACTAGTCTCCTTTTCTCTTTTATCTTTTTATTTTGGTTTCTAAAATTGTACTCAGTGTAATCCTTCCAATTTATATAAATAGAAAGAGTTTTTGGTCATATCAAATTATTCCAATTGCCATTTATATATATTTGCAAATGATATAGTAAATTCCTTGGAAAATAAGAAAAAATAATCAAACATTGCATTTCATGCATCATTTGCATAAGCAGGTATTTGCCAGATGTATGATTGGTGTTCTTCTGTGCTTTAGCCAAGCTGACTCACCGGTACAACACCAGAGCTAATCATCCAAAGATCATGGAACACCTTGAGCAAGAGAACCGAGACTTGAAAGAGGATATTGCCCGACTGACTACCATGATGGAGTCAGTTCTTGCTGCCCAAAGCCAAGCTTCTCCAACACCTGCAACTCCTCCTACGAGGACAGTCATCTCTGAAGTGGTTACCTCTACTGTGCATGCTGCCACTGCCCACTTCGCTTCGAATCTGCCTGCTGGATTCCCTTGGGGAATGCCACCCAATTCTGTGCCAGAAGGTTTCGCTCCCACTTTTGCTTCCATGTCGGCATCTAGCCAGGTCATGTCTATGCCACCTCTAGTTATGCACACTTTGCCTCGTGTAGAGGGCACCATCTATCATTCCAAACTGTCTGAGGTCCCGGACGTCTATGAGAAGATGGATGAAATGAAGGACCAATTCCTTGAGTTGTGCAAGGAACTGAAAACGCTGAGAGGCAAAGATATGTTTGGGAAGAGTGCTGCTGAAGTGTGCTTAGTGCCAAACGTGAAAATCCCAGTGAAATTCAAAGTGCTTGACTTTGAGAATCCCAGTGAAAATCCTAGTGAAATTCAGTCATCTTGTGATGTTTGCCCGCAAGATGTCAACCCGAACAGATAATGACCAGTTGCTGATTCACTATTTCCAGGATAGCCTGACAGGTGATGCACTCCGTTGGTATATGGGGTTAGACAGTGCAAGCATCCGCACCTTCAACGACCTAGGAGAGGCTTTTATGAAACAGTACAAGTACAACGTGGATACGGTGCCAAATAGGGACCAACTGAGGTCCATGTCTCAGAAAGATAAGGAGACATTCAAGGAGTATGCCCAGCGTTAGAGAGTGTTGGCTTCCCAGATCACTCCTCCTTTGGAGGAGAAAGAGATGACAAAAATCTTTCTGAAAACCCTGAGTTCATTTTATTATGAACGAATGATCGCCAGTGCCCCTAGTGATTTTATCGAAATGGTAAATATGGGGATGAGACTTGAAGAAGGGGTCCGTGAAGGACGATTGTTGAAAGAGGAGGCGTCAACTAGCAAGAAGTATGGGAGTAGTTTCAGCAAGAGGAAGGATAGTGAAACAAACGCAATTTCCAGTGGGAGGCAGAGGAGGCCTCAAGTAAGAAGAAATCTACCACCCATCAACATCATCATCATCAAGTATCTTCCGCCACTCCAGTATTTTCAAATCAGCAAACAATACCAATTCAACAACAACATCAGTATCAAAATCAACGTCAACAACAACAACCACAACAAAGAACAAACACCTACAACAACAATAATTCCAATAACAATCATCACCAGCAACATAATTTTAAGAGGAAGAAGGTCTCTTTTGAACCGATTCCTATGTCATACGCAGAACTGTACCCATCTTTAGTCCTCAAGAATTTGATTCAACTGAGGAATCCACCACAAATCCCAGAACCACTTCCTTGGTGGTATAAACCTGAACTTCGTTGTGCTTTTCACCAGGGTGCACCTGGGCATGATATTGAAAACTGTTATTCGCTGAAGTACGAGGTGCAAAAGCTTATGAAGAATGGCATGGTGTCTTTTGAAGACCGCACACCTAATGTGAAAGTTAATCCTTTGCCCACTCATGGGAATACCTCAATGAATATGGTGGACGATTTTCCTAGTGAGTACAAAGTTTTTGATGTGCATTTTATCCATGGATCCTTGGTGCAGATACACAAGGACATCTGTATGGTGAGTGACTGTGAACATGATCACGATGGTTGTGATATTTGTAGCATGAACCCAAGGGGGTATGTTGTAGTGAAAAGGGACATCCAATGTATGATGGATGAAGGCATGATTCAGATTTGTCAATCCTGTCATGAAGATGACGACGTCAATGTCATAATACATGTTTTCAAGCGACTTGAGCGGTTAGTGATTCAGTATGATAGCAGCAGTATCTAGAGCGTCAATAATAGATCAGTTTCGCCGGTTGTAATACGGTTAGCAGTCCCAGTCCCATATGCATCTGATAAGGCTGTACCATATCAATACATTGCTACGATGATAGAGAAAGGTCAAGAGGTCCCGTTACCTACGACCAGTTCAGTGGTGAGCATTGCAGATGTTAGAAAGGTGACCTGTAGTGGTCGAGTTTTTGGACCGGTGTTCCCGGAGAATAAAGAGGATACAGTTGTTGGTAAGAAGGTGGAGGTGCCCATTGTAGATCTGGTGGGCTGTTCAAAGAATAATTCTGGTGAATCCAACAATTTGAAAGCCAATAGTAATGATGATGAGGTACTCCGACTGATCAAGAGGAGCGAATTCAATGTGGTTGAGCAGTTGCTCTAGACCCCTCGAAGATTTCAGTGTTGTCTCTGCTTTTGAATTACGAAGCGCACAAAGAAGCACTCCAGAGAGTTCTTGAACAGGCATATGTGGAGCAAGATGTTACTGTGGCTCAATTTGATCATATAGTGGCTAACATCACTTCATGCAATAGTTTGAGTTTTTGCGATGAAGAACTCCCTGAGGAGGGAAGAAATCACAATCTGGCTTTGCATATTTCGATGAATTGCAAAGAAGATGCTTTGTCAAATGTGCTAGTTGACACTGGGTCGTCACTCAATGTGCTTCCAAAGTCAACATTGTCAAAGTTATCTTACCAAGGAGCTCCCATGAGGTACAATGGAGTAATTGTCAAAGCCTTCGATGGCTCGCGCAAGACTGTAATTGGTGAAGTGGACCTTCCAATCAAGATAGGTCCGAGTGATTTTCATATTACTTTCCAGGTAATGGATATTCACCCGGCCTACAGTTGTTTGTTGGGAAGGCCATGGATTCATGAGGCAGGGGCCATTACTTCCACTCTGCATCAGAAGCTCAAATTTGTCAAGAATGGCAAGTTGGTAATTGTTGGAGGTGAGAAGGCGCTTTTGGTTAGTCATCTGTCATCTTTCTCGTATGTGGAAGCTGAGGATGAGGTTGGAACTCTGTTCCAAGCCTTATCTATTGTTGTTGAGACAGTCCTCTCTGAAAGATGCGCAGAGAATTGTTGAAGAAGGTCCTGTTGATCAGTGGGGGCGTATGGTAGAAGTCGCCGACAACAAAGGAAGAACTGGTTTGGGGTTCCAGAAGAGCTCGTCAACCGTTAGATTCAAAGAGATGCAACTCAGCTTCCGTAGCGGAGGATTCATTCATGGGAATGAACAACACTTAGCTGCCGTGCTAGAGGACAATGAAGAGGAAGACTGCACCAAATTTGTGACGCATGGACAGACATGCAACAATTGGACTGCTCTTGATATTCCTGTTATTTTGCATCGATCTAAATAATTTATTTTACATTTTAAAAATCCTTTTCCTATGCCTAGGGGAGAAGTGAACATTGTTTGGGCATTTTAAATTGATCATCAATAAAAATTAATTCTATTCATCCACATGTTTGATGTTTGTTTTTAGTTTTTGTTTTATTCTGAAAATGGTAATCACAAAAAAGATAAATAAAGAATATAATTGTCCATCTGCATAATATTTGGTCACAAATTCACTTCTCTAAAATCAAAATATCAAATTATTATGCAGGTTGGTTCCTAACCCCATTGAATACAATGATCCTTCTCCTTCTCCAAAATTTGAAATCCCTGTATTCGAAGCCAAAGAGGAAAGTGATGTAGAAGTGAGTGAGGAATTATCTCATCTTCTTGAGCAAGATGAAAATATTATTCAACCGTTTGAAGAGCAGATTGAGCTAGTCAACTTGGGTTCCGAAGATAATGTGAAGGAAGTCAAGATTGGGTCTCAACTGTGTCCAGATGCTAAGAAGGGGTTGATTGATCTTCTTCGAGAGTATTCAGATGTGTTTTCTTGGTCCTATCAAGACATGCCTGGGTTAGATTATGATATTGTGGAGCATAGATTGCCGTTAAAGCCAGAATGCCCGCCAGTCAAGTAGAAGTTGAGAAGAACACATCCTGATATGGCTGTGAAGATTAAAGAGGAAGTTCAGAAGCAGATTGGTGTCGGTTTCCTTGTAACTGCTGAGTATCCGCAATGGGTGGCCAATATTGTGCCAGTGCCGAAGAAAGATGGAAAAGTCCGCATGTGTGTCGACTATAGAGATTTGAATAAATCCAGTCCAAAAGATGATTTCCCTCTGCCACACATTGATATGTTGGTAGACAATACTGCTAAATTCAAAGTCTTTTCGTTTATGGATGGATTTTCCGGATATAGTAAGATTAAGATGGAACCCGAGGATATGGAGAAGACCACAATCATTACACCCTAGGGAACATTCTGTTATAGAGTGATGCCTTTCGGTCTAAAGAATCCTGGTGCAACTTTTCATAGAGCAATGACTACTTTTTTTCATGATATGATGCATAAAGAGATTGAAGTATATGTCGATGACATGATTGCTAAATCAATTGATGAAGAGGAACATGTTGAGCATTTGTTGAAGCTATTTCAGCGTTTGAGGAAGTATAAACTCCACTTGAATCCCAAGAAGTATACTTTTGGTGTTCGTTCTAGTAAGTTGTTGGGCTTTATTGTCAGCGAGAAGGGTATTGAGGTTGATCCTGCCAAGGTCAAAGCAATACAAGAGATGCCTGCGCCCAAAACTGAGAAGCAAGTCAGAGGTTTTCTCGGCTGCTTGAATTATATTTCTAGATTCATTTCCCACATGACTGCCACATGTGCACCTATATTCAAGCTTCTTCGGAAAGATCGGTCATGTGATGGGACCAAAGACTTCCATAAAGCATTTGACAGTATCAAGGAATATTTGCTTGAACCTCCAATTTTGTCTCCACGTGTCGAAGGAAGACCGTTGATCATGTATTTGATTGTGCTAGAAGATAGTATGGTTTGTGTTCTTGGTCAGCAAGATAAGACTGGGAAGAAAGAATTTGCAATTTATTACCTCAGTAAGAAGTTCACCGACTGTGAGACTCAGTATTCAATGCTTGAGAAGACTTGTTGTGCATTGGCTTGGGCTGCTAAGCGCTTGCGTCAGTATATGTTGAAACATACCACTTGGTTGATATCCAAAATGGATCCAATCAAGTATATATTTGAGAAGCCTGCTTTAACTGGGAGGATTGCCCATTGGCAGATGTTGTTATTAGAGTATGATATCGAATACCAATCTCAGAAAGCAATCAAAGGTAGTATCTTGGCTGACCACTTGGCTCACCAACCAATTGAAGATTATCAGTCAGTACAGTATGACTTTCCTGATGAAGAGATTCTGTACTTGAAAATGAAAGATTGTGATGAACCATTGCTAGAAGAAGGGCCAGAACCTGGTTCTCGCTAGGGTATGGTATTTGATGGAGCTGTTAATCAATATGGAAATGGCATTGGGGCAGTGATTATTACTCCTCAAGGCACGCATTTACTATTCACAGCTAGATTGACTTTCAAGTGTACAAACAACATGGCAGAATATGAAGCTTGTATTATGGGGCTTGAAGAGGCCATGAATCTCAGGATCAAGTACTTGGATATCTTCGGTGATTCAGATTTGTTTGTGAATCAGATCAAAGGAGAATGGGAGACGAATCAACCCGGTTTAATACCATATAGAGATTATGCGAGGAGGATTTCAACTTTCTTCACAAAAGTTGAGTTTCATCATATCCCTCGAGATGAAAACCGGATGGTAGATGCTCTTGCAACATCAGCATCAATGATTGTGGTGAAGTATTGGAATGAAGTACCCAATTTATCTGTGATGCGTCTTGATAGGCCAGCTCATGTGTTTGTTGTTGAAGAGATCAATGACGATAAGCCATGGTATTACGACATCAAGTGTTTCCTCCAAAGTCAGATATACCCGCCTGGGGCATCCTTGAAAGATAAAAAGACTTTGAGAAGATTAGCCTGTAATTTCTACTTGAATGGTGATATACTGTACAAGAGAAACTTCGACATGGTTTTGCTCAGATGCGTGGATAGACACGAAGCAGACTTATTGATGACCGAAGTGCATGAAGGTTCCTTTGGTACGCATTCCAATGGACATGCAATGGAAAAGAAGATGTTGCGAGCAGATTACTATTGGCTGACAATGGAATCTGACTGTTGCAAGTTTGTGAAGAAATGCCACAAGTGTCAAATTTATGCTGATAAGATTCATGTTCCTCCGACACTATTGAATGTTATCTCTTCCCAATGGCCCTTCTTCATGTGGGGAATTGATATGATTGGGATGATTGAGCCCAAAGCTTCGAATGGACATCGTTTCATTTTAGTGGCAATTGATTACTTCATAAAATGGGTTGAAACGGAATCGTATGCAAGTTGTTGTAAGGTTTATCAAGAATCAGATTATATGCTGCTATGGTGTGCCAAGTAAGATCGTTACTGATAATGGATCGAACTTGAGTAATAATATGGTGGAAGCTCTTTGAAAACACTTCAAGATTGCACATCATAATTCTTCTCCCTATAGACCCAAGATGAATGGGGATGTTGAAGTTGCGATTAAGAATATCAAGAAAATTATCCAGAAGATGGTTGTCACGTATAAGGATTGGCATGAGATGCTCCCTTTTGCTCTACATTGGTATCGTACATCCGTCCGCACTTCAACAGGGGCAACCCCTTTCTCTCTTATTTATGGTATGGAAGTAGTGCTCCATGTAGAGGTTGAGATTCCTTCGTTGTGTGTGCTCATGGAAGCCAAGTTAACTGAAGCAGAGTGGTGTCAGACCAGGTTTGACTAGTTGAATTTAATATAAGAGAAGAGGTTAACTGCCATGTGTCATGGTCAGTTATATCAGCAGAGAGTGAAGAAGGCTTTTGATAAGAAGGTCAAACCTCGAGTGTTCAGAGAAGGTGACCTTGTGCTCAAGAAGATTTTGACGTTCAAGCCAGATTCCAGAGGAAAATGGACTCCCAATTATGAAGGTCCATATGTTGTTAAGAGAGCCTTTTCAGGCGGTGCATTGATCCTTACAACTATGGATGGTGAACAGTTCACTCGTCCTGTGAACACAGATGCAGTCAAGAAATACTTCGCCTAAAAAAATAAATAAAAGAACAACTCGCTAAGTTGAAAACCTAAAAGGGCGGCTTAGGCAAAAATGAGCGTCTCGGTGGATTGAAAACCCGAAAGGGCGGTCCAGGAAAAAATTAGAGACATAAAACAGAAAAAGAATTTCCCGATAAGTTGAGTACCCCACCTTGGAGAAAATTATGCAAAAATTAGGATTATGGCAAATAACTGCATTTTGCTGATCTTCAGTGATTTTGAAGACTTGTTTAAGCACAAGGGTTGACATTAGTTCATCTCCGACAGCAGTCAAGAGAACAGGGGATATCAAAAGTTGGTAGAAGGATTAAGGATCATTTGTATTCAATGTACCCCTTTTCCATGTAAATTACCATTTTCAACTTTGTAAAATCTATGGAGTCTTGTCATTTACAGACTACCATCCTATTAAATAAAGTTGAGCTTTTATCCAATCGTTTCTATTCTTATTTACTTCAGCCAATGGTTTTAAATTTTATTATGATCATTTTGAAATTAATTCAAAATCAAGTTTTCTTTGAAAATATAAAAGCAAGAACTTTTCGTAAGCAAGTAAAAAGTAATATCAACAACATTTCAAAGAAAAGCAAGTTCTTAAATGCGGAGCATCTGAGGTCCCCCAAGCAGTGACTATTCGGGTATCCCTAGAAGTTAGTGTTGATTGACTTCCTCAATGAATTGCTGGTAGCGGATAGATTCAGTTCCTTGGCAGAATGTTTGATCCCTAGTGAAGCTTATTTCTTTTCCCCAGCTGAGTTGGTTGCGGTGTTTCCTTGTCCCCAACAGAGATTTGGCCTTCCCAACGGAGTTCATTTTTTCCTCAGCAGTTAGATCATCACCAGAGATGCTTGATCTTTTCCCAGTAGATCGCCTTGGTGTCCCCCACCAATCGTTGTATCTTTGCTCCCAGTCAGACTTTCCTCCTGGTCCCTGAGCAGCTTTTGACTCCTTCCCCAGTAGGGTTGTCTCCCATTTTTATGGTGTTGACCTAAAATTCCCTACAGATTGGATGTTTTATCCTCAGCAGATCTCCTTCATTTTTCCCCAGCCAGGGTTGAGCCTTTGGGATGTTGATATCTCTATTCTCCAGCAGTTTGTCCCCATGATTTGTGGATTGGCCGAGGATTGTACCGGTGGTTGAATCTCTTTGCGACACCTTTGTATCCTTTGTGATCGTTTTGTCAGCATAATCATCATATATACATATACATATACATTCATATAATTTCATAATTTGCATATCCTGCATCTTCCTATTTGATTTGTTTGAGATTCTTATTCTCTGTCATGGCGGTACTTTATCCCCATACAAAATTTGGTGTCTGTCCTCTTTCAATTGTAGAGTGTCAACCCCTAAGCAAAAAAGACTTTAACCTTTCTCTGTTTCCCCACTGAGTTTGTTTCCTCGTGGATGATAGTTATTTCAATTTCCTCTCCAGCAAATTTTCTGGATGGAATTACTCCCCTTGAGTTATGTCCTCATTGGGTGGAGTCTTGATTGACTGTTTTCTTTCTAGCTCTTACCTAGATAGATATCTTGGTCCCCTAAGAGTCTATTGCCCAGTAACTAGTAATATTCTTCTTAGTGTGCAGTTTGTTACTTCTTGTCCAATACCCGGCAAAAGTACCCTTTTGCTCCTCAGTGGAGTCCCCTGGAAGTGTATCCTTGATATGTTCACTTTAACCAGTGACGGATTTTTTCTTCGATTGGTCTTCTACCCAGTAACCGATAGTTGTAAATCCTACTTTGTCCCCTCGCAGAGTTGATCCTTGATATCTTCATCCTAACCGGTGACGGATTCTCTCTCCGACGGTTTTCTATCCAATTTTTTCTGATAGATGTAATTCCTATTTTTCCCCTTTGCAGAGACTATCCTTGATATGTTCACTCTAACCGGTGATGGATTTTCTCTTCTTTGGTATTCTATCCAGTAACTTATAGATGTAATTCCCATTTTATCTCCTCAACAGAGTCTATCCTTGATATGTTCACTTTAACCGATGACAAATTTTCTCTTTGGTATTCTATCCAATAACTGATGGATGTAATTCCTATTTTTCCCCTTTTCAGAGTCTATCCTTGATATGTTCACTTTAACTAGTGACAAATTTTCTCTTTGATCGGTCTTCTACCCAGTAACTGGTAGTTGTAAATCCTACTTTGTCCCCTCGCAGAGTTGATCCTTGATATGTTCACCCTAACCGGTGACGGATTCTCTCTCTGACGGTTTTCTATCCAGTTTTCGATAGATGTAATCTCTCTTTTTGTTCAGTTGGTATATCCTTGATATGTTCATCCTAACCGATGACGGGTATCCTCCTTGACATCCCCAGGAAAGTCTATCCTTGATATGTTCATCTTAACCAATGACGGATTTTCTTCCCTTGTCGAGTTTATCCTTGATATGTTCATCCTAACCGATGACTTATACTCTCACCCTTGGTCTTCTGACCAGTAACTGGTAGTTGTAAACCCTATTTTTTCTGCAGTTTGTCCCCAACAAGGCTATTCTTACCCAGTAACCCGTAATGAATACTACCTCCTGGCAATTCCCAGCGAGTCATCCTTGATATGTTCATCCTAACCGATGACGGATGTTCTCTCTGTCAGATTTTTATTATCTCCTTACCCAGTAACAGGTAGTAGATAATAGATTTATGCTCCTCCTGCGTTGGAGTTTATCTTCCCCAGTTGAGTTGAGTGTGCATTTCGTTAGTGAAATCGTGTTTTTGCCCTACACGAGTCGAGTACCTCAGTTTTATCCTGACTTATTCGCACCCCCTGCAGATGTTGTTATTTCCCCGGCTGAGTCTTTCCATTTCATATGGATTTACTCGAGTCCCCTAGGAATTGTAAGTCGTAGCCTGGCCTACGCATAACTCCTTTTTGTACTCCTAGAGTCTATGTCTTCCCAGCGAGCTTTCCTTATGGAATGCATTATGCTCCTGCGGACTTTCGGTCTCTCTGATTTCTTTTTCCTTTGCGGCAATATTTCCCCACAAAGCATTAACTTTTGCATTCATGTCATATGCATCATGAGGTCTCTTAGGGACCAAAATTTGTTTCTCTATGTTGTTATTTAAGCCCATTCTACTTAGTCGAGCCAAAGATTTTAACCTTCACCTCCTCAGTTAGAATGTCCTTAAATAGGGGTAGCTGTAAGACCCCAATTTTGACCCTAAGACCCCTCATGCAATTCCATCATAAGAATTAGCATTCAGATCATGTCTTGGCATCCTCCTTACCCCTTCTTTCATTGGGTTTGTTTTGGGAGAGATCACCAAGTACTTTGTAATTATATCATACTTGTATTTTATCATTTCACTAACTAAAATACCAAAAATATGTCTTTGCATCTAACTCTTTTGTAGGTAGGGCATGATCTCATTAATTCATTGATCACATCTAGGGTTTAAGACCCGCATGAACAAAGAGCAAAACCAAGAATTAATTCAATAATGCTTATAAGCATCATATGTAAGTCCTAATTGTTTCTACATGTTATATTGATCAAGTTTTCTTCAAGAGTTTGAGGGTGATTTACCTTCGAAACCCTAGTTCGACTGGGTATCTTGAGTAACTTCTCCAACAAGCTGTCTCATCAATTGATCAAATTTCACAAGGGACACTTCAAATTTAATCATCTTATGCATATATGATCTACCATGAGCCAAGAAAATCAAGAGAATTGGAAATTAGCAAGTTGGTTGAAGGTGGTTGACCAGATGAATTCATCTGATCATAACTGGGTCTCCCTAGACCGTATCTCCTATAATTTTCACCATATGAAAATGATCCCAAGAGAAAACTTACTCTAAATTGCATTATAAACAACTTTCTTGTTGAGACCTAGAGCTAGTTTTTCTTGGAAAATCATTTTCTATGTTGAAACATTATAGGTCATTTTGTCTAAACCCTAATTTGAAAGTCAACTTCCCAAGGCCATAACTTGCTCAATTTTTTTGAGATGAGATATTTCCAAGTTGCACAATAAAATTCAATGTGTCTACTCAACTTTTATGTTTGGAGTGGGAGAAAATTCAACTTCTTTGAGCATGTGATATGAGGCTACATTATAGGTTACTTTTGACCTATATCATTGATCAAGTGATTTTTCCAAACTTCAAAAATGCATACCTCTATCATTTAAAATCAAAATGAAATGAAATTGGTTACCATTTTGAAGGTATTTGAGATAACTACATCTTTGATGAAGACACGTTTCTCATTGGAAGCTCCTATAAAAAGTTAAGCAAGATATGTCAAAATTTTCCAAACTTCCACCTCAAAATTCTCCAAGTTCCAAGCTCCAAATGAAAAAGTGTTCAACATCAAACTTGTTCCTCTTGATCTCACCTTTCCAAAGAGCTAAAACAATTGCATTTTGGATGAGAAATGCATAGGATGTGCATGGCTTAAATAGGATGATATCATTTGGCATGGATCAATCTTCAAGTGACAATGCACAATTGCCTTGCATTCCAATCCATCTCCATCTGATCATTCATTTGGACTTTCAAACCATCATTTCATGGGACTATGCGCACCCATGCACCATGCTTTCATCATTTGCCAAATTTGGAAGGTTGAAAAGAGTGTGCAAATATCACATGGATTTGGCTATATATACAACTGCATTTGCTCAGAATTAACACACACACTGTGCCAGCTTTGAATCCCCATAGAAAACCCTTCATTCTAAGAGGATAAACCTGATAAATTCACTTGAATTTGAGCTTGAATCTCCACTATTTTGGAATTCAATTCTCCAGGAATCCATTGCTTCTAAGCCTTTCCATTCCTCTCCTGCAAGCATTTGAAGTGAAGCCAAGCACGATTCAGATCAAGATCTAGCAAGCTCGGACCTCCATTGAAGGTAATTTACAGAAATTTTAAACTCTTCGATTCTCCTTGATTCTTGCTCAATTCCATTGATTCTTGAGTTGTCTGAAGTCCTACCAATGTAGGCAAGAAGATTGAGTTGCTTTGAGGCCAAATCGAAGCAACTCAGATCATGAACCTCATTTTTCAATTCCACATACCTCTCAATATAGTTAGAATTGGATGAATTGGAGGTGATATTCGTGCTCATTAATGTTTTCTCTTTAAAATCATGTCCCTATTTTGTATGTTGGTGATGGTTCATCTTGACCAGTCCGGTGAAGCTCACCGGGGAAGATGATCGGAGCTCTGGCTCCGGCGATGAGGTGTCTCACCTCTCAACCACTTGATCCAAGTCCCACGTTATAATCTGGAGCGTTGATGTTGATTACCTCATTTGCCACGC
This sequence comes from Lathyrus oleraceus, assembly GCF_024323335.1. NCBI lineage: Eukaryota > Viridiplantae > Streptophyta > Magnoliopsida > Fabales > Fabaceae > Lathyrus > Lathyrus oleraceus. Next base: position 77,323,373 of record NC_066582.1, on the reverse strand, counting down.
GGTTGACTAAGGCCTTGGTGGAACGCGCGGTTTGGATCATCAGATCTGCCACCTCAATTAATGAGGGAGATCTGATGGTCCACGTATTTTAGCATTTTCTGAATTTCCATTTAATTCCCTTTTCTTCAATAATTCATAATAAATTTAACATTGATCCAAAACATATGGGACTTTCACCAAAAAATTTCAAATATTTTTCTCTTTCATATTCTGAATTAAAATTATTTTTTGGATCATTATTAATATTTTTCATGAATTAATTGATTTTGAATTTGTTTTTAATTATTTAAAAATATTTTTAAGGGTAAAAAATTATGAAATATTTTCTCCAAGGTCCTTTGACCTTGTTTGACTTATGATAAATCTCATGGACATTTATTTGGTGTTTTTGATGAGAATTTAAGATTTGGACAAAATATATTTAAATTTAATGCATTATTTTAATATTTTTAATTGAATAAATGCCATTTAAACTGTGTTGACCATTTGGATTGACTTAATTGAGTTTCTTATTTGTTGTTGGACCTTGGTCAAGGTTGATTTGACTTTAGCAAGTTAATATTATTGGATTTAGGGGATTGATGGAATGTACATTCCATCTCCCAAAATGAATGAATAATATTAATTTGGCAAAAGTCCTTCTTTGACCAATTTGTGATCTCATTCATCCCTTTCCCTCTTCATCTAATTCCCCTTCTTCATGCATTCATTTTCAATTGGCCAATGACATCTCAAAGTCCTAATGCTAGTTGATTGAAAAATTAACATGAGTATGGATGAGATTAGGCCACACCTTTTGCATATTTTTGTGTGTGGTATATTTAATGAGCATAGTTCTTAATACTATGTCTCCAACATGCATTAACACCAAAAGTTTATTGCCCGACCTCAAATAGTTGTGACTTCTAAATAAGTCCAATTACGATTGCTTAACATAGCGCTAAATTTGTGACATAAAAGGCATAAGCATTCTAATTAATGAGATTGTAATTCTCCTCTCTTCCATGGTATTGTGTGGAAACTTGGCATTCTTTCCTTCCTTTGGAAGATGTTTTGGTTCAAGGATCTATGCTTGTGGCAAGTGGGTTGAGTGTTCTCCAAAGAATGTCTTGAAATCAAAAGAAAAACAAAACTAACTACTAACTTACTAACCATTAACATTTAATTTCAAGTCTTTACTTTTATGAAATTTACTTTTAGCACTTTATTATCATTTTCCATTATACATATCATTCTAATTGTTTATGTTAATGTAATTTTCACTTTGTCCATTTGGACCATATTGTGTGATATATTTTGTTTGTGTTGCTTTGTTTGTTTGTGTGGTCTTTGACCATTTAATGTACATAATAATCATAAAAACCCTAAAAAAAAATTGAGTGGACTGCTGGCTTGATCTTGGACAAATGGACTTAGAATCTAGGCAACCTTTCTAAGCTAAAGGACTTGGCCAATGCCAATTTGTAAAGAACCAAGTGCTTGCAATTTGAATTCATTAGATACATCATTCAAGATCTCTCTTAAAGTTCATCTGCAACATGATCATTGTGAAGCTGTCATTTTGAACCTGTGGAATTCATCTGTTACATAGGCTATTTCTGAAGAAGATCATGGAGTGGATAAGCTTGGATGAGGCCATCTTTATTTGATGCCTTTGCTCTTCAAGATTGATATAATTGAGCATTTGCGTGTTGTTTGATTCCAAAAAGTCTAAGGGAATTTTGGGTTTCTATTGACATACTTGTCTATTTGATTGTTACCCGTTTGGTCAGATCTTTTCAACTCTAAACTTTTAAATTTTTGTGCATAGGGTAGTCTCTTCATCTTCTCCCCATTTCTTTAATTTCAAAATCTCTCCCTCCATTTTCAAAACCTTCTTTGTATGAACTATTTTTGTTCTAAACTTTGACCACTTTTTGCAAAAAAGATAGAAACTTTGGCCTTATGCCATTGCATTTTCAAACTTACTTTCTTAAATCAACTTGTAAATGAACTTAACAATACTTGACTTAAACTTTCAAAAAGCCAAAATGAACTAACTCATTCAAACCATTTTAGGCATTTGTGCCTTTCAAACTTAAATTTTATTAAAATCATTCTTATGTTGGTACGTAGGCACAAGACCGAAGGTCTTGTCAAACACAAAAATATAATTAATGAATTCTTTTCTCATCCCCCCATTCTATTTGCTTGTAAACATCACTTTGTACAAAATATATATGCACACAAAAAGGGCTCCCTAGGAGTACCTAGGACACTTTAGGTGCTAACATCTTCCCTCTGTGTAACCAACCCCCTTACCTGTGATCTCTGATTTTTATTAGTTTTTATTTGAAAACTTCTTACTATTTGGGTTTTGTTCGTACTTTTTCCTTTTCCCTTGGAAACAATAAAAGCGCAGTGGCGACTCTTGTAAATTGATCTCTAGCTTATCAATAGCTTGATGATAATGAATTTCCCGCTACAGGGACCTCTTGACAATTCTCCACCATTGTTACGTTATACTGATAGGGAATAGCTCTATTAGATGCATACGTGACTGGGCCCGCTAACCGTATCACTAACGGCGATACCGATCTGTTGCTGTTGTTACTGCTGCTGCTATCGAACTGAATTACCACCCGCTCATGGGTCTTAAACACTGGCATTATCACATTGACATCATCTATATCTCTTAATTGTTGAATTTGAATCACATTCTCGTCCATCAACCTTTTGATATCTCTCTTGACAACCGAACACCCACGGGAGTTCACACTGCAAATTGCACAAATGTTAAAGCTAACCCATTGTCTGCTCATGGTAATCCCTTTGTTAATATGGTAGATGGCTGTCCAGGAAATCTCCGTATGTTTGATGTGTGACTTATTTGTCGACCCTTGGTTGAGATGCATAAGGCCCTATGCACCATTAGTGATTGTGAACATGACCATGACAGTTATGCAATTTGCAGTGTGAACTCTCGTGGGTGTTCGATTGTCAAGAGAGATATCCAAAGGTTGATGGACGAGAATGTGATTCAAATTCAACAATTAAGAGATATAGATGATGTCAACGTGATAATGCCAGTGTTTAAGATCCCTGAGCGGGTGGTAATTCAATTCGATATCAGCAACAGTAACAACAACAACAACAGATTGGTATTGCCGTTAGTGATACGGTTAGCGGGCCCAGTCACGTATGCATCTAATAGAGTTGTTCCCTATCAGTATAACGCAAAAATGGTGGAGAATTTTCAAGAGTTCCCTGTAGCAGTAAATTCATGATCATCAAGCTAAGGGTAAGCTAGAGATCAAATAACAAGAGTCGCCACCGCACTTTTATTGTTTCCAAGGGAAAAGGGAAAAAGTACGAACAAAACCCAAAAGTAAGAAGTTTTCAAATTAAAACTAATAAAATATCAGAGATTACAGGTAAGGGAGTTGGTTACACAGAGGGAAGGTGTTAGCACCCAAAGTGTCCTAGGTACTCCTAGGGAGCCCTTTTTGGGTGCATATGTATTTGGTACAAAATGATGTTTACAAACAAATAGAATGGGGGGATGAGAAAAGAATCCATTAATTATATTTTTGTGTTTGACAAGACCTTCGGACTTGGGCCTACATACCAACATAAAAATGAGGGATCAAAACCTCGTAGTTCGTGATACAAATTTCAAAGTGGATGAATTGCTTTTAACAAAAAAAATGAATTTGAAAGGCACAAAAGGCCTAAAAATGATTTGAATGGGTTAGTTCTTTTTTTGCTTTTCTGAAATTTTAAGTCAAGTATAATTATTTACAAATTTGATTTAAGAAAAGAAGTTTGAAAATACAATGGCATAAGGGCAAAGTTTTTATCTTTTTGCAAAATGGTCAAGGCTTAGAACAAAATAAGTTCAATCAAAGATGAGTTTGAAAAGGGAGGGAGAGATTTTGAAATTAAAGAAATGGGAAGAAGATGAAGAGACTAATCCTATGCATAAAATTAAAAGTTAAGAGTTGAAAAGATCTTACCAAATGGGTAGCAATCAATAGACAAGAATGTCAATAGAAACCCAGAAATCCCTTGGACATTTAGAATAAAGCAACACACAAATGCACAATTATATTATCTTGAGGAGCAAAGGCATCAAATAAAGATAGCCACATCCAAGCTTTAGCCACTACATGATCTTCTTCAAAATTAGACCATGTAGCAGATGAATTCCATAAGTCACAGGTTCAAAATAATAGCTTCACGGTGATCATGTTATAGATGAACTCAGAGGGATCATGAATGATGTATCAGATGAAGTTTCAAATTGCAAGCACGTGGTTTCACAGAAAGTTGGCATTGGCCAAGTCCTTTAGCATAGGAATTGTAAGACCCCAATTTTTGCCCTAAGATCCCTCATGGCATCATATCATATTATTCATTGCCTCAAGGATCATTGTGCACCTTTGTTTTCCTCCTAGTGGGTGGGTTATCTTGTGAGTGTGGTTCTTGATCACCAAGCATGTATTGCATTTGTATATCATTGCTTTTCATTTGTTTACTAACCAAAAGTACAAAAATATTGTCATCTAACCTTGTTACTTGCAGATGAAGCAAACTAGGTCAAAACAGTCAAATCAGTCATTGAGCAATAGATGGTGGCCATTCTTGAAGAATTTGGGCACCATGATCATTCATAAGAGATTCATATGAGTTGTGATATCATTTGGAATCAAGATCTCAAGTGGTAGAGGCTTGAAATTCATCAGAACATGGCTCAGTCAACCAGAACCCTAGCAAAGTCAACTGTGGTCAACTGTGCATTTAATCAGGGATTTGAAGGTGTGAGATGGTTGGAAAGGTCTCATTCATGTCCATACAAGCCTCATATAACGTGTCAAACATCATCATTGAGGAATTGGAGGTCAGACAAAAAGTTTCCCAAAATAGTAAGGACCTGTAATTTTCACCTGCCAAAAGTGGAAAGTCCTTCTCCTCAAATTTACATGTTCAAGCAAGCTTCAAATCAAATTTTGTCCAACATGAAAGTTGAAGATATTGCTCTTGACTTTCCAAAAAGTCCAAGAACACTCACTTCTCATTTATGGTTGGCAAGTTATGATCAAATCATTTTCAAAAATTTTGAAATTTCAAGGAGGCATAACTCTTGAACCATTTGGCCAATTTGGGTGATTCTTTTTTGAGCAAATCCCATTTGACATGTACTATCATAATGCATCATTATATTTCATCAAAAATCATCACATCAAAAGTCCATTTTTCAAGTGAACCATTTTGCATTTTGGTGGGAAAAATAGTGAATTTGAAAAATACACATGATTTTCATGCCAAACCATTTCCAACACATTCTAAATAGAAAATTGGACTTGCTTCAAAGGCATTTTTTCTGTTACATTGGTTCTATTTGGAAAAGGGCATGTTGGCCAAATTGCTTAACATGTGCATTTCACTAATCTCACTTGAATTTTGCTAATCATGCTTAACAATTGGATTAAGCCATACTATAAAGCATTAATCATAACTGAATTCGAGATCCACAATCACAATCTCAGATCCAAATCCAAAAATCTCCAAATTCTCTCAAAATTCTTCAAACTTTTTCTCACTTTTCCTTCGAATTTCATGATTCTTTTTGGTTTCTCTTGTGTTAATCATCATTTGTAGGTGCTATTGAACAACTGTTGAAGGAGAATTGTGGAAGAAACCGGCTGAATCGCAATTGTTGGCATCTTGAGCATCCATGGCATTTTGACATTTCTTCATCATCAAGCTGTGTTGAGCTAAACTTCCACTTGCATTCATCTTCCACAACACCATAGGACATCTGTTTTGGCAATTGGAGGTTTGAAAAGCACGAAATCAAGAACTGCACATTCATAAGGTGAGATTTCAAATCCTTCGATTCCTGAAATTAACATGTGGCTTAGGTAGATCTTGCAACATAGGATATACTGCAACTTGAATTGTGCTAATCCATTAAGTATTGTTGAAGAAATCTGAATTTGAAGTTTGCTTGTCAAAACTTTCTTCGATTGAATCTTTTTCTGTGTTGAAAATTAGATGAAATTAAGTTGATATTATCGATCTACGTGGAAAGACGGTTCGATCCATATGCGGTTTGGTAATTTTTGTGATGAATTGTTTTTGACCAGTATGAACATGAAGAACACGATGATGTGTTCAAATTTTCGCTTCAGATTTCGCGTTTGATTCGCATTGCATTGCCTCGCGTTTGAATTTGTGTTTCCCACGCCCTTGGTCCAATAGCCATCTGCCATGCAATAACTGAAACGCAGCGTTTCAGTAGGAAACGCGCTATTTTGGATCAGCTAGGGGATCGATTCCCCGCTCATGACAAAATCCATTTGCCTTTGCATTATTTCTTCATTTGATTCATATGTGACATGCCTTGCCTTCATTCATTTTTATTTTTTTCACCATGATCAAAAATTCATATCTCTTCCAATTTTAATCCAAATTTCATGCAATTTTTTGCACCATTCTCCTTATCATGTGCTTGATTTTATGGTTATTTTTAATAATATTGTGCACGTGTGGAAAAAATTATTGGCTAGGGTTTGTTTGGATGTGTCCTTTTGTGCACCATGCTCACTCTTTTGCTCATAAAATGATGATGCTTCATTAGAAATTCATGAAATTTTTTGCGCATAATCTATACTCATTCCTGGTGATTTTGGTATATGGTTTGCTAATTTTGCATTTTTGGATTGGGAGATATGATGTGATCTTCATGAGTGTGACAATGTATGTCACACTAGGTTTTGTCCAACTTCTTGAATTTTGTTTCCATAATTATGCTATGCCAATTGCTATAAATTTTTGCATGATGACTCTTCTGCATGTCTAGTTTGAGCATGATTTTTTGTAGATTTTTTAGATTCATTTCCTATTTGATTGGATTTTTCTTTGCTGTTTAGTCATTTTTGAACTTTTGTGGAGTGTTCAACTTTCATGACTTGTGAAACTCTCATGCCTTATCATATGAAGCTGAAACTTTGTGGATTGATTCTTAACATGTTTAACTTCATTTTGCCTTTGGTGTGGTTCATTTATCTTATGCCATTTCTGTTTTACACTTGCCTAAAGTTGATAATTGATTTGTGGTCTTGTATGAGCTTGTATGAACATGATGTGACTTGTTGAATTTAATTTCCATACTTCCTCTGGTCCAAATAGCATGAAATTTGGTATGTTACTCATTGAATTTGTTCTGTTTAAGCTTGAATTTTTCTGGGAATTTATTGAGCTATTTTGGTATTGGTTTGATTGTGATCATTCTGTTTGCTCCAATGTGATTCCAAAATGCATAATTTGACATGTTTAGCTTATGAAATAGATTTGGTGCATAGTTTTGATGTGAGACAAATTGGATTCTACTCTTGTTTGATAAATCTTGATTTTGATCAATTTTCACTTGCTGTTTTGAATTTTTCACCTCCTTTTGACCCTAGGCTTGTCCTAGTGGTCTTACTTCTCATGTTTGAGTTTGACTTTTCAGGTTAAGAAGCAAATGCTCTAAGGAGATTAATTCAAGTTGATTGATTTTGGTTTATTTGATTATCATGAACTAACTTGGTTTGTCTTGTAGGATGCTAACTCATTTGCTTCGAGTTTGTGCTTTGCACATATGATTGATTATGTTGACTGTTGGTTCATAACTTGTCTGTTTTGACTTTGTGATTGGGATACTGATTATATTTGATTGATTTCAGGTACCATAGTCGCTTTAGTTCCTTTGAGAACTTGCTATTGCTTTGCTTTGCTTAAGAATTGAGGTAGACTCTCTTGTCTCCATGTAGTCTGGAAGACCTGGCTTGTTACCTAGCCAGGCAACTGTCTGAAGTCCTCCTTAAGAGGCAATGTTTGTGATTGTTTAACTTTGTCCCCAAGCAGGAAAAGACCTCATGTGAGGCAATTGGTAGACAAAAGAGATATGTAGCCTATCTCCTACTATTCTGTGAGTCACACACCTTGCTCACACCCCATGTGTTGATGCATAGTGAGTAAAAACCCAAGATCTATCGAGTCTAACTTATGGAGAGAGTTCCATCTTTCTGAACTCCCACACCTTCTGATATTCGATGCTCTCCCTGACCAGGGATAAGAGTGATGAGGCACACCCCTCATATCCTTTCATCTGCTTCACCTTGGCTCTCAATGTCAAGGTTAAGAGCACCATTTACCTTATTCCAGTTGACTTTTAAGTCTAACCCTTTGATTGAGCCTAATTGTTTGGTTATAGTGTGTGCTAAATGAATTTGTTTGATTGATTGCTTGTTGCATTTGTACATGTTTGCCTGCTTGCCTTTGTGCACTTATCATCATAAATTGTTCATTATTGCATAATCATCATTGCATATCTTTGTGATCCATGTTTGGTTTACCCATTGAGGACAACAGTAAGTCCATTAATTGGCCACTGTTCCTATGATTTGGAAGGGACAGAGTGCAAGACCATCTCACTTGGTCCCTCATGTCTATTGCTTAGTGCATTGTTTGTTTGTTGTATGTGAGGATGCAAGTGTAAGTCCATGTTGTTGGCATTTGTATTCCTATGATCATCCTTTGGAGGTTGGTATATGTCCAGATAGATTGGCATCTGACATCCAAGTTTTGTTTTACTTTAGGAGATTGGTGTAAACCGATTTATTGGTATCCGATATCCGCTTTTGCTTCGTGAGATTGGTATAAGACCATTGACGGCATCCGGTATCATTGTTTTACTTTAGGAGATTGGTGTAAACCCATTTATTGGTATCCGATATCCGCTTTTGCTTTGTGAGATTGGTATAAGTCCATTGATGGCATCCGGTATCATTGTTTTGTTTTAGGAGATTGGTGTAAACCCATTTATTGGTATCCGATATCCGCTTTTGTTTGTGAGATTGGTATAAGACCATTGATGGCATCCGATATCACCTCGCTTTTATTTGCTTACTTGCTTCGTTGCCTATTCCTAAGGACACACTTGAATCATCTTCTATATGATCTCAAGAGGTGAACCTTTCTAGGAAGTTTTACATTCCACTATCCATACCCTCTTTGTCCTAAACCTTTTCACACTTTGCTTTCAAAAACTTTGACTTGTTGTGCAAACATCTTCATGTCTTTTCAAATTAGAAACCTGGACCCTAAGTCCTTGACTTTTCAAACTTCTTTTCATAACACTTCTTTGTATCAATCTTAATCATACCTTGACCATATTTTGTGAATACTCATAATCAATTAACTTCACACATTCAATTGTTTTGTGGCTTTGTCCATTGTTAACATGTTTTCATACATTAGCCATAGGTTTCAATTACCATGGTGGGTGATGTAAATCTTACCTTATCCTTAGTGAGTTGATTGTAAGTCTTCCATACTTATTATAGGGTTAACCCCTCACTAGTATGTTGAAGCCGTCCTCGCATGGTGGATTGTTGATTCGGGTTGAGTTTTCTCTCATTGGTAATGAAAAGCCTTAATGCTTGTGTTGTAAAATGAACTCACTAATTTTTGGAAATCTTTTAGCCGAACTACGGCGTTTTGATCCTTACCTTTGATGGAAGGTACGTAGGCAACGGGTTCATCCGTTAAAACACAAAAATAACTAACTTGTACATTCTTTTCCCATCTTCCCATTCAAGTTTGCACAATATGTCAAAAACAAATAAACATTTTTATACAACAAGTGTGAAAAGGGCTCCCTAGGAGTACCTAGGACGTGATGGGTGCCTAACACCTTCCCATTGCGTAATTTACCCCTTACCCGGATTCTCTGATCTTTTATTAGTTTTCTACGTGTAAAACTTCTTAGGTTTTTGTTCACTTTTTAACCAGTCCTTAGGATAAATAAAAGTGCGGTGGCGACTCGATTTATTGTATGTTTTGCTTATGGTTTAATCAATAAATCATATAGCGACGAATACACCGCTACAGAAAAGTGGCGACTCTGCTGGGGAACAACATTAGACCTTTCCTGGTGGTATTGCCTACTTTTCACCCTTGTTGTATGATATTTGTTTATGTGTTATTTGACATATTTTTGTACAATTTGGGATAACTGTATTGATTGTAATGTCTGAATTGCTTGATATACAATTGTTGTCTGCTTTGGTGATCTCTGTGAGATGAGTTCTATACCCGAACTCGAGTGCACTCTAGGATAGGAGAATGGCGTAGTCTTGTTGACTGGTGTGGAGTATTCCTTAGCTAGTTGACTTGCGAGTCCATTCACTTGGTGGAGGTCATGTTGGATTAATAATGTCACACAAGTTATTTGTGGTTAGGCATTATTCGTTCAATCATGTGCCTTAGAAGCCAAGGACCTTAGTTTACCAAGCCCATCTTGGCCTATTTTAGGACGTAGTGCGGAGGTCGTTCAGATGTAAGATCTGATGCGATTGTTACGCGATACTACACTCATAAGAGTCTCTCTTGAGAATATTTTTGGAATACGAGTATTCGTTTCTCCGACAATATCCGAGAGATGGGACGATGATTATGGGAACCTCTGGTAGAACATGTCTGGCAGGTTTAAACCCTAGTACACTCCCTTTGGGTGGTTCTTAACCGAGACTCCATGCTCGTGACTCTCAGCAAACCCGTGATTCGTGGTTGAGTCGTTCAAACATCGTTAATATCAATGGAACTTGGGTGTCGATAAGGTGCAAACCATAATCCGCCAAAATGGATGGTTGATATTAAGGATGTTAGAGCCGGTTCATGTACCGTTAATATCAATGGAACTTGGGTGTTGATAAGGTGAAAACCTAAATCCACCAAAATGGATGATTGATATTAGGGATACAATGAGCTTTCCCACGACCTTTGTTTGGTGTGCCTTGCTTGATCCTTGAGTGTGATTGTTGCATTCATACATTCATGCATTCATCCGCATTTCATGTCATCGGAAGAAAAAAAAGAGAAAATTTTCAAGGAACTTAAAGGGTTTATTTGCAAAATTTTCAGACATGGAAAGACCAAAAAGGCATACAAAGAAGTACAGCTTTAGACAACCCGATGTGAAAGAGTTAAGGAATCTGACATCTTATGTATTAGATCCCTTGGGTTTCAAAGCTCGCTATGGGAAACTTCTGCCTCTGTTGACTACTCAGGTTGATGAGGGACTGATGAGTACTTTGGCTCAGTTTTACGATCCTCTGTACCACTGCTTCTCATTTCCGGACTTCCAGTTGCTGCCTACTTTGGAGGAGTATTCTCACCTCATTGGGATCCCTATTCTGGATCAGGTGCCGTTCAGTGGCTTAGAGAGTATCCCGACTGCTCGAGAGATTGCAGACTTGTTGCACATAGATGAAGCTTTGATTAAAGCTAATCTGACTACCAAAGGTGGAATTCAGGGTTTTCCTTCCGAGTTCCTCGTCGCTCAAGCTACCATCTATGGGAAGGCCATGAGTGAGGATGCCTTTGAGGCTTTGTTTGTGTTGTTCATCTATGGATTGGTATTATTTCCCAACTTCGACAAATTCGTGGACATGAACGCCATTAGGATCTTCTCAGTTCTTAATCCCGTTCCGACTTTGTTGGGTGATGCCTATGTCTCTTTGCATCTGAGGAATGCAAAGGGTGGAGGAGTTATTGTCTGCTGTCTACCTCTGCTGTACAAGTGGTTTATTTCGCACTTGCCGCAGACTCTTGCTTTCAAGGAGAACAAGGAATGTCTACGGTGGTCACAGAGACTTATGTCTCTCACCAATGATGATATCTCTTGGTATGATCGCGTGTATGATACCGTTCAGATCATCGACTATTGTGGTGAATTCCCTAATGTGCCTCTTCTTGGTACATGTGGTGGGATCAGCTACAATCCTATCCTAGCACGTCGTCAGCTTGGGTTCCCCCTAAAGGATAAACCTCATAACATTCTGTTAGAAGGTGTGTTCTTTCAGGAGGGTAAAGATCCCCAAGGCCTGAAAGCCAGATTTGTCCGCGCTTGGCGCAAGATCTGCAAGAAGAGTAGGAATGAATTGGGTCCGAAGAACTGCATTGCTTTGGAGCCTTATACATCTTGGGTCAGACAGAGAGCTGCCGTGTACCTGATGCCATATGATCATCCGAGACCTACACCGTTGGATGTGGCTGGGCCTTCAACCCTCCCTACCCAACGTGTAGAGGAGTTGAAAGAAGAAGACCTTTCACGTGCTTGGATCCGTGAAAGAGAGGAATTGCTGCAGCAGCTTAAGGAGAAGGACGCTCTGATTGAGTTTCTTGAGCATCGAGTGATCGACGATCCCAACGATACGTGGACTTCTTTGCTTCCTCAGTCTTCCAAGTTTTGGAAGAGGAAGTATGATCAGCTTGCTAAGGAGAAAGCAGATATGGAAGCTGCCTATGAGAGAGAGATCAAGAAGCTGTGTGTTTCTCGTCTTCCAGCATCCCGAGCTATTAGGGATCCATAGGATGTTATTCTCCTTTTCTCTTTGTAATTGAATCAAAAATGCTGTACTTCTTTGTCTCGATTATATTGAATGAGATATTTTCCATAATGATAATAAATGCCTTAAAAATTTCAAAATTTGCGAATAATACCCTAAAGGGTTCCTTGAAAATAAAACAAAGCATATGCACAAGCATTTCATGCATCATTGCATAAGCAGGTACCTTGTTTCTGGTCTTCTTGTTCTGACTCCGTGTTCTTCATTTATTTTGAAGACAAGCTGACTCACCGGTACTATACTCGAGCCAATTCTGCAAGAGTTATGGATTAGCTAGAACAAGAGAACAGAGAATTGAAGGAAGAGGTCGCCAGACTTGGCGCTTTGATGGAGCAACTTCTTGCTGCTCAGAATCAACCTGCTCAACCGCCTGCAACTCCTGTTCAGAGGACAGTTGTCTCAGAGATTGTGGTTCCGGCCGTACCAGCCGCCAGTGCTCATTTTGCGTCTCACGCCATGCCAGTCGGGTTCCCTTGGGGTATGCCTCCGGGTTTCATGCCGGATATCCCTGCTCCGACTTTTGCTCATATGCCGACATCTAGCCCGGTCCCTGTTGCTGCTCCTCCTGTCGTGCATACCATGCCGAGGGTAGACGACACCATCTATCATTCCGAGCCGTCTGAGGGCCCGGATGTTAATGAGAAGATGGACGCCATGAATGATCAATTCCTTGAGCTGAGGAAGGAATTGAAGACCCTCAGAGGTAAAGATTTGTTCGGCAAATCTGCTGCTGAGTTGTGCTTAGTTCCCGGAGTGAAGATATCGATTAAATTCAAAGTGCCTGACTTTGAAAAATACAAAGGGAACACTTGTCCACTTGCTCACCTGGTCATGTACGCCAGGAAGATGTCAACCCAAACTGATAATGATCAGCTTCTGATCCATTATTTTCAGGATAGTCTGTCCGGTGCTGCGCTCAGATGGTACATGAGTTTGGACAGCGCTAATATCCGATCCTTCAACGATCTTGGCGAAGCCTTCGTCAAGCAATATAAGTACAACGTTGATATGGCTCCTGACCGTGATCAGCTCAGGGCCATGTCCCAGAAGGAAAAGGAAACTTTCAAGGAGTACGCCCAGAGGTGGCGAGAGCTGGCTGCTCAAATTACTCCACCGCTAGAGGAAAAAGAGATGACTAAGATCTTCTTAAAGACTCTTAGCTCATTTTATTACGAGCGGATGGTAGCAAGCGCTCCCTCTGATTTCACCGAGATGGTGAACATGGGGATGCGACTTGAGGAAGGTGTCCGTGAAGGACGTTTGGCGAAGGATGAGAGCTCTTCTTCTAAACGGTATGGGGCGTTTAAGAAGAAAGATGGGGAGGCACATGCTGTGCAATCCCATACCAAGCCCAGAAGACCCTCTGTTCAGAGGAAGCCTGCACGGTGCAACAGCAATCAGCACCAGGTGGCTCATATAACACCTGTATTCAGAGACAGTGCTCAATACCAGCAACCTCAACATCAGCATCAACAGCAGCCTCAATATCAACAACAGCAGCGTCCACAGCAACAGGCTTATCAGCCTCGTGGAAGTACAACCAACCAAGCTAATTTGAATTATGATAGGAAGAAGGTCAGCTTTGATCCGATTCCTATGTCATATGCAGAGCTTTATCCTTCCTTGTTGGAAAGGAAGTTGGTTTCTCCCAGGGATCCTCCTGCCGTGCCTACAAATCCCCAATGGTGGTATAAACCAGATCAGCATTGTGTTTATCATTCCGGTGCTCCGGGTCACAACATTGAGAATTGCTATCCACTCAAGACTAAGGTTCAAGACCTTATGAGATGTGGAATTTTGAGCTTTGAAGATTCAGGCCCGAATGTCACCAAAAACCCATTGCCCGCGCATGGGAAATCTGTTAATATGGTCCAGGGGTGCCCTGGGAAGTATAAGGTCAAATATATAAGCCATATTAGACAGTCGTTGGTCGAATTACATCAGTTGCTGTGTCAGTACAGCCACATGGAGCATGACCACGACAAGTGCCGTATTTGTTCAGTCAATCGTTTGGGTTGCAATCAGGTGCGCAGAGAACTTCAAGAATTGCTAGATGAAGGTACCATTGAGATTCTCTAGAATCGCAATGTTGATGAGGATGAACCGGAGGTGAACGTTATTTCACCAGTGTTCAAAATGCCCGAGCCTGTTGTTATTTGCTATGATAGCAGCAAGCCGAAGGTTTCTCCTTCATTGATCATTAAGCCTGCAGGCCCCATGCCTTATTCTTCTGACAAAGCTGTGCCATTCAGATATAACCCTGTTGCTGTGCAAGATGGGGTAGAAGTGCCTTTGCCTTCAACGTCTGTCACCAATATCGCTGATGTGAGCGGGTTGACCCGTAGTGGTCGCGTGTTTTCTGCACCTCCCAAGGCTCCTGTTGCTTCTGATACTGCTGAGCGTCCGGTTGGAACTGCTGTTAATATTCAGAATCCGGCACTTGATGTTGCCAGACAACCCTCCTCCTCTATACAAAAGGCTCCTACTTCTTCAGTTGGCCCGAGGGGCACTTTGAATGAAGAATTTGATGAGATGCTGAAGCTCATCAAGAAGAGTGAGTACAATGTTGTAGACCAGCTGCTACAAACACCTTCCAAGATTTCCGTGTTATCTCTGCTGTTGAATTCAGAACCCCATAGGGAGGCTCTGCAGAAAGTCTTGGATCTGGCGTATGTTGATCACGATGTCACGATCGAGCAGTTCGATAGTATTGTTGCAAACATTACCGCTTGCAACAATTTGAGTTTCTGTGACGCTGATCTCCCTGAGGAGGGAAGAGACCACAACATGGCTTTACACATCTCCCTGAATTGCAAATCAGATGCCATGTCCAACGTGCTAGTGGACACTGGATCATCCTTGAATGTATTGCCAAAAACCACACTCTCCAAGTTGTCATATCAGGGGCCTCCCATGAGGCAGAGTGGGGTTGTTGTGAAAGCATTTGATGGGTCGCGCAAGACCGTGATTGGGGAAGTTGATCTCCCAATCAAAATTGGACCTAGTGATTTCCAAGTTACCTTCCAGGTAATGGATATCCACCCATCTTATAGATGTCTCTTAGGCAGACCATGGATTCACGAGGCTGGCGCCGTGACATCCACCCTACACCAGAAGCTGAAATTTGTCAAGAACAAAAAACTGGTTGTGGTAGGGGGAGAAAAGGCTCTCCTGGTTAGCCATATGTCTTCTTTCTCCTATATTGATGCCGAGGATGAAGTTAGGACTCCGTTCCAAGCTTTATCTATTGATGAACCAATTGAGAAGAGGTTTCCTTCATTCACTTCCTACCGAGATGCGAAACTGGCCATTGAATGTGGTGCAGTAGCTAGTTTAGGGAAGATGATTGAGCTTGAAGATAATAGATCCCGGGCTGGCGTTGGCTATTCGTCTGGGGCGTTTAATGAGCAAGGTTTGTTCACGAGTGGAGGATTCATCCATGACGATCAACCTGAGGAAGAAGTTGTTGTTATCTTGGAAGAGGATGCAGAAGATCTGAACAATTTCGTCATTCCTGGTGGTGTCTGCCACAATTGGGTCGCTGTAGATGTTCCTACAGTCATCCATAGATCAGAGTAATTATTCACTTTATTTAAAACCCTTCTCCCATGCCAAAAGGAGAAGTGATGACATTGTTGGCAGCATTTAATACAATGATGTTTTCATTCAATTAATGCATTGTCAAACATTTGTTTTTCCATTGTTTTCACTTTTTGCTTTTTGCATGAAATCAGTGATCACAAAAAACCCATAAAAACAAGAATAAAAGCAACATTTTTCATCTGCATAATGATTTGCTTGTTTAAATTCTAAAGTTTTTCATTAACCAAAATCATTATGCAGGTTGATTCTAAAACCCATTGAACATAATGATCCAACGCCATCTCCCAATTTTGAATTCCCTGTATTCGAAGCAGAGGAAGATGATGTTGAGGGAATTCCTGATGAGATTTCCCGTCTCCTTGAGTACGAGAAGAAGATCATTCAGCCGCACCTTGAAGATTTGGAAACAGTCAACTTGGGGTCTGAGGATTGTGTTCGTATGGTGAAGATTGGGGCACTTCTTCAAGAGTCTGTCAAGAAGGATTTGATTAACTTGCTACGAGAATATTCCGATATCTTCGCTTGGTCATATGAAGACATGCCGGGTCTGGATACAGATATTGTGCAACATTTCCTGCCTTTAAAGCCTGAGTGCGTGCCTGTGAAGCAGAAGCTCAGAAGACCTCATCCAGATATGGCGGTGAAGATCAAAGAGGAAGTTCAGAAGCAAATTGATGCGGGGTTTCTGGTGACTTCTACATATCCTCAATGGGTGGCCAATATTGTGCCTGTTCCTAAGAAGGACGGAAAAGTCCGTATGTGTGTTGATTACAGAGATTTGAATAAAGCTAGTCCGAAAGATGATTTTCCTCTACCACACATTGACATGTTGGTAGACAATACAACTAAATTCAAAGTCTTTTCCTTTATGGACGGATTTTCTGGATATAATCAAATTAAAATGGCACCCGAAGATATGGAGAAGACAACATTCATCACACCTTGGGGAACATTCTGTTATCGAGTGATGCCCTTCGGTTTGAAGAACGCCGGAGCCACGTATCAACAAGATATGACTACCTTGTTTCATGATATGATGCACAAGGAGATAGAGGTCTATGTTGATGATATGATTGCTAAGTCCCGAACGGAAGTTGAACATGTTGAGCATTTGTTGAAGCTTTTTTAGCGTTTGAGGAAGTTTAGACTTCGCCTGAATCCGAACAAATGTACATTTGGAGTCCGTTCCGGCAAGTTATTGGGTTTTGTGGTAAGCGAGAGAGGTATTGAGGTTGATCCTGTAAAGGTCAAAGCAATACAAGAGATTCCTGCACCCAAAACTGAGAAGCAAGTCCGAGGTTTTCTTGGCCGCTTGAATTACATTTCCAGATTTATATCCCACATGACTGCCACATGTGCGCCGATATTCAAGCTCCTTCGGAAAGATCAGTCTCATGATTGGACCGAGGATTGCCAGAAAGCTTTCGACAGTATCAAAGAATATCTGTCTGAACCTCCGATCTTGTCTCCGCCTGTGGAAGGAAGACCTCTGATTATGTATTTGACTGTTCTTGAAGACTCGAGGGGTTGTGTACTCGGTCAGCAAGATGAATCAGGTAAGAAAGAATCTGCTATATACTACCTCAGTAAGAAGTTTACTGATTGTGAGTCTCGGTACTCCATGCTTGAGAAGACGTGTTGTGCTTTAGCTTGTGCTGCTAAGCGTTTACACCAGTACATGATAAATCATACAACTTGGTTGATATCCAGAATGGATCCAATCAAATATATCTTCGAGAAGCCTGCTTTAACTGGGAGGATTGCCCGTTGGCAGATGTTGTTGTCTGAGTATGATATTGAGTATCGAGCTTAGAAAGCTATCAAAGGTAGTATCTTGGCTGACCATTTAGCGCATCAGCCGATTGAAGATCATCAGTCTGTTCAGTATGACTTCCCAGACGAGGAAATTCTGTATTTGAAAATGAAAGATTGTGATGAGCCTACACTTGATGAAGGTCCGGAACCTGGTTCCAGATGGACGATGGTGTTTGATGGCGCTGTAAATCAGTATGGAAATGGGATTGGGGCAGTAATCATTACTCCTCATGGCACACATATTCCGCTTACAGCAAGGCTAACTTTCAAATGCACGAATAATATGGCTGAGTATGAGGCCTGTATTATGGGACTTGAAGAATGTATTGATTTGAGAATCAAACATCTTGAGGTGTATGGCGATTCAGCCCTAGTTGTCAATCAGATCAAGGGTGAGTGGGAGACGAATCAGCCAAGTCTCATTCCTTACAGAGATTATGCAAGAAGGATTTCAACTTTCTGTACAGAAGTTGACTTTCATCATATTCCTCGAGAGGATAATCGGATGGCAGATGCTCTTGCTACGCTTGCTTCCATGATTGTTGTCAAGTATTGGAATGAAGTTCCTAATATTGTCGTGATGCGCTTGGATAGACCAGCTCACGTGTTTGCAGTCGAAGAAGTAAATGATGACAAGCCTTGGTATTTTGATATCAAGAATTTCCTCCAGAACCAGGTCTACCCGCCTGGGGCATCTGTGAAAGATAGGAAAACCTTAAGAAGGTTGTCAGGCAGTTTCTACCTCAGTGGTGAAGTGCTGTATAAGAGAAACTTTGATATGGTTTTGCTCAGATGCATGGATAGACACGAAGCAAACCTGTTGATGACTGAGGTCCATGAGGGTTCATTTGGTACTCATTCCAATGGACATGCCATGGCTAGAAAGATGTTGAGAGCAGGCTACTATTGGCTGACAATGGAGTCTGACTGCTGCAAATATGTGAAGAAATGCCACAAGTGTCAGATTTACGCGGATAAGATTCATATTCCTCTGACACTTCTGAATGTGATTTCATCACCATGGCCTTTCTCTATGTGGGGAATCGACATGATTGGCATGATTGAGCCGAAAGCGTCCAACGGACACAGGTTTATTCTCGTAGCAATTGATTACTTCACCAAATGGGTTGAAGCCGCTTCGTACGCGAATGTGACCAGACAGGTGGTTGTGAAGTTTATCAAGAACCAGCTGATATGCCGTTATGGTGTGCCAGATAAGATCATTACTGATAATGGATCTAATCTGAATAATAAGATGATGGATGAGTTGTACGCTGAATTCAAGATTGCACACCATAATTCCTCTCCCTACAGACCTAAGATGAACGGGGTTGTTGAAGCTGCTAACAAGAATATCAAGAAGATTATCCAGAAGATGACAGTCACGTACAAAGATTGGCATGAGATGCTGCCATTTGCTTTACATGGATATCGTACATCTGTCCGCACTTCAACAGGGGCAACCCCTTTTTCTCTTATTTACGGTATGGAGGCTGTTCTCCCAGTAGAGGTGGAGATCCCATCAATGAGAGTCTTGATGGAAGCCAAGTTGACTGATGCTGAATGGATTCAGAGTCGTTATGACCAACTGAATTTGATTGAAGAGAAGCGATTAACTGCCATGTGCCATGGTCAGTTATATCAGCAGAGAATGAAGAAAGCATTCGATAAGAAGGTCAAACCTCGTGTGTTCCGAGAAGGTGACCTCGTGCTCAAGAAAGTCTTGTCTTTCGTGCCCGATTCCAGGGGCAAGTGGACTCCAAACTACGAGGGTCCATATGTTGTTAAAAGAGCCTTTTCAGGCGGAGCTTTGATGCTTACAACAATGGATGGGGAGGATTTCACTCGTCCTGTGAATTCAGATGCAGTCAAGAAATACTTTGCCTAAAAAAAAAGTATATGCAAATGAAAAACAGAATAGCTCGCTAAGTTGAAAACCCGAAAGGGCGGCTTAGGCAAAAATGAGCGTCTCGATGGATAACCCGTAAGGGTAATCCAGGCAAAAATTAGAGACTTGAAAAAAGAAGTATATTTGCATCCCTCTAGATTGAGTACCTCACCCTGGGGCAATCTAGGCAAAAATTAGGGATTTGGCAAGTAACTGCATCCTGACAAGACTTTCTGTTCCACAGCCGTCTTTTCGTTAGAGGTTCTCGATTCGTTGTCGACTGAAGCGTCGCATACATCGAGATTCAAATTGGTAGAGAAAGGATCATTATGTTCAATGTAGCCCTCTTCCAATATATATCACTGATTTCCAATTTGTACAGATCTATGGAGTCTTGCCATTTGCAGGCTACCATTCCATCAAATAAATTTGAGCTTTATCCAATTATTTGCATTCTTATTTGTTTCAGTTCAACAAATGTTTTGCATGTTTTAATTGATAAAATGTCATTGTTTTAAACAAAGAATTTTTCAAATCATTGTTTTAAACAAAGTGAATCTTCATAATGATGAAAGGATACTCGGGAATGTCTCAGTGCTCTCCCGAGGGTGGTATGATTCCCAACAGGTAAGACAGTTGTTCATATTCCTGGCATTTGGTTGTATCCTCTTTCTCCCGCTTTGCTGTTGGGGTTGTTCCATAAGCAGAGTTGTTGTTGGGGTTGTTCCCCAAGCTGAGATGTTGTTGAAGACTCAGTTGCTTCTCCAGCAGTAATCTCTCCAGCATGGGTGTCCTCCTTGTGGTAGAATCAGTGGTTGGTAGATTGATATCCCGGTGCTTTACTGCTTTCCCCCCAGCATTGTCGTAAGCATAGCTGTTGGTGGGGTTGTTCCCCAGTATAGTCGCAAGCAGAGATGTTGTTGAAGACTTCGCGTTCTTCTCCAACAGTAGTATCTCCCCAGTGCGGTCGCCAGCGGAGTTGTTGTGTCTCTCCTCAGCATGGTTGCTTTCCATTTTTCCCAGCTTAGTCTGCAGAATGGCTGTTGTGGCAGTTTCTGCCTGTTGTTACTCTCAATCCCCAGTAGGGTCGGTTGGTGGTTCTAGCATCCCAAAGATTGGAGTGATTTCCTGATTGCTTTTGATCCTCAGTAGAGTGGCTTGTTGCAGAATCTACTTGTGTGATCCGTCGAATGTACGTTCTCCCCGAGTAGAGTGGCTTGTTGCAGAATCTACTCGTGTGGTGCTTTCTCCTTCATTGGTTTGTTCTCCGAAAGGATAACTGACAGCTTTCCCCAGTAGAGTTGCTTGTGCAGTTAGATTCTACTCGGATGATTCTCCTGCAGTGGGTTGTTCCCCAGAGTTGTTTGGAGTTGCCTTTGCAGCAGTTCTTGGTTGAGCCATGAACTCTTGTTTCTCAGTTGATGCTGGGATCCCCTGCAGATATCCTTAGGATTCTCCTGATCCCCTGAAGTACCCGCTGATCTTTGCTTTACGGCATGTGGATCTCTAGCAGATTGGCTTTCCAGTTGGTTTTCCCCTGGAAGTATAGTACCGGGCGTTTGATTCCTGGGCCTGTGGTGTTAGAATTGTCTGTTTTGTCAGCATTCATCAAACATAAATCACGCATATTCAGGCATAATCATAAAACATTCAGATATTCATGTTTTTGCCATATATCCTTTGTTTGTTGTCTCCTGCTTTGGGTTTTATAGATCTCTTTATAGATCTTCCCAAGCAGATGTCGGGTGTTTAAATCTCTCCATATAGAGTCAACCCATAAGCAGAAAGTGTCTGTTTTTTCCTTCTGCAATCCCCCACTGAGATATGTCCTCGTGGATGGCGGTTTCTCCCGTTTCCTCCCAACACATATATTGGGATGGATTTTCCTATTGAGCTATATCCTCATAGGAAGTGTTTTGATTCAGTCTGTCTTTTCGGATCAATCCCGAATCGGTGTTGTGTCAGCTGTTTCTTGTGCTTCCCTGTGGAAGAAATGAATGGTTTGCCCAGTAACCGGCATCAATTCATGTATCCCCAGCGGAGTTCTATTGGGCCTCTACCCAGTAACCGGTAGTTGTAAGTCCTATGTTCTTGCTTCTTGGCGGAATTTGTGGTTATATACCTTTTATTCCTCGAGCAAGAGTTGTTGGTCTTCTACCCAGTATTCGGTAGATGTACACCCTAATTTGTGGTTATCCCCACCAGAGTATGGCTACTACCCCGTATTCGGTAGTTGTAAGTCCTATCTTTTTTTCCCTAGCAGAGGTAACCCTTGTGGTTCGTTCTGGTTGATGGTGGATTCTCTGTTGTTGTGGTTTTTATCCCCCACGCAGAGTTCGCGTTTCCCTGTGGAATAAGTTGAATAAGTGCTCAGTATTTGGCCTTCATTCACCCTATCCCCAGTGGAGTTTGTGGTATTCTACCCCGTATTCGATAGTTATAAATCCCATGTTGTTTGTCTCCCCGGCGGAGTTTGTACCTTAGGGTGCGGATGGATAATTGTCGGATGCTAGCAATTTATCCCCAACAAGTTGTCTTCTGGGTCATTGCCGTATGCTCGCAATGTTATCCCTTTTGAAGTTGCCAGAGGGTCTTCTCACCGTTTGCTAGTGATTTGTTCCTCGGATCATTGATTGAGTATCAATGTATCCCCAGCCAGTCCCTGTGGATAATTGTCGGATGCTTGCAATTCATCCCCAGCGGATCGCCTTTCATTTACCCGTTTGCTCGGTAATGATTGTTGCTCCCTTTGATTGGTCATCATTATATACCTGTTTGGTATCCCGATGCCTTTCTTTTCGGTCGATTTGTCCTTTGTTAACCCAGTAACCGGTTGTGGATAATCTTCCATGCGAGAATGTTATCCACGTTCTGACGGTAATGGATAATATATCTCATGCACTCTTCAGTTGAAACCTTTTGTGTTTCCCTAGTCGAGTAAGATTCGTTGTTTCCTTTTGCGGAGTCGAATATTTGTTGTTTGGATAATTGCCGGATGCTTGCAATTTATCCCCTTTGAGTTGTCTTTCGTTTACCCGGATGCTTGGTATCGATTGTCTCTCCTTTGGTTAGTCACCTATTATATACTTCGGTATCTCTGGTGCCTCTTCCTTTTGAGTATATTATTCACTGTCTGCCGGTAATGAATAATATGTCTCTTTCACTCTTTGGTTGGAATCCTTTGTTGATCTTCCCCAGTAGAGTAAGATTCGTATTCTTCGTAGAATCGAATATCCATCCTTTAACCAGTTTGTGTTTTGGATGATGAGTGTTTTGGCATATATACCAATCCACGTTTTCGGTAGATCACCTATTATTTACTTCGGTATCCCTGGTGTTTCTTACCATGCGAGTTTATTATCTACGTTCTGACGGTAATAGATAATATATCTCATGCGAGTATTCTATCCACGTTCTGACGGTAATGGATATTATATCTCATGCACTCTTTGGGTTTGTGTCCCCAGTTGAGTAAGATTCGTCTTCCCGTTGTGGATTCGAATGTCCATCCTGTAAGTCGATTTGCTTTTTTCAAGCCCTCCTTTCGGATGATGAGTGTTTTGGCATATATACCAATTCACGTCTTTGGTAAGTCACCTATTATATACCCCGGTATCTCTGGTGTCTCTTCCTTTTCGAGTATATTATTCACGGTCTGCCGGTAATGAATAATATGTCTCATGCACTCTTGGGTCAATCTTTTGATTGTTTTCTCCGCAGAGTAAGATTCATATTCCTTGTGGAATTGAGTATCCATCCTATAAACAAGTCTGCTTTTCTAGCTTTCTTCAGGATGATGAGTGTCTTGGCATATATACCAATTCACGCTTCGGTCGGTCACCTATTATATACTTCGGTATCCCTGGTGTTCCTTCCTTTCTGCTCCCTATT
This sequence comes from Lathyrus oleraceus, assembly GCF_024323335.1. Taxonomy (NCBI): domain Eukaryota; kingdom Viridiplantae; phylum Streptophyta; class Magnoliopsida; order Fabales; family Fabaceae; genus Lathyrus; species Lathyrus oleraceus. The sequence goes on along the minus strand of NC_066582.1, from coordinate 77,299,739 downwards.
ATGACCTTGGTCCCCTGTGGAGTCAGATTTGCCTGAGTTGATGTACCTTTTTCAGGTCTTTCTCAGATGTTTGGATTGATTGATATCTCTCACCCTTATACCGGTCTTAGATATTCATTCTTCCTGAGTTTGTTGCCCTTATACCGGTAACATCTCATCCTTGGCTTCCCCTGGAAAGTCTTTTCTAGATTTCCCCAGCGGATTTGTGTTCCTATTCGTGTTGCTGTATTGGTGTTATCCCCAGTACGTGCATTTTGTGGGTCAGCTTGAGTCTTTCCAATGGAAGTGTTTTCCTTTGGAATTTCTTTCTCTCCCCAGTGTGAGTCCTTTGCTTCCCTAGTAAGGTCTCTAGTCCAGTCGTGATTTGTCCGCGCTGTGTCAGTTTTGTTTCCCCCAAATCAGAGTCGTGTCCTGCTCACGCATTCTTTTTCTTTTATTATCCCCAATAAGAGTCCTGTTAGAGTCTCTGTGCCTGGTGAGTGAATTACTCCGATGGATCGTCTTTTCTTCTGTGTGAACTATATCCTCACAGAGTTTGTGTCTCTTACATGCATACATCTGCATCATGAGGTCTCTTAGGGACCAAAATTTGTCTCATTACTGTTATTTAAGCCCATTCTACCGCGTCGAGATGAAGATTTCTAAACTTCACTTCTCCGGCTAGAATGACCTTAAATAGGGGCATCTGTAAGACCCCAATTTTTGCCCTAAGATCCCTCATGGCATCATATCATATTATTCATTGCCTCAAGGATCATTGTGCACCTTTGCTTTCCTCCTAGTGGGTGGGTTATCTTGTGAGTGTGGTTCTTGATCACCAAGCATGTATTGCATTTGTATATCATTGCTTTTCATTTGTTTACTAACCAAAAGTACAAAAATATTGTCATCTAACCTTGTTACTTGCAAATGAAGCAAACTAGGTCAAAACAGTCAAATCAGTCATTGAGCAATAGATGGTGGCCATTCTTGAAGAATTTGGGCACCATGATCATTCATAAGAGATTCATATGAGTTGTGATATCATTTGGAATCAAGATCTCAAGTGGTAGAGGCTTGAAATTCATCAGAACATGGCTCAGTCAACCAGAACCCTAGCAAAGTCAACTGTGGTCAACTGTGCATTTAATCAGGGATTTGAAGGTGTGAGATGGTTGGAAAGGTCTCATTCATGTCCATACAAGCCTCATATAACGTGTCAAACATCATCATTGAGGAATTGGAGGTCAGACAAAAAGTTTCCCAAAATAGTAAGGACCTGTAATTTTCACCTGCCAAAAGTGGAAAGTCCTTCTCCTCAAATTTACATGTCCAAGCATGCTTCAAATCAAATTTTGTCCAACATGAAAGTTGAAGATCTTGCTCTTTCCTTTCCAAAAAAGTCCAAGAACACTCATTTCTCATTTATGGTTGGCAAGTTATGATCAAATCATTTTCAAAAATTTTGAAATTTCAAGGAGGCATAACTCTTGAACCATTTGGCCAATTTGGGTGATTCTTTTTTGAGCAAATCCCATTTGACATGTACTATCATAATGCATCATTATATTTCATCAAACATCATCACATCAAAAGTCCATTTTTCAAGTGAACCATTTTGCATTTTGGTGGGAAAAATAGTGAATTTGAAAAATACACATGATTTTCATGCCAAACCATTTCCAACACATTCTAAATAGAAAATTGGACTTGCTTCAAAGGCATTTTTACTGTTACATTGGTTCTATTTGGAAAAGGGCATTTTGGCCAAATTGCTTAACATGTGCATTTCACTAATCTCACTTGAATTTTGCTAATCATGCTTAACAATTGGATTAAGCCATACTATAAAGCATTAATCATAACTGAATTCGAGATCCACAATCACAATCTCAGATCCAAATCCAAAAATCTCCAAATTCTCTCAAAATTCTTCAAACTTTTTCTCACTTTTCCTTCGAATTTCATGATTCTTTTTGGTTTCTCATGTGTTAATCATCATTTGTAGGTGCTATTGAACAACTGTTGAAGGAGAATTGTGGAAGAAACCGGCTGAATCGCAACTGTTGGCATCTTGAGCATCCATGGCATTTTGACATTTCTTCATCATCAAGCTGTGTTGAGCTAAACTTCCACTTGCATTCATCTTCCACAACACCATAGGACATCTGTTTTGGCAATTGGAGGTTTGAAAAGCACGAAATCAAGAACTGCACATTCATAAGGTGAGATTTCAAATCCTTCGATTCTTGAAATTAACATGTGGCTTAGGTAGATCTTGCAACATAGGATATACTGCAACTTGAATCGTGCTAATCCATTAAGTGTTGATGAAGAAATCTGAATTTGAAGTTTGCTTGTCAAAACTTTCTTCGATTGAATCTTTTTCTGTGTTGAAAATTAGATGAAATTAAGTTGATATTATCGATCTACGTGGAAAGACGGTTCGATCCATATGCGGTTTGGTAATTTTTGTGATGAATTGTTTTTGACCAGTATGAACATGAAGAACACGATGATGTGTTCAAATTTTCGCTTCAGATTTCGCGTTTGATTCGCATTGCATTGCCTCGCGTTTGAATTTGTGTTTCCCGCGCCCTTGGTCCAATAGCCATCTGCCATGCAATAACTGAAACGCAGCGTTTCAGTAGGAAACGCGCTATTTTGGATCAGCTAGGGGATCGATTCCCCGCTCATGACAAAATCCATTTGCCTTTGCATTATTTCTTCATTTGATTCATATGTGACATGCCTTGCCTTCATTCATTTTTATTTTTTTCACCATGATCAAAAATTCATATCTCTTCCAATTTTAATCCAAATTTCATGCAATTTTTTGCACCATTCTCCTTATCATGTGCTTGATTTTATGGTTATTTTTAATAATATTGTGCACGTGTGGAAAAAATTATTGGCTAGGGTTTGTTTGGATGTGTCCTTTTGTGCACAATGCTCACTCTTTTGCTAATAAAATGATGATGCTTCATTAGAAATTCATGAAATTTTTTTCGCATAATCTAGACTCATTCCTGGTGATTTTGGTATATGGTTTGCTAATTTTGCATTTCTGGATTGGGAGATATGATGTGATCTTCATGAGTGTGACAATGTATGTCACACTAGGTTTTGTCCAACTTCTTGAATTTTGTTTCCATACTTATGCTATCCCAATTGCTCTAATATTTTGCATGATGACTCTTCTGCATGTCTAGTTTGAGCATGATTTTGTGTAGATTTTGTAGATTCATTTCCTATTTGATTGGATTTTTCTTTGCTGTTTAGTCATTTTTGAACTTTTGTGGAGTGTTCAACTTTCATGACTTGTGAAATTCTCATGCCTTATCATATGAAGCTGAAACTTTGTGGATTGATTCTTAACATGTATAACTTCATTTTGGCTTTGGTGTGGTTCATTTATCTTATGCCATTTCTGTTTTACACTTGCCTAAAGTTGATAATTGATTTGTGGTCTTGTATGAGCTTGTATGAACATGCTGTGACTTGTTGAATTTAATTTCCATACTTCCTCTGGTCCAAATAGCATAAAATTTGGTATGTTACTCATTGAATGTATTCTGTTTAATCTTGAAGTTTCTGGGAATTTATTGAGCTATTTTGGTATTGGTTTGATTGTGATCATTCTGTTTGCTCCAATGTGATTCCAAAATGCATAATTTGGCATGTTTAGCTTATGAAATGGATTTGGTGCATAGTTTTGATGTGAGACCAATTGGATTCTACTCTTGTTTGATAAATCTTGATTTTGATCAATTTTCACTTGCTGTTTTGAATTTTTCACCTCCTTTTGACCCTAGGCTTGTCCTAGTGGTCTTACTTCTCATGTTTGAGTTTGACTTTTCAGGTTAAGAAGCAAATGCTCTAAGGAGATTAATTCAAGTTGATTGATTTTGGTTTATTTGATTATCATGAACTAACTTGGTTTCTCTTGTAGGATGCTAACTCATTTGCTTCGAGTTTGTGCTTTGCACATATGATTGATTGTGTTGACTGTTGGTTCATAACTTGTCTGTTTTGACTTTGTGATTGGGATACTGATTATATTTGATTGATTTCAGGTACCATAGTCGCTTTAGTTCCTTTGAGAACTTGCTGTTGCTTTGCTTTGCTTAAGCATTGAGGTAGACTCTCTTGTCTCCATGTAGTCTGGAAGACCTGGCTTGTTACCTAGCCAGGCAACTGTCTGAAGTCCTCCTTAAGAGGCAATGTTTGTGATTGTTTAACTTTGTCCCCAAGCAGGAAAAGACCTCATGTGAGGCAATTGGTAGACAAAAGAGATATGTAGCCTATCTCCTACTATTCTGTGAGTCACTCACCTTGCTCACACCCCATGTGTTGATGCATAGTGAGTAAAAACCCAAGATCTATCGAGTCTAACTTGTGGAGAGAGTTCCATCTTTCTGAACTCCCACACCTTCTGATATTCGATGCTCTCCCTGACCAGGGATAAGAGCGATGAGGCACACCCCTCATATCCTTTCATCTTCTTCACCTTGGCTCTCAATGTCAAGGTTAAGAGCACCATTTACCTTATTCCAGTTGACTTTTAAGTCTAACCCTTTGATTGAGCCTAATTGTTTGGTTATAGTGTGTGCTAAATGAATTTGTTTGATTGATTGCTTGTTGCATTTGTACATGTTTGCCTGCTTGCCTTTGTGCACTTATCATCATAAATTGTTCATTATTTCATAATCATCATTGCATATCTTTGTGATCCATGTTTGGTTTACCCATTGAGGACAACAGTAAGTCCATTAATTGGCCATTGTTCCTATGATTTGGAAGGGACAGAGTGCAAGACCATCTCACTTGGTCACTCATGTCTATTGCTTAGTGCATTGTTTATTTTTTGTATGTGAGGATGCAAGTGTAAGTCCATGTTGTTGGCATTTGTATTCCTATGATCATCCTTTGGAGGTTGGTATAAGTCCAGATAGATTGGCATCTGACATCCAAGTTTTGTTTTACTTTAGGAGATTGGTGTAAACCCATTTATTGGTATCCGATATCCGCTTTTGCTTCGTGAGATTGGTATAAGACCATTGATGGCATCCGGTATCATTGTTTTACTTTAGGAGATTGGTGTAAACCCATTTATTGGTATCCGATATCCGCTTTTGCTTTGTGAGATTGGTATAAGTCCATTGATGGCATCCGGTATCATTGTTTTGTTTTAGGAGATTGGTGTAAACCCATTTATTGGTATCCGATATCCGATTTTGTTTGTGAGATTGGTATAAGACCATTGATGGCATCCGGTATCACCTCGCTTTTATTTGCTTACTTGCTTCGTTGCCTATTCCTAAGGACACACTTGAATCATCTTCTATATGATCTCAAGAGGTGAACCTTTCTAGGAAGTTTTACATTCCACTATCCATACCCTCTTTGTCCTAAACCTTTTCACACTTTGCTTTCAAAAACTTTGACTTGTTGTGCAAACATCTTCATGTCTTTTCAAATTAGAAACCTGGACCCTAAGTCCTTGACTTTTCAAACTTCTTTTCATAACACTTATTTGAATGAATCTTAATCATACCTTGACCATATTTTGTGAATACTCATAATCAATTAACTTCACACATTCAATTGTTTTGTGGCTTTGTCCATTGTTAACATGTTTTCATACATTAGCCATAGGTTTCAATTACCATGGTGGTTGATGTAAATCTTACCTTATCCTTAGTGAGTTGATTGTAAGTCTTCCATAGTTATTATAGGGTTAACCCCTCACTAGTATGTTGAAGCCGTCCTCGCATGGTGGATTGTTGATTCGGGTTGAGTTTTCTCCCATTGGTAATGAAAAGCCTTAATGCTTGTGTTGTAAAATGAACTCACTAATTTTTGGAAATCTTTTAGCCGAACTATGGCGTTTTGATCCTTACCTTTGATGGAAGGTACGTAGGCAACGGGTTCATCCGTTCAAACACAAAAATAACTAACTTGTACATTCTTTTCCCATCTTCCCATTCAAGTTTGCACAATATGTCAAAAACAAATAAACATTTTTATACAACAAGTGTGAAAAGGGCTCCCTAGTAGTACCTAGGACGTGATGGGTGCCTAACACCTTCCCATTGCGTGATTTACCCCTTACCCGGATTCTCTGATCTTTTATTAGTTTTCTACGTGTAAAACTTCTTAGGTTTTTGTTCGCTTTTTAACCAGTCCTTAGGATAAATAAAAGTGCGGTGGCGACTCGATTCATTGTATGTTTTGCTTATGGTTTAATCAATAAATCATATAGCGACGAATACACCGCTACAGGAATGTTGTCTAAGTTCTAAGTCCATTTGTCCAAGATCAAGACAACAGTCCACACAAAAGTGTTTTAGGGTTTTTGTTGTTATTATGTACATTAATGGTCAAAGACCACACAAACAAGCAAAGTATTCACAAACAAGATATATCACACAATATGGTCCAAGTGGACAAAGTGAAAATTGCATTAACATAAACAATTAGAATGATATGAACAATGGCAAATGAATAAAGGCTAAAATTAAATGACATTAAAGTAAATGGCTTGAAATTAAAAGTTAGTTGTTAATGAGTTAGAAGTTACTATTGTTTTGCTTTTGCTTTTCATTTTTAAGTCGTTCTTTGGAGAACACTCAACCCACTTATCATAAGCATGGATCCTTGAGCCAAGACATCTTCCAAAGAAAGGAAAAAAGGCCAAGTTTCCACACAATACCATGAAAGAGGGGAGACTTACAATCTCACTAACTAGAATGCTATATCTTTTGTCTCACAAATTTAGCGCTATGTTAAGCAATCGTAATTGGACTTATGTAGAAGTCCCACCTATTTGAGGTCGGGCAATAAAATTTTGGTGTTAATGCATGTTAGAGACATAGTATAATGGACTATGCTCATGAAACTACCACACACAAAAAGAATATGCAAAAGAGGTGGCCTAATCTCATCCATACTTATGTTGATTTTTCAATCAACTAGCGTTAGGACTTTGAGATATCATAGGCCAAATGATATGGATGCATAAAGAAGGGGAATAAGATGAAGAGGGATAGGAATGGATCAAAACTCAAATTGGTCAAAGGAGGGCTTTTACAAAATTAATATCATCCATTCATTTTGGGAGATGGAATGTACATTCCATCAATCCCCTAAATCCAATGATACTAACTTGACAAAGTCAAATCAACCTTAACCAAGGCCCAACAACAAGAGTCAAACTCAAACAAGTCATCACAATTGGTCAACAAAATTATTTGGCATTTATTCAAATTGAAAATACAAAAATAAGGCATTTAAATTATATATGGTTTGTCAAATTCCTAAAACCTCATCAAAACACCAAATAAATGGCCATGAGATTTATCATAGGTCAAACAAGGTCAAAGGACCTTGGAGAAAAAATTTCAGAATTTTTAAAGACTTAAAAGCATTTTTAAACAGTTAAAAATAATCACAGAATTAATTAAATCATGAAAAATATTAATAATGATCCAAAAAATAATTTTAATCTAGAATATGTAAGAGGAAATTAGTTGAAATTTTTTGGTGAAACTCTCTTATTTTTTGGATCAGTATTAAAATTAATATGAATTAATGAAAATAAAAGAATTAAAATGAAAATCAGAAAATAGCAAAAAAATGAGAGCCACTTGATCTCCCTCATTAATTGAGGTGGCAGATCAAGTGGCCTAAAACGCGCGTTCCATTGTGCAAGCTAGTCAATTCATCCACACGCCTGGTATTCACAATGGACGCGTGAGATTTAAAGGTTTTGGAATGATCATGTGGCTCAGAACCTGTCCAGCACACCACCGGCACTGGACCTCCGGTCACCTTCTCAGGCGAGGCTCACCGGACTGGTTCAGTCATCGCCATCACATAAATGAAAAAAGAGGACATGATCTGAAAGAAAAAATGGCGTAGTGCACGAATCTGACTTCAATTTTAACTAACTCCACATATATAGAAAGATATAAGGAATTGAATTTTGAGGTGTGTCAACTGAGTTGCTTCGATTTGACCTCTAAGCAACTCAATCTTCTTTCCTACATTGGTAGGACTTCAGACAACAAAAGATCCAAGAGAATTGAGTAGAATTAAGAGGGAATCGAAGAGATGAAGTTTTTTGAAAATTACCTTCAATGCTATGCAATTCTTGATGTTGCTTTCTCCAAACACGATCTGATCACACTTGAGAAGCTAGTAGGAAGTGATTGGAGAGGTTGTGAGGCTTTGGATCCTGGAGTTCTTGAATCTCCAACAGTTGAGATTCAAACTCAAATTTCAAGTTGAAATTATCAGGTTTTCCTTTAGAATGTGAGGGTTTCAATGGGGGGCAAAGCTGACGCGCAAGGTGTGATTCAAATGAGCACAAATAACATGTATTTATAGCATGAATGAATGATATTTGCACACTTCAAAAATCAGTCCAAAATTAGAAATGTTTGTGGTACGAGTGCATGGGCATGTGAAGGCCCATGATGCAATGCAAAAAGGTATAAAATCATTCCAAATGAAGTCTGAATGGAAGCTTGATTGGCAAGGCAAAGGGAACTGAAGTTTTGAAGCTTGATTCTTTCCAAAGATACAACTCTGCTAAAGCCATGCGCGGACCTAGAAAACCTTATCCAAAATGTATGAACTTGGGTTATTTGGAAATATTAGATCAAGGGGAACAAGTTTGATGTTCAACATGTTTTCATTTGGAACTTGGAACATGGAGAATTTTGAGGTGGAAGTTTGGAAATTTTAACATGTTGAAATTTTTTCTAAGTGTCAAGCCATATATCTCAATATTCCACCTTGCTTAATTTTTTATGTGAGCTTAAAATGAAATAAATGTCTTCATCAAAGTTGTATCTCTTTCAAAGACCTTCAAAATGGTCACCAATTTCATGTGATTTGGATTTGGAATGATAGAGTTATGCATTTTTAAAGTTTGGAAAAATCACTTGTTTAATGGTATAGGTAAAAAATGACATATAATGTAACCTCAGATCACATGCTCATAAAAGTTGAATTTTCCTTCACTCCAAACATCAAAGTTGAATTACACATCTTGAATTTGATTGTGAAACTTGGAAATCTTTCATATCATAAAAATTAAAGTTATGGCCTTGGGAAGTTGACTTTCAAATTTGGGTTTAGACAAAATGACCTATAATGTTTTAACATAGGAAATTGTTTTCCAAGCAAAACTAGCTCTGGGTCTCAACATGAAAGTTATTTGTAATATCATTTAGAGTAACTTTTCTCTTGGAATAATTTTAATATGGTGAAAATTGTAGGATATAGGCTCTAAGGAGACCCAATTTTGATTAGATGAATTCATCTGGCCAACCACCATCAAGCAACTTGCTATCCTTCAATTCTATTGACTTTTTTGGCTCATGGTAGATCATATATGAATAAGATGATTAATTTTGAAGTGTCCCTTGAGAGATTTGACCAATTGGTGAGATAGCTTGTTGGAGAAGTTACTCAAGATACCCAATCAAACTAGGGTTTCCAAGGCAAATCACCCTCAAACTGTTGAAGAAAACTTGATCAATATAACATGTAGGAATCCATGGAACTCATAAATGATGCTCATAACAATTCTTGGATCAATTCATGGTTGTGTTTTTTGTTATGAGGGTCATAAACCCTAGATATGAACTTGATAGATCAATGGAGATCATGCCCTACCTATAAAAGAGTTAGGCAAATACAAAGACATATTTTTGATATTTTGGTTAGTAAAATGATAATATACAAGTATGATACAATCACATAGTGTTTGGTGATGTCTCCCAAAACAAACCCAATGAAAGATGGGTAAGGAGGATGTCAAGGTATGATCCCAATGCTAATGTTTATGATGAAATTGCATGAGGGATCTTAGGGTCAAAATTGGGGTCTTACACTTATGATGAAATTGCATGAGGGATCTTAGGATCAAAATTGGGGTCTTGCAGCTGCCCCTATTTAAGGACATTCTTACTGAGGAGGCGAAGGTTACAATCTTCATGTCGACTCAGTAGAATGGGCTTAAATAACAACATATAGAAACAAATTTTGGTCCCTAAGAGACCTCCTGATGCATCTGATATGAATGCTAAAGTTAATGCTCTGTGGGGAAATATTGCCACAAAGGAAAAGAAATCAGACACCGAAAGTCCACCGAAGTATAATGCATTCCATAAGGAAAACTCACTGGGGGGACAAAGACTCTAGGGGATAAAGGAGTTATGCGTAGGCTAGGCTACGACTTAAAATTGCTGGGGGACTAGAGGAATTCCACACAACCATGGAAAAGACTTAGTCGGGGAAACAACAACATCTGCAGGGGATACGAGTAAGTCAGGATGAAACTGAAATACCTGAATCATGCAGGAAAAGTGATTTCACTAAGGAAACGCGCACTCAACTCAACTGAGGAAGAAATAAACTTCAACACAAGAGGAGCAGAAATCTATTATCTACTATCTGTTACTGGGTGAGCAGAAATAAACTGAAATAACTGAATCATGCAGGAAAAGTGATTTCACTAAGATCTGATAGAGAGAACATCCGTCATCAGTTAGGATGAACATATCAAGGATGACTCGCTGGGAAAAGCCAGGAGGGAGTATTCATTATCGATTACTGGGTGAGCATAGCCTTGCTGGGGAAAATTACAAAAAAATAGGATTTACAACTACCAGTTACTGGGCAGAAGACCAAAGGTGAGAGTATTCGTCATCGATTATGATGAACATATCAAGGATAAACTCGATAGGGAAGAAAATCCGTCACCGGTTAAGATGAACATATCAAGGATAGACTTGCCTGAGATTGTCAAGGAGGATACCCGCATCGGTTAAGATGAAAATATCAAGGATAAACCAACTGAACAAAAAATAGGAATTACATCTATCAAATGTTGGATAGAAGACCATCAAAGAGAAAATCCGTCACCGACCAAGATGAACATATCAAGGATAGACTCTGAGAAAGGAGAAAATAGGAATTACATCTATCAGTTACTAGATAGAATACCATCAAAGAGAAAATCCTTCACCGGTTAGGGTGAACATATAAAGGATTAACTCTGCGAAGGGGACAAAAGCAGGATTTAAAACTACCGGTTATCGGGTAGAAGACCCCAAAGAGAAGGAAACCCGTCATTACTTAGGACGAAAATATCAAGGATTAACTCTCTGGGGAACAAGAATAGGGATCACAACTACCTTTTTACTAGGTAGAATACCAAGGACGAGAATATCCGTCGTTAGTTAGGATGAACATATCAAGGATAGACTCAGGTAGAGGAGAGAAAGATATTCGTCACCGGTTAGGGTGAACATATCAAGGATATACTTTCTGGGAAATCATAAAAAATAAATCCGCCGGGGACTCCACCACTGGGAAAAATAGGGGTACTTATGCCGATTATTGGGAAAGAAATAACAAACTGCAAACTAAGAAGAATATTACTAGTTATTGGGTAATAAGCTCTTAGGAGACTTAAAGCATCTATCTAGGTAAGAGCTAGAAAGGAACAGTCAATTAAGACTCAACCGAATAAGGATATAACTCAAGGGGAATTTTTCCATCCAGATAAACAACTGGGAGGAAACTGAAGTAATAATCATCCACAAGGAAACAACTCAGTGGGGAGGAGGAGAAAGGTTAAAGCCTTTCTGCCTAAAGGGCTGACACTCTACAATTGAGGGAGGACAGACATCGAACTCGTATGGGGATAAAGTACTGCCATACAAAGAATGAGAATCTCGAATCGACAAATCAAACAAATATAATGGTGCCAATATACAATTATGAAATTATATGAATGTATATATATATATATATATATATATATATATATATATATATATATATCTGTGTGTGTATGTATGATGATTATTCTGACAAAATTATCACAAAGGATACAAAGGTGTCGTAAAGAATTTGAATCATCAGTACAATCCTCGGTCAATCCACAAAAGAGGGAGACAAACGGCTGGAGAACAGAGAAATCAACAAACCAAAGGCTCAAATCTATCTGAGGGAGGAGATCTGCTGAGGAGAGGCGAAGTTATCGAGTCTGTAGGGAATTTCAGGTCAACACCATATTAAATTGGAGACAACCATACAGAAGATAAACACAGATAGTTGCTCGGTAACCAGGAGGAAACTATGACTAGGAGCGAGTCGGATGGTGACTGGTGGGGAAACCAATGCGATCTACTGGGGAAAACATCTTACTCTGCTGAAGATCAACCTTGCTGAAGAAACGTGAACTCCGTTGGGAAATACAGAAACACTTCCAAGGAAATAACACGCCGCAAGGTACTAAATCCACCAACTTAGCTGGGGAAAAGAATCGGAACTCCACTAGGGAACAAACACTCCATAGGGGAACCGAATCAACACAAACAACTAAGAACATCCGAAGGGTTAACTACTTGGGGAACCTCTGATGTTTCACACTTAAGGACTTGCTACTCTTTGAAGTGTTGTCGCTACTTCCTTTTAATTGCTTTGAAAATTTCTTGTTTTTATATGTTTATAAGAAAAATATTTTGATTAAAAATTTTAAATTTCCAAAATGATCATAATAAAATGTAAAATATTGGCTGAAGTAAATAAGAATAGAAACAATTGGACAAAAGCTCAACTTTATTTAATGGGATGGTAGTTTGTAAATGATAAGACTCCATAGATTTTTACAAAGTTGAAAATGGTAATTTACATGGAAAAGGGTTACATTGAATATAAATGATCCTTAATCCTTCTATCAACTCTTGATATCCATTGTGCTATTGACCGCTGATGGGATGATGAAAATCAACGTCATCCTTGTGCTCAACTAAGGCCTTTCTGATACTGGACGATCAGTAGTTTGTAGTTACTTGCCATAATCCCTAATTTTTTCATAAGTTGCCCCAAGGTGGGATACTCAACTTATCGGGATTTTGTTTTTGTTTTTATGTCTCTATTTTTTGCCTGGATCACCCTTTCAGGTTTCAATCCACCGAGACGCTTCTTTTTTCCTAAGCCGCCCTTTCGGGTTTTCAACTTAGTGAGCTGTTCTTTTCTTTTTAGGCGAAGTATTTCTTGACTGCATCTACGTTCACAGGAAGAGTGAACTCTTCACCATTCATAGTTGTAAGAATCAAAGCGTCGCCTGAAAAGGCTCTCTTAACAACATATGGGCCTTCATAATTAGGAGTCCATTTCCCCATAGAATTTGGTTTGAAAGATAAAATCTTCTTGAGCACAAGGTCACCTTCCCTGAATACACGAGGTTTGACCTTCTTATCAAAATCTTTCTTCATCCTCTGCTGATATAACTGACCATGACACATGGCAGTCATTCTCTTCTCTTCGATCAAATTCAACTGGTCAAACCTAGTCTGACACCATTCAACCTCAGTCGACTTGGCTTCCATGAGCACACGCAATGAAGGAATCTTAACCTCTACGGGGAGCACTGCTTCCATACCATATACAAGAGAGAAAGGGGTTTCCCCTGTTGAAGTGCGGACGGATGTACGATACCCATGCAAATTGTCGCATTACGCGAAAAACCGGCGGGAAACGAAGAAAGAAACAACAGAGCCGCCACCGTGCGTTATATATCCCAAAGGAGGGAAAGGAAACGCTCGAAGTAAACCTGGGAAAGAACATGGTCTCGCGACCAAAGAGGATGGGTTCGGGAGTCGGTTATGCGAAGGGAAGGTATTAGCACCCCTACGCATCCGTAGTACTCTACGGGATCCACGCACAAAAGGAAGGAATATTGGTTGCTAAACACTGCTCAAACTCACACACACTGGCTGAAAAGAGACAAAAGAAACTGACTGAAACTGACTCGGCAGGATGTCACATCCTGGGCCTACTTAGTCTATCAGGCATAGACATCAGAGTCGAAGTAGTTCGGACTGGGGAAACGACACATGCTCGCTAGGATGTCGCATCCTATGCATACGTATCTCCTTGGACGAAGGAGAATCAGAGCATTCGTAGCTCGGCTGACACGCACACAAACAAACACAGGCAAAGGCAAACGTGGAGCCCGACTGCCAATCACTGGACTTATGTCAGCATCCGAACCTAAACGCACACATACTGGAACCCGAATGCCACTCGATGGACTTACATCAGCTTCCAAGCACACAACGACATAACAAGTTAATAGGGAGTCGGGGACTCAAGCCTATAACTGTCAAGCACACACTCAAACAAACAGACAACGAATTGCTAAGGAGTCAGGCACTCGAGCCTATCAACTGTCAAACAACACACACGAAAAGAAAAGAAAAGGCGCCCGGAGAGATCAGCTCAATCTCCTGCCTACATACTTCATCTGGTATGAAGATCAGGGCGATGTAGTTCCCCTACGCAGGGATAAAAGAAGGACTAGCCTAACCAGATAACAGAGGGAGACACAACACTAGGGAGACTACGACTCGAGCCTAGATGTTGTCATGCAAAGTCAACCCTAAGTTAAGGTTTCTAGCTAACTGGCACAGGGAGCAAGCCTATCCTAATCATGACTTGCACAGGAAGCAAGCCACACCAAACCTAACTTGCACAGGAAGCAAGGGTCTCGATTGCAACTAGGGCAAGAGAAAGGGGAGGTCTCAATCGCAACGAGGGCGAGAGAAGAGAATAGTGTTAGTTGTTAGTCAAACTCGACAAGACATCGCATCTCGTGCCTACGTATCTCATCTGGACATGAGAATCAGAGTTGCCGTAGTTCGGCTACGGAGGGACAAAGGTCTCGATTGCAACTAGGGCAAGAGAAAGGGAAAGTCTCGATCGCAACGAGGGCGAGAAAAAGGAAAAGGCTCGATCGCAACGAGGGCGAGAGAAAGGAAAAGGCTCGATCGCAACGAGGGCGAGAGAAAGGAAAAGGCTCGATCGCAACGAGGGCGAGAGAAAGGAAAAGGCTCGATCGCAACGAGGGCGAGAGAAAGGAAAAGGCTCGATCGCAACGAGGGCGAGAGAAAGGAAAAGGCTCGATCGCAACGAGGGCGAGAGAAAGGATCGCAACGAGGGCGAAAGCAAACAAGGATTAGTCTAAACTAAACCTAACTTGCACAGGAAGCAAGTCAAACAAACATACAAGCACAGGTAGCACACACTATATACACACAAGGGGCTCACACAAGGGTTAGGTTTTAGTCGAGGGGTCATATCAACCTCAACAAACAAACCTCTGGAAATGGGTGATGGTGCTCTTAACCTTGACATTGAGAGCCAAGGTGAAGCAGATGAAAGGAGATGAGGGGTGTGCCTCATTGCTCTTATCCCTGGCCGGGGAGAGCATTTGAATATCAGAAGGTGTGGGAGTTCAGAATGGGGGAACTCTATCCACAAGTGACTCTATGGATCTTGGGCTTTTACCCACTATGCATCAACACAGGTAGTGTGAGCAATGTGAGTGACACACAGACTAGCAGGGGATAGGTTGCTTATCCCTTGGGTTCTGCCAATTGCCTCTTCACTTAGGAGGTCTTTGACTATGTACAAGGACAAGATTTAAACATACACAAACATTGCCTCTTAAGGAGGACTTCAGACAGTTGCCTGGCCAAGTAACAGGCCAGGTCTTCTAGACTACATGAAGAAAAAGGGATTACCTCAAAGCAAATTGCTAAATAGCAAAGCAAAGCAAGTTCTAAGCAACTAATGGTACCTGAAATAGTCAAACAGATCAGTACACAGTTCAAAAGTTTAAGCAAAAGGAAGTAGGAATGAACAGTTAAATCAACAGACAAATGTGCAAAAGCACAAGACCCAAATCATATGAGTCAAGCCACCTACAAAACAAAGGTTAGCTCATGATAAACAGATAAACCCAATCAACTTGCAAAAGTTTCTTTGAAGCACTTGTAGCTTAACCTAAAACATGAACTCAATTATAAGCCACAGGACCACTAGGACAAGCCTAGTGGTCAAAAATAAATGAGAAAGTCAAAACAGCAAGCCATATCCAATCAAAACCAAGTTCAAACATATAAGGAGCAATCCCAATTGGTTTCATGTTCATATCATGCATCATCATCAATTCATAGGCAAAAGAAGTCAAAGCATGGCAAATGAAAGCTCATAGAAGTCAACAGAATGACTTGCATCAAAAGTCAACTCAAACATTTCCAAAAATGACCAAATAAATCATGATCACTCCTAACACATAGCATGGTAAGCATGTCAAATTTCATTGCATTTGGACAAGTGGAAGGCAGTCAATGAAAATCAGAAAGTCAAAGCAATTTCAATCATGCTCAATGAAGTCAACCAAACAAGCATCAACTTAGAAAAATCATAACTCAGAGAGGGTGTATGATAAATGAATGGGACTAAAACAATAGCAAAGACGAGGATGTCTAGTTATCTCATGCAAAATTTCATGTCCATCTAATATAGTATGATCATTTTACAAATGGAATGGCAAGATGTGTCACACAAAGTCAACATTTGACTAGACAGGGGAGCAAAATCTCAAACAATTAGGAAAATGGCACAAACAATTCCACAAAAAATCACATACAAACTAGACACATAAAATAAGGTTCATGCAAAAATTGAGGTCAATTGGTGGTCAAGAGGCATGGATACAAAAATCAGGAAGTTGCACATCCATGGTGTGACACAAGTTGTCACACCTTACTTCAAAAATTCACAACTCTCAAACCACATAAGATAAATTCATGATCTTTACATCAAAATAAACATGGATGAGTGTAGATTAAGCACAAAAAATTTCAGATCAAATGGATAATGCATCACAATTTCACAAAAGGTTTGGCAAGATGTACAAAATTTGGTCACATTCTACAAACCCTAATGCCATTTAAAATTCACTCATCCAAAAAATCAGCAAAAATAATGATAAAAAACTAGGGATCATGATGAAGATGATGCAAAAATTCCCATGAAATTTGGAATTAAAATGAATGAATTATGAATTTTGCAAGATGAGTAACCAAAGTGAAATAAAATAAGAATTTAAATGAATTAATTTGAATTATTAATGATCCGGATGGCAAAGCTGTAAATATGGAGTTCATTAAACGGAACGGTGTCGTTTTGAGCCACAGAATGGAATGTTCTTATTGGTGCATGAAGCTACAGTGGCATGCAGACGAATAAGACAAAAACAGCTGGAAAGGCTTATGAACATTAGGGTTTTTCAACACAGTAGCATCACCTTCATCTTCCTAATTCGACTCAACCAAGATTTTTTCCAGAAATTGCAATTGGGTACACACAAATACTCAGCAAGCTACCAATAACATGAATCCAGCACTGATTTTCAATAAAACACAGTACATATCATAAATCGAGCAAGAATCGAAAACAACATCAAACTTCATTTCAGTGCAACTCGAGCAATAGTCAACCATTTTCAAAAACAAACACATCATGAAGCTCAGCATGGAGAGATCTACACTAAGCATGGCATGGATTTGAGAAATAATGAGATCGAAAACTAACCAATTCTGAAGAGCAGATGAAGATTCAGGTGTTATTTGGATGTTATGAGCTCGAACAGATGCAGCCTTGTGCTCCCAATGGTGAATGGTGAAGATGCTTAGCTCGAAGAAGCTTGAAGATACCTTAATCCAGATCTGCCATGGAAGTTGTGTTGAAGAACAGTCCAGCAAAAACCTTCTCACAGTCGAAGAAAGATGATTGCAATGAGCATGAAATGATGCTTGGATGATGCAGCAACAATGGTATGGTCGTGTTCTTTTGAGAATTTGGCAGATTTTTGGAAAATGGTCAAAATGAGGTTTGAGAGAATGAATGTATTTTTCTGAGTTTGGAGGCAGCTAGGGTTCACAATTCTGCAGAAAATGTCATTTATATGGTCTATTTTGGCTTTGCTAATTGAATGTTAACCATGTTTAACTCAAATCAACCAAATTGCCATTTTGCTAACTTTGACCAAATGGATATGGAGGTGTGTAATTTTGCACGATTTTGGGCCTTGGCAAGTCAGAAATCATGTCTCAAGTTAATCCCAATTGATCATTTGAATAGAAATTGCTTAATTCAAAAAGTCAAAATTGCACCTCACTTGAATTTTAAACATGCTAGGTCCAAAAGTGCCATTTTTATTGGCAATGTTTTAGCACATGAAATTTACATTTTTGGAAAAAGGAGGTAAAATGTGGTTTGTAGGAAAAAACCCCACCAAAATTGGCCAAATGGTTTGAGAGATATGGCCTTTTGAAGTTCAAGATTTTGTGAAAATGATTTGATCCTATCTTGACAACCATACATGGGAATTGAGAGTTCTTGGACTTTTTGGAAATGGGAGAACAAGATCTTCAACTTTCATGTTGGGAAAAAATTCATTTGAAGCTTGTATCATGATGTAAGTTTGGGATCAAGAAGTTTCCATTTTTGGCAGTTAAAATTACAGGTCCAGTTTCTATTTTTGGAAATTTTCTGATTGGCTTCAAATTTTTCAATGATATTGATTGCCATGATATATGAGGCCTATTTGGACATGAATAAGCTCTCTCAAACCAAATCCATCCATCAAAACCATAAAATCAACCACAGTTGACCAAATTTGACTTTCTTAGGGTTTCTGACTGACTGTGCATTGACTGATGACCTCTGAGCCTCCAATCTTTGACTTAAACACTTCAAATGGATCCCCAAGTCATGTGAACATGTTGGACCAACCCTAGGGCCTTGGCTCCTTGAGAAACACACTTGCTTGCTTGGTTGACTGATCTCCTGATCAGTTTGACCTAATTTCTTAACTTGCTTGCACTTGAGGCAAATGGGACAATGCAATGCTATGCAGTGGACCATGATATGCTATGACCTAATATGAAAATGTATGTACAATGATAGGTGCAAATTTGAGGTGCTACAGCTGCCCCTATTCAATCAGCTGGGAACCCGAACGGATGATAGCAATGGCTGTCAGACTTTCAGGGTAAACAGGGATTGAATACCAAAGAACCGTAGAAATTTGCACCGACTGGATATAATACAAAAGAACCACGTCATTTACCGATGACAAACGCATGACAATTTCAGAAAAGCAAAACCATTTACCGATGGTTGGAAAACTGGAAACTTGATATTTACCGATATCAATTTCAGCAAGACCATTTACCGATGGTTGCTGGGAAAACAAACTTCTGAAAAGAGAAACCATTTACCGATGGTTAAAACTCGATATTTACCGATATCAACTTCAGCAAGACCATTTACCGATGGCTGCTGGGAAACAGATTGATGAAAAACAAAACCATTTACCGATGGTTAAAACTTGATATTTACCGATATCAACTTCAGCCAGACCATTTACCGATGGCTGCTGGGAAACAGATTGATGTAGAGAGGAAGCAAGGTCATTTACCGATGGTGGCTTCAAAGCAAACCTGATATTTACCGATATCAAGGCCATTTACCGATGGCTGCTGCAACTGGGAATTCGATATTTATCGATATCGAAGAAAACTGGGCCATTTACCGATGGCATCTCCGCTTGGGGAAGAACAAAATCTTTGTGGTGATACCAGACAAACCGTTTACCGACGACTTCTGGGGATTTTGATTTTATTAACAAGAGAACAAAGAATGACCAGACATTTACCGATGACTGGGATGAGACTCGATGTTTACCGACATCGAAAGATGATGTTTACCGACATCAAAAAGAATGACCAGACATTTACCGATGACTGGGAATGAGGAATTTATTGGGAAGAGACAAACAAATATTTGCCACTGAAAACCAGGTAGGACATTTACCGATGACTCTACTGGGGATTTTTGGTTGGGGATTATCATACATTTACCGATGACTAAAGGAAAGACTCGATTTTTACCGACACTGAAGCAATGGCGTTTACCGACACCAAAAAAATGACCAGACATTTACCGATGACTGGGTGAGACTCGATGTTTACCGACACCGAAGCAATGGCGTTTACCGACACCAAAAAATGACCAGACATTTACCGATGACTGGGTGAGACTCGATGTTTACCGACACCGAAGCAATGGCGTTTACCGACACCAAAAAAATGACCAGACATTTACCGATGACTGGGGTGAGACTCGATGTTTACCGACACCGAAACAATGGCGTTTACCGACACCAACGGAGAGGAGGAATACTTCTTCGATTTGAAAATCGGAAATTGGCCTGAACGCCACTTCGGTCTGAATACCGGAAAATTGGCCTGAGTGCCATGAGTACATCGACCTGATCGTCGGAAACTCCTTCGGTCTGAAAACCGGAAAATTGGCCTGAGTGCCATGAGTACATCGACCTGATCGTCGGAAACTCCTTCGGTCTGAATACCGGAAAATTGGCCTGAGTGCCATGAGTACATCGACCTGATCGTCGGAAACTCCTTCGGTCTGAATACCGGAAAAAACATAAGTACATCGACCTGATCGTCGGAAACTTCTTCGGTTTGAATACCGGAAAAACATAAGTACATCGACCTGATCGTCGGAAACTTCTTCGGTCTGAATACCGGAAAAAACATAAGTACATCGACCTGATCGTCGGAAACTCCTTCGGTCTGAATACCGGAAAAAACATAAGTACATTGACCTGATCGTCGGAAACTTCTTCGGTCTGAATACCGGAAAAAACATAAGTACATCGACCTGATCGTCGGAAACTTCTTCGGTCTGAATACCGGAAAAACATAAGTACATCGACCTGATCGTCGGAAACTTCTTCGGTCTGAACACCGGAAAAAACATAAGTACATCGACCTGATCGTCGGAAACTTCTTCGGTCTGAAAACCGGAACAATTGGCCTGAGTGCCAAAGCGTGAATTGGTTTGTGTTCCAAAACACTCAATATCCTGAAGAGGGCTAGAAAAGCAGTCTTGTTAGAGGATGAACATTCGATTCCACAAGGAATACGAATCTTACTCTGCTGGAGATAACAATCGAAAGATTGACCAAAGAGTGCATGAGATATATTATCTATAGCCGTCAAAACGTAGATAATACACTCGCATGGAAGATTATCCATAACCGGGTTGTAGGTTGTTAAATGAATAATCGACCGACAAGAAAGGCATCGGTACCAGGACTAGGTATGCAAAGATGACCAATCAAAAGAGGATAAAGTTGCTAACTCGGAGCAAGTATCCAAAGGGGAAAGAATATCAATACCGCAAACCGGATACTGATAACTGCAAAGAGGGGATTACATCTACCGGTTTGTAGGTAGAAAACCACGGAAAAGTAACCAGTCATCGATAGGATGAGCACACAGGGTTAACTTCAACAAGGGGATGAAAGTGGGATTTTACAACTACCAGCTAGTAGGTAGAAAACCACAAAGATAGGACTTACAGCTACCGGTTTGTAGGCAGAGGCCAACAAACTATATCCGCCAGGGGATGAAAGTGGGATTTTACAACTACCGGTTTGTAGGTAGAAAACCACAAAGATAGGACTTACAACTACCGGTTTGTAGGTAGAGGCCAACAAATTCCGCTGAGGATAAGATGAATGAGTGCCGGTTAGTGAGCGACTATTCATTTATGCCCCAGGGAAGTACAGGAGACAGCCAATTGGAAGCCAATTTAGGATCGATCCAAAAAGGCAGACTGAAACAAGACTCATCCTAATGAGGAAAGAACTCAATAGGGAAAACCCATCCCAATGTGTGTTGGGAGGGAACGGAAGCAACCGTCATCCACGAGGATGTATCTCAGTGGGGAACTGGCAGGAAAGGATAGACATTTTCTGCTTAAGGGTTGGCTCTACATGGAGAGATCAGACACACCCACTTCTGCTAAGGGAAGATCTACTGGAGAGATCTGTATCAACAAATAGCAGGAGACAACCATCAACAGATACACGACAACAGCTGCAATATGAGTATCTGAATGCTATGATTATGCATGTATGCAGTATCTAAAAATGTATGATGGATGCTGACAAACAGACATGCTCAACACGCAGGTCCGGGAATCAACCGTCCGGAGAGAAAACCAAAGCCACCAGAGAGCAAAGAAAATCCACTGGGGGCTGGGACAATAGGGAACAATCATCATCCTGCAGGGGAGAAAGACCACCAGAGGTTTCCGGAGGGATCGTCGGTCACAACCAGAGAAAAGAGTTCAACATACAGGCGGATGCGCCACAATAACTCGTGCTGGAAATCAGAGATGCCAAGGAGCAACCAGATCTCTGATGAGGATAGATAGGCATTGAGAAAGCTCATCATGCCAACAACTCCGCTCGGGGATCTATCTGAGGACATGACGGAGCACTGGGATGTCAATCCATAAAATACCGAATCTTCCAAAGAAAGGCACCCATGCTGGTGGAGAGGAGAAGAATGCTCTGCTGGAGAGGCGAAAGTTGAAGTCTTCGGTAAAAGCTCTGCTAGGGGAGCTGCCCCACAATAATGTCCGAAATAGCAAACTTGCTGGGGATGCCCCACGATAGGGCTCAAACAGCACTCTACTGGGGATGCCCCGTAATAGAGCTAACAGGGATTTGGAGGAAGAATCTGTACTGCCGGGAACATGAAGATGAATAACTTCAAACGACACTGCATCGGGCACCCTTGCTGAAGAGAAACCAAAAGAGGTTCGACAGGAGAAAGATAAAGTTATGCTCGAGATACGAACAAAATGTCTTACCTGTTGGTAATCATACCACCCTCGGGAGAGCACTTGCGGATCTCCTAAGTATCCTTCCATCATCGTGAATGTTCACTTTGTTTAAGAACATTTTTTTTTGAAAAATTTGTTTATTTTGAAAAACAATGATACTTTATCAATTAAAGCATGCAAAACATTTGTTGAGTTGAAACAAAAAGGAGTGCAAATAATTGGATAAAAGCTCAAATTAATGTGATGGGATGATAGTCTGCAAAGGGCGAGACTCCATAGATCTGTACAAGTTTGAAATCGGTGATATATATTGGAGAGGGCTACATTGAACATAATGACCTTTCCTCTACCATTCTGAATTTTCGATGTATTCAGAGCTTCAGTCGACGACGAATCGAGAATCCCTGACGGATGACAGATATAGAGCACAGTCTTGTCAGGATGCAGTTACTTGCCAAATCCCTAATTTTTGCCTAGATTGCCCCAGTGTGAGGTGATCAATCTAGCGGGATGCAAATTCTTTTTTCAATGTCTCTAACTTTTGCCTGGATCGCCCTTTCGGGTTTTCAATCCACCGAGACGCTCCTTTTTGCCTAAGTCGCCCTTTGGGGTGTTCGACTTAGCGAGCTATTTTGCTTTTTTTGTTTTAGGCGAAGTATTCCTTGACTGCATCGGAGTTCCCAGGCCGAGTGAACTTCTCCATCCATTGTTATAAGTGTCAGAACATTGCCTGAAGAGGCTCTCTTGACAACACATGGACTTTCATAGCTTGGGGGTTCACTTGCCCCTGGAATCGGGCACGAAAGACAGGACTTTCTTGAGCACAAGGTCACCTTCTCGGAACACACGAGGCTTGACCTTCTTATCGAATGATTTCTTCACTCTCTGCTGATGTAATTGACCAAGACACATGGAAGTTAATCTCTTCTTTTTGATCAGATTCAGCATCAGTCAACTTGGGACTTTGAGGGTGCTATTTTTCCTTTGTTTTCTTTTGATTTTGCTTTTGACTTCTTTTGATTTCTTTTGATTTTGCACCCTCTCTTTCTTTGTTTTTTTTTTTATTGATTTTTTTTTTATGCCCCAGTTGGCTGTTCTGCTGATTCTCGAGATGCAGTTGAGTGATCTTCTTTCTTGCTCAAGAAGTCGGGAAATCTCGTCAGGAATCCCTTCAAAATCATCTTCGTCCGCTTCAAATACAGGGAATTCAAAATTGGGAGATGACGTCCGATCACTATGTTCAATGGGTTTGAGAAACAACCTGCATAAAGATTTTGATATGAAAAGCACTTTGAAAATCAAACAAGACAATCGTTATGCAGATGAAAAGATTGCTTTTATTCTTGTTTTTAAGGTTTTTCGTGATCACCAATTTCATGTAAATAGCGAAAAGAGAAAACAAATGGAAAAACAAATGTTTAACATGAATTTATTTGAATGAAAATATCATTGCACAAAATGTTGCCAACAATGTCATCACTTCTCCTTTTGGCATGGGAGAAGGGTTTTTAAACAAAGTGATTATTACTCTGACTTATGAACAACTGTAGGAACGCCCACAGTGACCCAATTGTGATAGATCCCACCAGGGATGACAACCGTCAGTATCTCTTGCATCAGTAGCTTCTGTTTTCTGAACAACCCTTCTGAAGAAAAAGTCAGCGCCAGCCCAGGACTTGTTATCTTCAAGCTTGATTAACACGGGGACCTAAATCCTCCAAGATCAGAATACCTGACCTCACAAGGTCTTGAACCTTCATCTTCAGCTGGAAACAACTATCCACGTCATGACCAGGAGCACCCGAGTGATACACACAATGTTGTTCAGGCCTATACCACCACCGAGGGTTGACAGGTATGGGCGGCGGGTCTCTGGGCGTAATCAAGTTCCGCTCTAACAGAGAGGGATACAGTTCGGCGTAGGACATGGGGATTGGATCAAAAATGATCTTCTTCCTCTCATTACTTGTACCAGCTCGATTATCAATGGGAGGCTGGTAAGCCTGTTGCTGAGGATGACGTTGTGGACGTTGATGCTGTTGAGCTGGTCTTCTCTGTTGCTGTTGGGTTGCTGGAATAGTCACAGCGGCGGCCTGACTATATTGTCCTCTGTTTGCACTCCTCCGACGGTGCACAGCATTTGTTTCATCCTCTCCTCTTCTGGGTGCCCCAGAGTATAGCTTCTTAGAATTTGAAGAGTTTGAAGAGCCAGGATCTTGTATCCTTCCTGCTTTGATAAGGCTTTCAGTTCTCTCTCCACAGACAACAACATCAGAAAAGCTGCTGAACGGGCAACTTCCCAAGCGATCCATGAACACTCCTTGCAAGGTCCCAATGAACATGTCAGTCAGCTCTCTCTCCAGCATCGGAGGTTGCACTCTAGCGGCTAGCTCACGCCACCTCTGGGCATACTCTTTGAAGCTTTCCTTAGATTTTTGACACAAATTCTGCAATTGGGTTCGGCTCGGCGCCATGTCCATGTTGTGTTTGTATTGCCTCAGAAAGGCCTCACCCAAATCTTTCCAGCTTCTGACTGATTCTCGCTTCAATTCCATGTACCAGTCCAAAGATGCCCCAGATAGACTATCTTGGAAAAAGTACATCCACATCTTCTCATCGTCAGTGTAAACAGAGATCTTCCTGAAGTAAGCCTGCACGTGGGTGCGAGGACAGGAGGTACCGTTGTACTTTTCGAATGAGGGTGCCTTGAACTTGTAGGGGATCTTCAACCCTTCCACCAGACCCATGTCGGTCACATCAAACCCAAGTGAGTTCTGACACTCCATGGCTCGGATTTTCTCAGCAAGAGCATCCACTTTACGATCCCTATCCTCCATTCTGACCACTTCATCTTCCTCACTCAGCAACGTGAACATGTCCTCTTGTTGGTTGACAAACGGAGCTGGATGACGAATCGGAGCCCGGGTAGCTCTGACATTGACCTCTGCAGCAAGAGGCTGTCCATTGATTCTGATGCCCCCCAACTCATCAACCCCATCAAAGTTACTGGCGGGAGCGGTAGCAGCAACATTATCATCCACAGGAACACCCACTGGTGAAGCACGATTGGCAGTTGGAATCACGACTTCCTGTCTCTGGGCTAAGGCACGCAGCTCCTCTTGCCCCCGAACGACCCCTTGCATCATGTTCATGAACTGGGCCATGTTCGCCCTCATCTCAGCTAGCTCAGCTTGAACCTGGTCCATACTCCTCCTGATGATTGAGTCTGGTCGTGGTGCGGACGGTGATCAACAATCCTGTCTCAGTCAAAATCCAAAGTGAGAAGTCTCTCCCAAGCATGTCTGTAATGCAAGGATGATATGTGTATGATATGCATATGATGCGAATGCTATTTTATCATGAATAATCCTGAAAAGGATATGCGTATGCGAGTTAACTTTTTTTTTTTCATGCACTATTATTTTTTGAAAATAAACATGCTATGATGCAAACAATGCCACATGACTGGTCAGGCTGTGCGTCTCAAGGCACAGGGTCAAAGCTTCGGCTTGAATTCTGAACCACACTCATCTGAAACCCAAAGTCAATCTGATCAACTGGCATTTGAACCCATGTCTGGAGAACTGAGTCACCATCTGAGCGAGTACCCTCAAATTCAGCCCAGGGATCCGAAATAAACGGAACCCTCTGATCAAAACCAGGGTCAAACCTCCGGCGTCCAGAAATATAACTCGTAGTCACCATCAGTACCAGGAGTCACCAACTGTACCTGTTAAAATGATCAATCCCCCCCACTCACGGGTGTCATCTAGGCCAGGGTAAGGTCGAGAGAAACGCAGCATAAATAACCTTTCGCAGAATATCATCCTGTGCACACCCGATGTATGCACCGATAATATCCCACCAGGGTCTGAACTGCTCGTGATATCAATGTTCCGCTAAGTGGCGCCATACCACCCGCTTCCCATGAATCACTCTATTCCTAGGTTTCCTAGATTTCACTCATAGCCTGGGTATTGGGCCTTTTACCTCGAGTAACTCCCACCCCCAAGCAGAGAAACACAGACAGCACAGCCAGGCAGAATGAATAATGAATATGAATGCAAACATTAATGCACACAATAAATGCAAACAGTAAATGCAAATATATACAAACGAATGCAATAAAGTACAACAGCAAACAACAACCAAAACCCTAACCTAGAGAGCGCTAGGAGAGACTCGCTCAGGGAAGATGGACCAGCATAGGTCAACTTCTCTATATCCCCAGCAGAGTCGCCAGCTGTCGCATTACGCGAAAAACCGGCGGGAAACGAAGAAAGAAACAATAGAGCCGCCACCGTGCGTTATTTATCCCAAAGGAGGGAAAGGAAACGCTCGAAGTAAACCTGGGAAAGAACATGGTCTCGCGACCAAAGAGGATGGGTTCGGGAGTCGGTTATGCGAAGGGAAGGTATTAGCACCCCTACGCATCCGTAGTACTCTACGGGATCCACGCACAAAAGGAAGGAATATTGGTTGCTAAACACTGCTCAAACTCACACACACTGGCTGAAAAGAGACAAAAGAAACTGACTGAAACTGACTCGGCAGGATGTCGCATCCTGGGCCTACTTAGTCTATCAGGCATAGACATCAGAGTCGAAGTAGTTCGGACTGGGGAAACGACACATGCTCGCTAGGATGTCGCATCCTATGCATACGTATCTCCTTGGACGAAGGAGAATCAGAGCATTCGTAGCTCGGCTGACACGCACACAAACAAACACAGGCAAAGGCAAACGTGGAGCCCGACTGCCAATCACTGGACTTATGTCAGCATCCGAACCTAAACGCACACATACTGGAACCCGAATGCCACTCGATGGACTTACATCAGCTTCCAAGCACACAACGACATAACAAGTTAATAGGGAGTCGGGGACTCAAGCCTATAACTGTTAAGCACACACTCAAACAAACAGACAACGAATTGCTAAGGAGTCAGGCACTCGAGCCTAGCAACTGTCAAACAACACACACGAAAAGAAAAGAAAAGGCGCCCGGAGAGATCAGCTCAATCTCCTGCCTACATACTTCATCTGGTATGAAGATCAGGGCGATGTAGTTCCCCTACGCAGGGATAAAAGAAGGACTAGCCTAACCAGATAACAGAGGGAGACACAACACTAGGGAGACTACGACTCGAGCCTAGATGTTGTCATGCAAAGTCAACCCTAAGTTAAGGTTTCTAGCTAACTGGCACAGGGAGCAAGCCTATCCTAATCATGACTTGCACAGGAAGCAAGCCACACCAAACCTAACTTGCACAGGAAGCAAGGGTCTCGATTGCAACTAGGGCAAGAGAAAGGGGAGGTCTCAATCTCAACGAGGGCGAGAGAAGAGAATAGTGTTAGTTGTTAGTCAAACTCGACAAGACATCGCATCTCGTGCCTACGTATCTCATCTGGACATGAGAATCAGAGTTGCCGTAGTTCGGCTACGGAGGGACAAAGGTCTCGATTGCAACTAGGGCAAGAGAAAGGGAAAGTCTCGATCGCAACGAGGGCGAGAGAAAGGAAAAGGCTCGATCGCAACGAGGGCGAGAGAAAGGAAAAGGCTCGATCGCAAGGAGGGCGAGAGAAAGGAAAAGGCTCGATCGCAACGAGGGCGAGAGAAAGGAAAAGGCTCGATCGCAACGAGGGCGAGAGAAAGGGAAAGGCTCGATCGCAACGAGGGCGAGAGAAAGGAAAAGGCTCGATCGCAACGAGGGCGAGAGAAAGGAAAAGGCTCGATCGCAACGAGGGCGAGAGAAAGGATCGCTACGAGGGCGAAAGCAAACAAGGATTAGTCTAAACTAAACCTAACTTGCACAGGAAGCAAGTCAAACAAACATACAAGCACAGGTAGCACACACTATATACACACAAGGGGCTCACACAAGGGTTAGGTTTTAGTCGAGGGGTCATATCAACCTCAACAAACAAACCTCTGGAAATGGGTGATGGTGCTCTTAACCTTGACATTGAGAGCCAAGGTGAAGCAGATGAAAGGAGATGAGGGGTATGCCTCATTGCTCTTATCCCTGGCCGGGGAGAGCATTTGAATATCAGAAGGTGTGGGAGTTCAGAATGGGGGAACTCTATCCACAAGTGACTCTATGGATCTTGGGCTTTTACCCACTATGCATCAACACAGGTAGTGTGAGCAATGTGAGTGACACACAGACTAGCAGGGGATAGGTTGCTTATCCCTTGGGTTCTGCCAATTGCCTCTTCACTTAGGAGGTCTTTGACTATGTACAAGGACAAGATTTAAACATACACAAACATTGCCTCTTAAGGAGGACTTCAGACAGTTGCCTGGCCAAGTAACAGGCCAGGTCTTCCAGACTACATGAAGAAAAAGGGATTACCTCAAAGCAAATTGCTAAATAGCAAAGCAAAGCAAGTTCTAAGCAACTAATGGTACCTGAAATAGTCAAACAGATCAGTACACAGTTCAAAAGTTTAAGCAAAAGGAAGTAGGAATGAATAGTTAAATCAACAGACAAATGTGCAAAAGCACAAGACCCAAATCATATGAGTCAAGCCACCTACAAAACAAAGGTTAGCTCATGATAAACAGATAAACCCAATCAACTTGCAAAAGATTCTTTGAAGCACTTGTAGCTTAACCTGAAACATGAACTCAATTATAAGCCACAGGACCACTAGGACAAGCCTAGTGGTCAAAAATAAATGAGAAAGTCAAAACAGCAAGCCATATCCAATCAAAACCAAGTTCAAACATATAAGGAGCAATCCCAATTGGTTTCATGTTCATATCATGCATCATCATCAATTCATAGGCAAAAGAAGTCAAAGCATGGCAAATGAAAGCTCATAGAAGTCAACAGAATGACTTGCATCAAAAGTCAACTCAAACATTTCCAAAAATGACCAAATAAATCATGATCACTCCTAACACATAGCATGGTAAGCATGTCAAATTTCATTGCATTTGGACAAGTGGAAGGCAGTCAATGAAAATCAGAAAGTCAAAGCAATTTCAATCATGCTCAATGAAGTCAACCAAACAAGCATCAACTTAGAAAAATCATAACTCAGAGAGGGTGTATGATAAATGAATGGGACTTAAACCATAGCAAAGATGAGGATGTTTAGTTATCTCATGCAAAATTTCATGTCCATCTAATATAGTATGAGCATTTTACAAATGGAATGGCAAGATGTGTCACACAAAGTCAACATTTGACTAGACAGGGGAGCAAAATCTCAAACAATTAGGAAAATGGCACAAACAATTCCACAAAAAATCACATACAAACTAGACACATAAAATAAGGTTCATGCAAAAATTGAGGTCAATTGGTGGTCAAGAGGCATGGATACAAAAATCAGGAAGTTGCACATCCATGGTGTGAGACAAGTTGTCACACCTTACTTCAAAAATTCACAACTCTCAAACCACATAAGATAAATTCATGATCTTTACATCAAAATAAACATGGATGAGTGTAGATTAAGCACAAAAAGTTTCAGATCAAATGGATAATGCATCACAATTTCACAAAAGGTTTGGCAAGATGTACAAAATTTGGTCACATTCTACAAACCCTAATGCCATTTAAAATTCACTCATCCAAAAAATCAGCAAAAATAATTATAAAAAACTAGGGATCATGATGAAGATGATGCAAAAATTCCCATGAAATTTGGAATTAAAATGAATGAATTATGAATTTTGCAAGATGAGTAACCAAAGTGAAATAAAATAAGAATTTAAATGAATTAATTTGAATTATTAATGATCCGGATGGCAAAGCTGTAAATATGGAGTTCATTAAACGGAACGGTGTCGTTTTGAGCCACGGAATGGAATGTTCTTATTGGTGCATGAAGCTACAGTGGCATGCAGACGAATAAGACAAAAACAGCTGGAAAGGCTTATGAACATTAGGGTTTTTCAACACAGTAGCATCACCTTCATCTTCCTAATTCGACTCAACCAAGATTTTTTCCAGAAATTGCAATTGGGTACACACAAATACTCAGCAAGCTACCAATAACATGAATCCAGCAATGATTTTCAATAAAACACAGTACATATCATAAATCGAGCAAGAATCGAAAACAACATCAAACTTCATTTCAGTGCAACTCGAGCAATAGTCAACCATTTTCAAAAACAAACACATCATGAAGCTCAGCATGGAGAGATCTACACTAAGCATGGCATGGATTTGAGAAATAATGAGATCGAAAACTAACCAATTCTGAAGAGCAGATGAAGATTCAGGTGTTATTTGGATGTTATGAGCTCGAACAGATGCAGCCTTGTGCTCCCAATGGT
The DNA here is from genome assembly GCF_024323335.1 of Lathyrus oleraceus. Lineage (NCBI taxonomy): Eukaryota > Viridiplantae > Streptophyta > Magnoliopsida > Fabales > Fabaceae > Lathyrus > Lathyrus oleraceus. The sequence continues at coordinate 77,268,863 of NC_066582.1, read as the reverse complement.
GAATGGTGAAGATGCTTAGCTCGAAGAAGCTTGAAGATACCTTAATCCAGATCTGCCATGGAAGTTGTGTTGAAGAACAGTCCAGCAAAAACCTTCTCACAGTCGAAGAAAGATGATTGCAATGAGCATGAAATGATGCTTGGATGATGCAGCAACAATGGTATGGTCGTGTTCTTTTGAGAATTTGGCAGATTTTTGGAAAATGGTCAAAATGAGGTTTGAGAGAATGAATGTATTTTTCTGAGTTTGGAGGCAGCTAGGGTTCACAATTCTGCAGAAAATGTCATTTATATGGTCTGTTTTGGCTTTGCTAATTGAATGTTAACCATGTTTAACTCAAATCAACCAAATTGCCATTTTGCTAACTTTGACCAAATGGATATGGAGGTGTGTAATTCTGCACGATTTTGGGCCTTGGCAAGTCAGAAATCATGTCTCAAGTTAATCCCAATTGGTCATTTGGATAGAAATTGCTTAATTCAAAAAGTCAAAATTGCACCTCACTTGAATTTTAAACATGCTAGGTCCAAAAGTGCCATTTTGATTGGCAATGTTTTAGCACATGAAATTTACATTTTTGGAAAAAGGAGGTAAAATGTGGTTTGTAGGAAAAAACCCCACCAAAATTGGCCAAATGGTTTGAGAGATATGGCCTTTTGAAGTTCAAGATTTTGTGAAAATGATTTGATCCTATCTTGACAACCATACATGGGAATTGAGAGTTCTTGGACTTTTTGGAAATGGGAGAACAAGATCTTCAACTTTCATGTTGGGCAAAAATTCATTTGAAGCTTGTATCATGATGTAAGTTTGGGATCAAGAAGTTTCCATTTTTGGCAGTTAAAATTACAGGTCCAGTTTCTATTTTTGGAAATTTTCTGATTGGCTTCAAATTTTTCAATGATATTGATTTCCATGATATATGAGGCCTATTTGGACATGAATAAGCTCTCTCAAACCAAATCCATCCATCAAAACCATAAAATCAACCACAGTTGACCAAGTTTGACTTTCTTAGGGTTTCTTACTGACTGTGCATTGACTGATGACCTTTGAGCCTCCAATCTTTGACTTAAACACATCAAATGGATCCCCAAGTCATGTGAACATGTTGGACCAACCCTAGGGCCTTGGCTCCTTGAGAAACACACTTGCTTGCTTGGTTGACTGATCTCCTGATCAGTTTGACCTAATTTCTTGACTTGCTTGCACTTGAGGCAAATGGGACAATGCAATGCTATGCAATGGACCATGATATGCTATGACCTAATATGAAAATGTATGTACAATGATAGGTGCAATATCAGGATGCGTTCACAATCTTCTGAATAATCTTCTTAATGTTCTTATTCACAGCTTCAACAACCCCATTTATCTTGGGTCAGTAGGGAGAAGAATTATGATGTGTAATTTTAAAATCTTTGCAAAGAGTTTCCATCATATTGTTATTCAAGTTCGATCCATTATCAGTAATTATCTTACTTGGCACACCATATCGGCATATGATCTGACTCTTGATAAACCTTTCAACGACTTGTTTGGTTACATTCGCATACGATGCTGCTTCAACCCATTTTGTGAAGTAGTCAATTGCCACCAAAATGAAACGATGTCCATTCGAAGCTTTAGGCTCAGTCATCCCAATCATATCAATTTCCCACATGGAGAAGGCCCATGGGGAAGAAATAACATTCAATAGTGTCGAAGGAACATGAATCTTATCAGCATAAATTTGACACTTGTGGCACTTCTTTACAAACTTGCAACAATCATATTCCATTGTCAGCCAATAGTAGCCTGCTCGCAACATCTTCTTTGCCATTCCATGTCCATTGGAATGAGTACCAAAGGAACCTTCATGAACTTCAGTCATCAACAGGTCTGCTTCGTGTCTATCCATGAATCTGAGCAAAACCATGTCGAAGTTTCTCTTGTACAATATATCACCATTCAAGTAGAAATTACTGACTAATCTTCTCAAAGTCTTCTTATCCTTCAAAGATGCCCCAGGCAGGTAAATCTGACTTTGAAGGAAACATTTGATATCATAATACCACGGCTTCTCCTCTTTGATTTCTTCAACAACAAACACATGAGGTGGCCTATCAAGACACATCACAGACAAACTGAGAACTTCATTCCAATACTTCACTATAATCATTGATGCCAAGTTGCAAGAGCATCTTCCATCCGGTTCTCATCACAAGGAATATGATGAAACTACCCCTTTGTAAAGAAAGTTGAAATCCTCCTCGCATAATCTCTATATGGTATTAAACCGGGTTGATTTGTCTCCCATTAACCTTTGATCTGATTCATAACCAAAGTTGGATCTCCAAAGACATCTAGATACTTGATTCTGAGATTCATGGCCTCTTCAAGCCCCATAATGCAAGCTTCATATTCTGCCATGCTGTTCGTACATTTGAAAGTCAATCTAGCTGTAAATGGTAGATGCGTACCTTGAGGAGTAATAATCACTGCCCCAATGCCATTTCAATATTGATTAACAGCTCCATCAAATACCATGCCCCAACGGGAACCAGGTTCTGGCCCTTCTTCAAGCAATGGTTCATGACAATCTTTCATTTTCAAGTACAAAATCTCTTCATCAAGAAAATCATATTGCACTAACTCGTAACCTTCAATTGGTTGGTGAGCCAAATGGTCAGCCAAGATACTACCTTTGATTGCTTTCTGAGATCGGTATTCAATATCATACTCTGATAACAACATCTGCCAACGGGCAATTCTCCTAGTTAAAGCAGGCTTCTCAAATGTATACCTGATTGGATCCATTATGGATTTCAACCAAGTGGTATGATTTAACATATACTGACGCAAACACTTAGCAGCCCAAGCCAATGCACAATAAGTCTTTTCAAGCATAGAATACTGAGTCTCACAGTCGGTGAACTTCTTACTGTGGTAGTAAATTGCAAATTCTTTCTTTCCAGTCTCATCTTGTTGACCAAGAAGACAACCCATACTATCTTCGAGTACAGTCAAATACATGATCAACGGTCTTCCTTCAACAGGTGGAGACAAAATCGGAGGTATAAGCAAATATTTCTTGATACTATCAAAAGTTTTCTGGCAGTCTTTGGTCCAATCACAAGACTGATCTTTCTGAAGAAGCTTGAATATAGGCGTACATGTGGCAGTCATGTGGGAAATGAATTCGGAAATATAATTCAAGCGGCCGAGAAAACCTTTAACTTTCTTCTCAGTTTTGGGCGCAGTCATCTCTTGTATTGCTTTGACCTTGGCAGGATCAACTTCAATACCCTTCTCGCTGACAATGAAGCCCAACAACTTACTATAACGAACACCAAAAGTACACTTATTGGGATTCAAGCGGAGTTTATATTTCCTTAAAGGCTGAAATAGCTTCAACAAATGCTCAACATGTTCCTCTTCATCAATCGATTTAGCAATCGTGTCATCGACATAAACATCAATCTCTTTATGCATCATATCATGAAAAAGAGTAGTCATTGCTCTTTGGTAAGTTGCACCAGCATTCTTTAAACTGAAAGGCATCACTCTATAACAGAATGTTCCCCAAGGTGTAATGAATATGGTCTTCTCCATATCTTTGGGTGTCATCTTGATCTGATTATATCCGGAAAATCCATCCATAAGCGAAAATACTTTGAATTTAGCAATATTGTCTACCAACATGTCAATGTGTGGCATAGGGAAATCATCTTTTGGACTGGCTTTATTCAAATCTCTATAGTCAACACACATGCGGAATTTTCCTCTTTCTTCGACACAGGCACAATATTGGCCACCCATTGCGGATACTCAGCGGTCACAAGGAAACCGACATCAGTCTGTTTCTGCATTTCCTTTTTGATCTTCACAGCCATATCAGGATGCGTTCTTCTCAATTTCTGCTTGACTGACAGGCATTCTGGCTTCAACGAAAATCTATGCTCCATAATATCAGAATCCAAACCAGGCATGTCTTGATAGAACCAAGCAAACACATATGAATACTCTCGATGAAGATCAATCAACCTCTTCTTGACATCTGGACATAGTCGAGACCCAATCTTGACTTCTTTCACATCATCCTTGGAACCCAAGTTTACTAGCTCAATCTTCTCTTTGAACGTCTGAATGGTCTTCTCATCTTTCTCAAGAAGACGAGATAACTCATCACTCACTTCTACATCACTTTCCTCCTCGGCTTCAAACACAGGGAAATCAAAATTTGGAGAAGGAGAAGGATCATTATATTCAATGGGGTTCGAAACCAACCTGCGTAATGATTTGATATTTTGATTTTAGAGAAGTGGATTTGTGACCAAATATTATGCAGATGGACAATTATATTATTTATTTATGTTTTTTGTGATTACCATTTTTAGCTTAAAGCAAAACGTAAAAACAAGACATCATAGATGTGGATGAATAAAATTAATTTTATTAATGATCAATTTGAAAATGCCCAAACAATGTTCTCTTCTCCCTTAGGCATAGGAGAAGGATTTTAAAAACATATAAAAGAAATTACTTAGATCGATGCAAAATAACAGGAATATCAACAGTAGTCCAATTGTTGTAAGCCTTGCCATGCGTCACAAAATTGATGCAGTCTTCCTCTTCGTCATCCTCTAGCACGACAACTAAGTTATTTTCATTGCCATGAATGAACCCTCCGCTACGGAAGCTAAGTTGCATATATTCAGACCTTGCGGTGGATGAACCTCGCGGGAACCCCAAACTAATTATGCCTTTGTTGTCGGAGACCTCTACCATGCGCCCCCACTGATCAACATTGCCTTCTTCCACAATCTTCTTAGCATCTTTCAATGAGAACATGGGTGCCCCAACCCTCTTTTCAGCAGCAATAGATAAGGCCTAGAATGGAGTTCCAACCTCATCCTCAGCTTCAACGTAAGAGAAAGATGACAGGTCGCTAACTAACAGTGCCTTCTCTCAACCAACAATCACAAGCTTTCCATTCTTGACAAATTTGAGCCTTTGGTGCAATGTGGAAGTAACAGCCCCTGCCTCATGGATACATGGCCTTCCTAACAAGCAACTGTAGGCCGGGTGGATATCCATTACTTGAAAAGTAATTTGAAAATAACTCTAACCTATCTTAAATAGAAAGTCCACTTCACCAATAACTGTTTTGCGTGAACCGTCAAAAGCTTTGACGATTACACCGCTATACCACATAGAAGCTCCTTGATATGACAACTTTGATAGAGTTGACTTTAGCAACACATTCAGCGACGACCCAGTGTCAACAAGCACATTAGACAAAGCATCCTCTTTGCAATTCATAGAAATGTGCAAAGCCAGATTATGATTTCTTCCTTACTCAGGGAGTTCTTCCTCACAAAAACTAAGATTATTGCAAGAAGTGATGTTAGCCACGATATGATCGAATTGATCCATTGTAACATCATGTTCTAAAAATGCTTGTTCTAGAACTCTCTATAGTGCTTCTTTGTGCGCTTCTGAGTTCATGAGCAGAGACAACAATGAGATCTTTGAGGGGGTTTGGAGTAGTCGCTCCACCATATTGAACTCACTTCTCTTGATTAATTGAAGTACCTCATCATCATCGTTAGCCTTCAAGTTGCTGGATTCACCAGACTTACCCTTTGAAACACCAACTGGATCTACAACACGCACTTCCACCTTCTTACTCACAACTAACTCTTCGTTATCCTTTGGGAACACCGGCCCAAACACACGACTACTGCGGGTCACCTTGGTAACATCAGCAATGCTCACCACAGAGCTAGTCGTAGGTAACGGGACCTCTTGACCACCTTCTATCATTGTAGCATTATACTGGTATGACACAGCTTTATCAGATGAATACGGGACTAGACCCGCTAACCGTATAACCAACGACGATATTGATCTATTGCTAACATTGTTACTGTTACTGCTGTCGTACTGGATTACCAATCTCTCTGGCTGCTTGAAAATGGGTACTATGACATTTACATCGTCATCTACATGACGGGATTGAATAATTTGAATCATGCCTTCATCCATCAGTCGTTGGATGTCCCTTTTCATAACTTCACAACCCCTTGGGTTAATACTACAGATAACATAACTATCATGGTCATGTTCACAATCACTCACCAAACAAATGTCCTTATGCATCTACACCAAGGACCTCCGGATAAAGCGCACATCAAAAACCTTAAACTCACTAGGACAACCATCCACCATATTCACAGAAGAGTTCCCATGAGCGGGTAACGGATTTGCTTTCACATTCGGCGCACGATCCACGAAGGACACCATTCCACTCTTCATCAACTTTTGAACCTCATACTTGAGCGGATAACAGTTCTCTATATCATGTTCGGGTGCTCCTTGATGAAAAGCATAATAGATCTCAGGTTTGTACCACCATGGAAGTGGTTCTGGAATCTGTGGCGGGTTTCTTGGTTGGATTACGTTCTTGAGAACCAAAGACGGATACAATTCTGCATAAGACATAGGAATCGGGTCAAAAGAGACCTTCCTCTTAAAGTTTAGATGATGATGATTGTTGGTATTGTTGTTGTTGTAGGTGTTTGCTTGTTGTTGCGGTGGTTGTTGTTGACGTTGTGGTTGTTGAACTGGTGTTGATTGCTGACTAGAAAACACAGGGATAACTGAAGATACTTGATGACGATGTTGATGGGATGGTTGATTCCTTCTGATATGAGGCCTCCTCTGCCTTCCACTGCTTATTGCATTCTCTTCATTGTCCTTTTTCTTCCCAAAATTGCTACCTGTAAGACCCCAATTTTGACCCTAAGATCCCTCATGGCATCATAACATTGCATTTGCATTGCCTAAAGGATCTTTAGCATCTTGGTTCCCTTTGCCTTTGGGTGGAACTCCTTGTGATTGGTTTGAGATCACCAAGCATGCTTGAATTATACATCATTGTTTCTTTTACTTTTGTTTACTAACCAAAAGCACAAAAATGTGTCACTAACATCTTTTGTTTGAAGCTTGAGTATCATCCAAGATACTTTGTGGGTTCTATTTAGATAATCAGTCAACACAAGGGAATGGCTTGAGATACTTCCAACAGTTTCAAATGGAGTCTATTCGTCAGTCAAAACGTTAATCTTGGAGGAGCAAAAGTTTGTTCATGAGCTGTCATGCTCGCTAGGCGAGCAGAATGGGTCGCCTAGCGAGTCCCCAGAAAAGCCACCAGAATCACCTACGCTCAGAGGAATTTCTTGAACTGTCATGCTCGCTATGCGAAGCCCACGTGTAAAAAAACAAAAAAAAACGAAAAAAAAAAACGAAGAAAATAAAAATAAAAATTAAAAATTAAAAAAAAAGTAAAAAAAATAAAAATAAAAATAAATAAATAAATAAATAAATAAATAAAATATAATAGAAAAATTTTGGACATGGGCCTCTCTCATTTGAGCCCACAGGTCCACAAAAATCAGGTTATAAATTCAGAGTTTCAGGGAAACAAAATTTTATTCTATTCCTATTATCCTGGCAGGAAAAAGATAGTGAGAGAAGAGCTAACAAAGTCCAGAGCAACCTCCAGAGACTGAAGGGAACTCATCGGTAAAGAACCAATTCCCTCTCATATAAACCCTAAGAGTGCTTTGCAAACCCAACCGTGCCATTCAATTTCATCGGTCTCTCCAATCAGGTTTGCCTTATTCCCATTACTTTATTCTTTTAATTTGAATGCTCTGAATGTATGAGGTATTATGGGTGAATTTGATACCCTTTTGATGCATGTGTTTGACAAGAGGTTTAGGCCTCCTACCCTTGGTTGCTTTTTGTGAGCATTTTGCGAATTTTAATGGCATGATTCATGTGGTTACATTTTGATTTGGGGGCAACTCTTGATTACCTTATCTTGTTTCTCTAACCTGTTTGTTGAGTTTTGTTTTGTGAGGGCTCATATGACTCTTGCAGAGATGGCTTGCCTGGTGTTCCACTTTATTTGTGGGATACCACCTGGAGGTTTATTCCGACTACCTGTACTGACTCACTTTCTTTGATGGTGCTAGCTTGAGAGATCTCTAGGTTTCTTATCTCTTTAATTGCTGTTACTTAGGATCTTTATCCGTACGGTAGATCTCTCGATCCCTTTACTTTTCCCGCATGTTACCGATTTCTTAGGTTTCGTATAGCCTCTCGTGGCATGTCATTTAAGGTAGCGCGGTTCCTTCATCTAGGACTGCCTTTTTGCATGAGCATCCCTAAACACCCCAAACTCATTAATTTTTCTTCTCCTAAGAACACGTTATCTCCTTCTACTACAGGCGAGTAAGTCTCCAAAGGTCGAGCATCCGGTAGATTGCATAGTAACGTCGTTCACCCCAAAACACAACCCTTACCCCATAGGTGGTCGAACTATGTTTTGCTCTGATTTTCATCCCAGATAAGATACGTAGGCATAAGACGCGATGTCTTAGCGAGCACACTCCTCTTTAAACCATAGGTAGCCGAGCTACGAAGACTCTGATTCTCAAATTCAGATGAGATACGTATGTAGTGGATGCGACGTCCGTGCGGGTCATTTTCTTTGGACCCTTCTTTTAGTATGTAGTACATTAGATAAACATACACGTCTTTCTCATCCCTTCAATCATGTTTGCACAAATAAATTTTTCAAAAAAAAAAATAACAACCTTTGCAACAAATGTGAAAAGGGCTCCCTAGGAGTACCTAGGATGCTTTGGGTGCCTAATACCTTCCCATTGCATAACCAACCCCCTTACCCAGATCCCTGACATTTTTACTAGTTTTTCATTCGATAAAACTTTTAGGTTTTTGTTCGCTTTCTAACCATTCCTTTGGATAAATAGAAGTGCGGTGGCGACTCGACTTGTATGATTTACCTTGGATTTAGTCAATATCTCTAATGGTAACGAATACCCCACTACACTACCATACCTCTTACTCGACGATACTTCATCCTTCAACAAACGTCCCTCTTGGACTCCTTCCTCAAGCCTCATCCCCATGTTTACCATTTCAGTAAAGTCACTGGGACACTAGCAATCGTACGTTCATAATAAAATGAACTCAGAGTTTTTAGAAAGACCTTTGTCATCTCTTTTTCCTCCAAAGGAGGAGTGATCTGGGCAACCAATTCCCTCCATCTCAGCGCATATTCTTTAAACGTCTTCTTATCTCTCTAAGACATAGACCTCAGCTGGTCTCTATCAGGTGCCATATCCATGTTGTACTTATATTTCTTGAAAAAAGCCTCTCCCAAGTCATTGAAAGTGCGAATGCTTGCACTATCCAACCCCATATACCGACGAAGCGCAGCACCAGTCAAACTGTCCTAAAAATAATGAATCAACAGTTGATCATTTTCGGTCTGAGTAGACATCTTGCGAGCATACATCACTAGATGACTGAGTGGACAAGTGTTCCCTTTATACTTTTCAAAGTCAGGCACTTTGAACTTTTCAAAGTCAGGCACTTTGCAAATATATATATATATATATATATATATATATATATATATATATATATATATATATATATATATATATATATATATATATATATATATATATATATATATATATATATATATATATATATATATATATATATATATATATATATCAACAATTTGCAATATCTTTTATATGACCAAAAATCTCTTTTCATTTATAATTGAAAGGATTACACTGAGTACAATTTCAGAAACCAAAAAAAAAAGTACAAGAGGAAAGAAGACTAGTCATCCTAAGGATCCCTATGTAATACCTCAAAATTTTCCCCCCTCATTCATGCATGCATTTTTAGGTCATTTAACATTTCATATTGCATTTCATCATGTCAATCGGAATTAGATCCAAGAAGCTTGAATATCATCCAAGACACTTTGTGGATCCAATCTGGGTGATCAGTCAACACAAGGGAATGGCTTGAGATACTTCCAACATGTTCAAATGGGGTCTATTCATCAGTCAAAATGTTAATCTTGAAGGAGCAAAAGTTTGTTCATGAGCTGTCATGCTCGCTAGGCGAGCAGAATGGGTCGCCTAGCGAGTCCCAAGAAAAGCCACCAGAATCACCTACGCTCAGAGGAATTTCTTGAACTGTCATGCTCGCTAGGCGAAGCCCACGCGTTTTGAAAAAAATAATAATAATAAAAAAAATAAAAAAAAAATAAATAAATAAATAAATAAAATATAACAGAAAAATCTTGGACTTGGACCTCTCTCATTTGAGCCCACAAAGCCACGAAAATTAGGTTATAAATTCTAAAAAAAATTCAGTGGAAAAACCCGAGAGATATTCTAACTAATTCAGAGCAACCTCCAGAGACTGAAGGGAACTCATCTGCAAAGAACCAATTACCTCTCATATAAACCCTAAGATTGTTCTGCAAAGCCAACGATGCAATTCAATTTCAATCGATCCTCCCCAATCAGGTATGCCCTATTTCCACTACTTTATACTTTCAACCTGAAATTTCTGAATGTATGAGGTATTATAGGTAAATTTGGAAGAGTGGGTATCGTTAGGTTTTGCATGTGGGCACATGTTTTAGTATGTATGTCATGTCTTGATGTGTGGATCCTTGCCCCCTGACTTTGAATTTTGATACCCTTTTGATGCATGTGTTTGACAAGAGGTTTAGGCCTCCTACACTTGGTTGCTTTTTGTGAGCTCTTTTTGTGAATTTTAATGGCATGATTCATGTGGTTACATTTTGATTTGGGGCAACTCTTGATTGCACCCCATCTTGTCACTCTAACCTGTTTGTTGAGTTTTTTGTGAGGGCTCACATGACTCCTGAAAGGATAGCTTGCTTGGCATTCCACTTTATTTGTGGGATACCATTTGGAGATTTATTCCGATTACCTGTATTGACTTGCTTTCTTTGATGGTGCCAGCTCGAGAGATCTCTGGGTTTCTTATTTCTTTAGCTGTTATTACTTCGGATCTTTATCCGTGTGGTAGACCTCTTGATCCCTTTATATTTCCCGCATTTTACCGCTTTCTTAGCTGGAAGACCTCGATAGGAAGCAATGTTTTCTTTTGTTTGTTTACTTTTGTGCCCAAAGACCTCCAAAAGGAGGCACCAGTGCTAAAGACCTCCCTGAAGAGGCAATTGACGGATAAAAGGGATTAGTAATCAATCCCCCGTTATTCAGTGTGTCGTTCTTTATGCTCGCACTACGTGTCGATGCCTCAGAACAAAAGCCTAAGATATTTTGTCCGGTCAGTCAGTGGAGAGGGTTCCACCTTTCTGAATCCCCACTTTTTGTCATGAGCTCACCCTGTCCAGGGTTAAGAGCTATGAGGTCTTATCCTCATTACCCTTTTGATCTGCTCACCCTAACGTTCAATGTCAGTGGTTAATAGCCCATTTGATTACCTATTCCATGGCTTGTTTGTCGAGGTTGATATGACCCCTCTTGACTAAAGCCCTACCCATGTAAGTTTAAGCCCCTTGTTGGCATTTTACTTTATGCATGTTTGTTTTGTATGGTGTGATCGTCTCCCCATAAGATTGCTAGGCTTCGTATAGTCTCTCGTTTGCATGTCAATTAAGGTAGCATTGTTCCTTCGTCTAGGACTTCCTTTTTTGCATGAGCATTCCTAAAACCCAAACAAACTCATTTATTTTTCTTCTCCTAAGAACACGTTTACTCCTTCTACTACAGGCGAGTAAGTCTCTAAAGGTCGAGCATCCGGTAGATTGCGTAGTAACGTTGTTCATCCAAACCTTTAACCCGTAGTTAGCCGAACTACGGCTTGCTCTGATTCTCATTCCAGATGAGATACATAGGCATAAGACGCGATGTCTTAGCGAGCACACTCCTCTTTAGCCCATAGGTAGCCGAGCTACGAAGACTCTGATTCTCATATTTAGATGAGATACGTATGCAGTGGATGCGACATCCGTGCGAGTCATTTTCTTTTGACCCCTCTTTTAGTAAATAGTACATTAGATATACCCACACCCTTTAGACAAGAACCACAAGAGTGGATCCCGTAGAGTACTACGAATGCGTAGGGGTGTTAATACCTTCCCTTCGCATAATCGACTCCCGAACCCAAGATTTGGTTGCGAGACCTTGTATTTTCCTTTCCTTTTTCCAGGTTTACTTCAAGCGTTTCTTATCCCTCCTTTGGGATAAATAACTCATGGTGGCGACTCTTCTGTCTTTTCTTTCTCGGCGGTTGTTTTTTCGCATCTCCTTTTTTAGGCTGCGACAGTTGGCGACTCTGCTGGGGACCCTGGTTTCCCTGAGCGAGTCCCTTCTAGCTTTTGTAGGTTGTTTGTTTATTGGGTGTTCATTCTTTTGTACAGTTATTTATTTTTCAGCATTTACCTGCTTCATTGCATTGTGTACATATCATTGCTGTATCTGTTGGCTCTGTGGTTGGTTTGTTTGTTTGTTGGGATGGGGTGTTCTATGAGAGATAAGCCCATTACCCAGGCGTGAGTGTACACACAGGTTTTAGAATGGATAGTCATGAGGCTTGCGTGGCGTGTTGCTACGTTAAGTCGTTCATGAAGACCCACATCCAGACAAAGTTTCTTTTGGATATATTTTGTCCTATGGGTGTTCCATAACGGCAGATGTTCCTCTAGAAATCGTCGACTCTGGTGACCATTTTCCAAGAACTCAGTAAAGGCCTCTCCTCCGAGATGTGATTATGTTAGCTCTGGTGGGCGCATTCTCACTGATCAATCCGAGGACCCCGAGACTGGGAACTTGCTATTAGGATGTCCTGTTGAGGGGAGTCAGTGGAGGTCTTTTATTCCGTAATAATGCCAAACCTTCAGTGGTAAATGTATTATTCTCGACCGAAGGGCCGAAGTTCACAAACTTCTGTTCTTAGAACCTACCAGTGAGGAGCGGGCTAAATTCAGGAAACCTTAACCTCTAACCAACCCGGTTTTCTGGAACAAAGCTTTGATCTTGTATTATATTCTTCAGTGGGTTTCTCTTCAGACAGTGCAACCCGACAGATGTTCAAGCAAATACAGCAATCCTGATTCCCATGTCACATCATTGCATCACATCATTTTGCATTCATATCATTTAATACATGTTTATCTATTTCTAGGGGGTTTTACATCTTCCTCTTGATTCCGGTCGGGGTTTCTCTGGTTCTCTTAAGATGGATATTGGCAGAAAGAGACATGTCGCCTACAAGTTTCCTGTGGTCTGTTTGGAGCCTATTCAACAACTGATGAAGTTAATGGATCCTAATTCTCTAGAAGGATTCCGAAAGGATTACGGTTTGATTCTAAGTTTCGTCACGATTCTTTCCAAAGATCAACACGATGCTCTCTTTACATTGTTGCAGTTCTATGATCCTCCATTGAGGTGTTTCACATTCCCGGATTACATTCTGGTCCCTACTTTGGAGGAGGTTGCTAGTTTTCTCAGAATTCCTATCAAGCCGCAGTTGCTATTCTACAGTTCCGAGTTTCTGCCCGATCTCAGCATGGTTGCTTCAACCACATATTTGGGGGAATCAGTCTTGAAGGCTAATATGTGTCAGAAGGGAGAAGTTAATTGTTTTCATCTGAGTTTCTTACTGGGAGAAGCAAAGAAGAAGCTTGAAGATGGTGACCAGAGGGGTTTCAATGTTGTGTTTGCTCTTTGTGTGTATGGGATCATCCTGTTTCCTAATGTGGCGAAATTTGTGGACGTAGACGCCATACGCCTCTTCGTGTTGGGAAATCCAGTGTCGACCTTGTTGGGAGATTTCTTTCATTCAGTGCATCACAAGAATGAGAATAGAAGGGGAGGATTGGTGAATTGTTGTGCGCCTTTGTTTTATAAGTGGTTCAGTTCCCACCTGCCCAAGTCAGGAGCGTTCGTTGATGTCAAGGACTCGTTGAGTAGGTCGAAGAGATTGATGGGGATAAGAGCTAAAGATATTTCTTGGTGGTCAGACTGGGGCTTGCTTGGGGCGGATATTATTCACAGTTGTGGGAACTTCCCGAATGTACCGTTGGTAGGAAGAAGAGGAGGTATCAACTACAATCCTTCTCTGGTAGTCAGACAGTTTGGATATGCTTTAAGAACTCCGCCTTTGGAAAAGGATGTGGAAGAATCTCTGTTTTTCCATTCTTCATCTGATCTGACTGTATCCCGTAAGGCAGCTGAGGCTTGGCTCAAGGTGATCAAGAGAGGAAGGACTATGCTTGGAAAAGGAGATTGCAGGACTTACCCTCAGTATGAAGATTGGCTTCAAGGAAGAGTCGAAGAGTTTGGTCTGCCATTTCCTATTGAGGAACCTTTGTATCCACCTACTCATGAGCAGTCAACAATGGTGAACCGAGAAGAGTATGACAAATTGAAAAATGCCATGGAGGAGCTTCAATCTGAAAACTCGGAGTTAAGTGTGAAGCTACAAGACTGTATGCATCAATTCCATGAGGCGGAATATCAAAAGAGGGAAGCCGTCAGATTGCAAGGGGAAGTAGAGAGGAAATTAGTTGTGGAGGTGGATTTCTTCAGGAAGACAGATGAAGCCTTGAGATCATCCAGTTCTGAGTTGAGGCGAGTCAAACAGCAGTTAGCAGATGCTCATGGTAAGTTAGCTGGTTGGCAAGAGCAATGGGATACATTTTTAGCTTCTCGGAAGGCAAAAGAGGAGGAGACGGTGGTCCAATTGACTGGTCAGATGGAGAAGTTGAAGATCCTGCTGAGGGAGAAGAACCATGAGCTGCTGTGCGCCCGTTCAACCAATGGCTATATCACAGATCAGTTCAACAAAGCTCAAGGACAGATTGAGGAACTCAAAGTGCTGGCAGGTTTGAAGAAATCTAGACTTGAAGAGGTATTCGGAGAAGATGATGGGAATTACTACAGAGAGCATATCAACAAGTTGGATGGAGTTATTCACAAAAGGAATCTGCTTATTCGGTGTTTGATAGAATCTTCAGATCGTCCTGACACAGTGGCACTACTGGCTGAAGTAAGGAGCAGTCCTTATGGGTTGTATACAGGAGGTTGATTCTTGATTTTTTGTTCCTCTCTTTACCTATTGTATTGTAGTGATGATCCACAGGCTTGTTATGGAGATCCTTTTTTATGTACTATTGGCTAAGGCCGTTTCCCTTCGCGAACTCATTTATATGATGGTTTTCCTTATTGTGTCTTGATCTTTGAAGCTTATCTACGACTCGGTATTCTTGCGTGAGACTGGAATCAAGGGGGTAGAATACCCTTTGGAATCGATAAACGTGTCATTGCATTTACATGTGCATTTGCATATCTTGCATAACAGGTACCACTACGGTGTTCTCATATTATTTGGTGTTCCACTAGCAGGATAGCTGACTCAGGCATTCACCGGTACGGTACCCGCAGAAACCACCAGAGAGCAATGGAAAGCCTACAAGCAGAGCTCGCCGAGATGAATATCCGCATGAACCAATTCATGGATGTGGTTCAAGGGGTGGCTCAGGGACAGAAAGAGCTCAGGCAGATGATGCAGAGGACTCCCGTCACTACTCAACCAAAGACGTTGACAGATCCTCCAGCTGGAGAGGTTAACGGACCTAGTGGACCGGGGCCTACCCCGATCCTACTTGTCAACTCCGGTCAACAACCCGTCCATGATGACCAGGAAGATCAGTTCCCCTTGCTTCAGGAAGACTTTGGTATGGGTCATGGTATGGACCCAATGTTTAGAAGATTAGAGGAGAGGCTGAAAACTGTGGAAGGGCAGAATCCTCTCGGAGTAGACGTTGCTGACTTGGGATTGGTCCCAAGCGTGAGGGTGCCACCGAATTTCAAGGTCCCGATATTTGACAAATACAATGGCAACTCTTTCCCGAAGACCCATGTGCAAGCCTATTTTCGTAAAATGGTTGCATACTCTGACGATGAAAAGTTGCTTATGTACTTTTTTCAGGATAGCCTAGCTGGGGCATCCTTGGAATGGTATATGAGGCTGGATAGAGCCCACATCCGCTGCTGGAGGGATTTGGCTAAGGCTTTCGTGAAGCAGTATCAGTATAATACAGACATGGCTCCGGACAGAACTCAACTTCAGAATCTGTTTCTTAAAGGCAATGAGTGCTTCAGGGAATACGCTCAACGCTGGAGGGAGACAGCTTCCCGTGTTCAACCTCCTATGTTGGAGAAGGAAATAGCTAACATGTTCATGAACACTCTGCCCGAACCTTATTTGGAGCGCCTGGTGGGTTGCAATGCCTCCAACTTTGCTGATGTAGTCTCTACCGGAGAGAGGGTGGAGAATTACCTGAAGACATACAAGACCCAGAGTGGAGGTGGATCTTCATCAGGGGTGAAGAAGCCGTCCATTCAGGGACAGAAGAGGAGAGAAGGGGATGCAAGTGCCGTATCTTCTTATCAGAACAGGGATAACCGGAGGAATAACTTTCAGAACTATCATCAGCAACCGTATGTTGCGGCTGTGACCATTCCAGCTGCAGCACCACTACAACAACAACAACCCCAGCGTCAACCAGCTCAGTACCAACCACAACAACCGGGTAACAGACCCGCTCATCAACAGAGGCCAAGAACGTTGGCCGGCGTTTCGACACTCTTCCAATGTCGTACGCTCAGCTACTTTCTAGTCTTCAACAACTACAACTTGTGCAGTTACGCACTCTGGCTCCTCCCGTTGGTTGAAGTTCCGATGGGGTACGACGCCAACGCTAGGTGTAGCTTCCACTCTGGGGCACCTGGCCACAATATTGAGAACTGTAAAGCTTTTAAGAACGTAGTTCAGGACCTCATAGATTCAAAGGCCATCGACCTTGCACCGGATCCGAATGTCGTCAACAATCCCATGCCCCGACATGGTGGTGCAAATGTTAATATGATGGAAGGGGAAGCCAGATCCGTCAAAGATACGTTGAAGCTGAAGACTGCGTTGTTGGATATCAAGGGATACTAGTTATGGGAAGGGTTGTTTGGATTGTGCTACTCAGAGTGGAGGTTGTTTGATTCTACAACAGGGTATCCAGGTCTTGCTCGACAAAGGTATCCTCCAGGTTGAAGATTTGTCTGTCCAAGAGTCTGCGGAAGGGGTTGAGGAAGAGGTGGTTGAAGATGCTACATATGAGTTCGTTGACGTTGTTCCTACTGATTCTGTAATCCATGATGTAATTGAACTTGATTCCGATGTTTCAGATGCTTGCATTTCAATGAATGAGATTTCAGAGTATGACTATGATGTTGCTACTATCACCATTTTCTACCCAACTAATCAGATCAATGTACCAGGAGCGCATCCGATGCCACCAGCGCGACCATCCACTATGACCATCACGACCCCTGGTCCTTTACCTTTCACCAGCGAAAGGGCCATTCCTTGGCATTATGGGGGGAGTGTGTACACGCACGATCATGGAGTGGAACAGCCACCGAAAATAGAGGGTCAGAAGTCTGAACTTGAAGTTGAAGGTCCCGTAGTGGACGATGTTGGTGGAATCGGGCGATTCACCAAGAATGGTAGACTGTTCTCACCACCTGTTACCCAAACTGATAATGCTGTTGCTGCGGCGAAAGCCAAAGGCAAGCAAGTCGTGAATGAGGGTTCCTCTACACCCCAGGCTGGTTCTGAGCCCACTTTCGTGAAGGATGTGGACGAGCTCTTGAGGATCATAAAGAAAAGTGACTACAAGGTAGTCGATCAGTTGATTCAGACTCCGTCCAAGATATCCATTCTCTCACTCCTATTATGTTCGGAGGCGCACAGGGAGGCACTACTGAAAGTCCTAAATGCTGCATATGTGCCTCAGGAGATCTCAGTGAACCAACTGGAAGGAATCGTTGCAAATGTTCATGCAAGCAACGGGTTGGGTTTTACTGATTCTGACTTAACACCAGCTCGACGCAACCATAACAAGGCTTTTCACATCTCGATGGAATGCAGAGACACCGTGTTATCTCATGTTCTGGTGGATACAGGTTCCTCTCTCAATGTGCTACCCAAGAGAGCCCTGTCAAGGTTAAAAGTAGAGGGTTTGGTCCTGAAGCCTTCAGATCTTATTGTGAGAGCCTTTGATGGTTCTAAGAGGTCGGTGTTCGGAGAGGTAGAATTGCCAATTCTGATTGGATCACAAACCTTCAACACCGTCTTCTATGTGATGGATATCAGTCCTTCCTATAGTTGCCTGCTTGGTCGTCCTTGGATCCACAACGCTGGGGCAGTCTCTTCAACTTTACATCAGAAGATTAAATTCCCAGTCAATGGAAGGATTATCACCGTCTGTGGTGAGGAGGATATTCTGGTCAATAACCTGTCTACATTCAAGTATGTAGAGGTAGAAGTGAATTTCATGAGACCCTATGCCAGGCCTTTGAGGCAGTTCAGATCAAGGACGCAGCTCCGGTGGAAGAGGGTAAAGCGGGTGCCCTATCTCATCCTTCAAGCAGGCACATGCCTTGGTAGATTCGGGCGTTGCCCCCGGCTGGGGACGTCTGTTGGTGTTACCAATGAAAGAAGACAAGTTCGGGATTGGGTATCAGCCAGTTCTGACTTCTACAACTTCAACACTTCAGACTCGTCAGGGGCCGATTACTTTCTCCAGTGGTGGCATCATTCAGTATGGCCAGGTCTCTGCGGTCAAAGATGAAGATGGGGATAGTGATTCCGACATCGATAATTGGGTGCGTCCGAGGATCCCGGGTGAAGTCATCAACAATTGGTCTTATGAGGAGATTGTCCAAGTCACTTTTCTGAAGGAGTAATTTTCTTTGTTTATTCATGCATATCCAAGTCTTACATTCCGCCTAAGGCGTAATGACTCGTTGTAGGGCTCATCTATGTGAATACCTGCATTTTTTATCATAAATAAAGGACGTCTTTTTGCATTCAAATATTTTGTTCACTGTCTTTCTATTTTTGCAGTTTTCAAAAAATCAAAAAATATTTGGCAATATTTTGTTTAGTTTTCATTCCTTGTTCACACTCATAAGCACATACCATCACTCATGCAGATGCACGTCAACGGATCCTATTGATAACGGTTCTGCTGTGGCTCGCTTCGACTTTGAAAATCCAATCTTTCAAGCTGAAGAAAAGGGTGATGAAGACTGTGAACTCCTTGAAGAACTTACCAGGTTATTAAAACAGGAGGAAAGGGTCATTCAACCGCATCAAGAGTCTGTTGAAGTGATTAATCTCGGCACCGAGGACGCCAAGAGAGAAATCAAGATAGGGGCTGCTTTGGAAGACGATGTGAAGAAGGGGCTGATTGAATTGCTGCAAGAGTATGTTGACATCTTCGCTTGGTCTTATCAGGACATGCCAGGGCTTGACACAAATATTGTGGTACACCGTTTGCCTCTCAAAGAAGGTTGTCCTCCGGTCAAGCAGAAGCTCAGAAGAACAAGACCAGAGATGGCTGTCAAGATAAAGGAAGAAATGCAAAAACAGTTGGATGCAGGGTTTCTAGCAGTCACTGATTATCCACCATGGGTTGCAAACATCGTCCCAGTACCTAAGAAGGATGGAAAGGTACGGATGTGTGTCGACTACCGGGATCTGAACAGAGCTACCCCTAAGGATGATTTCCCATTACCTCACATTGAAGCTTTGGTGGATAACACGGCTCAGTTCTCGGTATTCTCCTTCATGGATGGCTTTTCTGGCTATAATCAAATCAAGATGGCACCAGAAGACATGGAGAAGACAACTTTCATAACCCCATGGGGCACCTTCTGCTACAAGGTGATGCCGTTTGGTCTGAAAAATGTCGGAGCAACATATCAACGAGCGATGGTGACTCTTTTCCATGATATGATTCATCATGAAATCGAGGTTTATGTTGATGATATGATTGCCAAATCTCAGACGGAAGAAGAACATTTGGTGAATTTGCAGAAATTGTTTGAGCGTTTGAGAAAATTCAAGCTAAGGCTTAATCCGAACAAGTGTACTTTTGGGGTGAGATCTGGAAAATTACTGGGTTTTATTGTTAGTGAAAAAAGGATTGAGGTGGATCCGGCCAAAGTGAAAGCGATACAAGAAATGCCTGAGCCAAGAATAGAAAAACAAGTCCGTGGTTTCTTAGGAAGGTTGAACTACATTGCAAGGTTCATCTCTCACCTAACAGCCACGTGTGAGCCAATATTCAAATTATTGAGAAAAGATCAGGCCATCAGGTGGAATGATGATTGCCAAAGGGCTTTCGAGAAGATAAAAGAGTATTTGCAGAATCCTCCAATCCTTATGCCTCCAGTCCCAGGGAGACCGCTGATTATGTATTTGACAGTACTTGATAATTCCATGGGTTGTGTTCTCGGTCAACACGACGAGACAGGTAGGAAAGAGCATGGCATCTACTACCTGAGTAAAAAATTCATAGATTGCGAGTCGAGATACTCAATGCTTGAAAAGACATGTTGTGCACTTGCATGGGCTGCTAAGCGATTGAGACAATACATGCTGACTCACACAACCTTACTGATCTCCAAAATGGATCCAGTCAAGTATATATTTGAGAAGCCAGCTCTCACCGGAAGGGTTGCTCGTTGGCAAATGGTACTGATAGAGTACGACATCCAATATACATCCCAGAAAGCCATCAAAGGGAGTATTCTGTCAGACTATCTTGCTCAGCAGCCGATTGATGATTATGAGCCGATGAAGTTTGATTTTCCGAATGAAGACATCATGTTCCTCAAGATGAAAGACTGTGAAGAGCCAGTTGTTGAGGAGGGACCTGATCCATATGAAAAGTGGACTTTAATGTTTGATGGGGCCGTCAATGCAAAAGGAAGTGGAATTGGTGCTGTCATTACCACTCCGAAAGGTGCCCACATGCCTTTCACCGCTCGTCTGACTTTTGAGTGCACCAATAATGAAGTTGAGTATGAAGCCTGTATCTTGGGTATTGAGCAAGCCATTGATTTGAGAATCAATACTCTAGACATCTTCAGAGATTCAGCTCTAGTGATCAATCAAGTGAATGGTGATTGGAACACCCTCCAGCCCAATCTGGTCCCTTACAGAGATTACACGAGAAGACTATTGATTGTCTTCACAACAGTAAAGCTGTATCACATACCTCGTGATGAGAACCAGATGGCAGATGCTCTTCCCACTCTATCCTCCATGATGAACGTGATTCGGTGGAACCACGCTCCCAAGATCGATGTGATGCGCCTCGACAGGGCCGCGTATGTGTTTGTTGTTGAACTGGTAGTTGACGACAAGCCCTGGTATCACGACATCAAGCGCTTTCTGAAGAATCAAGAGTACCCTGCAGGTGCATCCAACAATGATAGAAAGACTTTGAGAAGATTGGCAGGCAGTTTCTTCTTGAACAAAGACGATGTGCTGTATAAGAGGAACTTCGACATGGTTTTGCTCAGATGCGTGGATAGACACGAAGCAAACATGTTAATGCAGGAAGTTCATGAAGGCTCCTTCGGTACTCATGCCGGCGGACATGCAATGGCTAAGAAATCATTGAGAGCGGGTTATTACTGGATGACCATGGAATCTGATTGTTTCAAATATGCTCGGAAGTGTCATAAATGCCAGATTTATGCTGATAAGGTACATATGCCGCCAATGGGCATCGCTTCATCCTTGTTTCCATCTACTATTTCACCAAGTGGGTCGAAGCAGCATCGTTCGCGAATGTCACCAGACATGTGGTTGCCCGTTTCATCAAGAAAGAAATCATTTGTCGCTATGGGATTCCCAAAAGAATCATTACTGATAATGGTTCTAATCTCAACAACAAAATGATGAAGGAGTTGTGCCAAAACTTCAACATTCAGCATCACAATTCTTCCCCTTACCGCCCTAAGATGAACGGTGTTGTTGAGGCGGTAAATAAGAACATAAAGAGGATTGTGCAGAAGATGGTCGTTACGTACAAAGATTGGCATGAGATGCTACCCTTCGCCTTGCATGGGTACCGTACTTCAGTACGTACATCGACCGGGGCAACCCCTTACTCCCTTGTGTATGGTATGGAAGCAGTCCTACCTGTTGAAGTGGAGATTCCTTCTCTAAGAGTCCTGTTGGATGTCAAGTTAGACGAAGCTGAATGGATTCAGACAAGGTTCAATGAGTTGAGTCTTATCGAAGAGAAGCGAATGGCAGCCATTTGTCATGGGCAGTTGTATCAGAGTCGGATGAAGAGAGCCTTTGATCAGAAAGTGCATCCTCGATGCTTCCAGATCGGAGATTTGGTGTTGAAAAGGATCCTTCCTCCTTAGACAGATCACAGGGGCAAGTGGACTTCTAACTATGATGGACCGTATATTGTCACCAAGGTTTTTGATGGTGGGGCCTTAATGCTTGCAACTATGGATGGTGAAAACTTCACTTGCCCTGTGAACTCAGGCGCAGTTAAAAAATACTTCGCATAAAATAGACCCGCTGGACAGTAAAAAAAATAGTCCAGGCAAAAATGGGCATCCCGACGAACCAAGAAAATGAAAAGGTTCGGGCAAAAATTAGGGATTAAAAATGAAAAGATCGTACACCCGGTAAGTTGAAAACCTGAAAAGGCAACTTAGGCAAAAATGGGTATCTCGGTGGATTGAAAACCCGAAAAGGGCGATCCAGGAAAAAGTTAGGGATTAAACGAATGACTGCGTTCTGAGTAGTTCTGAATCTCATCTCGTGTAAATGACTGGAAACTTTTGAAGGATAGGAAACAGTCCAATCACTCTTTTCAGAAAGCTGATCATCTGGAGGATCTTGAAGACGAGCAAGTCATAGCAGAATTGGAACCCAATAGAAATCCATTTCACATTGCCATTACATTAATTTCTGTTTTTATCTTTTGTACGATTACCTCTTTCTAGGGATTGCTTCCGGATGTAAATGCCTATTCAGAGGCCACTCAATCAATAAAATTGTGTTATTCAGTACATCTCTGTTTTCATTTTCATTTTACTGTTTTGTTTGCAAAAATGACGTCCGAATTTTTGATAAACATTGCATCATGAAACATAAGAGCTTTACAGGTACATGCTTAATAAACATTTAAAATTGCTGTAAATGTTAAGTGCTTTAGATCGTCTATTCAGAACAGGTACCCTCGGGGCATTTCCTTAAGGTTCCCAGCCGATGATCGCGAATGTTTTCCCCCAACAGTCGAAGTTGGTATCTTATCCCTGCAGAGCTGATCAGAGCATTGGATTCTTCGATCCCCAGCAGGCTCTCACTGCTGTACCTCCCCCAAGCGGTTGTTTCAGAATATACACTCCCTAGTAGAGTTGACAGTGCCAGACTATATATCCCCAACGGAGTTGACAGTGCCAAACTGTATCTTCCCAGCAGAAGCGGCTGCTCCTCAGGGTTCGATGCCAAATCGATGATCTCGACGCCAGATCCATGGTCTCTTTCCTTGAAGCAGAATCTCGGTACTATATCGGTGTTTGCTTCCCCTGCTAAGCCGTCTCTCTCGCAGATTATGGTTGCCAGAACCACTATCGCTTTCCCCAACAACAGGTTTTCAGTGTCGTTCTCTCCCCAGTCAGAGTCTCGGTATTTCGTCATTGCTAGAACACCGTGTGGAGGGTCATTTCCCCACAGAGTTCTTTGCGCTGTGCATCTCCAACAGCCTTGCCAGGGTCCAGAAGATTGTGATCATTTCCCCAGCAGATTCCCTTGCCTCGGCTTGGCATTCTACCCAGCATTTCACATCCCTGCATGTAGAATCATATTGCATTGCATCCTCCCAAATCGCGTAACATTTCCATTTTCATGGAGCATTACGCCATTGAAAAATTCAAACATACGCATGTAAGCATAAAACATTCTCGGTATCCCAAGTGATAAGCCAGAAGTTGTTTCCAGTACTCAGACTGAAGATTGTTCATGACTTACCTTTATTATCCCCAGCAAGTGTCATTGGCCCATGCGCTGCCTCTATTATCTTTCCCTATTTCTGCCGATGCTGTCAGGCATGAAGTTTTTCCGGTATTCAGACCGAAGTGGCGTTCAGGCCAGTTTTCTGATGTTCAGATCGAAGAAGTTTCTGACGTTCAGGTCGATGCAACTTGTGGCATTCAGGCCAGTTTCCGGTATTCAGACCGAATTGGCATTCAGGCCAGTTTCCGGTATTCAGACCGAAGTGGCGTTCAGGCCAGTTTTCCGATGTTCAGATCGAAGAAGTTTCCGACATTCAGGTCGATGCAACTTGTGGCATTCAGGCCAGTTTCCGGTATTCAGACTGAAGTGGCATTCAGGCCAGTTTCGGGTAGTCAGACCGAAGTGGCATTCATGCCAATTTTCCGATGTTCAGATCGAAGAAGTTTCCGACGTTCAGGTCGATGCAACTTGTGGCATTCAGGCCAATTCTCCGATATTCAGATTGAAGTGGCATTCGGGCCAGTTTTCCGATGTTCAGATCGAAGAAGTTTCCGACATTCAGGTCGACGCAACTTGTGGCATTCAGGCCAGCCTCTCGGTGTTCAGACCGATATTAATAATCTCATATCTTTCGATGTTTAGATCGAAGTCATTTCCAGTATTCAGACTGATGAGCGGCATTCAGGCCATGGTTATTTCTGTGTTACCATTTATTTTGGTATCCAGGTTAACATTCTTTTCGGTATTCAGACTGACTCTCACTGTACCAGACGGATTCTTCTTTCAAGACCACCGTTTTGCCGATTCTGACAGGCATTGTTACTTCACTTCACTTAAGTGCAAATTTTCGGGCTTTTATTGTATTCAATCCCTTGATACCTCGAAAGTGCGAAAGTCGCTGCTATCTTCTTTTCGGGTCTCCAGTTGATTGAATAGGGGCAGCTGTAATACCTCAAAATTTCCCCCCCTCATTCATGCATTCATTTTTAGGTCATTTAACATTTTACATTGCATTTCATATTGCATTTCATCATGTCAATCGGAATTAGATCCAAGAAGCTTGAATATCATCCAAGACACTTTGTGGGTCCTATCTGGGTGATCAGCCAACACAAGGGAATGGCTTGAGATACTTCCAACATGTTCAAATGGGGTCTATTCATCAGTCAAAATGTTAATCTTGAAGGAGAAAATGTTTGTTCATGAGCTGTCATGCTCGCTAGGCGAGCAGAATGGGTCGCCTAGTGAGTCCCAAGAAAAGCCACCAGAATCACCTACGCTCAGAGGAATTTCTTGAACTGTCATGCTCGCTAGGCGAAGCCCACGCGTTTTGAAAATAAAAATAAATAAAATAAAATTAAAATAAAAATAAATAAATAAATATATATATATAACAGAAAAATCTTGGACTTGGACCTCTTTCATTTGAGCCCACAAAGCCACGAAAATCAGGTTATAAATTCTAAAAAAAATTCAGTGGAAAAACCCGAGAGAGATTCTAACTAATTCAGAGCAACCTCCAGAGACTGAAGGGAACTCATCTGCAAAGAACCAATTCCCTCTCATATAAACCCTAAGATTTTTCTACAAAGCCAACAGTGCAATTCAGTTTCAATCGATCCTCCCCAATCAGGTATGCTCTATTTCCACTACTTTATACTTTCAACCTGAAATTTCTGAATGTATGAGGTATTATGGGTGAATTTGGAAGAGTGGGTATCGTTAGGTTTTGCATGTGGGCACATGTTTTAGTATGTATGTCATGTCTTGATGTGTGGATCCTTGCCCCCTGACTTTGAATTTTGATACCCTTTTGATGCATGTGTTTGACAAGAGGTTAGGCCTCCTACACTTGGTTGCTTTTTGGGAGCTCTTTTTGTGAATTTTAATGGCATGATTCATGTGGTTACATTTTGATTTGGGGAAACTCTTGATTGCACCCCATCTTGTCACTCTAACCTGTTTGTTGAGTTTTTTGTGAGGGCTCACATGACTCCTGAAAGGATAGCTTGCTTGGCATTCCATTTTATTTGTGGGATACCATTTGGAGATTTATTCCGATTACCTGTATTGACTTGCTTTCTTTGATGGTGCCAACTCGAGAGATCTCTGGGTTTCTTATTTCTTTAGCTGTTATTACTTCGGATCTTTATCCGTGTGATAGACCTCTTGATCCCTTTATCTTTCCCGCATTTTACCGCTTTCTTAGCTGGAAGACCTCGATAGGAGGCAATGTTTTCTTTTGTTTGTTTACTTTTGTACCCAAAGACCTCCAAAAGGAGGCACCAGTGCTAAAGACCTCCCTGAAGAGGCAATTGACGGATAAAAGGGATTAGTAATCAATCCCCCGTTATTCAGTGTGTCGTTCTTTATGCTCACACTACGTGTCGATGCCTCATAACAAAAGCCCAAGATATTTTGTCCGGTCAGTCAGTGGAGAGGGTTCCACCTTTCTAAATCCCCACTTTTTGTCATGAGCTCACCCTATCCAGGGTTAAGAGCTATGAGGTCTTATCCTCATTACCCTTTTGATCTACTCACCCTGACGTTCAATGTCAGTGGTTAAGAGCCCATTTGATTACCTATTCCATGGCTTGTTTGTCGAGGTTGATATGACCCCTCTTGACTAAAGCCCTATCCATGTATGTTTAAGCCCCTTGTTGGCATTTTACTTTATGCATGTTTGTTTTGTATGGTGTGATTGTCTCCCCATAGGATTACTAGGCTTCGTATAGTCTCTCGTTTGCATGTCAATTAAGGTAGCACTGTTCCTTCGTCTAGGACTTCCTTTTTTGCACGAGCATTCCTAAAACCCAAACAAACTCATTTATTTTTCTTCTCCTAAGAACACGTTTACTCCTTCTACTACAGGGGAGTAAGTCTCCAAAGGTCGAGAATCCGGTAGATTGCATAGTAACGTCATTCATCCAAACCTTTAACCCGTAGTTAGCCGAACTACGGCTTGCTCTGATTCTCATTCCAGATGAGATACGTAGGCATAAGACGCGATGTCTTAGCGAGCACACTCCTCTTTAGCCCATAGGTAGCCGAACTATGAAGATTCTGATTCTCATATTCAGATGAGATACGTATGCAGTGGATGCGACATCCGTGCGAGTCATTTTCTTTTGACCCCTCTTTTAGTAAATAGTACATTAGATATACCCACACCCTTTAGACAAGAACCACAAGAGTGGATCCCGTAGAGTACTACGGATGCGTAGGGGTGCTAATACTTTCCATTCGCATAATTGACTCCCGAACCCAAGATTTGGTTGCGAGACCTTGTCTTTTCCTTTCCTTTTTCCAGGTTTACTTCGAGCGTTTCCTTTCCCTCCTTTGGGATAAATAACGCACGGTGGTGACTCTTCTGTCTTTTCTTTCTCGCCGGTTGTTTTTTCGCATCTCCTTTTTTAGGCTGCGACACCCTAACAACAATGTCAAAAGACATAGCTGAAGGTGCGTACTTCCTTCGAATACGACGAATCTCGGTCTCAAAAGAAGCCTTCATCTGAGTCTTCTCGAGGACAAGCTGATCAACAATCTTCTTCCAAGCAACGGAAGGTTGAGGCATGCTAGAAGATGAAACCTCTGGCTCTCTCTGTCTCTTCGTCACTCGATCTCCAAGTAGCTCAATAAGTGAATCTTTGTCCTTAGACTCAAACTGCAACTCTTCATGCTTCTTTCTCAAAGCATGGAAACACTCTTCCCACATATCTTTTTCTTGTTTCATCTTGGTGAGCGTGTCTTCCAACTCCTCTACATCTTGGTTAGGGAGAGTTAATGGCTCAACCACAACCATAGACATAGGTATTTCACAAGGATAAGGAATCTTCAACTCCAAAGCTCTCTTCTTCACCCAAAGAGTGTAAGCTTCCAAAGCTACACAATTGCGTGGACCAAGCTGGGATCTTCCCTTCCTATGCACATTATGCCAAGCATGCACAATCTTCTACTTCAAATGTTAGAGATATTTACCCTCTTGATAGAAACGACCTTATAACAACGTGTTATTAGGTTTGTCTCTCAAGGGGAACCCAAGTTAACGACGAACCAAAGCAGGATTGTAGCTAATTCCTCCTTGTGTACCAATGAGACGCACATTAGATAATTCACTACAACTATCAATAATCTCCAAACTGCTTAAAGACAGATCATACCAAACTATATCATCATTAGTGAGAGACATAAGTCTCTGAGACCACCTTAGACATTGTTTATTCTCCACAAAAGCAGGTGTCTGAAGCAAGTGCGAAATAAACCACTTGTACAGAAGAGGAATGCGACAGACAATAGTTCCACCACCCTTAGAATTTCTTAGATGCAAATAGAAATACATATCACCCAACAAAGTAGGCACAAGATTCCCCATCAAGAAAAGTCTAATAGCGTTAACATCAATAAACTGTCAATGTTAGGGAACAAAGTTAATCCATAGATGAGCAATACAAAGATAACTTCAAAAGCGTCCACACTACCAGCTTAAGCAAAAGCAGTAGCTTCCTTGATGAGGAAATCAGATGGAAACCCAAACAACCCTCCTTTATTCACCCAATGAGCCTCTATCTCAGACTTCTTGAAGTGAAGAACTTCAACAATAATACTAGATCGGGGAATCTCCTCCAATCCACTAAAAGGCACTCTACTAGAAACAGGTATCCCCAAAAGGTGGGAATACTCCTCCAGGGTAGGCACAAGCTGAAAATCTGAGAAAGTGAAACAACGGTAGAGAGGATCATAGAACTGCACTAACAAACTCTAAAGTCCTTCAACTACATCAGCAGACAAGATAGACAAAAGCTTCCCAGGGCGTTGGTTGAAGTTCATGAGATCTAATACAAAAGATGCTAGCTTCCTTAACTCTTTCAAATCTGGACATCTGAAATTGTACTTCTTAGTGTTCCTTCGTCCATAATCCATGGTCTGGAAATATTTGCAAATGATACCTCAGATCCTTGAAATTTTTCGTGTGATGAATGTTATGATGCGCGTGAATGCATGAGTCAAACAATCACAAATAAGGGATCACACACAAGGAAAACAAACAAAGGTCAAGGGATGAATCAAGTCAATGTCAAGATCAATCATCCATTTTGGTGGATTATGGTTTACACCTTATCAACACCCAAGTTCCATTGATATTGACAAGACTTGATTGGATCAACCAAGAATCAAGGGTTTGTTGTAAGTCACAAGCATGGAGTCTGGGTAAGAACCATCCCAAAGGAGTGAACTAAGGATAAAAACCTGTATATCATGTTCTAAGAAGTTCCCAGAGTCTTGATCCCATCTATTGGATATTACAGGTTAAGATGACTGACTCATCGACCATAATATTCTCAAGAGTAACTCGTCTGAGTGTAGTATCGCGTAACAACTATTATCAAGTCTACACTTGAACAGTCTCCGCACTACGTCCTAAATAGGCCAAGAGGGGGTAAATGTTCTATGGTCCTCAACTTCTCGGACCCAAATTAGAGATAGCAATGCCTAACCACAAATACTTGTGTGACATTTCCAAATCCAAAAGAGTCTCCACTAAGCAGATGGATCTCAAGCCAACTTGTTAAGGACTAATCCACACAAGTCGAACATGACTATACCATCCTCCTATCTTAATTGCACTCATGTTCGGGTTAGAACTTATCTCACCACTCAGAGATCACCAAGCACAACAAGCAGATCATATCACACATACATATATACAAACATCACATATATACAAATATATACACACAAAAAGTAGGCTAAACACACTGGAGACTAATCCCTATCAGAGTGGCCACTTAATTTCTGTAGCGGTAAATTCATGATCATCAAGCTATGGGTAAGCTATAGATCAAATAACAAGAGTCTCCACCGCGCTTTTATTGTTTCCAAGGGAAAAGGGAAAAAGTATGAACAAAACCCAAAAGTAAGAAGTTTTCAAATCAAAACTAATAAAATGTCAGAGATTACGGGTAAGGGGGTTGGTTAGAAAGAGAGAAGGTGTTAGCACCCAAAGTGTTCTAGGTACTCCTAGGGAGCCCTTTTTGTGTGCATATGTATTTGCTACAAAATGATGTTTACAAACAAATAGAATGGTGGGATGAGAAAAGAATTCATTAATTATATTTTTGTGTTTGACAAGACCTTCGGACTTGTGCCTACGTACCAACATAAAAATGAGGGATCAAAACCTCGTAGTTCGTGATACAAATTTCAAAGTGGATGCATTACTTTTAACAAAAAAAATGAATTTGAAAGGCACAAAGGCCTAAAAATGGTTTGAATGGGTTAGTTCTTTTTTTACTTTTCTGCAAGTTTAAGTCAAGTATAATTAAGTTTATTTACAAATTTGATTTAACAAAAGAAGTTTGAAAATGCAATGGCATAAGGGCAAAGTTTCTATCTTTTTGCAAAATGGTCAAAGTTTAGAACAAAATAAGTTTAATCAAAGAAGATTTTGAAAAGGGAGGGAGAAATTTTGAAATTAAAGAAATGGGAGAAGATGAAGAGACTAATCCTATGCACAAAATTAAAAGTTAAAAGTTGAAAAGATCTGACCAATGGGTAGCAATCCAAGCAACAAACAAATGCACAATTATATTATCTTGTAGAGCCAGGCATGAAATAAAGATTGCCACATCCAAGCTTTAGCCACTCCATGATCTTATTCAAATTAGCCCATGTAACAGATGAATTCCACAAGTCATAGGTTCAAAATAATAGCTTCACAATGATCATGTTGTAGATGAACTCAGAGGGATCTTGAATGATGTATCAGATGAAGTTCAAATTACAAGCACTTGGTTTCATAATAAGTTGGCATTGGCCAAGTCCTTTAACATAGGAATGTTGCCTAAGTTCTAAGTCCATTTGTCCAAGATCAAGCCAATAGTCCACACAAAAGTTTTTTAGGGTTTTTGTTGTTATTATGTACATTAATGGTCAAATACCACACAAATAAGTAAAGTATACACAAACAAGATATATCGCACAATATGGTCCAAATGGACAAAGTGAAAATTGCATTAACATAAACAATTAGAATGGTATGAATAATGGCAAATGAATAAAGGGTAAAATTAAATGACATTAAAGTAAATGGCTTGAAATTAAAAGTTAGTTATTAATGAGTTAGAAGTTAGTATTGTTTTGCTTTTGCTTTTCATTTTTAAGTCATTCTTTGGAGAACACTCAATCCACTTATCACAAGCATGGATCCTTGAGCCAAGACATCTTCCAAAAGAAGGAAAAAAGACCAAGTTTCCACACAATACCATGAAAGAGGGGAGACTTACAATCTCACTAACTAGAATGATATGCCTGTTATGTCACAAATTTAGCGCTATGTCAAGCACTCGTAATTGGACTTATGTAGAAGTCACAACTATTTGAGGTCGGGCAATAGAATTTTGGTGTTAATGCATGTTAGAGACATAGTATAATGGACTATACTCATGAAACATACCACACATAAACAGAATATGCCAAAGAGGTGGCCTAATCTCTTCCATACTTATGTTGGTTTTTCAATCAAGTAGCCTTAGGACGTTGAGATATCATAGGCCAAATGAGATGGATGAATTAAGAAGGGGAATAAGATGAAGAGGGAGGGGAATGGATCAAAACTCAAATTGGTCAAAGGATTACTTTTACCAAATTAATATCATCCATTCATTTTAGGAGATGGAATGTACGTTCCATCAATCCCCTAAATCCAATGATATTAACTTGACAAAGTCAAATCAACCTTGACCAAGGCCCAACAACAAGAGTCAAACTCAAACAAGTTATCACAATTGGTCAACAAAATTATTTGGCATTTATTCAAATTAAAAATACTAAAATAAGGAATTTAAATTATATATGGTTTATCAAATTCCTAAAACCTCATCAAAACACCAAAGAAATAGCCATGAGATTTATCATAGGTCAAACAAGGTCAAAGGACCTTGGAGAAAAAATTTCAAAATTTTTAAAGACTTAAAAGTATTTTTAAACAATTAAAAATAAATACAAAATCAATTAAATCATGAAAAAATATTAATAATGATCCAAAAAATAATTTTAATTTAGAATATGAAAGAGGAAATTTTTTGAAATTTTTTGGTGAAACTCTCATATTTTTTGGATCAATATTAAAATTAATATGAATTAATGAAAATAAAAGGAATAAAACAAAAATAAAAAAAATGTGAAAAAACGTGGGCCACCAAATACATGAGTCAGCACGCTGCAGGGATGGTAATCACATTGGATGCGTGAGATTAAAACATTTTGAAATGATCATGTGGCTCAGAACCTGTCCAACACACCACCGGCACTAGACCTCCGGTCACCTTCTCAGGCGAGGCTCACCAGATTGGTTCAGTCATCACCATCACATAAATGAAAAAGGAGGACATGATCTGAAAGAAAAGTGGCGTAGAGCACGAATCTGACCTCAATTTTAACTAACTCGACATATAGATAAATATTTGAGGAGTTGAATTTTGAGGTGTGTCAACTGAGTTTCTTTGATTTGACCTATAAGAAACTCAATATTCTTGCCTACATTGGTAGGACTTCAAACAACCAAAGATCCAAGAGAATTGAGTAGAATTGAGTGAGAATCAAAGAGATGAAGTTTTCTGAAAATTACCTTCAATGCTATGCAGAACTTGATCTTGCTTGCTCCAAACACGATATGATCACACTTGATAAGCTAGCAGGAAGTGATTAGAGAGGTTGGAAGGCTTTGGATCCTAGAGTTCTTGAATCTCCAACAGTTGAGATTCAAAACTCAAATTTCAAATTGAAATTTCTCAGGTTTTCCTTTAGAATGTGAGGGTTTCAATTGGGGGAAAGCTGGCGCACAAGGTGTGATTCAAATGAGCACAGAGGTCATGTATTTATAACATGAATGAATGATATTTGCACACTTCAAAAATCTGTCTAAAATTAGCAATGTTGATGGCACAAGTGCATGGGAATGTACAGGCCTATGATGCAATGCAAAAATGTCCGAAATGATTCCAATTGAGGTCTGAATGAAGCTTGAATGGCAAGGCATTATGAGTTGAAGTTTATGCAATTGATTCTTTCCAATGATGCAGCCTTGTTAAAGCCATGCGCAAACCTAGCAAACCTCATCCAAAATGAATGAACTTGGGTTATTTAGAAAGCTTGGATCAAGAGGAATAAGTTTTTAGTTCAACACTTTTTCATTTGGAGCTTGGAACATGGAGAATTTTGAGGTGGAAGTTTAGAAATTTCAACATGTTGAAATTTTTTCTAAGTGTCAAGCCATATATCTCAATATTCCACCTTACTTAACTTTTTATGTAAGCTTCAAATGAGAAAAGCGTATTATTAAAGTTGTAGCTATTTCAAAGACCTTAAATATGGTCAGCAATTGCATGTCATTTGGATCTGGAATGATAGAGTTATGCATTTTTGAAGTTTGGAAAAATCACTTGTTCAATGGTATAGGTCAAAAATGACCTATAATGTAACCTCATATCACATGCTCATAAAAGTTGAATTAGCTCACACTCCTAACATAAAAGTTGAAGTAGACATCTTTAATTTGATTTTGAAACTTGGAAATCTTTCATATCATAAAAAATGAGCAAGTTATGGCCTTGGGAAGTTGACTTTCAAATTAGGGTTTAGACAAAATGACCTATAATGTTTCAACACAGAAAATGATTTCCCATGCAAAACTAGCTCTAGGTCTCAACATGAAAGTTGTTTGGAATGTCATGTCATGTCGAGTAACGTTTCTCTTGGAATGATTTTCATATGGTGAAAATTGTAGGAGATAGGGTCTAGGGAGACCCAATTTTGATCAGATGAATTCATCTAGCCAACCACCATCAACCAACTTGCTAACCTTCAATTCTTTGGACTTTCTTGGCTCATGGTAGATCATATATGCATAAGATTCTGAATTTTTAAGTGTACCTTGAGAAATTTGATCAATTGGTAAGATAGATTGTTGGAGAAGTTACTCAAGATACCCAGTCAAACTAGGGTTTCCAAGGCAAATCACCTCCAAACTTTTGAAGAATACTTGATCAATATAACATGTAGGAATCAATGGAACTCATATATGATGCTTATAACCATTCTTGGATGAATTCATGGTTGTGCTCTTTGTCATGAGGGTCTCAAACCCTAGATATGAACTTGGTAAATCAGTGGAGATCATGCCCTACCTACAAAAGGAGTTAGGCAAATGCAAAAGACATATTTTTGGTATTTTGGTTAGTAAAATGATAATATACAAGTATGATACAATCACATAGTGCTTGGTGATCTCTCCCAAAACAAACCCAATGAAAAAGGGGTAAGGAGGATGCCAAGGTATGATCACAATGCTAATGCTTATGATGAAATTGCATGAGGGATATTAGGGTCAAAATTGGGGTCTTACATCCGCCTTCCCTACGACTTATTCTATTGTGAATATTGCCAATATAGCGAAGGTGACCCGTAGCGGTCGTGTGTTTGGTCCTGTTTTCCCGAAGGATATAGAGGATGATGGTAAGAAGGTTGAAGTGCTTGTAGCAAGTCTGGTTAGTGCTCCTGTGTGTCAGTCTGGTGAATCTAGCAAGCTAAAGCCTAACAATGATGATGAGGTATGTCGTTTAATTAAGAAAAGTGAATTTAATATGGTGGAGCAACTGCCCCAGACTCCTTCCAGGATTTCAGTGATGTCACTTCTCATGAACTCTGAAGTGCACATAGAAGCATTGCAAAAAGTATTGGAGCAATCTTATGTTGAACATGATGTAACAGTGGACCAGTTTGACCATATTGATTCTAACATTACCTCTTGCAACAATCTGAGTTTTTGTGATGAAGAACTTCCCGAGGAAGGCAGAAATCAAAATCTGGCACTAAATATTTCAATGAACTGCAAGGAGGATGCGATGTCCAATGTGTTGGTTGATACTAGTTATTTATTGAATGTACTCCCGAAGTTAACTCTGTCCAGATTGTTGTATAAAGGAGCTTCGATAAGATACAGTGATGTGATCGTCAAAGCTTTTGATGATTCTCGTAAGACTGTTATTGGTGAGGTGGACCTTCCAGTGAAGATAGGTCCGAGTGATTTCCAAATTACTTTCCAGGTGATGGATATCCACCCGATCTATAGCTGCTTTTTAGGAAGACCCTGGATACATGAGGCAGGAGCTGTGGCGTCCACTCTACATCAGAAGTTGAAATTCGTGAAGAATGGTAAGCTCGTCATTGTGGGTGGAGAGAAAGCTCTGTTGGTGAGTCATCTGTCATCCTTCTCGTATGTTGAAGTTGAGGATGAGATTGGAACTCCGTTCCAAGCTTTATCTATTGCTGAAGAATAGAATGTTGGAGCACGTGTAATACCCCAAAATTTACCCTTCATTTTTCCTGGAAAAAAAAAGAAAAGAAAAGAAAAGAAAACGAAAAAAAAAACGAAAAAAAAAATGAAAAAAAAAAAGTTAAAAATAAATAAATAAATAAAATATAACAAATTTTTTTGGACTTGGGTCTCCCTCATTTGAGCCCACTACCCACGAAAATCAGTCTATAAATACTGAAGTTTCAGTAGAGGAAAACACACTTGGAGTTACACTGGGAGATTCACTGGAGAAAGATCTTGAGAAAAGGAGAGAAGCAAAATACTCTGGGGTTTCCTTGAAACAAAACCCTGGACAAAACTTGGAGAGAAACCTGACAGAGAACTCAGAGCAGCCTCCAAACCCTGAAGGGAACTCAACTGCACAGAATCACCTCTGCCTCACATAAACCCTAAAGATTGTTTTGTAAACCTCACGGGTGCCACTCAATTTCAATCAAGCTCTCCAATCAGGTTTACCCTTATTCCCATTACCTTTATGCTCTTAATTTGGATCATCTGAATGTTTGAGGTATGATGGATGAATTTCATTAGGTTTTTGCCCACGGGTCATAATTATGTATGAGTGTATAAATAATGCCTTGAATGCTTAATCGTTTAATTTCTGAAGTGTATGCCACAGGGTTTGAGGTTTCTGAAACCATATTGTTATCCATGAAAAAAATGCTTATCGTGTTTCACTAACCCTTTTGTTGAGTTTTTGTGAGGGCTCACATGACTTTTGCAGGGATAACTTGCGTGGTTTTCCACTTTATTTGTGGGATACCCCCTGGAGGTTTCATTCCGATTACCTATACTGACCCACTTTCTTTGATGATGTTAGCTTGGAAGGATCTCAGGGTTTATCGTTCCTTTAATTGCTGTAACTTCGGATCTTTATCCGTGTGGTAATTTTTTCCTTTTCTCGTACTTTATCGCTTTCTTAGCTGGAAGACCTCGATAGGAGGCAATGTTTGAGCCCCTTGGTGGCATTTTACTCTAAGATACATGTTTTGTGTTTTGTATTCATATCCCCACATGTAGCGCGGTTCCTTCGTCAAGGACTGCCTGTTTGCCCTCGAGCATCCCAAACCCTAAAACCCAAAGCAACACGTTTACTCCTTCTACTACAGGCGAGTAAGTCTCCAAAGGTCGAGCATCCGGTAGATTGCGTAGTGACGTCGTTCGTCCAAAACACATCCCCCAACCCATAGGTCAGCCGAGCTACGAAGACTCTGATTCTCATATTCAGATGAGATACATATGCAGTGGATGCGACATCCGCGCGAGTCATTTCTCTTAACCTTTTTAGTAAATAAACACATTAGGTAAACCCATACCCTTTAGACAAAAACCACAAAAGTGGATCCCGTAGAGTACTACGGGTGCGTATGGGTGCTAATACCTTCCCTTCGCATAACCGACTCCCGAACCCAAGATTTGGTTGCGAGACCCCGTCTTGTCCTTTCCTTTTTCAGGTTTACTTCGAGCGTTTCCTTTCCCTTCTTTGGGATGAATAACGCACGGTGGCGACTCTTCTGTCTTTTTCTTTCGCCGGTTGTTTTTTTCACGCACCGTATTTTTCAGGTTGCGACACACCTATGTCCTCTTTTAAAGACGCTCAAAAGATTATTGAAGATGGTAGTTCTGATCAGTGGGGCCGGATGGTAGAGGTCGCCAAGAACAAGAATCGTGCTGGTTTGGGATTTCAACAAGGGTCGTTTGTGATCAAAGTTGAAGATATGAAACCTAGTTTCCATAGCGGAGGGTTCATCCATGGTAATGAACAACACTCAGCTGCAGTGATTGAGGATGATGAAGATGAAGACTACACCAATTTTATGACGCATGGAAAAGCTTGCAACAATAGAACCGCTGTCGATGTTCCTATTATTGTTCATCGCTCTAAGTAATTATTTTATCACTTTTGAAAATCCTTCTCCTATGCCTAAGTGAGAAGTGAATATTGTCAGGCATCTTTCAATTTGATCATTTATGAAATGCAATTCTATTCATCCACATCTATGATGTTTTTATTTTTACTTTTTACTTTTTTGAAAATGGTAATCACAAAAAATATAAAAAAATAATAATTATCCATTTGCATAATATTTGGTCATAATTCACTTCTCTAAAATCAAAATATCAAATCATTATGCAGGTTGGTTTCTAAACCCATTGAATACAATGATCCTACTCCTTCTCCAAACTTTGAATTCCCTGTGTTTGAGGTTGAGGAAGAAAGTGATGAAGAAGTGTTTGATTAATTGTCTTATCTACTTGAGCACGAGGAAAAACCCATTCAGTCGTTCGATGAGCAGATTGAGTTAGTCAACTTGGGTTCCGAAGATGATGTGAAGGAAGTCAAGATTGGGTCTCAACTGTGCCCAGAGGTTAAAAAGGGGTTGATTAATCTTCTTCGACACTATTCAGATGTGTTTGCTTTGTCCTATCAAGATATCCCTTTCTTGGATTCTGAGATTGTGGAGCATAGATTGTCGTTGAAGCCAGAATGCCCTCTAGTCAAGCAGAAGTTAAGGAGGACTCATCCCGATATGGCAGTGAAGATCAAAGAAGAAGTGAAAAAGAAGATTGATGTTGGTTTCCTTGTTACTACTGAGTATCCATAATGCGTGGCCAACATTGTGCATGTTTCGAAGAAGGATGGAAAAGTCCATATGTGCATCGATTATAGAGATTTGAACAAAGCTAGTCCAAAAGATGATTTCCCTCTGCCACACATTGATATGTTGGTAGATAATACAGCTAAGTCCAAAGTCTTTTTGTTTATCGACGGATTTTCCGGATATAATCATATTAAAATGGTACCCGAGGATATGGAGAAGAGCATATTCATTACACCCTGGGGAACATTATGTTATAGAGTGATGCCTTTCGGTCTAAAGAATGATGGTGCAACTTACTAGAGAGCTATGACCACTCTTTTTCATGACATGATGCATAAAGAGATAGAAGTCTATGTTGATGATATTATTGCCAAATCCAGTGATGAAGAATAGCATGTCGAGCATTTGTTGAAGCTATTCCAGCGTTTGAGAAAGTACAAACTCCGCTTGAATCGCAATAAGTGTACTTTTCGTGTTCGTTCTAGCAAGTTGTTGGGCTTTATTGTTAGTGAGAAGGGTATTGAAGTTGATCCTGCCAAGGTCAAAGCAATACAAGAGATGCCCGCGCCTAAAACTGAGAACCAACTCACACCTTTTCTCTACCGCTTGAATTATATTTTCAGATTCATATCGCATATGAGTGCCACATGTGCGCCTATATTCAAGCTTCTTTGGAAAGATCAGTCTTGTGATTGGACCGAGGATTTCCAGATTGCTTTTGACAATATCAAAGAGTATCTGCTTGAGCCACCATTTCTGTCTCCACCTGTTGAAGGAAAACCATTTATCATGTATTTGGATGTGCTTGATAAGAGTATGGGTTGTGTTCTTGGTCAACAAGACGAAATTGGAAAGAAAGAATATTCTATTTAGTACCTGAGTAAGAAATTCACCGATTGTGAGACCCAGTATTCTATGCTTGAAAAGACTTGTTGCGCATTGACTTGGGTTGCTAAGCGTCTGTGCCAGTATATGTTGAATCATACCACTTGGTTGATATCCAAAATGGATCCAATCAAGTATATTTTTGAGAAACCTGATTTAAATGGGAGGATTTCCCATTGGCAGATGTTGTTATGAGAGTATGATATTGAATACCGATCTCAAAAAGCTATCAAGGGTAGTGTCTTGGCTGACCACTTGGCTCACCAACCAATTGAAGACTATCAGTCAGTGCCGTATGACTTCCCTTATGAAGAGATCTTGTACTTGAAGATGAAAGATTGCGATGAACCATTGCTTGAAGAAGGGCCAGAACCTGGTTCCCGTTGGGGCATCGTAATTGATGGAGCTGTTAATCAGTATGGTAATGGCATTGGGGCAGTGATTATTGCTCCTCAAGGCACACATTTTCTATTTACGACTAGATTGACTTTCAAGTGTACAAATAATATGGCTGAGTATGAAGCTTGTATTATGGGGCTTGAAGAGGCCATTGATCTCAGAATCAAGTATTTGGATGTCTATGGAGATTCAACTTTGGTTGTAAATCAGATCAAACGTGATTAGGAGACGAATCAACCCGGTTTGATACCATATAGAGATTATTCGAGGAGGCTTTCAACTTTCTTTACAAAGGTTGAATTTCATCATATCCCTCAAGATGAAAACCGAATGGAAGATGCTCTTGCAACATTACCTTCAATGATTATGGTGAAGTATTGGAATGAAGTTCCTAATCTGACTGTGATGCATCTTGATAGGCCAGCACGTGTGTTTGCTGTTGAAGAGGTCAGAGATGAGAAGTCGTGGTATTTTAATATCAAGTGTGTTCTCCAGAGTAAGATTTACTCGCTTGAGGAATCTTTGTAAGATAAGAATACTTTGAGAAGATTAGCCGATAACTTCTACCTAAATGGTGATGTGCTTTACAAGAGAAATTTCGATATGGTTTTGATCAGATGCGTGGATAGACACGAAGCAAACCTATTGATGATTGAAGTCCATGAAGGTTCCTTTGGTACTCATTCCAATGGACATGCTATGGCTAAGAAGATGTTAAGAGCAGGTTACTATTGGCTGACAATGGAATTTGACTGTTACGAGTTTGTGAAAAAATGCCACAAGTGTCAAATTTATGCAGATAAGATTCATGTTCCTCTAACACTGTTTAATGTTATTTCCTCTCCATGGCCCTTCTCCATGTGGGGGATTGATATGATTGGCATGATTGAGCCTAAAGAGTCGAATGGACATCGTTTCATTCTGGTGGCTATTGACTACTTCACAAAATGGGTTGAAGCGGCATCATATGCGAATGTAACCAAGAAAGTTGTTGTGAGGTTTATCAAGAATCAGATTATATGCCGTTATGGTGTGCCAAGTAAGATCATTACTGATAATGGATCTAACTTGAACAATAATATGGTGGAAGCTCTTTGCAAAGACTTCAAGATTGCACACCATAATTCTTCTCCTTACAGACCTAAGATGAAAGGGGTGGTTGAAGATGAAAACAAGAACATCAAGAAGATCATCCAAAATATGGTTGTAACATACAGAGATTGGCATGAGATGCTCCCATTTACGTTGCATGAGTATTTTACATCCACCCATACTTCAATAGGGGAAACCCCTTTCTTACTTGTTTATAGCATGGAAGTTGAGATCCCATCATTGTGTATGCTGATGGAAGCCAAGTTGGCTAGGCTGAATGGTGTCAGACAAGATATGATCAACTGAATTTGATCAAAGAGAAGAGGTTAACTGCCATGTGTCATGGTCAGTTATATCAACAGAGAATGAAGAAATCTTTTGATAAGAAGGTCAGACCTCGTGTATTTAGAGAAGGTGACCTTGTGCTCAATAAGATCCTATTATTCAAACCAGATTATATGGGCAAATGGACTCCTAATTATGAAGGCACATATGTTGTTAAGAGAGCCTTTTCGGGAGGTGCTTTGATTCTCACAACTATGGATGGTGAGGAGTTCACACGTCCTATAAATGATGATGCAGTCAAGAAATACTTGGCCTAAAAATTATCTCCAGTCTTGAAGAATTTTTTGAGCACAATGTTTGGTTCTGATTCATCTTCAGCCAAAGCCAAGAGCATAGTGGATATTGAAGGAGGTAGAAGGATTAATGATCATTGTATTCAATGTATCCCTTTTTCATTTAAATTACCATTTTTCAAACTTTTGTAAGGATCTATGGAGTCTTGTCATTTACAGACTACCATCCTATTAAATAAAGTTGAGCTTTTTATCCAATTGTTTCTAATCTTATTTATTTAGCTAAATGGAATAAAATTTTATTGTGATCATTTTGAAATTAAAATTTAAAACAAAAATCATGTTTTCTTAAA
Organism: Lathyrus oleraceus; assembly: GCF_024323335.1. Taxonomy (NCBI): domain Eukaryota; kingdom Viridiplantae; phylum Streptophyta; class Magnoliopsida; order Fabales; family Fabaceae; genus Lathyrus; species Lathyrus oleraceus. The sequence goes on along the minus strand of NC_066582.1, from coordinate 77,227,798 downwards.
ATAATAAAATTAATTACTTTTTAAAGAGCAATCGGTTTCATTAAAGGATGTCCACAACGGTCCAAGGACATGTAAATCGTAAAATGCGAAGCATTGTTGGTTTTCCCCAAGTAGTTGGTGTGATCTCTATTTCTTCCCCAACAGCTTTTCAACTTCCAGTCGAGTTTTGATGGTTCCCTCAGCTGAGGTCGTAATTGCCTCCCTCGATTTGTAGGCGTTTTATCGCAGCAGGTTGCATAGATTCAGCAATTTTGTCTTGCCTCAAGTCGCCAACAGAGTTACCCATTACCCATGTTATCCTTGATTCTTGAGTAGTATTTTCAGCCCTCTGCAAGGTTGTCGCCCATTTGATATGGTGTTGATCTAAAATTCCCCACAGAGTTGATAGTGCAGGTTTTCGGTAAATCTTTTCCTTTTCCCCAGCCAGGGTTGAGCCTTTGAGGTGGATAACTCATGTTCTTTCCTTTTCCTTTTCCCCATCCAGGGTTGAGCCTGCTGAGGTGGATAACTCAAGCTCATATCTAGGGTTTGAGACCCTCAATGCAAGGAGCACAATCAAGAATTGGTCTACATTGTCTCTAATTATCATATATGGATCCCCATGATCTTCCCATGTTATTTTGATCAAGAAATCATCAAGAGTTTGGAGTTTCTTTGCCTTGAAAACCCTAATTCATCTGGGTATCTTGTGTGACTTCTTCAACAAGTTTCTTTAACAATTGATCAAATATGTCAAGGGATATTTCACATTTCATCATCTTATGCATATATGATCCTCCATGAGTCCCAAAAGTTAAGAGAATATCAAGCTAGTAAGTTGGTTCATGATGGTTGACCAGAGGAATTCAACTGGTCAAAACTAGGGTTCCCTAGACCCTATCTCCTACAATTTTTATCATATGAAAATGATTCCAAGATCAAAGTTACTCTAAATTACATTAAAAACAACTTTCATGTTGAGATCAAGATATAACTTTTCTTGAAAAGTCATTTTTTTATGGTGAAATATTATAGGTCATTTTGTCTAAACCTTAGTTTGGAGGTCAACTTCCCAAGACCATAACTTGCTCAATTTTTATAATATGAAAGCCATTCAAATTGCATTATCAAATTCAAGATGTCTACTTTAACTTTTATTTTTGGAGGAAGTGCAAATTCAACTTTGAAATACATGTGATAAGAGGAAACATTATAGGTCATTTTTGGCCAATACCATTGAACAAGTGATTTTCCTCAACTTCTAAAATGCATAACTCCTTCATGCTAAATCCAAATGAGATCAAATATATGACCAAAGTTAATAGATTTGAAATATCTACAACTTTGATGAAGGAAAAGTTCTCATTTAAAGTCCATAGAAAAAGTTACTCAAGGTGGAAGAATTTAACATATGGGTTGATACTTAGAAATTTTTATGATATGTTTGACTTTCCAAACTTCCACCTCACAATTCATCATGATCCAAGCCTAAAATGGAGACGTGTTTAACATGAAAGTTGTTCCTCTTGATCTAGCCATTCCAAAAAGTAAAAATTCATCTCATTTGGACAAAGTATGAATGACGTGCGCGTGGCATAAAGTGAAGGACCATTTGGATAATTTGAAGTTCCAATTTTCATATACAGTTGCATGGCATTTCCACATGACTTCAGCATTGCTTACACATAATTTTGGACCTAAGTGCATCATTGGATGAGCCTATCACACGCCGATGCAAGCATGCAAGTGAGGACCTTGGCACGCAAGCTTTGAATCAACGACCTTAAACCCTCACACTCAAAGGATAAGCTTGAAGATTTTCTTTGAAAATTGAGTTTGAATCTCCCACTGTTTTTGAGAATTAAACTCCAAGAGTCCTTCCTCGTCTTTGATCCATTTCCACTGGATCAAGCATCTGAAGCAAGGCAAAGCATAATTGATAGCAAGATCGTACCAATCTGAAGCTACATTGAAGGTGATTTTCAGAATTTTTCATCTCTTCGATTCTCACTTAGCTCTCCACTATTCTTGTTGATTTTTGGTTGTCTGAAGTCCTACCAATGTAGGAAACAAGATTGAGTTACATAGAGGTCAAATCGAAGCAACTCAGATCATGATCCTCAAAATTCAACTCCTTGTATCTTTCTATATACTTGGAGTTAGACAAAATTGAGGCCAGATTCGAGCTCCTGAGCATTTTTTCTTAAAATTCATGTCCTCCTTTTTCAATTTTTTGATGGTTGAAGGTGAACCAATCTGGTGAGGTCCACCGTAGAAGAAGATCAGAGCTATGGCTTCGGCTATGTGTTGGCACGCTTCTGAACCATATGATCCTTTCAAATTGTTTTAATCTCATGCGTTGGTTGTGATTACCATCCCTGTTGCATTGTTGACTAATGACCTTGTCGAACGCGCGCTTGATCTGCCAGTTATTTGGTGTTTTGGAGAGATTTTAGGTTTTTGATTAAACATATTTTAATTTAATGTATTTTTTAATTGATTTTAATTTTTTTAATTGTGAATAAATTGTGTTGATCTATTTTTATTGACTTGTTATGTTTGACCATGTTGTTTGGGCCTTGGTCAAGGTTGATTTGACTTTGTTGGATTAAAATCATTAGATTTAGGGGATTGATGGATGTACATTCCATCTCCCAAAATGAATGAATGATTTTAATTTGATAAAATCCTTCCCTTTCCCAATTTGTGTTTGTCTCATTTCCACTTCCTCTTCATCTTCAATCCCCTTCTATCCTATTCATTCCATTGACCTATGATATCTCTATATCCTAAGGCTAATTGGTTGATAAACTAAATCAAGTATGGATGAGATTAGGTCCACCCCTTTTGCCATTTTCTTTTAAGTGTGGTATTTTAGGAGTATGGTTCATTATACCATATCTCAAACATGCATTAACACTAAAATTTCTATTGCCCGACCTCAAATAGTTGTAACTTCTACATAAGTCCAATTACCGTTGCTTAACATAGCCCTAAATTTTGATTAAAAAGCATAACATTCTAGTAAGTGAGATTGTAAGTCTCTCCCTTTTCATGGTATTGTGTGGAAACATGGCCTTTTTTCCTTCCCTTGGAAGATGTCTTGGTTCAAGGCTCCATGCTTGTGAATAGAGGGTTGAGTGTTCTCCAAAGAATAACTTAAATAATTAAAAAGTAAAAACGATACTAACATCTAATCAACTAACATTTGAATAATTTTTAATTTCAAGTCATTTACCTTATGCACTTTAAATTCAAGCCACTTATCATTTGTCATTATACATATTATTTAACTTGTTTATTTTAATGTCATTTTCACTTTGCTCACTTGAGCCATATGTTATTAATATATTGCGATTGTATACACTTGTCTTATACCTTATTTGTGTTTGTGGTATTAGGACCTTAATGTAGATAATAACAACAATAACCCCTAAAAAATGTTTGTGTGAACTGTTGGATTTGATCTGAGACTTGGACTTAGAATTAGGCAACACTCACTATGCAAATGGACTTGACCAATACCAACTTTTTTGAAGGCAAGTCATTGTGAATTGAACTTTCATCTGATGCAAGTATTGAGATCCCTTTTGAATTCATCTACTACATGGTCTTGATGCAAATGTTACTTTGAACCTGTGTCTAATACCGTATTCTGAGCCATGCAAGGAGTATGTCATCTGATACATGGGGAAGATTATGAAGAAGACTATGGATTTTCTAGCTTGGATGTGGCTATCTTTATTTGATGCCTTGTTCTTCATATTGCTTGCTTGTTGATATTGCTTGATTTTAAAGTCCAAAGGAAAGTGGGTTTTCTATATGACATTCTTGTCTGTTGGATTGCATCCCATTGGTCATATCTTTTCAACTCTTAACTTTTAATTATATGCTTAGGATTAGTCTCTTCATTTCCTCCCACTTCTTAAATTTCAAATCTCTCCCCTCTTTCAAAATCTTCTTTGCTTGTGTTTTTCTTTTAAAACTTAGACTTTATTGCAAATTAGGAACATTGGCCTTATGACATTGCATTTTTGAACTCTTTGTATTAATTAAACTTGTAAATGAACTTAACCATACTTGATTTAAAATTTACAAAAATAAAAAGAACTAACACTCATTCAAACTCTTTTAGGCCTTTTGTGCCTCTTCTAAACTTAAACTTTTGTTAAAAGCAATCAACTCACTTTAAAATAAATGTCAAAGGACCTTAGACAAAGAATTTCATGATTTTTTGAAAGTCAAAAGTATGTTGAAACAAATAAAAATATGCATAAAACATTTAACTCAAGAAAAATACCAAAATTAATCCAAAAAATAATTTTAATTCAAAATATGGAAGAGAAAAAATATTTAAAGATTTTTGGTGAAAAGTCCCATAATTTTTGGATTCAAAATGAAATTTCTATGAATTAAATAAAATAAAGGGATTAAATGAAAATTCAGAAAATAAAACGAAATTAAAAAAACGAGGGCCATCAAATCTCCCTCATTAATTGAGGTGACAAATCTAATGGCCAAGAACGCACGTTCCACCAAAGGTCCTAGTCAACGCGTAACACCAAAGGTAATCAGATCGCATGTTTGAGATTATAACTTCGATGTGAGATCTGATGGCTAGAACCTTGCCAACACATCACCGGAGCCCTAGCTCCGGTCATCTTCTATGGTGGACCTCATAGAACTGGTCCACCACAAACCACCACTAAAACGAAAAGTAAGGACATGTTTTTAAAGGAAAAATGCTTAGGAGCTCGAATTTGAACTCCATTTCATTCAATTCCAAGTATATTGAAAGATACATGGATTTGAAATTTGAGGTTCATGATTTGAGTTGTTTCGATTTGACCTTAAAGCAACTCAATCTTGTTGCCAACATTGGTAGGACTTCAGCCAAAATAAAAGAGAATGGTGAAGAATTGAGAGAGAATCAAAGGCTCAAAGTTTCTGAAAAATCACCTTCGGGTAGCTTCAAATTGGCTTGATCTTGATCTGAATTCACTTGGTTCTTCCTCCTCTTGCTTGCAGTGACCAATTAAGATGAAGAAGCCAATGGACCCCTGGAGTTTGAACCTTAAAATAGAATGTGAAATTCAAACTCGATTTCAAAGAAATCCTTAAGGTATTCTATGGTGTAGGGTTCTGGGATCTCTTCGCAAAGCTTGGGCAATGTGTGCGTCATTTCTGAAGCAATGGACTTATTTATATAGGCAATGGTATAGCGGTAAATTCATGACCATTAAGTTATGGATAAACTTAACATCAATAACACCAGAGTCATCACCGCGCTTTTATTGTTTCCAAAGGAAAAGGGAAAAGTACGAACAAAACCCAAAGATATGATGTTTTCAAATCTAAACTAATAAAATGTTAGAGATTACAACTAAGGGGGTTGGTTACACAGAGGGAAGGTGTTAGCACCCAAAGTGTCTTAGGTACTCCTAGTGAGTCCTTTTTTATGTGTGTATGTGTTTTGGTATAAAATGATGTTTGCAATAAATAGATTGTGGGGATGAGAAAAGAATTTATTAATTATACTTTTGTGTTTGACAAGACCTTTGGACTTGTGCCTATGTACCAACATAAAAATGAGGGATCAAAACCTCGTAGTTCGTGGTAACAATTTCAAAGTGAGTTGATTGCTTTTAACAAAAGTTTAAGTTTAAAAGAGACACAAAAGGCCTGAAAGAGTTTGAATGGGTGTCAGTTCTTTTTTTCCTTGAAAATTTAAGTCAAGTATGGTTAAGTTCATTTACAAGTTTGATTAATAAAAATAAGTTTAAAAATGCAATGGCATAAGGCCAAAGTTTCTAATTTGCAATAAAGCCAAAGTTTAGAAATCACAAGCAAAGAAGGTTTTGAAAGAGGGAGAGATTTGAATTTTAATAAGTGGGAGGAGATGAAGATACTAATCCTAAGAAAAAAGTTAAAAGTTAAGAGTTGAAAAGATATGACCAATGGGATGCAATCCAATAAACAATAATGTCATATAGAAACTCATTTTTCCTTTGGACTTTAGGATCAAGCAATATCAATACACAAATAGCGAGATGAAGAGCAAGACATCAAATAAAGATAGACACATCCAAGCTAGCAACTTCATAGTCTTCTTCTTAAACTTCCATGTACCAAATGACATACTCCTTGAATAGCTCAGGAATAGGCATTAGACACAGGTTCGAAGTAACATTTTCCTCAAGGCCATGTAACAGATGAACTCAAAAGGGATATCAATACTTGCACCAGATGAAAGTTTAATTCACAATGACTTGGCTTCAGAAAAGTTGCATTGGCCAAGTCCTTTTGCATAGGGAATGTTGCCTAATTCTAAGTCCGAGTCTCAGATAATAGTCCAGACAAACATTTTTTAAGGATTTTTGTTGTTATTATGTACATTAAGGTCCTAAGACCCCAAACACAAACAAAATACACAAACAAGTATATACAATCACAATATAGGGCTCAAGTGAGCAAAGTAAAAATGGCATTAAAATAAACACGTAAATGGTATGCATAATGTCAAATGATAAAAGACTTGTATTTAAGGTTCATAAAGTAAATGAGTTGAAATTAAAGGTTAGTCAAATGTTAATTGATTACATGTTAGTATTGTTTTTGCTTTTCAATTATTTAAGTCATTCTTTGGAGAGCACTCAACCCTCTATTCACAAGCATGGATCCTTGAACCAAGATATCTTCCAAAGGAAGGAAAAAAGGCTAAGTTTCCACACAATACCATGAAAGGGGGGAGACTTACAATCTCACTTACTAGAATGCTATGCTTTTGGGTCAAAATTTAGCGCTATGTTAAGCAATCGTAATTGGACTTATGTAGAAGTCACAACTATCTGAGGTCGGGAAATATAAATTTTAGTGTTAATGCATGTTAGATATATGGTATAATAAACCATACTCCTAAAATATACCACACTTAAAAAGAAAATGGCAAAAGGGTGGACCTAATCTCATCTATACTTATATTGGTTTATGAATCAATTAGCCTTAGGATATAGAGATATCATGGGTCAATGGAATGGATGAGATAGAATGGGATTGAAGATGAAGAGGGAGGGGAAATGAGACAAACACAAATTGGTCATGGGCGGAATTTTATCAATTTAAAATCATCCATTCATTTTGGGAGATGGAATGTACATTCCATCAATCCCATAAATCCAATGATTTTAATCAAACAAAGTCAAATCAACCTTGACCAAGGCCCAAACACAATAGTCAAACTTCGCAAGCCAATAAGAATAGCTCAACATAATTTATTCAAAATTAAACAATTAAAAATCAATTAAAAATGCATTAAATCAAATTATGTTTGATCAAAAACCTAAAACCCCTTCAAAACACCAAATAAATGGCCAAGAGATTTATCATAGGCCAAACAAAGTCAAAGGACCTTGGAGAAAAAATTTCATTATTTTTGGAAAGTTAAAAGTATTTTTAAACAATTAAAAATATGCATAAAAACAATTAAATCATTAAAAATATTAATATTGATCCAAAAAATAATTTTAATTCAGAAAATGAAAGAGAAAAATATTTGAAATTTTATGGTGAAAGTCCCATATTTTTTGGATCAATATTAAAATTAATATGAATTAATGAAAATAAAGTAATTAAAATAAAAATCAAAAATTACAAAAATACGTGGACCATCTGATCTCCCTCATTAATTGAGGTGGCAGATGAGATGGTCTCTAATGCGTGTTCCATGTGGTATTGAGTCAACAGCGCAGCAGGCATGGTAATCACAACCAACGCGTGAGATTAAAACAATTTGGATGGATCATGTGGTATAAAGACTTGTCAACGCATCACAAGAGCCAGAGCACCGGTCTTCTTCTCCGGTGTACCTCACTGGACTGGTCCATCTTCAACCATCACCAAAATGAAAAAGCAAGACATCGATTTACAGAAAAAAATGCTCAGGAGCTCGAATCTGGCCTTAATTTTGTCCAACTCCAAGTATATAGGAAGATACAGGGAGTTGAATTTTGAGGATCATGATCTGAGTTGATTCGATTTGACCTCTAAGCAACTCAATCTTGTTGCCTACATTGGTAGGACTTCAGACAACCAAAAATCAACAATAATAGTGGATAAATAAGAGAGAATTGAAGAGTGGAAAAATCTGGAAAATCACCTTCGATGGAGCCTCAGATTGGCACGATCTTTCTCTAAATTATGCTTGGCCTTACTTCAGATGCTTAATGAGGGTTTAGGGTTGCTGATTCAAAGCTGGCGCATGAGGTCCCTATTTCTGAGCAAGAGAGCTTCTATTTATAGGCCAAAGGGATTGATAATTGCACACTTCCATTTTTGGCAAAATTTGAAAATCTCTCTTGCATGCTTGCATGAGCGTGTGATAGGACCATCCAGTGGTACACCAAGGTCCAAAAATGAGTGTACGCCATGCTGAAATTATGTTGTGAAACCATGCATTCTTGTCTAAAAAGTGGAACTTGAAATCTTCCAAATCATCCTTCAACTTTTAGCCATGCGCAAGTCATTCACACTTTGTCCAAATGATATGATTTTGGACTTTTGGAAAGTTTAGATCAAGAGGAACAACTTTCAGGTTGAACAGTTTTTCATTTGAAGCTTGGATCATGATTAATTTTGAGGTGGAGGTTTGGAAAATCAAATAAAAAAAATTCTAAGTACCAAGCCATATGTTCACTTCTTCCACCTTGAATATCTTTTTCTATGGGCTTCAAATGAGAAACGTTCCTTCATAAAAGTTGTAGCTATTTCACATACCTTCAATATGATCAAAAATTTTACCTCCTTTGGATTTATTATTAAGGAGTTATGCATTTTAGAAGTTGAGGAAAATCACTTGTTCAATGGTATTGGCCCAAAATGACCTATAATGTTTCCTCTTGGAACATGGATTTGCAAGTTGAATTTGCACTTACTCCAAACATCAAAGTTGAAGTAGACACCTTGAAATTGATCATGGAATTTCAATGGCTTTAATATCATACAAAATGAGAAAGTTATGAGATTTGGAAGTTGACTTCCAAATTAGGGTTTAGACAAAATGACCTATAATCTTTCACCATAAACATGACTTTCCAAGCAAAACTAGCTCTTGACCTCAACATGAAAGTTGTTTGAAATTTCATTTAGAGTAACGTTTATCTTATAATAATTTTCATATGATACAAATTGTAGGAGATAGGGTCTAGGGAACCCCAGTTTTAACTAGTTGAATTCCTCTGGTCAACCAACATGAACCAACTTGCTATCTTGATATTCTCTTGATTCTTGGGACTCATGAACGATCATATATGCATAAGATGATGAAATATGAAGTATCCCTTGAAATATTTGACAAATTGATAAAGAAACTTATTGAAGAAGTCACACAAGATACCCAGATGAATTAGGGTTTCCAAGGCAAACCAGCTTCAAACTCTTGATGATTTCTTGATCAAAATAACATGTGAAGATTATAGGGATCCATATATGATAATTAGATCCATATTAAACCATTTCTTGATTGAGCTCCTTGCATTGAGGGTCTTAAACCCTAGATATGAGCCTGATAGACCATATGTGAGCTTACCCACTACCTACAAAAGAGTTAAACTATACAATGGCATTTTTTTTTGGTATTTAGGTTAGTAAATAAAGAACAATGAATTATGATACTGTAAGACCCTAATTTTTACCCTAAGATCCCTCATGGCATCATATCATTACTCATTTGCATTTTGCCTCAAGGATCATAGCATCTTGGCTCCTTAACCCTAGGGTTGGGACTTGTGTGAGTTGGTTTGAGACCACCAAGCATGTTTGAATTGTATATTATTGCTTTTCCTATTTTATTTACTAACTAAAAGCACAAAAGTATGTCACTAACTTGTTTTGTTTTGTAGCTCAAGCAATCATGAGATCCAAGGCTCCTACGAGGCCCCTATGCTCAATAAAATGACCAGATGAGGATGAAAGAAAGCATGACAATGGTTCCAAAAGCTCTAAATCATCATATATGCCTCCCAAGTATCTCAATTTGTCAATTTGATCAAGATAAACAAAAGGGCTTGAGGCTAGTTTCCCAAGGAAACCCTAATTCAATTGTGCATTAACTATGCCTTGCTCATGAAGCAACCTCCACCTATGATCAAATTCAATCAAGGGAAGTTATTTCATTCACTATTTTATGCATATATGAGCCTATGTGAGTGTCCTCAATCATTCATTCATCAAGATTTGAAGTTTGGCTTTGAGAAGTTGATCAGTTAAATCATCTAACTATTTTGAAATCCACTGAGACCTAACTTTTGATGTGTTTGTCAAATGAAGATGACATCAAGATAAAAAATGTTCTTAAGAACCATATTAACAACTTTCATGTTCATCAAAAATTCATTGTAAACTTTTAAGGTCATCATTCATTTCAAAACATTATAGGTCATTTTGACTAAAACCCTAATTTTGGGTCAACTTCCCAAGGACCTAACTCCTTCATTTTTTATGATTTTTGGGTGATACCAAATTAATTGGAAATTTTAAGATGTCTACTTCAATTTTTATGTTGGACAAAATTTCATAATCCTAAAAGAAACACATGTGATAATACAAAACATTATAGGCCACTTTGGACCAAAGCCATTGAATCTTGAAAAAGACCAACTTCAGGAACCCATAACTTTCTCATTAAAATTTCAAATGATGAAAAATTTAAGTAGAAATTGATTTTATTGAAAATATCTACAACTTTGATGTTGGAGGTTTTGTCATTTGAGGCTTTCATCATTGAAACAAAAGGGCTTAAAGTTTGTCCATTCTGGCAAATTTTCCAAATGCATGTTTGTACCTTGAACTTCATGGCTAGTTTTCAATATTTTCCAAACTCCAAATGGATTTTTGTTCAACATAGATTTTTTTCCTTATGTCAAGACCTTTTCAACAATTACCCACATACTTATGTTTGGAGTTTCCAAATGGGATTTTCAAAGAGGAGAACAATTATGATCAATTATGCATTTCATGTTAAATCTTCATGCACAATCCAATACCATGCAATCTGCACGTCCAATTCAATTTGGTTGTTGTTCAGCATTCATTTGCAAGTGGTTTTGGGCCTCACATGCGCCTGTACAGGCCCATGCATGGAGGACCCAACTTCATGCACACACGAGTTCTCCACCTCTTTGCTTCAGCTGTGGCTATAAATAGAAGCATCATTTCATTCAATTGGTAACCTGAAGGCGCCTGAATCTTTGCAGAAATCATTTCCCACCCTCTCACCAAAGGAATTTGAGTTTTCACTTTCATTTTTCAAGTGTGATTTTCAACAACATCAGTTGACTATCATCACTAATTCCTAAGCCTAGCTCTTATACCAAGCATCAGGATCAAGCTACAAGCAAAGGATTGGTTGAATTATGCTCATAAAAGATGCTCTACAAAGGTTTATACCTCATCTATTTTGCTTCGAATCTCACTAATTATTGTCCATTGCTTGTGTTGGTTTGCATTTCTGAAGTCCTCATGTGAGAGGCAAGCCAATGGTGGCTTTAAGTTGTGAATTGGTGAACTTCAGATTGAACACCTAGTTTTTCAACCTCAGATTTCTTCTTCCATAAGAATCTTGAGCGAAAACTAAGGTCACAGGGGTGATGTACATCACCCCAGCTTTCATTTGATATATGGATCATGAGTTTTGGTTGAGGTTGTAAAACCTGCAACTGGTGGCCGGATTAGTGAGTTCGCCGGAGAATACGGTGGTTTCCACCACCGTCCCTTACATGGAAGCGTTTTGGCCATTGGATCCAAGAGCTATAATCTAATCTTGGTTGTTGCTTTGCTTGACATTTTTTAATTCAATGTGTGGTGATGTTGACCAGGGAACACAATGAGCGCGCGCTTGAGAGCTGTCTCATCAGCCACGTCAATTAATGAGCTCTGATCAGACGCATGTGGTTTTTTCTAATTTCTTAATCTCTGTTTTAATTTCTTTTAATCCATTTATTTTCAAAAATTCATAACTTCTTTATTTGGAATCACAAAAATATGGGACCAATTGCAAAAAATTTCTCTTAACTTCTAGTTTCATGAAATGATTTTTAATCATTTTTGTGATTCCATTTAATATTTTTTGTGAATTATTTCATTTTTGATTGTTTTTAATTCATTTAAAATACTTTTTGACATTCAAAAATGCCAAAAATATTTTCTTAGCATGTATGAATGATGATAAGTCTATGAAAAATATTCTCATCAATTTCTTAATTGGTTTGAGATTTATTTGAGATTTTAGTTCATATATGTTATTTTTCTCCATTTTTAATTATTTGAAAATAGTTTCTGTTCTCAAAAAATGTTGAGAAAATTTGTCAAACCTTATTTGACCATGTTAGACTTATGATGATCCAATTGGACTTATCCAAGATGATTTGAATTGGATTTGAAGTTTGACCTTTATTTGTTCATTTTATTTTATGTATTATTTTAATTCCAAAAAATACCAAAAATATGTTTGATATTTCTTGACTTCTAATCTTCATTTCACTTCTGTTTACCATTGATTGATGTTGATTTCATTCATGTTTGATCAATGTGTTCTGGTTATGTCATTTGGATTTTCATTTTGTACATTCCATTTCCATCTTCATCTTCTTCTTTTTCTTTTGACCAATAAGTTAATGATTGGTGGTTAGCCTTGACATGTGAGAGGCTTGACCTTCTTTGATCCAAATCAAATTCATCTTGATCAAAGATCAAGTGAATTGCTTTGTGTCAAAGATAGGTTGCTTCTTGGTCAAGCAAAGAACCTGAAATCCATACAAGGTCATTCTTCTTTTCTTTTGGCATGGCAAGTTGTAGGAGCTTGGCTTACTAGTTGTAAGACCCCAATTTTGTCCCTAAGATCCCTCATGGCATCATATCATATCATTTCATTGCCTCAAGGATCATTGTGCACCTTGCTTCCTTCCCTGTGGGTGGGTTATTTTTTTGAGAGTGTTTCTTGATCACCAAGCATGTTTTGCATTTGTATATTATTGATTTTCTTTTTACCACTAACCAAAACTACAAAAATATGTCATCTAACCCTTGTCTTGCAGATGAAGCAATCAACAGTCAAAGCAGTCAAAGGCATTCATTGAGCCATAGATGGTGGCCATTCTTGAGAATTTGGACACCACAATCATTATCAAGAGTTCATATGAGCTATGATGTCATTTTGAATCAAAATCCCAAGTGGTAGAGGCTTGAATTTCATCAGAACATTGTCAGGTCAACTGAAGATCTAGAAAGTCAACTGCCAAGCCAACTGTGGATTTGGAAGTGGGAAGTGATTATAAATACTTCATTCATGTTCAAACAAGTCTCATTTGACATTTCAAACATCAACATTGAAGAAAATAAAGTCAGGTCAAAACTTTCCAAAAATAGAAAGTGACCTATAATTCAAAATTGCCAAAAATGGAAAGGTTTTAACCTAACTTCAACTTCAAATTACATCATCAAGAAAGCTTCAAATGAAATTTTGTTGAACATGAAAGTTGTAGATCTTTCTCTCCCATTTCCAAAAACTCCAAGATCATCAATTTCTCATGTATGGTTAAGGAGATATGATAAAAACATGGCAAAGTGTACATGAAGATTCAAATGTGCATAACTTCTCAACCAAAGCTCCAATTCAAGTGGCTCTTTTTTGCATTGTTCTTATTTTGACCTCTAATTTCAAAATCTTGCATCACATTGCATAATTTGTCATCACATAATCATTTGCAAATTCTTGAATTTTTGGAGGGAAATTTCAATATTCAAATTTGGTGAACTATTTGAACTTTTGGCCATTTCCAATGATTTTAAAAATGCATTTTAGGTGAAATTCAATTAATCCCGTGCACTGTTCACCATGCATTTTCATGCATAGGGTGAAAACCACAATTTGCACAAACACCTCATTTTGCTAATTTCACTTAACCAATGGCTTAAGCATGATTAGAGAGTGATTAGTAGGAGGTATAAAGCCTAATCTCTAACTGTTTCAACATAACAACAATCACAAATTCAGATCTAGATCAAAATCACAAAAAAATTCTCTCAAAATTTTCTTCCAATTTCTACACATTCAATCCATTTTCTTGCTTAATTCTTGTTGTTGAGTTGTTCTTGAGTAGGATCATACGTGGAATCAGTGGAAACATTGCAGCATTGAAGCATTTGTGAAGCTTGGAAGCATCCATGGCAGATCCAAATTCTGGCAAAATCGTGTGCAATTGAGCTGCAATTTCTCTTCCAATTACTTGTACAAGTGTCGTAGAAGAACATTGAAGCTATTACAAAGCCTGAATCAAGCGAATTCCAAAGCTGCTCTTCAAGAGGTTATGAATCAAACTTCTTAATTCTTAAAATTGTTGTGATGTTGTTATAGATCTCTTGATGCTGAGTAATTTGAGCTTTGAATCGAGTAAAATGATGCATTATACATGGATTTCTGCTTGTTTGAAGTTTGATGCATGATTCTTAATGTCTTCGATCCATGCTTGTTTCGTTGTTTTATGTTAAAATGATTATGGATTGTGAATGTGCATTGCATAAGGATTCGATTGGTATGCTCAATGTTCATTTCTGGAACTTTTGAAAAATCTGGAAAAAAAATTAGATGAAGATTTTCATGATCTTCATCGTGTTCTTCATGTGTTCATGCTGATTTCAGTTTCCTGCGGATTTAATTGCCAGTTCATCATAGTTTCCTGCGGATTTCTTAAGGCCATGCATGCGTTAGCTAGGGTTTCTCAGGTACTGGTCCACGTAGCTGCACACACGACGTATCCATTGGCCTGTAGCGCTTTGACTAAGCCACGCCAGCATTGACCAGGCCATGTCAATTAATGAAACGCATCGTTTCAAGGCTTGGCGCGCTTCAGTTTGAATTGTCACTCTGACGATCCTCCGTGCCAGCATTTCTTCATATGCTTCATTTATTTTCCTCATATATTCATACCATGCTTCACATGTCACTTTTTATTTTTTCTTCATCTTCCAAAATTCATATATATTTGATCATTTTTCCATAAATTGATCATTTTTGTCTGACGATCCTCCGTGCCAGCATTTCTTCATATGCTTCATTTATTTTCCTCATATATTCATACCATGCTTCACATGTCACTTTTTATTTTTTCTTCATCTTCCAAAATTCATATATATTTGCATTTCATTCCTTATTCTGTCTATTATTTTTTGATCATTTTTCCATAAATTGTGCTTGGCTGGATTTCATTTTGTGCTAGAGCATGTGAACATATATGCTATTTTGACCTTGCCATGCTTATACATTTTTGAAATGCTGGTCTTTAATCCAATGAATCTGAAAATTTGCATGATGAAACTAGACACTTTGCTTGACATTTTGGTGTTGATTTGGTATTTTTACCATTTATCATTTCTGTTTTATGATCATGTGAAGTTGGTGTGACAATTTGTGTCACACCTTTTGATGTTCAACTTATGTGATGTGTTTGCCTTGCCAAATGATCTCCCATTGTCCTGATTTTTTATGTGATGCATATTATGAATGTTGTGAATGAGCATGAATTTTCTTGGAATTATTTGAATCCTTTCTGATTTAATTGAGATTTTTCGTTCTGGTTGATCATATTTGAGCTTTAAAATTGCCTTGAACTTCAATTGATCATGAAATGCTTTTGGTTAATGATATTGATGTGTGACCTTTTGGATTGTTTCAAGATGTGTTTTAAGTTGATTCATGTTAATTTTCAGCTTCTGTTTTGAATTTTTGCTTCATCTTTGACCCTAGGCTTTGACCTAGTGGTTTGCCTCTCATGTTTGAGCTTTGATTTCAGGTTGAACATCCAAGTTACTTGGTTAAGGATGCTTCATCACTTGAGCATTGTTGTTTGCCTTTGATTACTAATCTTTGTGTATTTTGTAGGTTGATGTTGACTCATTTAAGTTTGACCTTTGGTTTACACATTGTGTACATTGGGATTGTTTGTTGCTTATTGACTGTTGTTTGATTGTCTGTATAGTTGTACTGATTTGTTTGATGTTTCCACAGGTACATTAGTTGCTTTGAGTTCACTTTGAACTTGATTTTCCTTGGTTGCTTAACCACTTAGGTATAACCTCTCTTCTTCATGTAGTCTGGAAGACCTGTCCTGTTATGTGGGCAGACACCTGTCTGAAGTCCTCCTTAAGAGGCAATGCTTGTGATTGTTTACTCTTTATGCCAAGCAGGAAAAGTCCTCTTATGAGGCAATTGGTAGATAAAAGAGATGTGTAGTCCATCTCCTACTACTCAGTGTGTCATCCACTTTGCTCACATAACATGTTGATGCATTGTGGATATTAACCCAAGATCTTATAGAGTCATTCATTTGTGGAGAAGAGTTCCAACTTTCTGAACTCCCACACCTTCCATTGTTTAAAGCTCTCCCAGGCCAGGGATAAGAGCTATGAGGCACCTCATCTCCATTTCATTTGCTTCACCCTAACTCTCAATGTTAGGGTTAAGAGCTCATATTACCCCATTCCAGTTGACTTTAAAGGCTAACCTTGTTTGAGCCTAATTGATTGCATATAATGTGTGCTAACTGAGTTGATTGTCTGCTTACTTAATTCATTTGTGCATATTTGCTTGAGTGTGCCTTTGTGCATTTATCATCATCATTTGTATATCATTTCATCAACTTTGCTTTATAGCATTTTGCTTTGTCCATGGAGGAGACAAGCATAAGTCCATTATTTGGCAGTTGTTCCTATGATATGGTGGGAGATTGGTATAAATCCATTGATTGGTATCCGGTATCCATGTTTGTTTGTGAGATTGGTATAAGTCCATTGATTGGCATCCGGTATCCATTTTTTTCATCTGTTATTTGCTTTGTTGCCTTATTCCAAAGGAATCACTTGAATCATCTACATATGATCTCAAGAGGTAAACATCTAAGAAGTTTTACACTCCTTTACCCTCCCACCTTTTGTTTCTTTAAACCTCCATGTGCATGCTAATCCAAAAACCTGAAAAATATTGTGCAAACATTTTCATTCTTTTCAAATTAGAAACCTAGGCCTTAGGCCTTTGATTTTTCAAACTCCATTTCATAATACTTCTTTGAATTGAATTCTAATCATATCTTGACCCACTTTTTGTGAATAAATTCTAATTGGTTAATCCAACTCATTCAATTGTTTTGTGGCTTTGTCCATTCTTGATAAGTTTTCATACATTAGCCATAGGTTTGATTTATCCTAGTTGGTAGATGTTAATCTCACCTTTTGTCCTTAGTGATTGAATTGTAAGACTTTCTTGCTTATTATAGGGTTAACCCCTCACTAGCAAGTTGAAGCTTTTCTCACATGGTGGACTTGTTGTTTGTATAAGGTTGAGTTTTCTCCCGTGGATAACGAAAGACCTTAGGGCTTTTGTTTTAAAATGAATCCACTTCTATTTTGGAAATCTTTTAGCCAAACTACGGAATTTTTATCCTTACCTTCCATGGAAAGGTACGTAGGCAACGGGTTCATCCGTTCAAACACAAAAATAATAACTTGTACATTCTTTTCTCATCCCTTCAATCCATGTTTGCACAATAAATATTTCATAAACATATAACATTTCGTACAATAAGTTGTGAAAAGGGCTCCCTAGGAGTACCTAGGACGTTTTGGGTGCCTAACACCTTCCCATTGCGTAATTAACCCCTTACCCAGATCTCTGATCTTTTCATTAGTTTTCTATGTGTTAAACTTCTTAGGCTTTTGTTCGCTTTTTAGCCATTCCTTTGGATAAATAAAAGTGCGGTGGCGACTCGATTCTTTGTATGCTTTGCTTTTGATTTAGTCAATAAATCATAAAGTGACGAATACACCGCTACAGAAAAGTGGCGACTCTGCTGGGGATCCGAATCCTTGGTGGTTTTGCCTACTTTTCACCCTTGTTGTATGATATTTGTTTATCTGTTATATGACATATTTTTGTACAATTTGGGATAACTGTATTGATTGTAATGTTTGAATTGCTTGATATACAATTGTTGTTTGCTTGGTGATCTCTGTGAGATGAGTTCTATACCCGAACTCGAGTGCACCGTAGGATAGGAGAATGGCATAGTCTTGTCGACTTGTGTGGAGTATTCCTTAACAAGTTGACTTGCGAGTCCATTCACTTGGTGGAGGTCATGTTGGATTAATAATGTCACACAAGTTATTTGTGGTTAGGCATTATTCTTTCAATCATGTGCCTTAGAAGCCAAGGACCTTAGTTTACCAAGCCCATCTTGGCCTATTTTTAGGACGTAGTGCGGAGGTCGTTCAGATGTCAGATCTGATGCGATTGTTACGCGATACTACACTCATAAGAGTCTCTCTTGAGAATATTCTTGGAATACGAGTATTCGTTTCTCCGACAATATTCGAAAGATGGGATGATGACTATGGGAACCTCTTGTAGAACATGTTCGGCAGGTTTAAACCCTAGGACACTCCCTTTGGGTGGTCCTTAACCGAGACTCCATGCTCGTGACTCTCAACAAACCCGTGATTCGTGGTTGAGTCGTTCAGACATCCTTAATATCAATGGAACTTGGGTGTCGATAAGGTGAAAACCATAATCCACCAAAATGGATGATTGATATTAAGGATGATTGAGCCGGTTCATGTATCATTAATATCAATGGAACTTGGGTGTCGATAAGGTGAAAACCATAATCCACCAAAATGGATGATTGATATTAAGGATACTATGAGCTTTCCCATGACCTTTGTCTGGTGTGCTTTGCTTGATCCTTGAGTGTGATTCATGCATTCATGCATTCATGCATTCATCTGCATCCATGTCATCAAAAAGTGAGAATTTTTGTTTTTTTAAGGAACTTAAGGGGTTTCTTTGCAAAAAAAAAAAAAACAAATTTTAGACATGGAAAGACAAAGAATTATCCAATGAGATATTTCCATATGCAATAAAATGATTAATATTTCAAAGTTTGCAAATAAAACCCTCGAGTTCCTCTGAAATAAAAACGAAGCATATGCACAAACATTGCATGCATCATTTGCATAAGTGGGTGTTGTTCTCAGCCTTTGGTCTCCCGTCCTGTGATCTGATCCCTGTTGCTCTTCATTTATTTTGAAGACGCACCTCGCCGGTACTACACTGGGTTATCTCTGCCAGATTGATGGATCATTTTAAGCAAGAGAACTGTGAACTCAAGGAGGAATTTGCCAAATTAAGTGCTTTTGATGGATTTATTCCTGAGTAGCCACTTGTCTTCCTTCATTGATGCTGAGGATGAAGTTGGAACACCGTTCCAAGCTTTATCTATTGCTGAGCCGATTGAGAAGAAGTCTCCTTCATTCGCTTCCTACCGTGATGCAAAACTGGCCATTGAATGTGGTGCAGTTGCTGGTTTAGGGAAGATGATTGAGCTTGAAGACAACAAATCCCGGGCTGGCATTGGCTATTCTTCTGGGGCATTTAACAAGCAAGGGCTGTTCAAGAGTGGAGGTTTCATCCATGCTGATCAGGCTAAGGAAGTTGCTGCTATTCTTGAAGAGGAGGCAGAGGATTTGAGCAACTTCGTCATACCTGGTGGTGTCTGCCATAATTGGGTCGTTGTGGATGTTCCTACGGTCATTCATAAGTCAGCGTAATATGTTCACTTTGTTCAAAACCCTTCTCCCATGCCAAAAGGAGAAGTGATGACATTGTTGGCAGCATTTATACAATGATAATTTCATTCAATTAATGCATTGTTAAACATTTGTTTTTCCATTTGTTTTCACTTTTTGCTTTTGCATGAAATCAGTGATCACAAAAAAAAACCCTAAAAACAAGAATAAAAGCAATCTTTTTCATCTGCATAATGGTTTGTTTGTTTAAATTCTAAGGTTTTTATTATCCAAAATCATTATGCAGGTTGATTCTAAAACCCATTGAACATAATGATCCAACGCCATCTCCCAATTTTGAATTCCCTGTATTCGAGGCAGAGGAAGATGATGTTGAAGGGATTCCTGATGAGATTACCCATTTTCTTGAGCACGAAAAGAAGCTCATTCAGCTGTATCATAAGAATCAGCAAAACAGTCAAACTGGGGCATTACAAATGTAATAAAAAAAAGAGGGGATGAAAAATAAAAGAAATAAAAAATATCAAAATTTTTTTTAAGAAAAATAAAAGAAAGTATACCCTCGAACCCCTAGTTGACTGATGCTGAATAGATTCAGAGTCGTTATGACCAACTGAATTTGATTGAAGAGAAGCGATTGACTGCCATGTGCCATAGTCAGTTATATCAGCAGAGAATGAAGAAAGCATTCGATAAGAAGGTCAAGCCTCGTGTGTTCCGAGAAGGTGACCTCGTGCTCAAGAAAGTCTTGTCTTTCGCGCCCGATTCCAGGGGCAAGTGGACTCCAAACTACGAGGGTCCATATGTTGTTAAGAGAGCCTTTTCAGGCGGTGCTTTGATGCTTACAACAATGGATGGGGAGGATTTCACTCGTCCTGTGAATTCAGATGCAGTCAAGAAATACTTTGCCTAAAAAAAAGAGAAAAGAAAAAATAGAATAGCTCGCTAAGTTGAAAACCCGAAAGGGCGGCTTAGGCAAAAATGAGCGTCTCGGTGGAGAACCCGAAAGGGTGATCCAGGCAAAAATTAGAGACTTGAAAAAAAAATGATATTTGTATCCCACTAGATTGAGTACCTCACCCTGGGGCAATCTAGGCAAAACTTAAGGATATGGCAAGTTACTGCATCCTGACAAGACTTTCTGTTCCACGACTGTCTTTTCATCAGAGATTCTCGATTCGTCGTCGACTGAAGCTTCGAATACATCGAAATTCAAATTGGTAGAGAAAGGATCATTATGTTCAATGTAGCCCTCTTCCAATATATATCACTGATTTCAAATTTGTACAAATCTATGGAGTCTTGCCATTTGCAGGCTACCATTCCTTCAAATAAATTTGAGCTTTTATCCAATTATTTGCACTCTTATTTGTTTCAATTCAACAAATGTTTTGCATGTTTTAATTGATAAAATGTCATTGTTTTAAACAAACAAAAATTTTCATTCAAATTGTTGTTTTAAACAAAGTGAACATTCACAATGATGGAAGGATACTTAAGAATCTCTCAGTGCTTTCCCAAGGGTGGCATGATTTCCAACAGGTAAGACATTTGTTCATATTCCTGACATGGTTGTATCCTCTTTCTCCAGATTTTGTTGGTTGGGGTTGTTCCCCAAGCAGAATGTTTGTTAGGACTCCATGGTCCTCTCCAACAGTATTTCTCTCCTTAGCATGGGTGATTTCTTTTGGAAGATTCAGTGGTGGTGGGTTGACATCCCAGTTTTTCATCACTTTCCTCAGCACAGTCGCTAGCAGGGTTTGTTGATATGAAATGCTATATTCCTCCCCATCGGAGCGCTTGTTGAGGTTTTCACCTTTTATCTCCTTCAGCAGAGCAGTGGTTTTTTCCTCCTCCGCAGTTGTTGGTTTCCTCGTGGAAGGATCAGCATTTGGTAGTTGATCCCCAACTCTCCTCCTCATCCCCAGTTGAACCACCAGTAGATATGTGGTATAGTGGATTGTAGCTGTGATTTCCCCAGAGTCCCGAACAGAGTTAGAATCCCCGCCAAGAGTTGGTATTCTCAAACAGAGTTGTTTTTGTGGCAGTTTCTGCCTGTTGAAATCTCTGTTTCCCCAGTGGGATTGGTTGGTGATCTATCATCCATGGATTTGGTTGATTCCCTGATGCTTTGATCCCTAGTAGAGTGGCTTGTTGCAGAATCTACTTGTGTGATCTATTTTTCCCTCAGTGGGTGTATTCCCCAATGGAATGGCTGACAGTATTCCCAGTAGAGTTGCTTGTGCAGTTAGATTCTACATGGATGATCTGTTCTCCCTTTGTGGGTTGTTCCCCAACGGAGTTATTTGGAGTTGCTTTCGTGGCAGTTCTCGCCTGTGCAGTGAATTTTTGCTTCCCAGTTGATACTGAGGATCTCCCTGCAGATATCTCAGGATTTCTCCTTTCCCCAACAGATTTGCTTTTGTGGCAGTTTCTGCCTGTTGTGGACTTCTGTGCCCCAGTTGGGTTGATTGTTGATCCATCACGCAGAGATTTTGTGATTTCTTTGATATCTCTGATCTTTTGCCTCCCCGCAGATCTTTGCTTTTCAGCAGGTAGATCTCCAGCAGTTTGGCTTTCCAGTTGGATTTTTCCTCTGGAAGTGTAGTACCGGGCGTTTGATTCCTGGGCCTGTTTGTGTTAGATATGTTTGTTTTGTCAGCATTCATCAAACATAAATTACGCATATTCATGCATACTCATAAACATTCAGATATTCATCATTGCATTCTTTGCCATATATCTCTTGTTTGTTGTCTCCTGCTACGGGTAATATAGATCTCCACAATAGATCTCCCCCAAGCATATGTCGGGTGTTTAATCTCTCCATATAGAGTCAGCCCCATAAGCAGAAAGTGTTTGTCTTTCCTTCTGCAGTTCCCCACTGAGATATATCCTCGTGGATGACGGTTTCTTCTGTTTCCTCCCAACACATATATTGGGATGGATCTTCCTATTGAGTTATATCCTCATTAGGATGAGTCTTGATTCAGTCAGTCTTTTCGGTTTGATCCTGAATTGGCATTTGTCAGCTGTTTCTTGTGCTTCCCTGTGGAATAAATGAATGAATTGCCTAGTAACCGACAATAATTCTTTTATCCCCAGCGGAATCTTTTAGGCCTCTACCCTTATACCGGTAGTTGTAAGTCCTATGTTCCGTCTTCTTGGCGGAATTTGTGGTTATATACCTTTTATTCCTCGGCAAGAGTCGTTGGTTTTCTACCCCAGTAGTCGGTAGTCGTAAATCCTAGTTTTTCTGCTCTTCAGCAGTTGGTGGTTTGTTATAAACCCTATTTTTGTTTCCCGTGCGGAATTGTGGTTCTTTCATTCCCACGCGGACGTTTTGGTTTTCTACCCCGTATTCGGTAGATGTAAACCCTATCTTTTATCCTCATCAGAGTTGTTGGCTACTACCCCGTATTCGGTAGTTGTAAGTCCTATCTCTTTTCCCCTAGCAGAGGTAACCTTTGTGGTTCGTTCTGGTTGATGGTGGATTTTGTGGTCTTCTACCCAGTATTCGGTAGTTGTAAATCCTATGTTGTTGTGGTTTTATCCCAATGGAGTCTGTGCTTTCTTGTGGATAATTGCCGGTTGCTAGCAATTTTATCCTTAGCCAGAGTTTTGGTATTCTACCCCATATTCGGTAGTTGTAAACCCTAATTTCTCCCCTTGGAGAATTAACCTTGTTGTTCATCCTAACCGATGATAGTTACTCTTTGTGGTTATCTTCATTCAATATTCGATGTTGATTTTCCCTCCTTGCTCCTGGATAATTGCCGTTTACTAGCAATTTTATCCCCAGCAAGTCCTTGTGGATAATTGTTGTTTATGCAATTCATCCCCAGCGGGTCGTCTTTCATTTACCCTTTTGCTTGGTAATGATTGTTGCTCCCTTTTGATTGGTCATCTTTATATACCTAGTTTTCGTATCCCGATGCCTTTCTTTTCAGTTGATGTATCCTTTATTAACCTAGTAATCGGTTGTGGATAATCATCCATGCGAGTATGTTATCCACGTTCTGACGGTAATGGATAATATATCTCATGCACTCTTCATTCGAAGCCTGTTGTGTTTCCCCAGTCGAGTAAGATTCGTTATTCCTTTGTGGAGTCGAATATTCTTTGTTTCTTGGATAATTGCCGGATGCTTGCAATTTATCCCCTGTGAGTTGTGTTTCGTTTACCATGTTGTTGTTGGTATCGATTGTCTCTCTTTTTTGGTTGGTCACCTATTATATACCCAGTAACCGGTATCTCTGGTGTCTCTTCCTTTTCGAGTATATTATTCACGTTCTGACGGTAATGAATAATATATCTCTTTCGCTCTTTGGTTGGAATCCTTTGTTGATTTTCCCCAGCGGAGTAAGATTCGTATTCTTTGTAGAATCGAATATCCATCCTTTGATAAGTTTTCATTTTGCTCTTTCAGGATGATGAGTGTCTTGGCATATATACCAATTCACGTTTTCGGTAGGTCACCTATTATATACCCAGTAACCGGTATCCCTGGTGTTTCCTTCCATGCGAGTATATTATCTACGTTCTGACGGTAATAGATAATATATCTCATGCGAGTATACTATCCACGTTCTGACGGTAATGGATATTATATCTCATGCGCTCTTTGGGTTTGTGTCCCCATCTGAGTAAGATTCGTTTTCCCGTTGCGGATTCGAATGGCCATCCTGTAAGTCGATTTGCTTTTTCAAGCCCTCCTTTCGGATGATGAGTGTTTTGGCATATATACCAATTCACGCTTCGGTCGGTCACCTATTATATACCCAGTAACCGGTATCCCTGGTGTTCCTTCCTTTCTGCTCCCTATTATGACCTTGGTCCCCTGTGGAGTCAGATTTTCCTGAGTTGATGTACCTTTTTCAGGTTTCTCTCAGATGTTTGGTTGATTGATATCTCTCACCCTTATACCGGTCTTAGATATTCATTCTTCCTGAGCTTGTTACCCTTATACCGGTAACACCTCATTTCTTTGTTGCTTCCTCAGGAGAGTCTCTTTGTTAGACCTTCTCCAGTGGAGTTTCCGTTGTGATTTTTTCCCTTTTGCTGTATTGGCGTTTTCCCCAATATATGCATTTTTTCCCGGCAGGGAGGTTCTGTGTGAATCTTTCCCCAGTCCGAGTCCGGATTTTTATCCGAAGTATCCTTTATGGATAGTTTGAGTCAGCTTGTGTCTTTCCAATGGACGTGTTTTCCTTTGGAATTCTTCTTTTCCTAGTTTGAGTCCTTCACTTCCCATTGAGGTCTCTAGTCCAGTCGTGTCTTGTTCGCGCTGTGTCTAATTCTTGTTTCCCCTAATTCAGAGTCGTGTCCTGCTCACGCATTCTTTTTCTTTTTCTTATCCCCACGAGAGTCCGATTAGAGTCTCTGTTCCTGGTGACTGTATTACTCCGATGGATCGTCTTTTTCTTTGTGGACCCATATCCCCATAGAGTTGCTTCTTGTGCATGCATACATCTGCATCATGAGGTCTCTTAGGGACCAAAATTTGTCTCATTACTGTTATTTAAGCCCATTCTACCGCGTCGAGATGAAGATTTCTAAACTTCACTTCTCCGGCTAGAATGACCTTAAATAGGGGCATCTGTAAGACCCCAATTTTGTCCCTAAGATCCCTCATGGCATCATATCATATCATTTCATTGCCTCAAGGATCATTGTGCACCTTGCTTCCTTCCCTGTGGGTGGGTTATTTTTTTTAGAGTGTTTCTTGATCACCAAACATGTTTTGCATTTGTATATCATTGATTTTCTTTTTACCACTAACCAAAAGCACAAAAATATGCCATCTAACCCTTGTCTTGCAGATGAAGCAATCAACAGTCAAAGCAGTCAAAGGCATTCATTGAGCCATAGATGGTGGCCATTCTTGAGAATTTGGACACCACAGTCATTATCAAGAGTTCATATGAGCTATGATGTCATTTTGAATCAAAATCCCAAGTGGTAGAGGCTTGAATTTCATCAGAACATTGCCAGGTCAACTGAAGATCTAGAAAGTCAACTGCCAAGCCAACTGTGGATTTGGAAGTGGGAAGTGATTAGAAATACTTCATTCATGTTCAAACAAGTCTAATTTGACATTTCAAACATCAACATTAAAGAAAATAAAGTCAGGTCAAAACTTTCCAAAAATAGAAAGTGACCTATAATTCAAAATTGCCAAAAATGGAAAGGTTTTAACCTAACTTCAACTTCAAATTACATCATCAAGAAAGCTTCAAATGAAATTTTGTTGAACATGAAAGTTGTAGATCTTTCTCTCCCATTTCCAAAAACTCCAAGATCATCAATTTCTCATGTATGGTTAAGGAGATATGATAAAAACATGGCAAAGTGTACATGAAGATTCAAATGTGCATAACTTCTCAACCAAAGCTCCAATTCAAGTGGCTCTTTTTGCATTGTTCTTATTTTGACCTCTAATTTCAAAATCTTGCATCACATTGCATAATTTTTCATCACATAATCATTTGCAAATTCTTGAATTTTTGGAGGGAAATTTCAATATTCAAATTTGGTGAACTATTTGAACTTTTGGCCATTTCCAATGATTTTAAAAATGCATTTTAGGTGAAATTCAATTAATCCCGTGCACTGTTCACCATGCATTTTCATGCATAGGGTGAAAACCGCAATTTGCACAAACACCTCATTTTGCTAATTTCACTTAACCAATGGCTTAAGCATGATTAGAGAGTGATTAGTAGGAGGTATAAAGCCTAATCTCTAACTGTTTCAGCATAACAACAATCACAAATTCAGATCTAGATCAAAATCTCAAAAAAAAATTCTCAAAATTTTCTTCCAATTTCTACACATTCAATCCATTTTCTTGCTTAATTCTTGTTGTTGAGTTGTTCTTGAGCAGGATCATACGTGGAATCAGTGGAAACATTGCAACATTAAAGCATTTGTGAAGGAGAGGAGCTACTTCAGCAACTCAGAGATAAAGATGCTGTGATAGAGTTTCTGGAGCATCAGATTGTTGATGAGCCAGAGGACGTGGTTACTTCTCTTCTTCTTCAGTCATCCCGGTTTTGGAAGAGGAAGTATGATCGACTCGCCAAGGAGAAGGCAGATATGGAGGCAATCTATGAGAGGGAGGTGAAGAGGCTTCGTGCAGCTTATCTTCCGGTCTCGAGAGCTTTGGACGATTGTTTCTAGGGTTCCATAGGATGTTCATGTTCCTTCTCTCTTGTATTGTATTTGGTTACCATGACTGTACTCCTTTGGTGTAAATTTTTTTCCAGATATTATTGATATGAATATTCCATTATATGTCTAAATGATTAATATTGCCAAATATTTGCAAATAGATCTCTAAAGGTTCCTCTGAATAAAAATAAATCATATGCACAAGCATTGCATGCATCATGTGCATAAGCAGGTTTTGTTCAGGGCTTCTTGATCAGTGGTATAACTTTGTGTTCTTCATTTATTTTGAAGACAAGCTGACACACCGGTACAATACCAGGGCCAATTCTTCAAAGCTGATGGATCACCTTGAGCAAGAGAACATGGAACTTAAGGAGGAAGTGGCTAGGTTGACTGCCCTGATGGAGTCATTCCTGGTCGTCCAAGGTCAATCTTCTCCAACGCCTTTAACTCCTCCCCAGAGGATGGTCATCTCAGAGGTAGCTTCCTCTACCGTGCCTACTGCGAGTGCTCATTTTTCTTCGTCTGCTATGCCAGCCGGGTTTCCCTGGGGAATGCCCGCGAATTTTATTCCAGAGGGTCTCGCCCCTACCTTTGCTTCTCTGCCGGCATCTAGCCCGGTCCTTGCTGTTTCACCTCCAGTTGTGCATACTTCTGCATCAATTGGCAAAGATCAATCTTCAAACATCAATACACATTTGCCTTGCATCACAATCCACATTTAGAATAAATCTCACTTGCATTTGGACGTAATTGAGTTGCTTCATGGGCATGTACAGGCCCATGCAAGCATGCACTTCACTTTGCCAAATTTGGAAGTATTTTGAAAGGTGCAAATATCACTTGCATTTGCTATAAATAGAGGTCCATTGCATCAGAATTAAGGACCCTTGTGCGCCAGCTTTGCCTCCCACATATGAAACCCTCACAATTGAAAGGAAAACTTGAGAAATTTCACTTGAAAATTTAGTTTGAGTCTCACTGTTTGGAGATTCAAAAACTCCAAGATCCAAAGCCTTGTACCAATCCTAAGCTACTTATGCAAGCTACTTGAGAAAGATCAAACACGAATTGAAGCAAGAGAGATCAAGTTCTGCACAACATTGAAGGTATTTTTCCAGATTTTTTTCTCTTCGATTCTTTCTCAATTCTCATCAATTTTCTTGGATCCTTGGTTGTCTGAAATCCTATCAATGTAGGAAAGAAGATTGAGTTGCTTTGAGGTCAAATCGAAGCAACTCAGTTCATACACCTCAAAATTCAACTCCATGTATCTCTCAATATACTTGGAGTTAGTTTGAATTGAGGTCAGATTCGTGACCAGTGCCATTTTCTCTTTAAGATCATGTCCTTCTTTTTCATTTTTGTGATTGTGATGAGAGAACTAGTCCGGCCAGGGTCATCGGAGAAGATGACCGGTGATTTGCTTCGGCGATGTGCTGGACACGTTCTGAGCCATTTGATCATTTCAAATTGTTTTAATCCTGAGCGTTCGTTATGATTATCAATGGTGTAGCGCGCTAACTCATGTGTTTGGTGGAACACCCGTTTCAAACCACTTGGTATGCCACCTCAATTAATGAGGGAGATCAAGTGGTCCACGTTTTTTAACATTTATTGATTTTCATTTTATTTCTTTTATTTTCATTAATTCATATTAAATTTAATATTGATCCAAAAAATATGGGAGTTTCACCAAAAAAAATTAAATAAAATCCTCTTTCATTTACTAAATTAAAATTATTTTTTGGATCATTATTAATATTTTTCATGATTTAATTGATTTTTTGAATACTTTGAATTATTTAAAAATACTTTTAAGTTTCCAAAAATTCTGAAATTTTTTCTCCAAGGTCCTTTGACCTTGTTTGACCTATGATAAATCGTATGGCCATTTCTTTGGTGTTTTGATGAGGTTTTAGGAATTTGACGAACCATAATTTAATTTAATGCATATTTTTTATTATTTTTAATTGTTTAAATGCAAAATTAATTGTGTAGAGCCATTTTAATTGACTCTGTGAGTTTGACTTGTGTTGTTGGCCTTTGGTCAAAGTTGATTTGACTTTGCTAGGTTAAGATCATTGGATTTAGGGGGTTGATGGAATGTGAATTCCATCTCCCAAAATGAATGAATGATCTTAATTTGGTAAAATTCCTCATTTGATCAATTGGTGTTTGATTCATTCCCCCCTCCCTCTTCATCTCATTCCCCTTCTTTATGCATTCAAGTCATGGACCTATAATATCTCTATATCTTGAGGCTAGTTGATTGCAAAATCAACAAAAGTATGGATCAGATTAGGTCCCCCACTTTGCATATTCTTTTTGAGTGTGGTATGTTTCTTGAGCATAGTTCATTATACTATGTCTCTAACATGCATTAATACCAAAATTCTATTGCCCGACCTCAAATAGTTATGACTTATACATAAGTCTAATTACGATTGCTTAACATAGAGCTAAATTTTGACACAAAAGGCATAACATTCTAGTTATTGAGATTGTAATTCTCCCCTCTTTCATGGTATTGTGTGGAAACTTGGCCTTTTTTCCTTCCTTTGGAAGATGTCTTTGTTCAAGGATCCATGCTTGTGATAAGTGGGTTCAGTGTTCTCCAAAGAATGACTTAAACAAAAGAAAAGCAAAAGCAATACTAACTTCTAATTCACTAACAACTAACATTTAATTTCAAGTCATTTACTTTTAATGCACTTTAATTTCTAAGCCTTATTCATTTGCCATTATTCATACCGTTCAAGTTGTTTACTTTTATGTCCTTTTCACTTTGTCCATTTGGACCATATTTTATGATATATTGTGTTTTTATATATTTGCTTGATTGTGTGGTCTTTTGACCTTAATGTACATAATAAGAACAAAATCCCTAAAAATATCTTGTGTGGACTGTTGGTTTGATCTGAGACTATTGGACTTAGAATTTAGGCAACACTCCCTATGCAAAGGACTTGGCCAATGCCAACTTTCATGAAACCAAGTGCTTGTGAAATGAACATTCATCTGATACAATATTGAAGATCCATTTGAGTTCATTTGCAATATGATCACTATGGAGTTGTTATTTTAAACCTGTGACTTATGCCATATTTGAAGTCATCTGATACATGGGCAAATTTTGAAGAAGATCATGGAGTTTCTAAGCTTGTATGTGACTATCTTTATTTGATGCCTTGCTCTTCAACCGGCTATTTTGTGCATTATTTGTTGCTTGATTCTAAAGTCCAAGAGAAAGTTGGGTTTCTATATGACATTCTTGCCTATTGGATTGCATCCCAGTGGTCAGATCGTTTTAACTCTCAACTTTTAAATCTATGCTTAGGATTAGTCTCTTCATCTCCTCCCCACTTATTTAATTTCAAATATCTCCCCCACTCCCTTTTAAAATCTTTTTTACTTGTGACTTCTAAACTTAGACTCTTTTGCAAATTAGAAACTTTGGCCTTATGCCATTGCATTTTTTAAACTCTTTTCTCAATTAAAATTATAAATGAATGTAATTATATTGACTTAAAATTTCAAAAGCCAAAAAGAACTAACACTCATTCAAACCTTTTAGGCCCTTTGTGCCTCTTTTAAACTTAAATTTTTGTTAAAAGCAATTCACTCACTTTGAAATTGTTACCACAAACTACGAGGTTTTGATCCCTCAATTTTATGTTGGTACGTAGGCACAAGTTCGAAGGTCTTGTCAAACACAAACATATAATTAATGAATTCTTTTCTCATCCCTCCATTCTATTTGTTTGTAAACATCATTTTGTATAAAATACATATGCACACAAGAAAGGGCTCCGTAGGAGTACCTAGGACACTTTGGGTGCTAACACCTTCCCTCTGTGTAACCAACCCCCTTACCTGTAATCTCTGGAATTTTATTAGTTTTGATTTGAAAACTTTTTATATTTTGGGTTTTGTTTGTACTTTTCCCTTTTCTATTGGAACCAATAAAAGTGCGGTGGCGACTCTGGTTTAGTTGGTGTCTAGCTTATCCATAGCTTGATGGTCATGAATTTACCGTTACAGGCTTGCTCTAATACCTTTTGCAATGCTTCTCTATGCGCTTCATAATTCATGAGCAAAGACAACACTGAAATTTTGGAAGGAGTTTGGAGTAGCTGCCCCACCATATTAAATTCACTTTTTCTTATCAAACGAAGCACCTCATCATCATCATTAGGCTTCAAATCGCTGGAACCACCAAGCTGACATTTTGGAGCACTAACTGGATTTGCTACAGGCACATCAACCTTTATACTGATATTCTTTACATCCTTCGGGAAAACAGACCCAAAAACACGACCACTACGAGTCACCTTTGCAACATCAGTAATACTCACAACAGAAATGGTCGTAGGAAATGAAACCTATTGACCATTCTTTAACATAGTCGCATTATACTAATATGAAACAGCTCTATTGGATGCGTATGGGACTGGACCCGTCAACCGTATTACCAACGGTGATACCGATCTATTGACGATGTTACTGCTGCTGCTATCAAACTGAATTACCACCCTCTCAGGAGTTTTGAACATTGGCACTATCACGTTGACATCATCTATATCCCTCGACTGTTGAATCTGGATTACATTCTCATCCATTAACTTCTGGATATCTCTCTTGACAACCGAACACCCTCGGGGGTTCACACTACAGACTGCATAACTGTCGTGCTCATGCTCACACTCACTAATAGTACACAGGGCTTTATGCATCTCAACCAAAGATCGACGAATATGTCGCACATCAAACACCCGGAATCTCCCTAGGCAGCCATCAACCATGTTGACAAAGGAATTACCATGAGCAGGCAATGGGTTTGCTTTCACATTTGGCGCACGGTCCTCAAAGGACACCATCCCACTCTTCACAAGCTTCTGAACCTCATACTTCAGCGGGTAGCAATTCTCAATATCATGGTTAGGAGCCCCTTGGTGAAAGGCATAATGAAGCTCTGGCTTATACCACCATGGAAGTGGTTCTGGAATTTGCGGCGGATTTCTTTGTTGAAGTAGGTTCTTGAGAACCAAAGATGGATACAATTTAGCATAAGACATAAGAATCAGGTCGAAAGAGACCTTCTTCCTCTCAAAGTTTTGTTGTTGTTGATTATTGTTGGTGTTGTTGGTGTAGTTGTTTGTTCTTTGTTGTGGCTGTTGTTGACGTTGTTGTTGAACTGGTACTGATTGATTATTGGAAAATACTGGAATAACATATGATACTTGATAATGATGTTGACGTGGTTGCGGACTTCTTCTGACATGAGGCCTCCTCTGCCTCCCAACCGATACTGCATTGGCTTCAGCTAACTTCTTCTTAGCGAAACTGTTGCCATACCTCTTGCTCGAAGATACCTCTGCCTTAGACAAACGTCCCTCACGGACACCCTCTTCTAATCTCATCCCCATATTTAACATTTCGGTAAAGTCACTGGGGGAACTAGCAATCATTCGTTCGTAATAAAACAAACTCAGGGTCTTGAGGGAAATCTTGGTCATCTCTTTTTCTTCCAACGGAGGGTTCATATGAGCAGCAAGCTCTCTCCATCTCTGGGCATACTCTTTTAATGTTTCTTTGCCCTTCAGAGACATCAAACTCAATTCGTCTCTATCAGGCGCCATATCAACGTTGTATTTGTACTGTTTCACAAAGGCTTCACCCAAATCATTGAATGTGCGAACACTTGCACTATCCAATCCCATGTACCAGCTCAGAGCGGAACCAGTCAGACTGTCTTGAAAGTAGTGAATTAATAACTAAGTATTATCAGTTTTTGTCGACATTTTCCTAGCATACATGATAAGATGACTAAGAGGACAGGTGTTCCCCTTATACTTTTCAAAGTCAGGGACTTTGAACTTCATCGGGATCATAACATTGGGAACCAAGCAAAGTTCTGCAACACTCTTACCGAACAAATCCTTTCCCCTCAAGGTCTTCAACTCCTTTCGTAGCTCAAGGAAATGGTAGATGATGTCCTTAACACGAGGCAGGGTTCAAAAACTGGAGACGGAACAGACATGACTGGGCTAGATGTCCGCATGGAAACAAAAGTAGGCGCAAACCCTTAGGGCACAAAGTTAGGTTCATTCCGCAAGGGAATCCGGCAGGCATGGCAGGAGCAAAGTGAGTGGCAGACACAGTTGAAGTAACAACTTCTGAAATGACAGTCCTCTAAGGAGGAGGAGTTGCAGGCATTGGAGAATATTGACTTTGAGAAGTTAAAACAGACTCCATCATGGCAGTCAAGCGGGAAATCTTGTCCTTCAGTTCTCGGTTCTCTTGCTCTAAGTGCTCCATGATTCTCGGATGATTGGCGCAAGTATTGTATCGATGAGTCAGCTTGGCTGAAGCACAGAAGAATAACCAATAAGATAACTGGAGGAAGAAAACATGCTATGCAAATGATGCATGAAATGCAATGCTTTGATTATTTTTATTTTCAAGGAACATACCATTTTATTTGCAAATATATAATAACAACAATTGTAATGATTTGATTGACCATAAAAATCTCTTTTATTCATATAATTTGAAGGATTACACTAAGTACATTTTCAGAAACCAAAAGATACAAAATACAAGAGAAAAGGAAACTAATCATCCTAAGGATCCCCTAACCACGGTGTCGGACGACATGGCTGCAGACGCGTACTTCCTTCGGATGCGTCGAATCTCGGACTCAAAAGAAGTCTTCATCTGAGCCTTCTCGAGGACAAGCTGATCTACAATCTTCTTCGAAGCACCGGAAGGCTTAGGCATACTAGAGGAAGATGGAACCTCTGGTTCTCTCTGTCTCTTCACTGCTCGGTCTTCAAGAAGCTCAATAAGTGCATATTTGTCCTTAGACTCAAGCTGCAACTCCTCATGCTTTTGGCTCAAAGCATGAAACCGCTCTTCCCATCTATCCTTCTCTTGCTTCATCTTGGTGAGTGCGTCTTCCAAATCCTCTACATCTTGGTTAAGAAGAGTTACTGGCTCAACCACAACCATAGACATAGGTCTCTCACAAGCATAGGGCATCTTCAACTCCAAAGCTCTCTTCTTCACCCAAGTAGTGTAACCTTCCAAAGCTACACAGTTGCACGAACCAAGCTTGGATCTTCCTTTCCTATGCACATTATGCCAAGCGAGTATCATGTTCTCCTTCAAAAGTTGGGGATCTTTACCCTCTTAATAGAAAATACCTTCTAACTGAGTGTTATTAGGTTTGTTTCTCAAGGGGAACCCAAGTTGACGAAGATCCAAAGCAGGGTTGTAGTTGATTCCTCATTGTGTACCAACGAGAGGCACATTATAGAAATCACCATAACTATCAATAATATCCAAGCTACCCAATGAAGAATCATACCAAACTATATCATCATTAGTGAGAGACATAAGTCTCTGAGACCACCTTAGACATTGCTTATTCTCCACAAAAGTAGGCGTTTGAGGCAAGTGCAAAATAAACCACTTGTACAGAAGAGGAACACATCACACAATCATTCCACCACCTTTAGAATTCCTTAGATGCAAAGAGAAATACATATCACCCAACAAAGTAGGCACAGGATTCCCAATCAAGAAGATCCTAATGGCGTTAAGATCAACAAAACCATCAATGTTAGGGAACAAATCCAACCCATAGATGAGCAACACAAAGATAGCTTAAAAAGCATCCACACTACCGGCATGAGCAAAGGCAGTAACTTCCTTGATGAGGAACTCAGAAGTCAACCCAAAGATTCCTCCTTTCTTCACCCAATTAGCCTCAATCTTAGACTTCTTCAAGTGAGGAGCTTCAACTATAATATGAGACCGGGGAATCTCTTACAATCCATTAAACGCCACTTTGTCAGAAACAGGTATTCCCAAGAGATAGGCACACTCCTCTAACGTAGGCACGAGATGATAATCGGGAAAAGTGAAGCAACGGTAGAGAGGGTCATAAAACTGAACCAATACACTCAAGAGTCTTTCAACCACATCAGTAGACAAAACAGATAGAAGCTTCCCATGACATTGTTTGAAGTCTAAGGGATCTAATACAAAAGATGATAGATTTCTTAACTCTTTCAAGTCGGGATATCTGAAATTGTACTTCTTAGTGTTCCTTCGTCCATAATCCATGATATGAAAATATTTGCAAATAAAACCTCAGTTCCTTGAAGTTATTTTTCGTGTGATGAATGTGATGATGCGCATGAATGCATGAATGCAACAATGACAAATAAGGGATCACACACAAGGAAAACAAACAAAGGTCAAGGGATGAATCAAGTCATTGTCAAGATCAATCATCCATTTTGGTGGATTATGGTTTTCACCTTAACAACACCCAAGTTCCATTGATATTGACAAGACTTGATTGGATCGACCAAGAATCAAGGGTTTGTTATGAGTCACGACCATGGAGTCAGGTTAAGAACCATCCCCAAAGGAGTGTACTAAGGATAAAAACCTATAGATCATGTTCTAAAAAGTTCCCAGAGTCTTAATTCCATCTATCGGATATTATAGGTTAGGATGACTGACTCATCAACCCATAATATTCTCAAGAGAAACTTGTCTGAGTGTAGTATCGCGTAACAACTGTTATCAAGTCTACATGTGAGCAGTTTCCACACTATGTCCTAAATAGGCCAAGATGGGTTAAATGTTCTACGGTCCCCAGCTTCTCGGACCCCAAATCAGAGAAAGTAATCCCTAACCACAAATAACTTGTGTGACATTTATAACTCCAAAATGGTCTCCACTTAGTAGATGGGTCTAAAGCCAACTTGTTAAGGACTACTCCACACAAGTCGAACATGACTATACCATCTTCCTATCTTAATTGCACTCAAGTTCGAGTTAGAAGTTATCTCACCACTCAGAGATCACCAAGTACAATGAGCAGATGATATCAAATATACATACATCAAATACACAATTCTATACACACAAAAAAGTAGGCTAAACCCACTGGAGACTACTCTCTAGCAGAGTCGCCACTTAATTTTTGTAATCGTAAATTCAATACCATCAAGCTATGGATAAGCTTGATGTCGGTAAAACTAGAGTCTCCACCACGCTTTTATTGTTTCCAAGAGAAAAGGTAAAAGTACGAACGAAACCCAAAGATAAGAAGTTTTCAAATCATAACTAACAAAATGCCAGAGATTACAGGTAAGGGGGTTGGTTACACGGAGGGAAGGTGTTAGCACCCAAAGTGTCCTAGGTACTCCTAGGGACCCCTTTTTTGTGTTTACATATGTTTTGGTATAAAATGATGATTGCAATAAATAGAGTGTGGGGATGAGAAAATAATTCATTGATTATATTTTTGTGTTTGACAAGACCTTCGAACTTGTACCTAAGTACCAACATAAAATGAGGGATCAAAACATCGTAGTCGTGGTAACAATTTCAAAGTGAATGAGTTACTTTTAACAGAATTTTGAGTTTAACAAAGGCACAAAAGGCCTAAAAAAGGTTGAATGGGTGTTAGTTATTTTTGTCTTTTGAAATTTAAAGTCAAGTATGGTTAAGTTCATTTATAAGTTTGATCAAGAAAAAGAGTTTGAAAATGCAATGGCATAAGGCCAAAGTTTCTAATTTGTAACCAAGTCATAGTATAGAAATCACAAGCAAAGAAAACTTTGAAAGGGAGGAGAGATTTGAAATTTAAGAAGTGGGAGGAGATGAAGAGACTAATCCTAAGCAAAAATTAAAAGTTAAGGGTTGAAAAGATCTGACCAATGGGATGCAATCCAATAGACATGAATGTCATATAGAAACCCAATTTTCCCTTGGACTTTAGAATCAAGCAATATCAATACACACAATAGTAAGGTGAAGAGCAAGGCATCAAATAAAGATAGCCACATCCAAGCTTAGCAACTCCATGATCTTCTTCATAATCTCCCATGTATCAGATGGCATACTCCTTGAATGGCTCAGAATAAGGAACTAGACCCAGGTTCAAAGTAATAATTGCTTCAAGACCATGTAGCAGATGAACTCAAAAGGATCTCAATACTTGCTTCAGATGAAAGTTCAATTCACAATGACTGGCTTTATAAAAGTTGGCATTGGGAAAGTCCTTTTTGCATAGGGAATGTTGCCTAATTCTAAGTCCAATATCTCAGATCCAATCCAACCGTCCACACAAATCTTTTCTAGGGTTTTTGTTGTTATTATGTACATTATGGTCAAAAGACCACAAACACAAACAAAATACACAAACAAGTATATACAATCACAATATACTCACAAGATATGGCTCAAGTGAGCAAAGTGAAAATGGAATTAGAGTAAACAAGTTAAATGGTATGAATAATGACAAATGATAAAGACTTGAATTTAAAGTGCATAAATTAAATGACTTGAAATAAAAGTTAGTCAAATGTTAGTTTATTAGAAGTTAGTATTTGCTTTTGCTTTTCAATTGTTTAAGTCATTCTCTGGAGAACACTCAACCCTCTATTCACAAGCATGGATCCTTGAACCGAGACATCTTCCAAAGGAAGGAAAAAAGGCCAAGTTTCCACACAATACCATGAAAGGGGGGAGACTTACAATCTCACTTATTACAATCTTATCCTTTTGTGTCAAAATTTAGCGCTATGTTAGGCAATCGTAATTGGAATTATGTAGAAGTCACAACTATTTGAGGTCGGGCAATAGAAATTTTAGTGTTAATGCATGTTAGAGATATGGTATTATGAACCAACTCGTAAAACATACCACACTTAAAAGAAAATGGCAAAAGGGTGGACCTAATCACATCCATACTTATATTGGTTTATGAACCAATTAGCCTTAGGATATAGAAATATCATATGTCAATGGAATGGATGGGATAGAAAGGGATTGAAGATGAAGAGGAAGGGGAAATGAAACAAACACAAATTGGTCATGGGAGGACTTTTATCAATCACCTAAATGCATATTTCATCAATCACCTAAATCCAATGATTTTAATCCAACAAAGTCAAATCAACCTTTACCAAGGCCCAACAACAAAAGTCAAACTCAATAAGTCAATCAAAATAGCTCAACATAATTTATTTACAATTACACAATTAAAAATCAATCAAAAATACATTAAATTAAATTATGGCTGGTCAAAATCCTAAAACCTCGTCAAAACACAAAGTAAATGGCCAAGAAATTTATCATAGATCAAACAAGGTCAAAGGACCTTGGGGAAAAAAATTCATTATATTTGGAAACTTAAAAGTATTTTTAAACAATTAAAAATATGCATAAAAACAATTAAATCATGAAAAATATTAATATTTATCCAAAAAATAATTTTAATTCAGAAAATAAAAGAGAAAAAATATTTTAAATTTTTTGGTGAAAGTCCCATATTTTTTGGATCAATACAAAAATTAATATGAATTAATGAAAATAAGTCAATTAAAATGAAAATCAGAAAATGCTAAAAAACCTGGACCACTTGATCTCCCTCATTAATTGAGGTGGCAGATCAAGTGGGTCAGAGCATGCTATCCATGGTGAATCTTAGTCAATGTGTAGCGGTAAATACATGACCATCAAGCTATGGATAAGCTAGACGTCAATAAAACCAGAGTCGCCGTCGCGCTTTTACTATTTCCAAGGGAAAAGGGAAAAGTACGAACAAAACCCAAAAAAATAAGAGGTTTTCAAATCAAAACTAATAAAATTCCAGAGATTACAGGTTAGGGGGTTGGTTACACGAAGGGAAGGTGTTAGCACCCAAAGTGTCCTAGGTACTCCTAGGGAGCCCTTTCTTATATGCATATGTATTTTGTACAACGTGATGTTTATAAACAAATAGAATAGGGGGATGTGAAAAGAATTCATTAATTATATTTTTGTGTTTGATAAGACCTTCGGACTTGTGCCTACGTACCAACATAAAAATGAGGGATCAAAACCTCATAGTTCGTGATACAAATTTCAAAGCAGATGCATTGCTTTTAATCAAAAATTCAGTTGGAAAGGCACAAGGGCCTAGAAAATGGTTTGAATGAGTTAGTTATTTTTGGCTTTTGAAAATTTTAAGTCAAGTATAGTTAAGTTTATTTACAAGTTTGATTTAAGAAAAGAAGTTTGAAAATGCAGTGGCATAACGCCAAAGTTTCTAATTTGCAAAAGTGGTCAAAGTTTGAAAAGACAAGCACAAGTAAAGAAGTTTTTAAAAGGAGGGAGAGATTTTGAAATTAAAGAGATGGGGATGAGATGAAGAGACTAATCCTAAGCACAAATTTAAAAGTTAAGAGTTGAAAAGATCTGACCAATGGGCTGCAATCCAATAGACAAGAATGTCATATAGAAACCCCAAATTCCCTTGGATATTAGAATCAAGCAACAAACAATGCACACAATATTAACTTGAAGAGCAAGGCATCAAATAAAGATATCCACATCCAAGCTTTAGCCACTCCATGATCTTCTTCAAATTGGCCTATGTAGCAGATGAATTCCATAAGTCACAGGTTCAAAATAACAGCTTCACAATGATCATGTTGCAGATGAACTCAAATGGATCTTTAATGAGATATCAGATGAAGTTTCAAACTGCAAGCACTTGGTTACATGAAGTTGGCATTGGCCAAGTCCTTTTGCATATGGATGTTGCCTAAATTCTAAGTCCAATTGTCCAAGATCAAACCAACAATCCACACAATAGTTTTTTAGGGTTTTTGTTCTTATTACGTACATTAATGGTCAAAGACCACACAAGCAAACAAAATATGCACAAACAAGACATATCACACAATATGGTCCAAGTGGACAAAGTGAAAAATGACATTAATATAAACAATTAGAATGGTATGAATAATGGCAAATGAATAGAGCTTAAAAATTAAAGTTCATTAAAAGTAAATGGCTTGAAACTAAATGTTAGTTGTTAATGAGTTAGAAGTTAGTATTGCTTTTGCTTCTTTTTTTAAGTCATTCTTTGGAGAACACTCAACCCACTTATCACAAGCATGGATCCTTGAACCAAGACATCTTCCAAACGAAGGAAAAAAGACCAACTTTCCACACAATACCATGAAAGAGGGGAGACTTACAATCTTACTAACTAGAATGTTATACCTTTTTGTGTCAAAAATTTAGCGCTATGTTAGGCAATCGTAATTGGAGTTATGTAGAAGTCATAACTATTTGAGGTCGGGAAATAGATTTTTGGTGTTAATGCATGTTAGAGACATAATATAATGGACTATGCTCGTGAAACATACCACACACAAAAGAATATGCAAAAGAGGTGGCCTAATCTCCTCCCTACTTATGTTGATTTTTCAATCAACTATCCTTAGGACCTTGAGATATCATAGGTCAGATGAAATGTATGAATAAAGAAGGGGAATTAGATGAAGAGGGAGGGGAATGGATCAAAACTCAAATTGGACAAAGGAGGACTTTTACCAAATTAAGACCATTCATTAATTTTGGAAGATGGAATGTACATTCCATCAATCCCCTAAATCCAATGATCTTAACCTAACAAAGTCAAATCAACCTTGACCAAGGCCCAACAACATAAGTCAAACTTATACAAACAATCAAAATGGCTCAACACAATTATTTGGCATTTATTCAATTTAAAAATACTAAAAATAATGCATTAAATTAAATATGGTTTGTCAAATTCCTAAAATCTCATCAAAACACCAAAGAAATGGCCATGAGATTTATCATAGGTCAAACAAGGTCAAAGGACCTTGGAGAAAAAATTTCAGAGTTTTTGGAAACTTACAAGTATTTTTAAACAATTAAAAATATTCACAAAATCAATTAAATCATGAAAAATATTAATAATGATCCAAAAAGTAATTTTAATTTAAAATATGAAAGAGGATTTTATTTAAAAAAATTTGGTGTAACTCTCATATTTTTTGGATCAATATTAAAATTAATATGAATAAATGAAAATAAAACAAATTAAATGAAATTCAAATAATCAGAAAAAACGTGGACCACTTGACCTCCCTCATTAATTGAGGTGGCAGATCAAGTGGATGAAAACGCGCGCTCCATGGTACACTTGAGTCAGCGCGCCACACCAATGGTAATCAGAACCAACGTGTGAGATTAAAACATTTCAAATGAGATCAATGGCTCAGAACCTGTCCAGCACACCACCGACGCTGGAACTCCGGTCACCTTCTATGGCGAGGCTCACCGGACTGGTTCAGTCATCACCATCAAAACAATGAAAAAGGAGGACATGATCTGAAAGAAAAAATGGCGTAAAGCACGAATCTGACCTCAATTTCAACTAACTCCAAATATATAGAAAGATATGAGAAGTTGAATTTTGAGGTGTGTCAATCTTCTTGCCTACATTGGTAGGACTTCAGAAAACCAAAGATCCAAGAGAATTGATGAGAATTGAGTGAGAATCTAAGAGAAGAAGATTTCTGAAAATTACCTTCAATGCTGTGCAGAACTGGATCTTGCTTGCTTCAAACTTGACTTGATCACACTCAAGGAGCTTGCAGAAGTGGTTTGGCAATGGAACAAAGCTTTAGATCCTGGAGTTTTTGAATCTCCAAACAGTGAGATTCAAACTCAATTTTCAAGTTGAAAATTCTCAGGTTTTCCTTTGAATTGTGAGGGTTTTAATTTGGGGCAAAGCTGGCGCGCAAGGTCCGTTTGAAATGAGCTCAGAGGCCTTGTATTTATAGCATTTGGGATTTATAATTACACACTTGAAAATTTGCTAAATTTGGAAATGTGATGCACAAGCTTGCATGCGCGTGTATAGGCCCATGAAGCAATCCATTTTAATCCAATTAAAATTGTACTGAAGTTCAAAACTGGCAAGGCAATGTGAAATGGAGTTTTGGACATTTGATTTTTCCACTTGATGCAAACCAATTAAGACCATGCGCATCCCTAGCAAACCTCATCTAAAATGCATGAAATAGGACTATTTAGAAAGCTTAGATCAAGGGGAACAACTTTGATGTTTGACACTTTTCCATTTGGGACTTGGATCATGGTGGATTTTGAGGTGGAAGTTGTGAAATTTCAACATGTTGAAAAAATTTCTAAGTGTTAAGTCATATATCTCAATATTCCACCTTGCTTAACTTTTCATGTGAGCTCCAAATGAGAAAGGTGTAATCATAAAAGTTGTAGCTATTTAAAATACCTTCAAAATAGTCACCAATTTCATGTCATTTGGATTTATAATGATATAGTTATGAATTTTTGAAGTTTAGGAAAATCACTTGTTCAATGGTATGGGGCAAAAATGACCAATAATGTATCCTCATATCACATGCTCATAAAAGTTGATTTAGCTCTCACTCCTAACATCAAATTTGAAGTAGACATCTTGAATTGGGTTATGAAACTTGTAAATATTTCATCTCACAAAAATTGAGCAAGTTATGGCCTTGGGAAGTTGACTTTCAAATTAGGGTTTAGACAGAATTACCTATAATGTTTCCATATAGAAAGTAATTCTCCAAGCAAAACTAGATCTATGTCTCAACGTGAAAGTTGTTTGGAATGTCATTTAGAGTAACATTTCTCTTGGAATCATTTTCATATGGTAAAAATTGTAGGAGATAGGGTCTAGGGAGACCCAGTTTTGAACAAATGAATTCATCTGGCCAACCACCATCAACCAACTTGCTAACTTCCAATTCTCTTGACTTTCTAGGCTCATGGTAGATCATATATGCATAAGATGATTAATTTTGAAATGTACCTTGAGAAATTTGATCAATTGGTGAGATAGCTTGTTGGAGAAGTTACTCAAGATACCCAAACAAACTAGGGTTTCCAAGGCAAATCACCTCCAAACTCTTGAAGAATGCTTGATCAATATAACATGTAGAGATAATTGGGACTCATATATGATGGTTTGAGACATTGTGGCTCCTGCCTTGGTTATGCTCTTAGCTATGAGGGTCTTAAACCCTAGATATGAGCTTGATAGATCAATGATGATCATGCCCTACCTACAAAAGAGTTAGGCAAATGCAAAGACATTTTTTTGGTATTTTGGTTAGTAAAGTGATAATATACAAGTATGATACAATCACATAGTACTTGGTGATCTCTCCCAAAAAAAACCCAATGAAAGAGGGGTAAGGAGGATGCCAAGTTGTGATCTCAATGCTAATGCATATGATGAAGTTACATGAGGGATCTTAGGGTCAAAATTGGGGTCTTACAGCTGCCCCTATTTAAGGACATTCTAACTGAGGAGGTGAAGGTTAAAATCTTCATATCGACTCAGTAGAATGGGGTTAAATAACAACATAGAAATAAATTTTGGTCCCTAAGAGACCTCCTGATACATATGATATGAATGTGAAAACAAATTCTCTGTGGGGAAATGTTGCCACAAAGCAAAAGAAATCAGAGCGACCGAAAGAGCGCAGTAGCATAATGTATTCCGTAAGGAAAGCTCACTAAGGGAGACAAAGACTCTGAGGGGATAAAAAGGTCATGCGTAGGCCAGGCTACGACTTAAAAACTGTTGGGGGGCTTAATGGAATTCCATAAAAACAGAAGAACTCAGCCGGGGAAATAAAACATCTGCAGGGGAAACAAGTAGATTAGGATAAAACTGTCATACTAAAATCATGCGGGAGAAGAGATTTCACTGAGGAAAAGCGCACTCAACTCAATTGGGGAAGAAATAGACTTCAACATAGGAGGAGCAGAAATCTATTATCCACTACCGGTTACTGGGTAAGGAGATAATAAAGATCTGACAGAGAGTACATCCGTCACCAGTTAAGATGAACATATCAAGGATGACTCGCTGGAATTCGCCAGGAATGGGTATTCATTACCGGTTACTGGGCAAGAATAGCCTTGCTGGGGAAAATTGTAGGAATAGGATTTACAACTACCAGTTACTGGGCAGAAGTCCAAAAAAATGAGAATACCTGTCACTAGTTGAAGTGAACATATCAAGGATAGACTCAAAGGAAAGAAAATTTGTCATTGGTTAAGATGAACATATCAAGGATAAACCAACTGAATAAAAGGTGGGAATTATATCCATCGAATGCTGGATAGAAAACCATTGAAGAGAAAATCCGTCACCGGTTAGGATGAACATATCAAGGATAGACTCTGCAAGGAGAGAAATAGGGATTACATCTATCAGTTACTAGATAGACTACCACAAGAGAGTATCCGTCACTAGTTAAAGTGAATATATCAAGAATAAACTCTGCAGAGGGAAAGTAGGATTTACAACTTCCAGCTACTGGGCTGAAGACCACAAAGAGAAGGAAACCCGTCATCGGTTAGGATGAACATATCAAGGAATAACTCTCCGGGGAACAAAATAGGGATTACAACTACCTTTTTACTGGGTAGAATACCAAAGATGAGAATATTCGTCATCGGTTAGGATGAACATATCAAGGATAAACTCAGACAGGGGAAGAAAAAAAATATTTGTCATCTGTTAGGATGAACATATCAAGGATATACTTTCAGGGAAACATAGAAATGAATCCACTAGAGACTCTACTGAGGAGAAAAACAAGGGTACTTTTTCCGGGTATTGGGCAAGAAGTAACAAACTGCAAACTAAGAAGCATATTACTAGTTACTGGGTAATAAAATCTTAGGGGACGCAAAACATCTATCTAGGTAAGATCTAGAAAGAAACGGTCAATCAAGATTCAAACCAATGAGGATATAACTCAAGGGGAGTGATTCCATCCAGATAATCAACTAGGGAGGAAACTGAAATAATAATCATCCACGAGGAGATAACTCAATGGGGAAGGGAGAAAGGTTAAAGTCTTTCTGCTTAAGGGGCTGGCACTCTACAATTAAGGGAGGACA
This sequence comes from Lathyrus oleraceus, assembly GCF_024323335.1. Lineage (NCBI taxonomy): Eukaryota > Viridiplantae > Streptophyta > Magnoliopsida > Fabales > Fabaceae > Lathyrus > Lathyrus oleraceus. Next base: position 77,183,200 of record NC_066582.1, on the reverse strand, counting down.
GACACCAAACTTGTATGGGGATAAAGTACCGCCATAATAGAGAATGAGAATCTGAAACAATGAATCAATAATGATGCGATTATGCAATTATGAGATTATATGAGTGTATATGTATATGTATATGTATATGTATATGTATATGTATATGTATATGTATATGTATATGTATATGTATATGTATATGTATATATGATGATTATGCTGACAAAACAATCACAAAGGATACAAAGGTGTCGCAAAAATGAATCATCGATACAATCATCAGTCAATCCACAAAAGAAGGAGACAAATGCTGGAGAAAAGAGAGATCAACATCCCACGGGCTCAACCCTAGCTGGGGAAGGAGGAGATTTGCTGAGGAAAGGAAACGTTATCGAATCTGTGGGGAATTTTAAGTCAACACCATAATGAATGAGAGACAACTATACAGAGGATAAATGCAAATAGCTACTCAGAAATCAGGAGAAAACCCTGACTGGGAGCAAGCCGGATGGCGACTGGTGGAGAAACCAAAGTTCTTCTGCCATTAAGCGAACTACTGAGGAAACCCTCCTGACTCTGCTAGAGATCAAAACTGGATGAATAATCACCGATTCTACCGGGAAATTGGGAACAAACTTCGTTGGGGACAAACACTCCGTGGGGGAACTAAATCGACCAACTCGGCTGGGGATAACTGAGGGTTAACTCCTCGGGGGAACCATTAATGCTCCACACTTAGGGCTTGCCATTTTTGAATTGCTATTGACATTTCTTTTTACTTGCTCTTAAAATTCATGCTTTTATATGTTAAAAGAAAGAAAAAAAATGATTTTGATTTAAAAATTTTAATTTCAAAGATGATCATAATAAAATTTAAACTATTTGGCTGAAGTAAATAAGAGTGGAAACAATTGGATAAAAGTTTAACATTTAATAGAATGGTAGTCTGTAAATGACAAGACTTCATAGATTTTTACAAAGTTGAAAATGGTAATTTTCATGGAAAAGGGTTACATTTAATACAAATGATCATTAATCCTTCTGCCAACTCTTGATATTCGCTGTGCTTTTGGCTGCTACTTGGGATGATAAATCGACGTCAACCCTTGTGCTCAACAAAAGTTTTTTCCAAGACTGGAAGGTCAGCAGAATGCAGTTACTTACCAAAATCCCTAATTTTTGCATAAGTTTCACTAGGATGGGGTACTCTACTTATCGGGAAAATTCTTTATTGTTTTATGTCTCTAATTTTTGCCTGGATCGCCCTTTCGAGTTTTCAATCCACCTAGTCTCTCATTTTTGCCTAAGCCACCCTTTTGGGTTTTCAACTTAGTGAGTTGTTCTTTTATTTTTAGGCGAAGTATTTCTTGACTGCATCTGCATTCACAGGGCGAGTGAACTCTTCACCATCGATAGTTGTAAAATCAAAGTGCCGCCTGAAAAGGCTCTCTTAACAACATATGGGCCTTCATAATTAGGAGTCCATTTTCCCCTAAAATCTGGTTTAAACGATAAAATCTTCTTGAGCACAAGGTCACCTTCCCTGAATACCCGAGGTCTGACCTTCTTATCAAAAGCTTTCTTAATCCTTTACTGGTATAACTGACCATGACACATGGAAATCAATCTCTTCTCTTCAATTAAATTCAACTGATCAAACTGGGTCTGACATCATTCAGCCTCAGTCAACTTGTCTTCCATGAGCACACGCAATGATGGAATCTTAACCTCTACGAGGAGCACTGCTTCCATACCATATACAAGAGACAAAGGGGTTCCCCTGTTCAAGTGCAAATAGATGTACAATACCCGTGCAAAGAAAATGAGAACATCTCTTGCCAATCCTTATACGTTACAACGATCTTCTGAATAATCTTTTTGATGTTCTTATTTGCAGCTTCAACAGCCCCATTCAACTTGGGTCTGTAGGGAGAAGAATTATGATGTGCAATCTTGAAGTCTTTACAAAGAGCTTCCACCATATTATTATTCAAGTTCAATCCATTATCAGTAATGATCTTACTTGGCACACCATAAGGACATATAATCTGATTCTTGATAAACCTTACAACTACTTGCTTGGTTACATTTGCATACGATTCCTCTTCAACCCATTTTGTGAAGTAGTCAATTGCCACCAAAATGAAACGATGTCCATTCGAAGCTTTGGGCACAATCATGCCAATCATATCAATTCCCCACATGGAAAAGGGCCATGGGGAGGAAATAACGTTCAACAGTGTCGGAGGAACATGAATCTTATCTGCATATATTTGACACTTGTGGCATTTCTTCACAAACTTGCAACAGTCAGATTCCATTGTCATCCAATAGTAACCTTCTCGCAACATCTTCTTCGCCATAGCATGCCCATTGGAATGAGTACCGAAGGAACCTTCATCGACTTCAGTCATCAACAAGTCTGCTTCGTGTCTATCCACGCATCTGAGAAGAACCACATCGGAGTTGCTTTTATACAATACATCACCATTCAGGTAGAAATTGTCAGCTAATCTCCTTGAAGTCTTCTTATCTTTCAAAGATGCCCCAGATGGGTAAATATGACTTTGGAAGAAATTCTTGATGTAGTAATACCACGGCTTCTCGTCTTTGATCTCTTCAACAACAAACACATGAGCTGGCCTATCAAGATGCATCATAGTCAAATTGGGAACCTCATTCCAATACTTAACTATAATCATTGATGCTAACGTTGCAAGAGCATCTGCCATCCGGTTTTCATCTCGAGGGATATGATGAAACTCAACTTTTGTAAAGAAAGTTGAAATCCTCCTCGCATAGTCTCTATATGGTATTAAACCGGGTTGATTCATCTCTCATTAACCTTTGATCTGATTCACAACCAAAGCTAAATCTCTAAAGACATCTAAATGCTTGATTTTGAGATCAATGGCCTCTTCGAGACCCATAATGCAGACTTCATATTCTGCCATGTTGTTTGTACACTAGAAAGTTAATCTAGTTGTAAAAGGGAAATACGTGCCTTGAGGGGTAATAATCACTGCCCCAATGCCATTACCATATTGATTAACAACTTCATCAAATACCATGCCCCAACAGGAACCAGGTTCTGGCCCTTCTTCAAGCAATGGTTCATCACAATCTTTCATTTTCAAGTACAAAATCTCTTCATCAAGAAAGTCATACTGCACTGACTGATAATCTTCAATTGGTTTGTGAGCCAAATGGTCAGCCAGGATACTATGATCTCTTTCAGAGATCGGTATTCGATATCATACTCTGATAATAACATCTGTCGACGGACAATTCTCCTAGTTAAAGCAGGATTCTAAAATATATACTTGATTGGATCCATTTTAGATATCAACCAAGTGGTATGATTCAACATATACTGACGCAGACGCTTAGCAGCCCAAGCCAATGTGCAACAAGTCTTCTCTAGCATAGAATACTGAGTCTCACAGTCGGTGAACTTCTTATTGAGGTAGTAAATAGCATACTCTTTCTTTCTAGTGTCATCTTGATGACCAAGAACCCAACCCATACTATCTTCAAGAACAGTCAAATACATGATCAACGGTCTTCCTTCAACAGGTGGAGACAAAATCAGAGGTTCAAGCAAATATTCATTGATACTATCAAAAGTTTTCTGGCAGTCTTCGGTCCAATCACAAGACTGATATTTCCGAAGAAGCTTAAATATAGGCGCACATGTGGCAGTCATGTGTGAAATGAATCTTGAGATATAATTCAAGCGGCCGAGAAAACCTCTGACTTGCTTCTCAGTTTTGGGCGCATGCATCTCTTGTATTTCTTTGACCTTGGCAGGATCAACTTCAATACCCTTCTCGCCGATAATAAAGCCCAACAACTTACTAAAACAAACACCAAAAGTAGACTTATTGGGATTTAAGCGGAGTTTATACTCCCTCAAACGCTGGAATAACTTCAACAAATGTTGAACATGTTCCTCTTCATCAATTGATTTAGCAATCGTGTCATCGACATAAACTTCAATCTCTTTATGCATCATATCATGAAAAAGAGTAGTCATTTCTCTTTGGTAAGTTGCACCAGCATTCTTCAAACCCAAAGGCATCACTCTCTAACAGAATGTTCCCTAAGGTGTAATGAATATGGTATTTTCCATATCTTCGGGTGCTATCTTGATCTGATTATATCCGAAAAATCAATCCATAAACGAAAAGACTTTGAATTTAGCAATATTGTCTACCAACATATCAATGTGCGGCAGAGGGAAATCATATTTCGTACTAGCTTTATTCAAATCTCTATAATCGACACACATGCGGAGTTTTCCATCTTTCTTTGGCACAGGCACAATATTGGCCACCCATTACGGATACTCAGCGGTCACAAGGAAACCAGCGTCAATCTGCTTCTGTACTTCTTCTTTGATCTTCACTTCCATATCAGGATGCGTTCTTCTCAACTTCTGCTTGAATGGCAGGCATTCTGGCTTCAATGGCAATCTATGCTCCACAATCTCAGAATCCACACAATGCATGTCTTGATAGGACCAAGCAAACACATCTGAATACTCTCGAAGAAGATCAACCAACCCCTTCTTCGCATTTGGACACAGTCATGACCCAATCTTGACTTCCTTCACATCATCCTCGGAACCCAAGTTGACTAACTCAATCTTCTCTTCGAATGACTGAATGGATTTTCCTTCATGCTCAAGAAGACGAGACAATTCATCACTTACTTCTTCATCACTTTCCTCCTCAGCCTCAAACACAGGGAATTCAAAATTTGGAGAAGGAGAAGGATCATTGTATTTAATGAGGTTAGGAACCAACCTGCATAATGATTTGATATTTTGATTTTAGAGAAGTGAATTTGTGACCAAATATTATGCAGATGAACAATTATATCAATTATTTGTGTTTTTTGTGATTACCATTTTCAGAATAAAGCAAAAAGTAAAAATAAAACATCATAGATGTGGATGAATAGAATTAATTTTATTAATGATCAAATTTGAAATGCCTAACAATGTTCACTTCCCCCTTAGGCATAGGAGAAGGATTTTTAAAACAAATAAAAGCAATTACTTAGATTGATGCAAAAAAACAGGAATATCAATAGCAGTCCAATTGTTGCAAGCCTTTCCATGCGTCACAAAATTGGTACAGTCTTCCTCTTCGTCATCCTCTAGCACAACAACTAAGTGTTGTTCATTGCCATGAATGAACCCTCCGCTACGGAAGCTAAGTTACATATCCTCGAATCTAGCAATTGATGAACCTTGCTGAAAACCTGGACCGACTCTGCCCTTGTTGTCGGAGACCTCTATCATGCGCCCCCACTGATCCACACTACCTTCTTCAACAATCTCCCTTGCATCTTTCAATGAGGACATAGGTGCCCCCACTTTCTTTTCAACGGTAATAGACAAGGCTTGGAATGGAGTTCCAACCTCATCCTCAGCTTCAACATAAGAGAAAGATGACAAGTGGCTAACTAGCGGTGCATTTTCCCCACCATTGATTACAAGCTTCCCATTCTTAACAAATTTGAGCTTCTGATTTAGGATGGAGGTGACAGCTCCCGCCTTATGAATCTATGGCCTTCCCAATAAACAACTATAGGCTGGGTGGATATCCATCACTTGAAAAGTAATCTGGAATTCACTCGGACCTATCTTCACTAGAAGGTCCACTTCACCTATCATTGTCTTGCGTGAACCTTCAAAAGCTTTGACGATTACACCACTATACCTCATGGGTACTCCTTGATATGTGTAGCGGGGTATTTGTTACTTTTAGATTTATTGATTAAATCAAAAGTAAATCATACAATTCGAGTCGCCACCGCACTTCTATTTATCCAAAGGAAGGGTTAGAAAGCGAACAAAAACCAAGTAAGAAGTTTTATCAAATAAAAAACTAACAAAAATGTCAGAGATCTGGGTAAGGGGGTTGGTTATGAAATGAGAAGGTTTTAAGCACCCAAAACATCCTTAGTACTCTAAGGGAGCTCTTCTTGCAAATGTCTATTGTAGGTTGGTATTTATGAAAATATTTGTGCAAACATGATTGGGGTTGGTTATGAAATGGGAAGGTTTTATCTCTTCTCTCATCTATGCATATATTTACAATTTTGTTGTTTGAATGGATGAACCCATTGCCTACGTACCATCACAAAGGTAGGATCAAAACCTCGTAGTTCGGGGTAAAAATATCAAAATATTGGTGAATCAATTTGATCAAAAGCCTTAAGGTCTTTTGTTATCAAAGGGAGAAAACTCAACCTAAACCAACAATCCACCATGTGAGGAGAGCTTCAACATACTAGTGAGGGATCCAACCTATAATAAGTATGGAAAACTTATATTCCAATCACTAAGGATAAGGTGAGGTTTACATCAACCACTATGATAACTCAAACCTATGACTAATGTTTATAAAAAGTTTAAACAAAGGTGGCCATCGAAACCACAAAAAACAACTTGAAGTGAGTTGTATTTACAAGTTATAATAATCACAAAATGAGGTCAAAGTATGATTAAGATTCATTTACAATGAGTATTAGTGAAAAGAATTTGAAAAATCAAAGGCATAAGGCCTGGGTCTCTAATTTGAAAAACAATGCCAATGTTTGCACAAAATGAGTTTGGCTTGGGGTAGAGTGGAGAGAAGAAGAGAAGGTCTAGTCCTAAACATGCAAAGATGAGAGAAGAGATAAAACCCTTGGAGTTCCTTTCTTGAGATCATAAAGATGATTCAACATGCTCCTTTCCTTTGGACTTAGCAATTAACTCAAGCAATCAAACAAATATTCAATCAAGCTCCTAGGATCTCCATTTGGCTTGTCTCTCTTAGCTTGACTATTCATGACAATGGTCCTCCTTACTATCTCAAGTTTGGAATCCCTATCACACAAGAACAAACAATCAAAAGGTTCCCAATGCAATAAGAGGAAGGGACAAAGAATGAGTTTAGATTAGGGGTCCTTTGAAGTCAACTTTTAAGATTTAGCATCCTAAAGGCATGAGGCCTAGTTGCTCTTCAACAAATTTAGCATTCTAAAGGCATGAGGCCTAGTTGCTCTTGAACTCCATTAAGCATAGTAAGGTCTTAATTCTAAGTCCTTTCTCCTTTTTGCATTGGGTTCACACAAACAAAGACAAAACAATCGCAAAGCAACCATATATTTATATACAATAATGAGCTCAAGTGAGCAAAAGGAAAATGGCATAAACATAAAATATGAGCTCAAGTGAGCAAAGGGAAAAGGCAATATGAATAAATGAGCAAGAAAGTAAATTGCATTAAAGTAAATTGCAAGAATTAAATGCTTGAATTAAAGTTAGTAATTAGTAGTTAATGTTAGTGTGTCATAGGACAATTTAGCGCTATGTTAAGCAATTGTAAGTGGACTAATGTAGTAGTCACACCTATCTGAGGCCGGTCAATAAAACAATAGGCAAATAAACACAAGTTAGAGATCATGACTATTAAGCCAAGCTCCTACAACTTGCCATGCCAAAAGAAAAGAAGGAAAGGCCTTGTATGGATCCTAGGTTTTTTGCTTGACCAAGAAGCAACCTATCTTGGACACAAAGCAACTCACTTGATCTTTGATCAAGTTGAGTTTGATTTGGATCAAAGAAGGTTAAGCCCCTCATATGTCAAGGCTAACCACAAATCATTAACTCATCGGCCAAAATGAAAAGAAGAAGAAGATGAAGATGAAATGAAATGGATAAAGAGGAAATCAAATGACATAACCAAAACACAATGATCAAATGTGAATGAAATCAACATCAACCAATGTAAAACAGAAGAGAAATGAAGATTAGAGGTCAACAAGGTCAAACATATTTTTTTGGTATTTTTGAAATTAAAATAAATCATAAAATAAAATGAACAAAATATGGTCAAACATCAAATTCAATTCAAATAAACTTGAATAAGTCCAATTGAATCATCATAAGTCTAACATGGTCAAACAAAGTTTGACCAATTTTCTCAACATTTTTTGAAAACAGAAACTATTTTTAAACAATTAAAAATCAAGAAAAATAACACAAATGAATTAAAATCTCAAATAAATCTCAAATCAATTAAGAAATTGATGAGAATATTTTTCATAGACTTATCATCATTGATATGTGTTAAGAAAATATTTTTGGAATTAAATGGAATCACAAAAATAATTAAAAATCAGATTATGAAACTAGAGTTTTCAAGAAAAATTTTAGTGTTGGTCTCATATTTTTGTGATTCCAAATAAAATAGTTATGAATTTTTGAAATAAAATGGAATAAAAGAAAATAAAATAGAAATTAGAAAATATGAAAAATCAGGGAGCGCTGGATGGAATTCATTAATAGACATGGACACATCTAATGGTTCAGAAGCACGCTTCCATGGTAGGCATCAGTCAAACGCATGACACAATGGATTTAAAAAAGTAAACACAATGCATGGCTGAGATTATAACGTGCACATGAGATCCAATGGACATAAGGCATCCACGTGGAGGCGGTGGTGGAAACCACCGTCTTCTCCGGTGGACTAACTGATTCCAGCCACCAGTTGCAGGTTTTCAAACCTCAACCAAAATGCACGAGCCTTATACCAAAATGAAGTTAGGGTGATGTACATCACCCCTGTAACCTTGGATTTCTCTCAAAGTCACCATGGAATGAGAAATCTGAGCTTGAATTTCCCGGTATGAAAACTGAAATGCTTCAATTCACAAAATCAAAGCCATCACTGGCTTGCCTCTCACACGAGGACTTCAGAAAACCATTTGAACACAAGCAATTCACATTATAGGAGGAGATTTAGATCAAAACAGTTTGAGCATCTACCTTTGAAGAGCATCATTGTGCAGCACGATCCACTCAATCTCTTGCTTCCAAATTAATCTTGAGGTGTGATATGAATGAAAGGCTAAGGAATAAGTCTTGAAGATCAACTGATTTTATTGAAATTCAAGCTTGAATTGAGAAAAGAAAACTCATAATTCCTTTAGTGTGGTTGGGATTTGAATTCAGCAGAGCTTCAGGTAGCCTTAAGGTTGAATTTAGAATGAGTATGGCATGGTCCTTATAGCTGAGCTGCAAGGAAAGTGAGGTAAAACTCATGTGCATGAAGCTTTGGATCCTCCACGCATGGGCCTGTACAGGCGCATGTGAGGCCCAAACTCAAGTGGAAATGCAAGCTGAACTCATTCTAAGTTTAATTGGACGTGCAATTTGAACTGCAATGGCTTGTGCATGGAAATTCAATGTGAAATGCATAATTGATCATAAATGTTCCTCTCTTCGAAAGTCACACATAAAAAATCCAAATATAGGCCTGTGAGTAATGGTTAGAAAGGTCTTAAAATAAGGAACAAAAGCTATGTTGGGCAAAAATCCATTTGGAGTTTGGAAAATTGTGAAATTTGATCATGAAGTTTGAGGTACAAAACATGTCTTTGATAATTTGCCAAAAGTGACCAACTTCAAGCCCTTCTGTTTCAATGATGCAAGCCTCAAATGGAAAAACCTCCAAGATCGAAGTTGTATATATTTTCTAGCTGATCAATTTGGACTTAAATGTTGCATCATTTGGAGTTTTAATGAGAAATTTATGGGCACTTGAAGTTGGACTTTTTCAACATTCAATGGTTTTGGTCCAAAGTGACCTATAATCTTTTGTATTATCACATGTGTTTATTTTAGGATTATGAAATTTTGTCCAACATAACATTTGAATTAGACATCTTAAGCTTTCCAATGAAATTGGTCTCACCTTAAAAGCATAAAAAATGAAGAAGTTAGGTCCTTGGGAAGTTGACCCAAAATTAGTGTTTCAGTCAAAATGACCTATAATGTTTTGAAATGAATGATGACCTTCCAAGTTTCAATTAAATTTTTCATGAACATGAAAATTATTCATATCGTCTTTAAGAACATTGTTTCTCTTGGCGTCATCTTCATTTGACAAACACATCAAAAGTTAGGTCTTAGTGGATTTCAAATTGGTCAGATGAATTGACTGGTCAACTTCTCAAGGCCAAACTTCCAATCTTGATGAATGAATGATTGAGGATACTCACATAGGCTCATATATGCATAAAATAATGAATTAAATAAATTCCCTTGATTAAATTTGATTAGAGGTTGTGATTGCTTCATGGGCAAGGCACAATCAATGCACAACTGAATTAGGGTTTCCTTGGGAAACAATCCTCAAGCCCCTTGGTTTATCTTGATCAAATTGGAAATTTGAGATACTTGGGAAACATATATGATGATTGAGAGCTTTGTGAACCATTGTCATGCTTGCTTTCATCTTCGTCTAGCCACTTCATTGAGCATAGGAGCCTACTAGGAGCAAGGGCACACATGATTGCTTGAGCTTCAAAACAAAACAAGTTAGTGACATATTTTTGTGCTTTTGGTTAGTAAACAAAATAAGAAAATAAATAATATACAATTCAAGCATGCTTGGTGGTCTTAAACCAACTCACACAAGTCCCAACCCTAGGGTAAGGAGCCACACTGTTACCACGAGAAATCTCTAAGGCATGTTGAAGGTGTAATTGGTGAAAGGGTCTTGTGAATTTGGGGTTTATACCCCATAAAAGGATGAAGATGTGCCTGAGATAGGCAAGAGTTGAGGAAAACATAAGTCATCAAAGGATGAGGCCGACAGAAGAAGCACATTTGGTCGATAGGCCTTTTCGTCGACTAAAAAGAAGCTTGGGACTTGTAGCGGGGTATTCGTTACCTTTAGATTTATTGACTAAATCAAAAGTAAACCATACAAGTCAAGTCGCCACCGCACTTCTATTTATCCAAAGGAAAGGTTAGAAAGCGAACAAAAACCGAGAAGTTTTATCGAATAAAAAACTAATAAAAATGTCAGAGATCAGGGTAAGGGGGTTAGTTATGCAATGGGAAGGTTTTAAGCACCCAAAACATCCTAGGTACTCCTAGGGAACCCTTTTCACACTTGTTGTAAGGTTGGTATTTTGTGAAAATTTGTTTGTGCAAACATGATTGGGGAGATGAGAAGAGAATATACAAGTTATTTATAATTTTGTGTTTGAATGGATAAACCCATTGCCTATGTACCATCTTAAAAAAGATTAGGATCAAAACCTCGTAGTTCGGGGTAAAAATCTCAAAACAAGTTGGTCAATTAATTGGTCCAAAAGCCTTAAGGTCTTTTGTTATCCAAGGGAGAAAACTCAACCTAAAACCACAAATCCACCATGTGAGGATAACTTCAACATGATAGTGAGGGGTTAACCCTATAATAAGCATGGAAGACTCATTGTCCATCACTAAGGATATAGGTGAGTATTATATCTACCTCAAGGATAACTCAAACCTAACAGCTAAAGGTTATGAAAAAGTTTTTGATAAGAGGTGGCCATTGAAACCACAAAAGCATTTGAATGAGTTATATTTACCAATGAAAAGTATTTACAAAATATGGTCAAAGTTGACTTAAAGATTCAATTCAAAATAGGTGTTATGAAAAGAAAGTTTGAAAATCAAAAGCATAATGTTGAGGTTTCTAATGTTTGAAAAGAAGTGTTAATGTTTGCACAAAAGTTTTGGCTTGGGTTAGAGTGGAGGGAAGAAGAAGAATGGCTAAGTCCTAAACATACAAGAGATGAAGGAGAAGAAATATGACCATAAATGGAGTTCCCTTCTTGAGATCATATTGATGATACAAGTAGCTCCCATCCTTTGGAATAAGCAAGCAAATAAGTGTATACTCAAGCAATCAATCAATCAAGCAAGCTCTTAGAAGATACTCCAATGGCTCTTAGATCTCTCTCTTTAGAAGCTCATGACAATGGTTCTTCACTTAGGCTCAAATTAGAATCCCTAGCACAAGAATACACACATTAAAAAGTTCTATAAAGCAAACAAAGAATGGACAAGAAGGAGTTTAGAAATTGGTCCTTTCAAAGTCCTCTTCAACATTAAGCATTCTAAAGGAAGGAGGCCTAGTTTCTCTTTGACTTTTATAGCACTCTAAAGGCCTAAGGCCTAGTTGCTCTTTGGCTCCATTTTGCATAGGGAATGTCCTAAAGTCTAAGTCCTTTTATCCATTTGCAATTGGTTCACAACAATCAAAACAAAAACACAAGCACAATAGTATATACACAATTATGTGCTCAAGTGAGCAAAAGGCAAATTGCATTAACATAAACATGTGCTCAAATGAGCAAAGGGAAAAAGCAAATGAATAATATGTACAAGAATAGTAAAGTGTATAAATGTAAAGTGCAAGAATTAAATGTTAATGGTTAATGGTTAGTATTAGTGTTAGTGTTCCATAAGGCAATTTAGCGCTATGTTAAGCAATCGTAATTGGACTTATGTAGAAGTCACAACTATCTGAGGTCGGTCAATAATAATGTAGGCAACAACACAAGTTAGAGATCTTGATTAGTGAATCAAGCTCCTACAACTTGCCATGCCAAAAGAAGATGAGAAATGATCTTGTATTGATTTAGGTTCTTTGCTTGATTAGGAAGCAACCTATCCTTAATGCAAAGCCATTCACTTGATCCATGATCAATATGAATTAGATTTGAATCAAGGAAGGTTAAGCCTCCCATGTATCAAGGCTAACCATCAATCTTTAACTCATTGATCAAAAAAAGAAAAAGAAAAAGAAGAAGAAGAAGATGAATAATAAAGTGCATTAATGGAAATGAAATGAAGTAATCAATAAGCATTGACCAAAGATAGATGAGATCAAGGTCAAACAATAGTAAACAGAAGCAAAATGAAGATTAGGGGTCAAGAAACAAATAAAATATTTTTGGTATTTTTTAAAAGTAAAATAATACTTGAATTAAAATAATAAAGAAAGGTCAAACTTCAAATTCACTTCAATTCAACCTTGAAAAGTCCAAGTGAATTATCCTAAGTTCAACAAGGTCAAACAAAGTTTGGCAAAAAATTTCAGCATTTTTAGAAGTCAGAAACTATTTTTAATCAATTAAAAAAGCATAAAAATAACCTAATTGAATTAAAATCTCAAATCAATTAATAAATTGATGAGAATATTTTTCATGGATCCATCATCATTCAAAGAGGTTGGGAAAATATTTTTGTATTTTTTGAATATCAAAAACTATTTTAAATGAATTAAAAATAATCAGAAAAGAGAAAATTCCTAAAAAATATCAAATGATAAAATAAAAAATATTAAAAATCATTTTTAGGAACTAGAAATTAAAAGAAGAAAAATGCAACTGGTCTCACATTTTTTGGACCAATAATGAAGGAGATATGATTTTTTGAAATGAAAAGGAATTAAAGAAATAAAAAGAAAATTGAAAAATCAGAAATAAAAATGTGGAAAAACATGAAGCGTTGGATGAAGCTCATTAAATGAGCTGGCAAATCACACGGATCACACATGCGCGCCTACCAAACACTTTAGTCAATGAGTAACACCTAGCCTTTAATTAAGTCATAACATTGAGTGGCTCAGATCTAATCTGGAAATAAGAATGCACGACCATGATTCAATCTGGAGACCAAAACTTCATTTGAAACTTGGAAATTGGTGAAAATTGATCATGAAGTGTAGGGTGCAAAATATGTACATGTGAAAATTTCAAAAATGGCCAAACTTCAAGCCCTTCTGTTTCAATGATGCAAGCTCCAAATGACAAAATCTTCAACATCATAGTTGTATATATTTTCAAGACAATCAATTTGGACTTAAATGTTGCATCATTTGGAGTTTTGATGAGAAAGTTATGAGCACTTGAAGTTGGACTTTTTCACATTTCAATGCCTTTGGTCCAAAGTGACCTATAATGTTTTTCATTATCACATGTATTTATTTTAGAATCATGAAATTTTGTCCAACATAACAAATGAAGTAGACACCTTAGGAAGTTGACCTAAAATTAGGGTTTCAGTCAAAATGACCTATAATGTTTTGAAATGGATGATGACCTTCCAAGCTTCAAATCAATTTTTGATGAACATGAAAGTTGTTCATATGGTTCTTAAAAACATTTTATCTCTTGGGGTCATCTCCCTTTGACAAACAAATCAAAAGTTAGGTCTCAGTGTACTTCAAAATAATCAGATGAATCGACTGATCATGTTCTCAAGTCCCCACCTCATATCTTGATGAATTGATGATTGAGGACACTCAAATAAGCTCAAATATGCATTAAATGATGAATGGAAGAACTTCCCTTGATTGTTTTTGATCATGGGTTGAGGTTGCTTCATGAGCAAGGCACAGTTGATGCACATATGAATTAGGGTTTCCTTGGGAAACAAGCCTCAAACCCCTTGGTTTTCTTTGATCAAAATGATGAATGGAGATACTTGGGAGGCATATTTGATGGATGAGAGCTTTGGGGAACCATTTCCAAGCTTGTTTTCATCTTCACCTAGACATATCAATGAGCATAGGGGCTTCTATGAGCCTTGAATCTTGTGACTGCTCAAGCTACAAAACAAAAGGTGTTAGTGACATATTTTTGTTCTTTTGGTTAGTAAAAAAGATAAGAAAAGCAATAATATATAATTCAAGCATGCTTGGTGATCTCAAACCAACTCACAAGAGTTCCCACCCAAGGGTGAGGAGCCAAGATGCTATGATCCTTGAGGCAAGATGCAAATGCAATGTTATGATGCCATAAGGGATCTTAGGGTCAAAATTAGGGTCTTATAGGACTTAAAGAATTTTAGATCGTGCCAAACACCTAGAAGATAGTGTCGCCCTAGATATCTGGGCGGGAGAAATTTGAAATTGGAAAATGACTAGCAGTTACAAGAAGGATAAAAGTGCCAGAATGTGGAGCAGTTTGCAAATCGTAGATAGAACGGTTTGCAGATCGTGTGGCACGATGTCTATTAGTTTTTAGGAGTTTTTAGCTTGTAGGTAGTTTTCTTTAGTTTAGTATAAATAGGATATCCCACAAGGGGCTAGAGGTGTTCACCTTGTACTAAAAGTCACTTGTAAGAAACTTCTCATTCCCAGTGCGAGGAAGCAAGAATTTTAAGAGTGCTATGTACGTGAATCACCACATTTATTTCAATGCAACTTCCTTACTTTTCAATTGTTCCCGTTGAACATTTTATTTTAATTTCATTTACTTTTGAGTTATCACTTTACGTTGTCGTCTACGCTGTCGACACTGATTCTATTACGATAATAGAGTTCACCAAAAGCGTGTTCGTCGTGCACGTCTTTTGAATGCTATAGCGATGTCGGTCACGAGTCACCCATAGGCTATAGCGTCGTTTAAACCGTTTGTGTGGAAAAACCTGCGCGTGTTCAATACTTTGTCAGGAGTCGTTCCTTGCAAAGTTGTTCCGTCGAATTGAATAAGCCACACTCGCACTAGCACATGTCCTAGGATCAACTGGTCGATCCTGCTAGAACACCTAAAACCAGACTTAGTACCCATAAACGATGATTTTGCCTATGATAGACTGATAGCTAGACTAGAAACCATTGAAGACAATAGCCTAGGACCTCATGAGCACTTCCAAAAATCCTTAGCAGTAAGTAACGTACCATGGTATGCAGACTTTGTTAATTACCTAGCTGCTGATATCGTACCCCCTGATCTTGACTACCACCGTAAGAAGAAGTTCTTCAATGATGTCAGAAACTTTTATTGGGACGAACCGCTCCTTTTCAAAAGGGGTAAAGATGGCATTTTTCTCCGTTGCGTTCTAGAAAAGGAGGTAAAAAGTATAATCGAGCATTGTCACTCTGCACCCTATGGTGGACATGCAAGCACCTCTAAGACATACGCCAAGATTCTTCAAGCTGGCCTATTCTGGCCTACCATGTGGCGTGATGTCCATGCTTGCATTGTAAAATGTGATAGATGCCAACGCACTAGAAACATTTCAAGGCGTCACGAAATGCCTCTAAGAAACATTCAGGAAGTAGAACTCTTCGACATATGGGGTATAGATTTCATGGGACCTTTCCCAGCATCCTTAGGAAACAAGTATATCTTAGTAGTTGTAGACTACGTGTCTAAGTGGATTGAAGCTATAGCTGCACCCACAAACGATACTGGGGTGGTGATCAAGTTATTCAAAAACTATATTTTCCCTAGATTTGGAACACCCCGTTTAGTCATAAGCGATGGAGGATCACACTTCATATCAAGAATATTTGATAAGATTTTAAGAAAGTATGGAGTTAGGCATAGAGTAGCAACACCATACCACCCACAGACTAGTGGCCAAGTAGAAGTATCCAATAGGGAGATAAAACAAATCCTAGAAAAAATTGTTTCAATATCTAGAAGAGACTGGTCTCAGAAGCTTCAAGAAGCATTATGGGCCTACCAAACCGCTTTCAAAACCCCTATAGGAACAACTCCCTACCAACTATTGGGCCATTAAAACTTTGAATTTAGATTACCTGACCGCTGGTGAAAAGCGTATCCTTGACATTCACAAACTAGAAGAACTCAGGCGATCTGCCTACGAGAATGCCAAAATATACAAAGAGAGAACAAAAGCTTGGCATGACAAAAGAATAGTAAAGAAAGCTTTCAATATAGGCGACCCTATTCTCCTGTTCAACTCAAGGTTATGACTTTTTCCTGGGAAGTTGCACTCAAGATGGACTGGCCCTTTCAAAGTATCAAAGATTCTGAGATCCGGAGCTGTAGAAATCAAGAACGAAACCTGTAGTCCATTCATGGTAAATGGACAAAGACTGAAGCTCTACGAAGGAGGAGACATTCCAACAGACTACTCAAGCCACACTCTGATAGATCCACCGATTCCTACTACAGGTGTATAAATTCCAATCGTCAAGCTAATGACGTTAAACAAGCGCTGCTTGGGAGGCAACCCATGGTTTTCTTATCTTGTTTTACTTTTTTGCATTTATTTATTTTATTTTATTTTTAATCATATTTTCACCAGGACTAAATATTTGAATTGTTTGTATTTTCAAGATCCCTTTTTCTAACTTTTACAGGATGCAGGACTTCGACGATATGCACGTAGCCTATAGGGATGATGCATAGAGAGAGCGCTACATAGCTCTTTACCAGCACCCTATGGAGCCCACACGTTATCCAGATCAGCACTGCATGGAAGCCCTGGGCATTGAGCCAAGCATCCGATTTCTGAGCCACCAGCAACATTGGGACGAGTTCGCTGACGACCTGAGCAACACCTATAGGAACATGACATTGGAGTTCCTCAGTTCATTTGATTATGACCCTTACTCTGGACCGGATGGGTATGCTGCTTTCAGGCTCTTTGGAATTGAGTACTCTTTCAGCCAGAAGGAGTTCGGTGACCTATTGGGTTTCCAGACCACCCCTGACGCTATCCGTGAGACACCGATGGGATACTTTCTGGGTAAGGAAGTGGAAAAGTTCTAGAGCGATATCTCCGGTTGAGGGAGTCAGGATCCTTCTACTCAGTTGTCCCAGGCTATACACAACCTTGCTTTTAGGTACTTCCAGATGATACTGGCACACTCCCTCCTGGGAAGATCGGATGTTGAGACGTTACTAAGTGAGGAGGAGATATTCCTATTATTTTGTGCATCCCAGTCTCGCCCTGTGGCATGTGGGAACTTCCTGTTGTGTGGCTTCAGCGGTCTTTCCAGATCGTCCGAAGGAGTCATTCATGTAGGAAGGATCATCACACAGATTTCCATCGCCTTAGGTCTATCCTGCAAACTGCTACATCTCAGGACCTTCTGTGGGTACACTACTATGGATATCGATTTTTGCTTGACTAGAGGGTTGATGAGGAGATCCTCCTTCAACCCAAGACAGTTCAGATTGCTGGTCGATAGCGAGGCGATACATTATTTTACACTGCATGATCATATGATGACTAGTGTTCATAACCCAGCTAACTGGAGTTATGCTTTGGAGGGTCAGGGAGAGACTATCGAGGAGCCTAGATCCCATCCTGTTGCTGAGTATACCCCTACACCGCCTTCACCCAGGATCACTGTACTCTCTAACAATTTATCATTGCAGACCCCAAACATCCGCACCCAGATTGCAGAGTGTCGTAGAGAGATTGTCGAGCTTAGGCAGGAGGTGGCTGACCTTACCTTACAGATGGGAGTATCCGATCTCACACATGCTACCGAGGTTGACTGTTTATACCAGGAGATCGAAGAGCTTCGCCAGGAGATGGCCATGCTTCATGGATGTAGTCAGGCAGACGAACCCCCTACTATTTGATTTTACCATCTCATTTTATCTTGTCTCATTTATGCTTATATTTTTCGCATTTACCTAACTTATTTTATATCATTGCATTTGGGATATTTTCTTAACTATGTCAGTGTAAGACCCCAATTTTGGCCCTAAGATCCCTCATGGCATCACAATATTGCATTTTCAAAGCCTCAAGGATCATAAGCATCTTGGTTCCCCTTGCCTTTGGGTGGGCCCTCTTGTGAGTGGTTTGAGATCACCAAGCATGCTTGAATTGTATATTATTGCTTTTCTCATTTTGTTTACGAACCAAAATCACAAAAATATGTCACTAACATTTCTGGTTTGTAGCTTGAGCAGTCACAAGATCTAAAAGCTCCTAGGTGAACCTTTGTTCAATGATATGGCCAAGAGAAGATAAAGGCAAGCATGGCAATGGTTCCAAAAGTTCTCATCCATTAAATATGCCTCCCTAGTATCTCAATTCATCATTTTGATCAAATCAAGTCAAAGGGTTTGAGATGTATTTCTCAAGGAAACCCTAATTCATCTGATCATCTACAATGCCTTGCTCATGAAGCAACCTCAACCCATGGTCAAATGCAATCAAGGGAAGTAATTTAATTCATCATTCCATGCATGTTTGAACTTATTTGAGTATCCTCAATCAACAATTCATCAAGATATGAGTTGTGGACTTGAGAAGTTGATCAGTCAATTCATATGACTATTTTGAAATGCACTGAGACCTAACTTTTTGTGTGTTGGTCAAATGGAGATGATCCCAAGAACAAATATGATATTAAGGACAATATGAACAACTTTCATGTTTATCAAAATTGGATTTGAATCTTGGAAGGTCATCATCCATGCCAAGACATTATAGGTCATTTTGACTGAAACCCTAATTTTGGGTCAACTTCCCAAGAACATAACTCATTCATTTTTTATGATTTTGAGGTGGAACCAAATGCATTGGAAATATTATTGTGTCTACTTCAAATTTTATGTTGAGCAAAATTTCAAAATCTCAAAAGAAATACATGTGATAATGCAAAACATTATAGGTCACTTTGGACCAAATGCATTGAAATGGAAAAAAGTCCAACTTCAAGTGCCCATAACTTCTTCATTAAAAATCCAAATGATGCAAAATTTAAGTCAAAATTGATTTTCTTGAAAAGATATACAACTTTCATGTTTCAGGTTTTATCATTTGGAGCTTGCTTTACTGAGACAGAAGGGCTTGAACATTGGCCCAATTTGGAAACTTCACTTATGCATGTTTTGCACCTTACACTTTAAACTCAAAATTCACTAATTTCCAAGGCCCAATTGAAATTTTGGTCAACATATCATTTGTTCCTTATGCAACAAGCTTTCTAACCATTACTCATGAGGTAGCATTTGGAGTTTTGAAGCACCATTTTCGAAGGCATGAAGATTTACTGCATTTTGTGAAATTCAATTCAAATTGCCATGCATGAGCTGTTTATACTCAATGTACACGTTCATTTGCAATTCACATGAGCTCAGCAGGTCATTCCAATCTTCATTGGGCCTTCCACATGATCACACAAGCCCATGCAAGGAGAAATCCATTTGCCACGCACACGATTAAACTCACTTGTTCAGCCATTTCCAGCTATAAATACATGTGCTATGCTTCATAATTAACCAACCTAAGGGCGCCTGAAATGCTACAAGAGTGAATCCTCAACCATACCAAAGGAACTAAGTTCATCTTTCTTCAAAAATTCAGATCTGAAATTCAATTGCATTTGGTTGAATTCTCAGATCTAAAGTTCCTAAACCTTTATCATTTGATCCATTGAAGTTCTGTTTTGCAAAAGGAGCCAAGGAAAGGGACTCAAAGCTTCACAATCCAAAGGTTTTGATCAACTGTTTTTTGCTTCGAATCTCCTTATTCCTTGATCTATTGAACCTGATATTGTGTTGTCTGAAGTCCTCTCTATAGAGGCATCATTGTTGTATGCTTAATTTTTGAAATCGAGCAAGTTCATGATGAACACCATCAAACTTCCATCTCTGATTTCTCTCTTACTAGAGATCTAGAGTGGAAGTGAGTGGTATAGAAGTGATGTACATCACTTCACCTTTCGAACGGTGCCTAGATCGTCCATTTTGGTGAGCATTTGAACCTCTGTATTTTTTGGCCCTCGCCGGAGCTCACCAGAGAAGACGGTGGCGCTGGCCACCGTCTCATTGCCAGATCACATGTAGACCGTTTGATCATGTTTCCAGTTTGAATCGTGGCCCTTGGATGATATGACTTTATTTAATTCATTGTGTTTCTCTTTGACTGAGGACTTTGGTGCGCGCGCATGCCATGACCATTAGATCCTCCACGTCAATTAATGAAATCTCATCCAACGCTTCCTGATTTTTCTATTTTTCTTAATTTCTGTTTTATTTTCTTTAATTCCATTTTATTTCAAAAATTCATAACTCTTTCATTTTAATTCCAAAAAATATGGGACCAATTGCATTATTTCTCATTTTAATTCTAGTTTCTAAAAATGATTTTTAATTTTTTTTATTTTATCATTTGATATTTTTTGTGAATTTTCTCTTTTGTGGTCATTTTTAATTCATTTTAAATAGTTTTTGATATTCAAAAAATACAAAAATATTTTCTCAACCTATTTGAATGATGATGGATCTATAAAATATATTCTCGTCAATTTTTTAATTGATTTGAGATTTATTTGAGATTTTAGTTCAATTAGGTTATTTTTATTCATTTTTAATTAATTAAAAATAGTTTCTGACTTTTAAAAATGCTGAATTTTTTTGTCAAACTTTGTTTGACCTTGTTGAACTTGGGATAATTCACTTGGGCTTTTTAAAGTTGATTTGAAGTGAATTTGAAGTTTGACCTTTCTTTAATATTTTAATTCAAGTTTATTTTCAAATTTAAAAAATGTCAAAAATATTTTGTTCATTTCTTGACTTCCAATCTTCATCCTACTTCTGTTTTTGATAGTTTGACCATGATCCTCAATGTCATTGGTCAAAAATTGTTGATTGGTACATTCCATTTAATTTAATGCACTTTATTCTTTTCATTTCCATTGTCCATCTTCTTCTTCTTCTTCTTCTTTTCTTCTTCTCTTCTTTTGGATCAATGAGTTAAATGTTGATAAGTTAGCATTGATTAGGGAGGTTTAATCTTCCTTGATTCAAATCTAATTCATCTTGATCAAATGATCAAGTGATTGGCTTTGCATTAAGGATAGATTGCTTCCTAAATCACGCAAAGGACTTAAACCAATACAAGATCATTTCTCTTCTTCTTTTTGGCATGGCAAGTTGTTGGAACTTGGTTCACTAATCAAGACTTCTAACTTGTGTTGTTGCCTATATTATTATTGACCGGCCTCAGATAGTTGTGACTTCTACATAAGTCCAATTACGATTGCTTAACATAGCGCTAAATTTGCCTTATGGCACACTAACTACTAACATTAACCATTGACTATTAACATTAAATTCTTGCTCTTTACTTTTATGAAATTTACTATTCTTGCACATATTATTCATTTGCTTTTCCCTTTGCTCACTTGAGCACATGTTTATGTTAATGCAATTTTCCTTTTGCAAACTTGAGCACATAATTGTGTATATGTTATTGTCATTGTGTTTGTGTTTTGATTGTTGGTGACCAAATGCAAAGAAATGGACAAATGGACTTAGACTTTTGGACTATCCCTATGCAAATTTGGAGTCAAAGAGAAACTAGGCATTGGGCCTTTAGAGTGCTATAAAAGTCAAAGAGCAACTAGGCATTAAGCCTTTAGAATGCTATAAATGTTGAAGAGAACTTTGAAAGGACCAATCTCTAAAACTCTTTCTTGTTCATTCTTGATTGTTTGATGGAACTTTTTAATGTGTGTGTTCTTGTGCTAGGGATCCCAACCTTGATCCTAAGTGAGGAACCATTGCCATTGAGCTTCTAAGAGAGAGAGATCTAAGAGCCATTGAAGAACTTTCCAAGAGCTAAATTGATTGTTGATTGCTTGAGCTTACTATTATTTTTCTTGCTTATTCCAAAGGATGGGAGCTACTTGGATCATTAATATGATCTCAAGAGAGGAACTCCATTTGGGGTCTTGTTCTCTTTTCCCTTATGTCTTGTATGATTAGGACTTTAGTCTTTCTTCTTCTTCCCTCCACTCTAACCCAAGCCAAAAAATTTGTGCAAACATTTAACCTTTGTTTTCAAACATTAGAAACCTAAGCCTTATGCTTATGATTTTCAAATTTTCTTTTCATAACACTTATTTTGAATTGAACTTTTAAATCAACTTTGACCATATTTTGTAAATACTTTTCATTGGTAAATATAACTCATTCAAATACTTTTGTGGTTTCAATGGCCACTTCCTTAATCAAAACTTTTCATAACCTTTAGCTATTAGGTTTGAGTTATCCTTGAGGTAGATGTAATACTCACCTATATCCTTAGTGATGGACAATGAGTCTTCCATGCTTATTATAGGGTTAACCCCTCACTAGCATGTTGAAGCTATCCTCACATGGTGGATTTGTGGTTTTAGGTTGAGTTTTCTCCCTTGGATAACAAAAGACCTTAAGGCTTTTGGACCAACCAATTCACCAATTGGTTTTGAGATTTTTACCCCGAACTACGAGGTTTTGATCCTAATCTTTTTAAGATGGTACGTAGGCAATGGGTTCATCCATCCAAACACAAAAAAATGTAAATAAACTTGTATATTCTCTTCTCATCTCTTCAATCATGTTTGCACAAACAAATTTTCACAAAATACCAACCTTACAACAAATATGAAAAGGGCTCCCTAGGAGTACCTAGGATGTTTTTGGTGCTTAAAACCTTCCCATTGCATAACCAACCCCCTTACCCAGATCTCTGACATTTTTACTAGTTTTTGATTCGATAAAACTTTTAGGTTTTTGTTCGCTTTCTAACCATTCCTTTGGATAAATAGAAGTGCGGTGGCGACTCGACTTGTATGATTTACCTTGGATTTAGTCAATATCTCTAATGGTAACGAATACCCCGCTACTGTCAGCACATTAATATTAATATTTCCATATCTATATTTTATGTGTGTTTAATATATTTATTATTTATTTATTTATTTATTAGTCTAATGTGTAAATTTTATTTTTATACAATTATGCAAGCCTTATGTCACTAGGAAAATACAATGCAAACGCTATCTGGACCCCCCCCCAACCGAAAAGAGAACGAGAAACCCATGCCAAATGACCAAAATCCGGCCCAGCCGAATTTAGCCTTGTGGCGCCCGCCATGGATGTTGTGGCGCCCGCCACAACGACTGTATAAGCTCGGGGAAGACTCACATTCTTCACCATTTTCATACCTTCAAACCTCCAAAACCCATTCTTTCACCTTCAGAAAAAGCCCTTGAACCCCACAAAAGCTCCCACATTTCTCATCTTCACACCATACAAACCATTCTCCCAACTTCCATTTTCATTTTCATTTCTCAATATTCATAAAAATCCTACCTTTATACAAACCCATCTTCATCTTCTTCATCATATTGCAAGATCTGAATAATGGAGTTCAATGGATTTACCCTCGTGAAGGGAAACCGGGAGATAGGTAGAGGAAGATTATCGAAAGGTGGCAAAATTTGGAAATCCTCCCGACAAGGTATGTGGATGAGACTTTATCGCTTTCTATTTTTCTTTGCTGTTCTTAGTTTGTTTGTTTATTTTTATTGCTTTTTAGTTATTTACTTCGTTTCATTTTGCTTTTAGTGTAAGTGTTTTAGATAATGCATGAGCCTGACGAGTCACCAGTATAGTGTATCTTTAGTACATTCTAATCTCCCCATTCCTTTAGCCCTACCAAAAAAATTTTTTGCAAAAGAAAACAATGTTATTCAAAAAGTTGTTGGGCTTTAAGACAGGTTTGAGTTGGGATGTGGTCACTTGGGAGACCTTATTAAAACATCAGTATCATTTTAGCACCATAGACTTCATGAATATAGGAATCACTCCCGAAACCCCATACACCATGGACTTAATCATCATTTCAGTATAGTCCTCAGTAGTTTACTCCAGCAGTCAGCTCCGGGCGAAGCAGCCTCTATGTAGGGGACCAATGAACATAAGTGAATGATCCAGTGAAATAAATAAAAGAAAAGAAAAAGACAAATCCGGTATAGGTGACCCTCACAAAGTCATTTAAACCAAAAAGTTGTAAAAATTTGCTACAAAAAGAAAAAGAGAAAGAAAAAGAAAAAAAACTCACCCGCTGTTAGTTGGTTCAGAGGTATCTGGCGCTGAACTCGGTAGGGCGGATTATGATCCGATCCCCCACAACTGCAGTTAGGTCAAATAAAAGGGTTTACACAAATTTATGTGCCAGGAACCCCATGTTTGGATCATAATCACTAACAGGTCACTCTGTTATGAAGCATGTACGGATAACGGGCTTAATGTGATTGCGCCTGAATGAAAAGGACCCAAAAAGAGATGAAGAGGTAGGCCTATGTATTGTGGGATAATATGGGTTGGTTAATATATGAATGGAGTTTATGTCCGTGTTTGCGGATAAGTGTCATCATGATACCCTTAGTTCACTCAGTTAGTACCTATCACTGCATCCCGACTTGAACTTAGAAGCTTTTTTAGCCCGAATCACTCGTTGACACCAGTTTTTCTTCTATGAACTTTTTAGTGTTTTGCTTGAGGACAAGCAAGGGTTTAAGTGTGGGAGAATTTGATGACACTGAAATTCACCGTATTTTCGACTCCGATTTCGCATGCATTTTGGTTGTTTTATTATTATTTTGTTATGTTATTACTATGTTTTTCTTTGTTTTCAGGTTTTCAGTCTAATCAGAGCCCCGATCGAGAAAAGGAGTGAAAAATGAGCTAAAAAGACTGACATTCAGCATTTTGCACTTGTGGCTCCCACTGTGGCTGGCGCCATAGTTCCAGCCATGACGTGTCACATCTCAACTTACCTCAACTGCCATGTTCCCCACTACCTCCACTTGGGCGCCACAATTTTCCTTTATGGCGGGCGCCACATGAAGAAAACTTTTCCCTCCCAATTTCAAACTGAAGGGCATCCTTTCCTTTTCCATTATTTTACTTGCCTATAAATAGAAACTCGAATTCATTTGTTTAATCATCCAAACTTAGAGCAAACTTAGTTTCACTTAGGCATATATTCAGTATTTAAAAAGTGGTAATCGCTTCGCATTGGGGTGTTGCCACAATTGTGTAATCGAGTTTGTGATCGAGTCTGTAATCGAGTTTGGAGCACTTTGGAAGGAAGTTAATCCTGCCGCCATTTTCATTTCTGTTTCTCACTTTATTCAACCCTCCAATTGGAACAGGTTTTTATTGCTTTACCTTTATCTACTTTACTTTCCCGCACTGTCTTTACTTTATTTATTTCCTGCACTGTCTTTACTTTATTTATTTCTCGCACTCGCACTACTTTATTTATTACTCGCACTCGCACTACTTTCATTTATTTCTCGCACTCGCACTACTTTCATTTATTTTCCGCACTCGCGCTACTTTATTTATTTCTCGCACTCGCACTACTTTCATTTATTTTCCGCACTCGCACTACTTTCATTTATTTCTCGCACTCGCACTACTTTTATTTACTTTCCGTACTTGCACTACTTTTATTTAAATTAAAATGAACCTTTACTTTACCATGTCTAACTAAACTTATAAGGTTAGAATGTAAGGATCGTAATTGAACCGATAATCCATACAATTGTTCGTAGAAACACTTAAGGGCTATTTTGACTTTCAACTTAAGTTTTCCCGCTCTTAATTTCCGTTGGGTAAGATCGAAAGCATTCCAACGTCTCTTTTAACTTAGTTATTTTTAGCTATTTCAAATATAGCGAAAGCGCTTTGTTTAGTTCATTAGGAGTTTTTAACTTAAGAAGAAAAGTGATTTTAAAACTATTTTCGGATGCGTTTATAAGTTTAGAGTCTGGTTCGTGAGAACCTCTTTTGGTTAAGAAATCCAGGTTAAAATACTTTTCAACTTAGTCAAGATACTATATTTCTGAAAAATAGGTTTACTACTCTAATGTAATGCGCACCTTTTTATAAGTGACAATAAGAGGGTTTGGTTAGGGAGTACAACTCGGTTCTGAATACGCGAAAGCGACAGTTCCCGTTAAATTGGTTCTTTTCAAAGTAGGAAACACTACCCATAAGTAATCCTATTAGCAAGTACTTGGATTATTAATTGATTATGTGAATTACATTCGAGCCTGTCATTATTAATTGAATTGAATTTAATACTTTAATTTTCATTGCACACTCTAAACACCCCTATTTTGATTACCAAACACCATAATAATAGATAACGATAGATTGACACTTGGTCTTTGTGGATTCAATAATCTTTTATATTACTCTGACGCATTTGTATACTTGCGAAAAGCACGCATCAGGAGGCTTTAGGGTACAAAGCGTCGAAAGACCAGAATGAAAAGGTCCAAGCAAGAGAGAAAGTACGAGCGACATTGTTATCACCATCAGATTTGTCGATCATAAAGTTGGGAGTTGTAGATAAATATCATTTTGAAAGTCTGACAGTCGACGACGAGGGGGAAAGTGATTGGCATAAACCGCTAGTCGATTATTTACGTAAGCATATATGGTCGACAGATCGAAAGATAAAATATAGGGCCCTTAGCTACGTCTTGATGAATGATGAACTATTCAAAAAGACAGTCGAAGGAGTGTTACTAAAATGCCTAGGAGAAAGCGAGGCATATGTGGCTGTGTCTAGCGTACATAGTGGAGCATGTGGGGCGCGTCAAGTGCGTTCGAAGATCAAATGGCTCTTGATGCGCTCAGGAGTTTATTGGCCTTCAATGTTGAAAGATTGCATTGAATTTGCTAAAGGCTGTCAAGAATGCCAATTGCATGGGGGCATACAACATGTGCCTGCAAGCGAGTTGCATACAATTGTGAAGCCCTGGCCTTTTCGAGGGTGGGCACTGGATGTTATTGGAGAAATAAAACCAGCCTCGTCGACACAACAAAGGTATGTTTTGGTCGGCATCGACTATTTCACAAAATGGGTCGAAGTCGTGGCATTAACAAATGTAGACCAAGAGGTTGTGATAGATTTTGTCCAAAGTCATATCATCTGCAGATTTGGCATCCCAGAAACAATCACAACCGACCAGGGGTCAGTTTTTACTGGTCGAAAAGTGCAAGATTTTGCAAAGGAAATGGGAATCAAATTACTGACTTCTACCCCCTACTACGCACAGGAAAATGGCCAAGTCGAAGCTGCCAATAAGGTGATCATCATCCTAATAAAGAAACATATAGGCAAGAAACCAAGAAATTGGCATAAGACGTTAGATCAAGCTTTGTAGGCACGCCAAACGTCACCAAAAGAAGCAATAGGAACAACTCTATTTCGACTGGTATATGGGCACGACGCAGTGTTGCCAGTGGAGATTCAGGTCCAGGCAGTCAGAACCCAAAGGAAATATGAAATACCTTCTGAAGATTATTGGAACATGATGACGGACGAACTGGTCGACTTAGATGACGAGAGAATGTTAGCCTTGAATTCGCTACAAAGGCAGAAAGAAAAAGTCGCCAAAGCCTACAATAAAAAGGTGAAAGGAAAAATATTTGTTGTCGACGATCTAGTTTGGAGAGTGATCTTGCCTATGGATAGAAATGATATAGTTTTGGGTAAATGGTCCCCTAATTGGGAAGGACCGTTTAAGGTTCTACAAGCCTTCTCTAATAACGCCTACGAGGTCGAAGAGTTGGCACCAGATAGGAGAATCTTAAGGCTAAATGGAAAGTACTTGAAAAAATATAGGCCTTTCCTTCAAGAGGTCAAGATTTTGACAGACTAAATGACTGTCGAATAAAATATGTTGGAGAAAACTATGTTGGAAACCAGCTACAAAAGGCACAAAAAATAAATACACGGTGCTAAAATAGAATGATAACATTAAATTGGCAAAAAGCCATTGTTCAAATGTTACACAAAAATAAGAGCGGCAAAGTTGGCCGAGTTTGGATTGAAAAGATTTAAGCTCAAAGTTGTAATGGAAAGAAGTAGGCACCGAGGTGTCGGCCTGGGCTTTAAGCTGGTCAAGCTTCTTCTCAACAGTCGAAAGCTCTTCAGCTACCGCTAAGGCATCGCCGGTGGTTTGCTCCACAGTGGCCTGGGCAGGTTTTAGAACTTTGTCGATAAAGCACGACTCCTCTTTTGTAATTAACTCCAACTCACTGTCCAAAGTAGCAATTTGACGCCGAAGAGGATCAATTTGCTGGCATATCTCAGCGGCCCGTGTTTGTTTGGAGATCAACTCTTGTTTCTTCTCCTCCACAGTCCTCAGCAGTTTAGTGACTGATGCGGTCAATATCTTGATACGGTGTTCGCAAGTATACGAACGCGTCAGAGTAATATAAAAGATTGTCGAATCCACAGAGACCAAGCGTCAATCTATCGTTATCTATTGTTATGGTGTTTATCAAAGGCAATCAAAATAGGTGTTTTTGTTGTGTGCAATGAAGAGTAAAGTTTTGAAATTAATTTAATTAATAAAGATAGGGTTGAATGTAATTCTCATAATCAATTAATAATCCAAGTACTTGCTAATAGAGCTACTTATGGGCAATGTTTTCTACTTTGAAAAGAACTAATTTAACAGGAATTGTCGCTTCCGTGTATTCAGAACCGAGTTGTACTCCCTAATCAAACCCTCTTATTGTCACTTATAAAAAGGTGCGCATTGCGTTAGAGTAGTAAACCTATTTTTAAGAAATATAGTATCTCGACTAAGTTGAAAAGTATTATAACCTGGATTTCTTAACCAAAAGAGGTTCTCACGAACCAGACTCTAAACTTATAAACGCGTCCGAAAATAGTTTTAAAATCTCTTTTCTTCTTAATGTTAAAATCTCCTAATGAAATAGTTAAAAACAATTAAGTTTAAAAAGACGTTGGACGGCTTTCGATCTTACCCAACGGAATTGAAGTGCGGGAAAACTTAAGTTGAAAGTTAAAATAGCCCTTAAGTGTTTCTACGAACAATTGTACAGATTATTGGTTCAATTACGATCCTTACATTTTAACCTTATAAATTTAGTTAGACATGGTAAAGTAAAAGTGCATTAATTTAAATAAAAGTAGTGCAAGTGCGGAAAGTAAATAAAAGTAGTGCGAGTCCAAGGAAATAAATAAAGTAAAGCGAGTGCGGGAAATAAATAATTTAAAGCGAGTGCAAGGAAATAAATGAAAGTAAAGCGAGTGCGAGGAAATAAATGAAAGTAAAGCGAGTGCGAGGAAATAATTAAAATAAAGCGAGTGCGAGGAAATAAATAAAATAAAGCGAGTGCGGGAAAATAAATAAGATAAAGACAAGTAATAAAAACCTGCTCCAATTGGAGGGTTGAATAAATTGCAGTGCGGAAATGAAAATGGCGGCAGGATTAACTTCCTTCCAAAGTGCTCCAAACTCGATTACAGACTCTATCACAGACTCGATTACACAATTGTGGTAACACTCCAATACGAAGCGATTACCACTTTATAAAACTGAATATATCCCTAAGTGAAACAAAGTTGCTCTGAGTTTGCCTCTGCTCTAAGTTTGGATGCCTGTAAAAGTGAATTCGAGTTTCTATTTATAAGCAAGTAAAAAGATGGAAATGACTTGGATTCCCTTCAACTTGAAAATGGGAGGGAAACTGTTTTCCTCTTGTGGCGCCCGCCACAAGGCCAAAGTGAGGTGCCTTAGTGGATGTAGTGGAGAACGTGGGAGTTGAGGGAAGTTGAGCTTGGACACGTCATGGCAGGGTCTGTGGCACCCGCCATTGGGCAGGCCATAAGTACAAAATGCTGATTTTTAGGGTTTTTGGCTCTTTTTCGCTCCTTTTCTCGATCGGGGCTCCGATTTAAGTAAAAACCTGAAAATAAAGGAAAACATAGCAATAACACAACAAAATGATAATAAAACAACTATAATGCATGTGAAATCGGAGTCGAAAATACGGTAAATTTCAGTGTTATCAAACTCTCCCACACTTAAACCTTTGCTTGTCCTCAAGCAAAACATTGAAAAGCTCATAAAAGAAAATCTGTGTAAACGAGTGCTTCAGGTAAAATTTCCAGGTTCAAGTCGGGATGTAGTGATAGGTATTAACTGAGTGAACTAATCCGCAAATACGGACATGATGACACTAATCCGCAAATACGGACATAAACTTCATTCCTATATTAACCAACCCATATTATCCCACAATACCTAGGCCTGCCTCTTCATCTCTTTTTATATCCTTTTCATTCAGGCGCAATCACATTAAGCCCGTTATCCATACATGCTTCATAGTAGAGTGGCCTGTTAGTGATTATGATCAGAGCATGGGGTTTCTGGCACATAAACATGTGTAAACCCTTTTATTGGACCCAACTGTAGTTGTGGGGGATCGGATCCTAATCCGCCCTACCGAGTTCAGTGCCAGATACCTCTGAACCAACTAGCAGTGGGTACTGCTTTTCTTTTTCTTTTTCTTTTTCTTTTTCTAGCAATTTTTTACAATTATTTGGTTTAAATGACTTTGTGAGGGTCATCTATACCGGAGTTTCCATTTTTCTTTCTTTTATTATTTTTTGTTTTTCTGGATCATTCACTTATTTACATCGGTCCCCTACGTAGAGGATGTGTAGGCCGGAGCTGACTGCTGAGATAAACTACTAAGGACTTAGACGGAAATGATGATTAACGCCATGGTATATGGGGTTTCGGAAATGATTCCTATATTTACGAAGTTTATGGTGCTAAAATAATACTGATGTTTCGCAAAGTTCTCCCAAGTCACCGCATCCTTACTCAAAACATGCCCTTAAAACTTGAAAACTTTCAAACTGACACTATTTTCTTTTGCAAAAAAAAATTGGTGGGGCTAAAGGTATGGGGAGGTAGGATTGTACTAAAGATATACTATATTTGGTGACTCGTCAGACTCATGCATTATACTAAAAAGCAAAATAAACAACTAAAAGGAAATAACAATAAACTATCTAAAAACAGTAAAGAAAAAGCGATAAAGGAAAAAGGAGAAAGGTAATAAAGAAAAGACGATAGGGTCTCATCCCACACTTAAATCGAACATTGTCCCCAATGTTTCGAAATAAGATAAGGGAAGAGTTACCTGGCAACCTATTGCTGACCACTAGTGCCCTCGCCATCCTGAGGTGGACGACGGGATCGGGTACGACGACGGTCTCTCTGATCCATCCTCGCTTGCAGGGCATCCTGAGCGGTCCTCACGTCTCGAAGGTGACCTAAAATGGTACCCTGAGTGTTTTCTACGAGAGAAATGTGTTGCTGGTGGTAGTGTTGTTGACGGGCTTGTGTATTGGTAATCGTAAGCAGAGACTGTAGAACAGTGTCGTAGGACCTGTCTGTCCTCCGCTGCGACTCTTGCATGAAGCTCGTGTTATCCGCCATTTGTTGTTGGATGGTAGAGAGTAGGTTGTCACGCCTTTGCTCTCTAGCCATGTGGTCACGCCACATCTCCTCTGTAATATAGAAGCCATGAGTGGTACCTGCAGAAGAAGAAGATGGTGCGGTGTGTGGTGGTGAAGGCTGATGGGGGGACACATGGGGTACGAGAGATCTCTCTCGCCGATCATATTCATCATCAGTGTCATGTCCCGCCTCATCAGGAAGGTTAGGAGGAAGAGGACCCAAAACAGGTGGGGCATCTAAAGCATAGGTCCAATTCCTTTCATCTCGTACATTTGTACGTCTAGTGCACGGTAAAACAATAGACGGGATGGCTACACCATGAACCATAAACATATAGCCTCCTTCTCTCCTCGAGCGACACAATTTCATGTCTCTCAGAAATTTTAGGTTAATTGTGCGAGGAGGTAAGGGGCCTAGGGTAGCCATCTCATCGTTCAGGTTAAGCGCTCGAGCAATAGATGTAATCAATCCACCAAAAGAAATCGGTCCCGCTTTATTCAAAGTTAAAATCATATGAGCAAGCATGAACGGGACCGAATTAATACGTCTATTTGTGAGGCTTCCTTGTAAAAATAGAAGCTCTCTAGCATTAACCTTATTTGGATTCTCTCGGCCAAAAATAGTGCATGCCAATAGATATATAAAAACTCTGATGGTCGGGTTATGGATAGTTGAGGCAAGAACTCCTTCAAAAGAGTTTATGGAAGTGTTTGATAAACACTCCCAGAAGGAAAATACCTCAACAGACCATTCGGAATCCAAAGGGGCCTCACAAATAGCACCGTCCCCATGAGGGATTCCTAACAAGCTGGCTAGTTCGTCGGTACTGAATTGGTATTCAACAACAAACATTCTAAATTTGACAGTACCAACTGTGCTAGCAGTGTTAGGGTTGACAATATAAATTAAGGAACTCAAAAATTCAATTGTCAACCGCTCATAGGTAGGTTTTTTATTGGAAAAGAAATTATGCAAACCTAAATTATCTAATAAATGAAACATGCTATGATAGATACCTAAAGTGTAGAGACAGTTTTCATTAACATACCTTGTCGGGAGGATTTCCCGATTTTGCAACCGTTCAATAATTTTTCTTTGTCGATCCCTCGGTTTCCCTCCTCGAAGAATGAATCCGTTAAACTCCATTTGAAAGCTCTTGAAAAGTGATGAAGAAGATGAAGTGGTTTATGAAAAGGTTGGATTTTTACAAAATCCGACGGATGAAATCGAAAATGGAAATTGGAATAATGATTTGTGTGGTGTGGTGGTTAGAAAAGTATGAGCTTTTTGTGGGTTCAATGATGTTTTTCCAAGGTGAAAAAATGGGTTTGGGAGGTTGTAAGTTGCAAAAATGGTGAAGAAAAGGATTCTGCCCCGACCATTTACAGACGCTGTGGCGGGCGCCACAGGTCCTATGGCGGGCGCCACAAGGCAAAATCTGGCTGGGCCAGATTTTGGTCCTTTGGTTTGGGCTTCTCTTGTCTTTTGGCTTTGAGGGGTCTGGATAGCATTTGTCTTGTGATTCTCCTAGTATCTTTGACTTGTATAATTTTATAAAAGTAAAAACAAAAATAAAAAGTGAAACTGAAACAAAAACAAAAACAGAAATTAAATATAAATAAATAAATAACTGAAAACTTAAAATGCAAATAAAATAAACATAAAACATATATAGGTAAAAATAGAAATACTAATGTATAATATTCCAAATGCGATAATATAAAATGAGTTATGTAAATACGAGAAAAATAAAATAAAATAAAATAAAAGAGCGATAAAATAAGATGGAATGGTGAGATCATATAGTAGGGATGTCATCTTCCTGAGTGGATCCACGGAGCGTGGCAATTTCCTGCTTGAGCTCCGCGATCTCCTGATATAGGTAGTCGGCTTCAGTAGCATGGGTGAGATCACACACTCCCATCTGTAAAGTGAGGTCAGCCACCTCCTGTCTAAGCTCTGCGATCTCTCTACGACACTCAGCAATCTGAGTGCGGATGTCGGGTGTCTGCAATGAAAGATTATTAGAGAAAATAGTGATTCTGGGAGATGGTGGTGTAGGCGTGTATTCAGCAATGGGTGGTGATCTCGGTTCCTCAACGGTCTCTCCCTGGCCCTCAAGAGCATAACTCCAATTCGCTGGATCATGCACACTGGTCATCATAGGGTCTGGAAGTGTGAAATAATGGATAGCCTCGCTGTCGACTAGCAATCGGAACTGACATGGGTGGAAAGAGGCTCTCCTCATCAATCCTCTGGTCAAACAGAAGTCGATGTCCATGGTCGTGTACTCACAGTAGGTCCGAAGATGTAACAGCTTGCGAGACAGACCTAAAGCGACATCAATCTGAGTGATGATTCCGCCAACATGGATGACTCCTTCGGTGGATCTGGAGATACCGCTGAGACTATATAATAAAAAGTTCCCACATGCTACTGGGCGAGACTGGGATGCACAAAATAATAGGAAGATCTCCTCTTCACTCAGTAGTGTCTCTGCATCCGGCCTTCCTAGGAAGGAATGTGCTAATATCATCTGAAAGTATCTGAAGGCTGGGTTGTGTATGACATGAGACAGCTGCGTAGATGGATCTTGGCTTCCGCCACCCGATATATCACTCCAAAACTTCTCCACCTCCTTACCCAGGAAATATCCCATAGGTGTCTCCGGGATAGCATCAGGAGTAGTCTGGAAGCCCAATAAGTCGCCGAACTCTTTCTGGCTGAAGGAGTACTCAACTCCGAAAAGCCTGAAAGCAGCATACCCACCTGGTCCAGAATATGGGTCATAGTCGAATGAACTCAGGAACTCCAAAGTCAGGTTCCTAAATGTGTTACTCAAGTCATCAGCAAACTCATCCCAGTGAAGCTGGTGGCTAAGGAATCGGATACTCGGCTCGATACCCAGTGCCTCCATACAATGCTGATCAGGATAACGTGTGGGTGTCATAGGGCGCTGATACAAAGCAATGTAGCGCTCCCTCTGAGCATTATCTCTATAGGCCACGTGCATGTCATCAAAATCCTACATCCTGTAAAAGTTAAGAAAGTGATACTGAAAATACAAACCATTCAAATCTTAGTCTCAATGCAAAATACGATGAAATAAAAAAAAAGTAAATAAATGCGAAAAAAGTGAAACGAAAGAAAAACCATGGGTTGCCTCCCACACATCGCTTGTTTAACGTCATTAGCTTGACGATTAGAATTTATACACCTGTAGTAGTAGGAATTGGTGGATCAATCAGGGTGTGGCTCGAGTAGTATGCTGGAATGTCTCCTCCTTCGTAGAGATTCAGTCTTTGTCCATTTACAATGAATGGGCTACAGGTGTGGTTCTTGATTTCTACGGCTCCGGATCTCAGAATCTTGGATACTTCGAAAGGACCAGTCCATCTTGAACATAGCTTTCCAGGGAAGAGTTGTAACCTAGTGTTGAAAAGGAGAACAGAATCGCCTACATTGATGTTTTTCTTTACTATTCTTTTGTCGTGATAGGCTTTTGTCCTCTCTTTATATATTTTTGCATTCTCGTAGGCAGATTGCCTAAGTTCTTCTAATTTATGAATGTCTACGGTACGCTTTTCTCCAGCGGCTAGGTAGTCTAAATTGAAAGTTTTAATGGCCCAATAGGCCTTATGCTCTAATTTGAATGGTAAGTGACATGATTTTCCATAAACTAGTTGATAAGGAGTAGTTCCTATAGGGGTTTTGAAAGCGGTTCTATAGGCCCATAATGCTTCTTGAAGCTTCTGAGACCAGTCTCTCCTAGAAATAAAAACAGTTTTCTCTAGGATTTAGTTTATCTCCCTATTAGATACTTCTACTTGGCCACTAGTTTGTGGGTGGTATGGTGTTGCTACTCTATGCCTAACTCCATATTTTCTTAAAAGTTTGTCAAATATTCTCGATATAAAGTGTGATCCTCCATCGCTTATGACTAAACGTGGTGTTCCAAATCTAGGGAATATATAGTTTTTAAATAGTTTGATTACTACCCTAGTATCGTTCGTGGGTGTAGCTATAGCTTCAATCCACTTAGACACATAGTCTACGGCTACTAAGATGTACCTATTTCCTAAGGATGGTGGAAAAGGTCCCATGAAATCTATACCCCATTGTAAGACCCCAATTTTGGCCCTAAGATCCCTCATGGCATCATATCATATCATATCATTGCCTCAGGGATCATGGTGCACCTTGGCTTGCCTCCTAGTCGGTGGGTATTTTGTGGGTGTGGTTCTTGATCACCAAGCATGTATCGCATTTGTATATCATTGCTTTTCATTTGTTTACTAACCAAAAGTACAAAAATATTGTCATCTAACCTTGTTTCTTGCAGATGAAGCAAACTAGGTCAAAACAGTCAAATCATTCATTGAGCAATGGATGGTGGCCATTCTTGAAGAATTTGGGCACCATGATCATTCATCAAGAGTTCATATGAGTTGTGATATCATTTGGAGTCAAGATCTCAAGAGAAAGAGGCTTGGAATTCATCAGAACATGGCTCAGTCAACCAAAACCCTAGCAAAGTCAACTGTGGTCAACTGTGCATTTAATCAGGAATTTGAAGGTGTGAGATGGTTGGAAAGGTCTCATTCATGTCCATACAAGCTTCAATTAACATTTCAAACATCCACAGTGAAGAATTTGAGGTCAGACAAAAAGTTTCCCAAAATAGTAAGGACCTGTAATTTTCAGCTGCCAAAAATGGAAAGTCATTCTCCTCAAAATTACATCATGAACCAAGCTTCAAATCAAGATTTGTCCAACATGAAAGTTGAAGATCTTGCTCTCACCTTTCCAAAAGGTCCAAGAACACTCATTTCTCATGTGTGGTTGGCAAGTTATGATCAAATCATTTTCAGAAAAAGTTGAAATTCAAAGTGCCATAACTTTTGAAGGGAAAGGCCAAATTGGTTGATTGTTTTTTGAGCAAACCACATTTGATGTTTACTATCCAAATCCATCATCACATTTTATCAAAAATCAACACATAAAAAGGTCATTTTTCAAGTGAACCATTTAAGATTTGGTGGGAAAAAAGGTCAAATTCAAAAATACAAGGGATTTTCACTCCAAGCCAATGCTATTCACCTCTAAACATGATTTGTGATGTGCTGCAAGCAGAAATTCACTATTCCATTGGCTGCATAAGCATAAGGGCAATTTGGCCAAATGACATAATGAGCTTCATTCACTAATCCTTCCAATTTGCCTAAGCATGATTAAGGAGTGTGATTAGCAAGACTATAAGAGCCTAATCATAACAGAAATTCTGGATCCACATTCACATTTTCAGATCAAATCACAAAATTCTCAAATTCTCTCAATTCTCTCAAATTCACTTCACACTTTTTTCACCTTTTGGATCGAATTTCTTGATTCTTTCTGCTTCTTGTTGTACTGATCTTCATCTGCAGGTGGATTGGAAGAACTGTTTGAAGCTAGCACTGGAAGAATCTTGAAGAAATCCAACTGTTGAAACCTTGAGCTCGCATGGCAGTTTGAGAATTCACCATTATCCAAGCATTTTTGAGCTGAACAACCACCTCTATTCACCTCCTGCATCACTATAGGCTATCTGTTTCGCACCATTTGGACCTGAAGAGCTCGATTTCAACAGCAGCTCCATCAAGAGGTAAAAATCCAAATCCTCTAATTGCTAGAATTGATATGTGGCTTAGGTAGAGCGTGCAACATAGAGTATTCTGAAATTCGAATCGTGCTAATTCATTGAATATTCATGGAGAAATCTTGATTGGAAGTTTGGATGACAAAACTTCTTTTGATCGATCCTTTCGATATGTTGAGAGTTAGATTAAATCATGTTGATATTATTGATGTGCATGATGAGACGATCGCAACGATATATAGTTTGCTAGTTTTGGTGACAAAAATTCATGATGATGATGAACACGAAGAACACGACGTTGTGTTTAAATTTTCTTTTCCAAAACGCGTCCAGATCTTCGTTGCATGGCTTTGGTTTCGAATTGTTGTTTCCCGCGGCTTCTGGCCATTCACACGTTGCCAAGTCACTTAATGAAACTCAGCGTTTCATTAAGTGATCTCCCTAATTACCAAATTGCCATCCGCGCCAATTAATTCATTTAAATCCTTAAATATTTATTTCATTTCATCAATTAACTTCAAAAATTCACAAATGATTCATCCTTGATCCAAATTGAGTGAGGATTTTCGCATTCATTTCCAATTTCTCTCTAGTTTTTTTTAGGTATGATAGCAAAAGTTGTGCTTGGTTGATTTTTAATTTTGTCTAGAGACTTTGATCATGTGTGCTTTGTGTATAGGTTTTACCATTTTGATCATAAAATAATGATGCCTTATCCAAAATGCATGAAATTTTGTATGCATGATCTAGACTCTTTCCTAGTGATTTTGGTATATAGTTTGATAATTTTGCATTTCTGGATTAGGAGATATGATGTGATCTTTATGAGTGTGACAATGTGTGTCACACTAGGTTATGTCCACTTCTTGAATTTTGTGTCCATGCTTATTGAATGCCATTTGCTCTGGATTTTTGCATGTGATTACATCTGTATGTCTAGTTTGAGCATGATTTTTTGATCAATTTCCTATTTGATTGGGATTTTACTTGCTTTTTAGTCATTTTTGGATTTTTCTTGAGTGATCGACTTCCATAGCTTGTGAAATTCTCATGCCTTATCATATGAAGCTGAAATTTTGTGGATTGGTTCTTAACATGTTTAACTTCATTTTGGCTTTGGAGTGACTCATTTATCATTTGTCCTCACTGTTTTACACTTGATTGAAGTTGATGCTCAATTTGATACCATGTATGAGCTTGTTTCTATATGCTTGGACTTGTTGATTTTCATTGACTTGGTTCCCATTATCCAAATGCCATGAAATTTGATATGCTGCTCATTGAATGTGTTCTGTTTAGGCTTTAATTTTCTGGGAATTTATTGAGCTATTTTGGTATTGGTTTGATTGTGATCATTCTGTTTGCTCCATTGCGATTCCAAAATGCATAGTTTGACATGTTTTGCATATGAAATGGATTTGGTGCATAGTTTGGACATGAGACCAATTAGACTTTGTTCTTATTTGATAAATCTTGGTTTTGATCAATTTTCACTTGCTGTTTTGAATTTTTCACCTCCTTTTGACCCTAGGCTTGTCCTAGTGGTCTTACTTCTCACATTTGAGTTGTTTTTCAGGTTAAAGAAGTAAATGCTTTAAGGAGTTTAATTCAAGTTGATTGAGTTTGGTTTAATTGATTGTGATGAACTACCTTGGTTTGTTTTGTAGGATGCTAACTCATTTGCTTTGAGTTTGTGCTTTGCACATGTGATTGATTGTGTTGACTGTTGGTTCATATCTTGTCTGTTTTGATTTTGTGATTGGTATACTGATTATATTTGATTGATTTCAGGTACCATAGTCGCTTTAGTTCCTTTGAGAACTTGCTATTTCTTTGCTTTGCTTAAGAATTGAGGTAGACTCTCTTGTCTCCATGTAGTCTGGAAGACCTGGCTTGTTATTTAGCCAGGCAACTGTCTGAAGTCCTCCTTAAGAGGCGATGTTTGTGATTGTTTAACTTTGTCCCCAAGCAGGTAAAGACCTCATGTGAGGCAATTGGTAGACAAAAGAGATATGTAGCCTATCTCCTACTATTCTGTGAGTCACTCACCTTGCTCACACCACATGTGTTAATGCATAGTGAGTAAAAGCCCAAGATCTATTGAGTCTAACTTGTGGAGAGAGTTCCATCTTTCAGAACTCCCACACCTTCTGATATTCAATGCTCTCCCTGACCAGGGATAAGAGTGATGAGGCACACCCCTCATATCCTTTCATCTGCTTCACCTTGGCTCTCAATGTCAAGGTTAAGAACGCCATTTACCCTATTCCAGTGGACTTTTAAGTCTAACCCTTTGATTGAGCCTAATTGTTTGGTTATAGCGGGTGCTAAATGACTTTGTTTGATTGATTGCTTGTAGCATTTATACATGTTTGCTTGCCTTTGTGCACTTATCATCATTGATTGTTCATTATTGCATGATCATCATTGCATATCTTTGTGATCCATGTTTGAGTTTACCCGTTGAGGACAACTGTAAGACCATGTTCTTTGGCCTTTGTTCCTAGGATTTGGAAGGGATAGAGTGTAAGACCATTTCACTTGGTCACTCATGTCCATTGCTTAGTGCATTGTTTGTTTGTTGTATGTGAGGATGCAATTATAAGTCCATGTTGTTGGCATTTGTACTCCTATGATCATCCTTTGGAGGTTGGTATAAGTCCAGATAGATTGGCATCTGACATCCAAGTTTTGTTTTACCTTAGGAGATTGGTGTAAATCCATTTATTGGTATCCGATATCCGCTTTTGCTTTGTGAGATTGGTGTAAGTCCATTGATGGCTTCCGGTATCATTGTTTTGTTTTAGGAGGTTGGTGTAAACCCATTTAGTGGTATCCGATATCCGCTTTTGTTTGTGAGATTGGTATAAGTCCATTGATGGCATCCGGTATCACCTTGCTTTTATTTTTTTACTTGCTTTGTTGCCTCATTCCTAAGGACACACTTGAATCATCTTCTATATGATCTCAAGAGGTGAACCTTTATAAGAAGTTTTACATTCCATCATCTTCACCCTCTTTGTCCTAAGCCTCTTCACACTTTGCTTTCAAAAACTTTGACTTGTTGTGCAAACATCTTCATGTCTTTTCAAATTAGAAACCTGGACCATAAGTCCTTGACTTTTCAAACTCCACTTTTCATAACACTTCTTTGAATCAATCTTAATCATACCTTGACCATATTTTGTGAATAATCATAATCAATTAACTTCACCCATTCAATTGTTTTGGCTTTGTCCATTGTTAATATGTTTTCATACATTAGCCATAGGTTTCAATTACCATAGTGGTTGATGTAAATCTTACCTTATCCTTAGTGAGTTGATTGTAAGTCTTCCGTACTTATTATAGGGTTAACCCCTCACTAGTATGTTGAAGTCGTCCTCGCATGGTGGATTGTTGATGTTGGTTGAGTTTTCTCCCATTGGTAATGAAAAACCTTAGTGCTTGTGTTTTAAAATTGAACTCACTAATTTTTGGAAATCTTTTAGCCGAACTACGGCGTTTTGATCCTTACCTTTGATGGAAGGTACGTAGGCAACGGGTTCATCCGTTCGAACACAAAAATAATAAAATTGTACATTCTTTTCTCATCTTCCCATTCATGTTTGCACAATATGTCATTTACAAATAAACATTTTTTTATACAACAAGTGTGAAAAGGGCTCCCTAGGAGTACCTAGGACGTGATGGGTGCCTAACACCTTCCCATTGCGTAATTTACCCCTTACCCAGATTCTCTGATCTTTTTATTAGTTTTCTACGTGTAAAACTTCTTAGGTTTTTGTTCGCTTTTTAACCAGTCCTTAGGATAAATAAAAGTGCGGTGGCGACTCGATTCATTGTATGGTTTGCTTATGGTTTAATCAATAAATCATATAGCGACGAATACACCGCTACAGAAAAGTGGCGACTCTGCTGGGGACAACATTATACCTTCCCTGGTGGTATTGCCTACTTTTCACCCTTGTTGTATGATATTTGTTTATGTGTTATTTGACATATTTTTGTACAATTTGGGATAACTATATTCATTGTAATGTTTGAATTGCTTGATATACAATTGTTGTTTGCTTTGGTGATCTCTGTGAGATGAGTTCTATACCCGAACTCGAGTGCACTCTAGGATAGGAGAATGGCGTAGTCTTGTTAACTGGTGTGGAGTATTCCTTAGCTAGTTGACTTGCGAGTCCATTCACTTGGTGGAGGTCATGTTGGATTAATAATGTCACACAAGTCATTTGTGGTTAGGCATTATTCTTTCAATCATGTGCCTTAGAAGCCAAGGACCTTAGTTTACCAAACCCATCTTGGCCTATTTTTAGGACGTAGTGTGGAGGTCGTTCAGATGTCAGATCTGATACGATTGTTACGCGATACTACACTCATAAGAGTCTCTCTTGAGAATATTTTTGGAATACGAGTATTCGTTTATCCGATAATATCCGAAGGATGGGATGATGACTATGGGAACCTCTGGTAGAACATGTCTGGCAGGTTTAAACCCTAGTACACTCCCTTTGGGTGGTTCTTAACCAAGACTCCATGCTCGTGACTCTCAGCAAACCCGTGATTCGTGGTTGAGTCGTTCAAATATCCTTAATATCAATGGAACTTGGGCGTCGATAAGGTGCAAACCATAATCCGCCAAAATGGATGGTTGATATTAAGGATGATTGAGCCGGTTCATGTACCGTTAATATCAATGGAACTTGGGTGTTGATAAGGTGTAAAACCTAAATCTACCAAAATGGATGATTGATATTAGGGATACAATGAGCTTTCCCACGACCTTTGTTTGGTGTGCTTTGCTTGATCCTTGAGTGTGATTGTTGCATTCATGCATTCATTCATTCATCTGCACTTCATGTCATCAGAGAAAAGAGAAAATTTTCAAGGAACTAAAAGGGTTTATTTGCAAAATTTTCAGACATGGAAAGACCAAAAAGGCATACAAAGAAGTACAGCTTTAGACAGCCTGATGTGAAAGAGTTAAGGAATCTGACATCTTATGTATTAGATCCCTTGGGTTTCAAAGCTCGCTATGGGAAGCTTCTGCCTCTATTGACTACTCAGGTTGACGAAGGGCTGATGAGTACTCTGGCTCAGTTTTATGATCCTCTGTATCACTGTTTCTCATTCCCGGACTTCCAGTTGCTGCCTACCTTGGAGGAGTATTCCCACCTTATTGGGATCCCGATTCTGGATCAGGTGCCGTTCAGTGGCTTAGAGAGTATTCCGACCGCTCAAGAGATTGCAGATTTGTTGCACATAGATGAATCTCTGATTAAAGTTAATCTGACTACCAAAGGTGGAATTCAGGGTTTTCTTTCCGAGTTCCTCGTCGCTCAAGCTACCATATATGGGAAGGCCATGAGTGAGGATGCCTTTGAGGCTTTGTTTGTGCTGCTCATCTATGGGTTGGTGTTGTTTCCCAATTTCGACAAATTTGTGGACATGAACGCCATTAGGATCTTCTCGATTCTTAATCCCGTTCCGACTTTGTTGGGTGACGCTTATGTCTCTTTGCACCTGAGGAATGCAAAGGGCGGAGGAGTTATTGTCTGTTGTCTGCCTTTGCTGTACAAGTGGTTTATTTCGCACTTGCCGCAGACGATTGCTTTTAAGGAGAACAAGGGATGTCTACGGTGGTCTCAGAGACTCATGTCTCTCACTAATGATGACATCTCTTGGTATGATCGCGTGTATGATACCATTCAGATCATTGACTATTATGGTGAGTTCCCTAATGTGCCTCTTCTCGGTTCATGTGGTGGGATCAGCTACAATCCCATTCTAGCACGTCGACAGCTTGGGTTCCCCCTAAAGGATAAACCGCATAACATTCTGTTAGAGGGTGTATTCTTTCAGGAGGGTAAAGATCCCCAAGGCCTGAAAGCCAGATTTGTCCGCGCTTGGCGCAAGATCTGCAAGAAGAGTAGGAATGAATTGGGTCCGAAGAATTGTATTGCTTTGGAGCCATATACTTCCTGGGTCAGACAGAGAGCTGCCGTGTATTTGATGCCATACGACCATCCAAGACCTACACCGTTGGATGTGGCTGGGCCTTCAACGCTCCCTACCCAACGTGTAGAGGAGTTGAGAGAAGAAGACCTTTCACGTGCTTGGATCCGTGAAAGAGAGGAATTGCTTCAGCAGCTTAAGGAGAAGGATGCTCTGATTGAGTTTCTTGAGCATCGGGTGATCGACGATCCGAACGACACTTGGACTTCTCTGCTTCCTCAGTCTTCCAAATTCTGGAAGAGGAAGTATGATCAACTGGCGAAGGAGAAAGCAAATATGGAAGCTGCCTATGAGAGAGAGATCAAGAAGCTGTGTTTCTCGTCTTCCAGCATCCCGAGCTAATAGGGATCCATAGGATGTTATTTTCCTTTTCTCCTTGTAATTGAAATAAAAAATGTTGTACTTCTTTGTCTCGATTATATTGAATGAGATATTTTCCATATGAAGTTAAAATGCTTTAAATGATCAAAAATTACAAATAATACCCTAAGGGTTCCTTGAAAATAAATAAAGCATATGCATTAGCATTTCATGCATCATTTTGCATAAGCAGGTACCCTTGTTTCCGGTCTTCTTGTTCTGAATCTGTGTTCTTCATTTATTTTGAAGACAAGCTGACTCACCGGTACTGAACTAGAGCAAATTCTGCCAGAGTTATGGATCAGCTAGAGCAAGAGAACCGAGAACTGAAGGAAGAGGTCGCCAGACTTGGCGCTTTGATGGAGCAACTTCTTGCCGCTCAGAATCAGCCTGCTCAACCGCCTGCAACTCCTGTCCAGAGGACTGTGATCTCAGAGGTTGCCGCTTCTACTGTGCCTGCCG
This sequence comes from Lathyrus oleraceus, assembly GCF_024323335.1. Lineage (NCBI taxonomy): Eukaryota > Viridiplantae > Streptophyta > Magnoliopsida > Fabales > Fabaceae > Lathyrus > Lathyrus oleraceus. The sequence goes on along the minus strand of NC_066582.1, from coordinate 77,139,022 downwards.
CCAGTACTCATTATGTGCCCAATGCTATGCCAGTCGGGTTCCCTTGGGGTATGCCTCCAGGTTTCATGCCGGACATTCCTGCCCCAACCTTTGCTCATATGCCGGCATCTAGCCCGGTCCCTGTTGCTGCTCCTCCTGTCGTGCATACCATGCCTAGGGTAGACGACACCATCTATCATTCCGAGCCGTCTGAGGGGCCGGATGTCAATGAGAAGATGGAAGCTATGAACGACCAATTCCTTGAGCTGAGGAAGGAATTGAAGACCCTCAGAGGTAAAGATCTCTTCGGCAAGTCTGCTGCCGAGTTGTGCTTGGTTCCCGGTGTCAAAATACCGATTAAATTCAAAGTACCTGACTTTGAAAAATACAAGGGGAACACCTGTCCACTTGCTCACCTGGTCATGTACGCCAGGAAGATGTCAACCCAAACTGATAATGATCAGCTTCTGATCCATTATTTTCAGGACAGTCTGTCTGGCGCTGCGCTCAGATGGTACATGAGCTTGGATAGTGCTAATATCCGATCCTTCAACGACCTTGGCGAAGCCTTCGTCAAACAATACAAATATAACGTCGATATGGCGCCTGACCGAGATCAACTCAGGTCCATGTCGCAGAAGGACAAGGAAACCTTCAAGGAGTACACCCAGAGGTGGCGAGAGCTGGCTGCTCAGATTACTCCTCCGCTGGAGGAGAAAGAGATGACTAAGATCTTTTTGAAGACTCTTAGTTCTTTTTATTATGAGCGGATGGTCGCTAGTGCTCCCTCTGATTTCACCGAGATGGTGAATATGGGGATGAGGTTGGAAGAAGGTGTCCGTGAAGGACGTTTGGCGAAAGATGAAGGCTCTTCTAGCAAGCGGTATGGAGCATTTGCTAAGAAGAAGGATGGGGAAGCACATGCTGTGCAATCCCATGGCAAATCAAGGAAACCTCCTGTTCAGAGGAAACCCGCACGTCGTGCCGGTCATCAGCACCAGGTGGCTCATATAGCACCTGTTTTCAAAGATAATGCTCAGCAACATCAGCAATATCAGCAGCAGCAATATCAACAGCCTCAGTATCAGCAACAGTAGCGTCCACAGCAACAGGCTTATCAGCCTCGTGGAAGTACAACCAACCAAGCTAATTTGAATTATGATAGGAAGAAGGTCAGCTTCGATCCAATTCCCATGTCATATGCAGAGCTTTATCCTTCCTTGTTGGAAAGGAAGTTGGTTTCTCCCAGGGATCCTCCTGCCGTGCCTGCAAATCCCCAATGGTGGTATAAACCAGACCAGCACTGCGTGTATCACTCCGGAGCTCCGGGCCATAATATTGAAAATTGTTATCCACTCAAGACTAAGGTTCAAGACCTGATGAGGTGTGGAATTTTGAGCTTTGAAGATTCAGGCCCAAATGTCACCAAGAACCCATTGCCTTCGCATGGGAAGTCTGTGAACATGGTCCAGGGATGCCCTGGGAAATATAAGGTCAAATATGTAAGTCATATTCGACAGTCGTTGGTGGAATTACATCGTTTGCTGTGTCAGTACAGCCACATGGAGCATGACCACGACAAATGCCGCATCTGTTCGGTGAACCGCTTGGGTTGCAACCAGGTCCGCAGAGAATTGCAAGAGTTATTAGACGAGGGAACCATTGAGATCCTCCAGAATCGCAATGTTGATGAAGACGAACCGGAGGTGAACGTTATTTCACCAGTGTTCAAGTTGCCCGAGCCTGTTGTTATCCGCTATGATAGCAGCAAGCCGAAGGTCTCTCCTTCACTAATCATTAAGCCTGCAGGCCCAGTGCCTTATGTTTCAGACAAAGCTGTGCCATTCAGATATAACCCTGTTGCTGTGCAGGATGGGGTAGAAGTGCCTTTGCCTTCAACGTCTGTAACCAACATCGCTGATGTGAGCGGGTTGACCCGTAGTGGTCGCGTGTTTTCTGCACCTCCCAAGGCTCCTGTTGCTTCTAATACTGCTGAGCGTCCGGTGGGGACGGCAGTTAATATTCAGAATTCGGCACTTGATGTTGCTAGACAACCCTCCTCCTCTGTACAAAAGGCTCCTACTTCTTCAGTTGGCCCGAGTGGCACTTTGAGTGAAGAATCTGATGAGATGCTGAGGCTCATCAAAAAGAGTGAGTACAATGTTGTAGACCAGCTTCTACAAACGCCATCCAAGATTTCCGTTCTATCTTTGCTGTTGAATTCAGAACCCCATAGGGAGGCTCTGCAGAAAGTCTTGGATTTGGCGTACGTTGATCACGACGTCACAATTGAACAGTTCGATAGTATAGTTGCAAACATTACCGCTTGCAACACTTTGAGTTTTAGTGACGCTGATCTCCCTGAGGAGGGAAGAGACCACAACATGGCTTTACACATCTCCCTGAATTGCAAATCTGACGCCATGTCCAACGTGCTGGTGGACACTAGATCATCCTTGAATGTATTGCCAAAAACCACACTCTCCAAGTTGTCATATCAAGGTCCTCCTATGAGGCAGAGTGGGGTTGTTGTGAAAGCGTTTGATGGGTCGCGCAAGACTGTGATTGGAGAAGTTGATCTCCCAATCAAGATCGGACCAAGTGATTTCCAGGTTACCTTCCAGGTAATGGATATCCACCCATCTTATAGTTGTCTCCTTGGCAGACCATGGATTCACGAGGCTGGCGCCGTGACATCCACCCTACACCAGAAGCTGAAATTTGTCAAGAACAAGAAACTGGTTGTGGTAGGGGGAGAAAAGGCTCTCCTGGTAAGCCACCTGTCTTCTTTCTCATATATTGACGCTGAGGATGAAGTTGGGACTCCGTTCCAAGCTTTATCTATTGATGAGCCGATTGAGAAGAAGTCTCCATCATTCGCTTCCTACCGTGATGCAAAGCTGGCCATTGAATGTGGTGCAGTTGCTGGTTTAGGGAAGGTGATTGAGCTGGAAGACAATAGATCCCGGGCTGGCATTGGCTACTGTTCTGGGGCATATAATGAGCAAGGTCTTTTCACAAGTGGAGGATTCATCCACGACGATCAACCTGAAGAAGAAGTTGCTGCTATCTTGGAAGAGGATGCAGAGGACTTGAACAATTTCGTCATTCCTGGTGGTGTCTGCCACAATTGGGTCGCTGTAGATGTTCCTACAGTCATCCATAGATCAGAGTAATTATTCACTTTATTTAAAACCCTTCTCCCATGCCAAAAGGAGAAGTGATGACATTGTTGGCAGCATTTAATACAATGATGTTTTCATTCAATTAATGCATTGTCAAACATTTGTTTTTCCATTGTTTTCACTTTTTGCTTTTTGCATGAAATCAGTGATCACAAAAAACCCATAAAAACAAGAATAAAAGCAACATTTTTCATCTGCATAATGATTTGCTTGTTTAAATTCTAAAGTTTTTCATTAACCAAAATCATTATGCAGGTTGATTCTAAAACCCATTGAACATAATGATCCAACGCCATCTCCCAATTTTGAATTCCCTGTATTCGAAGCAGAGGAAGATGATGTTGAGGGAATTCCTGATGAGATTTCCCGTCTCCTTGAGTACGAGAAGAAGATCATTCAGCCGCACCTTGAAGATTTGGAAACAGTCAACTTGGGGTCTGAGGATTGTGTTCGTATGGTGAAGATTGGGGCACTTCTTCAAGAGTCTGTCAAGAAGGATTTGATTAACTTGCTACGAGAATATTCCGATATCTTCGCTTGGTCATATGAAGACATGCCGGGTCTAGATACAGATATTGTGCAACATTTCCTGCCTTTAAAGCCTGAGTGCGTGCCAGTGAAGCAGAAGCTCAAAAGAACTCATCCAGATATGGCAGTGAAGATCAAAGAGGAAGTTCAGAAGAAAATTGATGTGGGGTTTCTGGTGACTTCTACATATCCTCAATGGGTGGCCAATATTGTGCCTGTTCCTAAGAAGGACGGAAAAGTCCGTATGTGCGTTGATTATAGAGATTTGAATAAAGCTAGTCCGAAAGATGATTTTCCTCTACCACACATTGATATGTTGGTAGACAATACAGCTAAATTCAAAGTCTTTTCGTTTATGGACGAATTTTCCGGATATAATCAAATCAAAATGGCACTCGAAGATATGGAGAAGACAACATTCATCACACCTTGGGGAACATTCTGTTATCGAGTGATGCCCTTCGGTCTGAAGAACGCCGGAGCCACGTATCAACGAGCTATGACTACCTTGTTTCATGATATGATGCACAAGGAGATAGAGGTCTATGTTGATGATATGATTGCTGAGTCCCGAACGGAAGTTGAGCATATTAAGCATTTGTTGAAGCTTTTTCAGCGTCTGAGGAAGTTTAGACTTCGCCTGAATCCGAACAAATGTATATTTGGAGTCCGTTCCGGCAAGTTGTTGGGTTTTGTGGTAAGCGAAAGAGGTATTGAGGTTGATCCTGCAAAGGTCAAAGCAATACAAGAGATGCCTGCACCCAAAACTGAGAAGCAAGTCCGAGGTTTTCTTGGCCGCTTGAACTATATTTCCAGATTTATATCCCACATGACTGCCACATGTGCGCCGATATTCAAGCTCCTTCGGAAAGATCAGTCTCATGATTGGACCGAGGATTGCCAGAAAGCTTTCGACAGTATCAAGGAGTATCTGTCTGAACCTCCGATCTTGTCTCCGCCTGTGGAAGGAAGACCTCTGATCATGTATTTGACTGTGCTTGAAGACTCGATGGGTTGTGTCCTCGGTCAGCAAGATGAATCAGGGAAGAAGGAATCTGCTATATACTACCTCAGTAAGAAGTTTACTGATTGTGAGTCTCGGTACTCTATGCTTGAGAAGACGTGCTGTGCTTTAGCTTGGGCTGCTAAGCGTTTGCGCCAGTACATGATAAATCATACAACTTGGTTGATATCCAGGATGGACCCAATCAAGTATATTTTCGAGAAGCCTGCTTTAACTGGGAGAATTGCCCGTTGGCAGATGCTGTTATCTGAGTATGCTATCGAGTATCGAGCTCAGAAAGCTATCAAAGGTAGTATCTTGGCTGACCATTTAGCGCACCAGCCGATTGAAGATCATCAGTCAGTTCAGTACGACTTCCCAGACGAGGAGATTCTGTATTTGAAAATGAAAGATTGTGATGAGCCTACACTTGATGAAGGTCCGGAACCTGGTTCCAAATGGACGATGGTGTTTGATGGTGTTGTAAATCAGTACGGAAATGGAATTGGGGCAGTAATCATTACTCCTCATGGCACACATATTCCGCTTACAGCAAGGCTAACTTTCAAATGCACGAATAATATGGCAGAGTATGAGGCCTGTATTATGGGACTTGAAGAATGTATTGATTTAAGAATCAAACATCTTGATGTATATGGTGATTCGGCCCTGGTTGTCAATCAGATCAAGGGTGAATGGGAGACGAATCAGCCAAGTCTCATTCCGTACAGAGATTATGCAAGAAGGATTTCAACTTTCTTTACAGAAGTTGACTTTCATCATATTTCTAGAGAGGATAATCGGATGGCAGATGCTCTTGCTACGCTTGCTTCAATGATTGTTGTCAAGTATTGGAGTGAGGTCCCCAACATTGCCGTGATGCGCTTGGACAAACCAGCTCACGTGTTTGCAGTCGAAGAAGTAAATGATGACAAGCCTTGGTATTTTGATATCAAGAATTTCCTCCAGAACCAGGTCTACCCGCCTGGGGCATCTGAGAAAGATAGGAAAACCTTAAGAAGGTTGTCAGGCAGTTTCTACCTCAGTGGTGAAGTGCTGTATAAGAGAAATTTTGACATGGTTTTGCTCAGATGCGTGGATAGACACGAAGCAAACCTGTTGATGACTGAGGTCCATGAGGGTTCATTTGGTACTCATTCTAATGGACATGCCCTGGCTAGAAAGATGTTAAAAGCAGGCTACTATTGGCTGACAATGGAGTCTGACTGCTGCAAATACGTGAAGAAATGCCACAAATGTCAGATTTATGCGGATAAGATTCATATTCCTCAGACACTTCTGAATGTGATTTCATCACCATGGCCTTTCTCTATGTGGGGAATTGACATGATCGGCATGATTGAACCGAAAGCGTCCAACGGACACAGGTTTATTCTCGTAGCAATTGACTACTTCACCAAATGGGTTGAGGCCGCTTCGTATGTGAATGTGACCAGACATGTGGTTGTGAAGTTTGTCAAGAACTAGTTGATATGCCGTTATGGTGTGCCAGATAAGATCATTACTGATAATGGATCTAATCTAAATAATAAGATGATGGATGAGTTGTGCGCTGAGTTCAAGATTGCACACCATAATTCCTCTCCCTACAGACCTAAGATGAATGGGGCTGTTGAAGCTGCTAATAAGAATATCAAGAAGATTATCCAGAAGATGATTGTCACGTATAAAGATTGGCACGAGATGCTGCCATTTTCTTTGCATGGATATCATACATCTGTCCGCACTTCAACAGGGGCAACCCCTTTCTCTCTTGTTTACGGCGTGGAGGTTGTGCTCCCAGTAGAGGTGGAGATCCCATTAATGCGAGTCTTGATGGAAGCCAAGTTGACTGATGCCGAATGGATTCAGAGTCGTTATGACCAACTGAATTTGATTGAAGAGAAGCGATTAACTGCCATGTGCCATGGTCAGTTATATCAGCAGAGAATGAAGAAAGCATTCGATAAGAAGGTCAAGCCTCGTGTATTCCGAGAAGGTGACCTCGTGCTCAAGAAAGTCTTGTCTTTCGTGCCCGATTCCAGGGGCAAGTGGACTCCAAACTACGAGGGTCCATATGTTGTTAAAAGAGCCTTTTCAGGCGGAGCTTTGATGCTTACAATAATGGATGGGGAGGATTTCACTCGTCCTGTGAATTCAGATGCAGTCAAGAAATACTTTGCCTAAAAAAAAAGGAATATATGCAAATGAAAAACAGAATAGCTTGTTAAGTTGAAAACCCGAAAGGGCGGCTTAGGCAAAAATGAGCGTCTCGGTGGAGAACCCGCGAGGGTAATCCAGGCAAAAATTAGAGACTTGAAAAAAGAATATATTTGCATCCCGCTAGATTGAGTACCTCACCCTGGGGCAATCTAGGCAAAAATTAGGGATTTGGCAAGTAACCGCATCCTGACAAGACTTCCTGTTCCGCAGCCGTCGTTTCGTCAGAGGATTCTCGATTCGTCGTCGACTGAAGCTTCGAATACATCGAGATTCAAATTGGTAGAGAAAGGATCATTATGTTCAATGTAGCCCTCTTCCAATATATATCACTGATTTCAAATTTGTACAGATCTATGGAGTCTTGCCATTTGCAGGCTACCATTCCATCAAATAAATTTGAGCTTTTATCCAATTATTTGCACTCTTATTTGTTTCAATTCAACAAATGTTTTGCATGTTTTAATTGATAAAATGTCATTGTTTTAGACAAAGAATTTTTCAAATTGTTGTTTTAAACAAAGTGAATATTCACAATGATGAAAGGATACTCAGGAATGTCTCAGTGCTCTCCCGAGGGTGGTATGATTCCCAACAGGTAAGACATTGGTTCATATTCCTGGCATTTGATTGTATGCTCTTTCTCCCGCTTTGTTGTTGGGGTTGTTCCCCAAGCAGAGGTGGTTGTTGAAGACTCAGTTTCTTCTCCAGCAGTAATCTCCCCAGCATGGTTGTTCTCCTTGTGGTAGATTCAGTGGTTGGTGGATTGATATCCGGTACTTTACCGCTTTCGTCAGCATTATCGCGAGCAGAACTGTTGATGGGGTTGTTCCCCAGTATAGTCGCAAGCACAGATGTTGTTGAAGACTTCGTTTTCTTCTCCAGCAATAGTCTCTCCCCAGTGCAGTCGCCAGCGGAGTTGTTGTTGCTCTCCTCAGCATGGTTGCTTTCCATTTTTCCCAGCTTAGTCTGCAGAATGGTTGTTGTGGCAATTTCTACCTGTTGAAAGCTCTCTCAATCCCCAGTAAGGGTCGGTTGGTGGTTCCAGCATCCCAAAGATTGGAGTGATTTCCTGATTACTTTTGATCCTTAGTAGAGTGGCTATTTGCAGAATCTACTTGCGTGATCCGTCGGATGTATGTTCTCCCCGAGTAGAGTGGCTTGTTGCAGAATCTACTTATGTGGTGCTTTCTCCTTCATTGGTTTGTTCTCCGAAAGGATAGCTAACAGCTTTCCCCAGTAGAGTTGCTTGTAGATTCTACTCGGATGATTCTCCTGCAGTGGGTTGTCCCCGGAGTTGTTTGGAGTTGCCTTTGCAGCAGTTCTTGGTTGAGCCATGAACTTTTGTTTCTCAGTTGATGCTGGGATCCCCTGCAGATATCCTCAGGATTCTCCTGATCCCCTACAGATTGGTCTTGGTGGAAATTTTGCCTGTTGTGGCTTTCTATACCCTGTTGGGTTGTTTATTGATCCATCGCTCGGAGATTTAGGGTATCCTGATCTCTTTGTTTCCCCTGCAGTACCCGCAGATCTTTGCTTTACAGCACGTGGATCTCTAGCAGATTGGCCTGTTTGTGTTAGATATGTCTGTTTTGTCAGCATTCATCAAACATAAATCACGCATATTCATACATATTCATAAACATTCAGGTATGCATAGTGCATTGTTCGCCATGTATCTTTTGTTTGTTGTTCTCCTGCTATGGGCTTTATAGATCTCTTTATAGATCTTCCCAAGCAGATGTCGGGTGTTTAAATCTCTCCATATAGAGTCAGCCCGTAAGCAGAAAGTGTCTGTTTTTCCTTCTGCAGTTCCCCAATGGGATATCTCCTCGTGGATGACGGTTTCTTCCATTTCCTCCCAACACATATATTGGGATGGATGTTCCTATTTAGCTATATCCTCATAGGACGTATTTTGATTCAGTCTGTCTTTTCGGATCAATCCCGAATCGGCGTCGTGTCAGCTGTTTTTTTGTGATGCCCTGTGGAAGAAATGAATGGTTTTCCCAGTAACCGGCATCAATTCATTTATCCCCGGCGGATTTTTGTTGGGCCTCTACCCAGTAACCGATAGTTGTAAGTCCTATGTTTCTTGCTTTTTGACGGAATTTGTGGTTATATACCTTTTATTCCTCCGCAAGAGTTGTTGGTCTTCTACCCAGTAGTCGGTAGTCGTAAATCCTATTTGCCTGCTCTCCAGCAGTGTGTGGTTTGTTATAAACCCTATTTTGTTTCCCGTGCGGATTTGTGATTCATTCCATCCCCACGCGAAGTTGTTGGTTTTCTACCCAGTATTCGGTAGATGTAAACCCTAATTTGTGGTATTCCCACCAGAGTATGGCTACTACCCCGTATTCGGTAGTCGTAAGTCCTATCTCTTTTCCCCTAGCAGAGGTAACCTTTGTGGTTCGTTCTGGTTGATGGTGGATTTTCTGTTGTTGTGGTTTTTATCCCCACACAGAATTTGCGTTTCCCTGTGGAATAAGTTGAATAAGTGCTCAGTATTTGGCCTTCATTCACCCGATCCCCAGTGGAGTTTGTGGTCTTCTACCCCGTATTCGGTAGTTATAAATTCCACGTTGTGATTGTTCTCCCCATCGGAGTTTGTGCCTTATGGTACGGGTGGATAATTGCCGTATGCTAGCAATTATTTCCCAGCTGAGTTGTTGGTTTCTACCCAGTAGTCGGTAGTGTTAACCTCTTGTTTCCTCAGCCATATTTTTGGTATTCTACCCCGTATTCGGTAGTTATAAACCCTAATTTCTCCCTTTGCAGAGTTAACCTTGTTGTTCATCCTAACCGATGATGGTTACTCTTTGTGGTTATCTTCAGTCGTTGTTCGATGTCGATATTCCCCCTTTGCTTCTGGATAATTGCCGGTTGCTAGCAATTGTATCCCCAGCAAGTTGTCTTCTGGATCATTGCCGTATGCTCGCAATGTTATCCCTTTTGAAGTCGCCAGTGGGTCTTTTCACCGTTTGCTAGTGATTTGTTCCCCGGATCATTGATTGTTTATCAATGTATCCCCAACCAGTCCCTGTGAATAATTGCCGGATGCTTGCAATTCATTCCCAGCGGATCGCCTTTCATTTACCCGTTCGATTGGTAATGATTGTTGCTCCTTTGATTGGTCATCATTATATACCTGATTGGTATCCCGATGCCTTTCTTTTCGGTCGATTTATCCTTTGTTAACCCAGTAACCGGTTGTGGATAATCTTCCATGCGAGTGTGTTATCCACGTTCTGACGGTAATGGATAATATATCTCATGCGCTCTTCAGTCGAAGCCTTTTGGTGTTTCCCTGGTCGAGTAAGATTCGTTATTCCCTTTTGCGGAGTCGAAAATTTTGTTGTTTGGATAATTGCCGGATGCTTGCAATTTATCCCCTTTGAGTTGTCTTTCGTTTACCCGGATGCTTGGTATCGATTGTCTCTCCTTTGGTTAGTCACCTATTATATACTTCGGTATCTCTGGTGTATTTTCCTTTTCGAGCATATTATTCACGGTCTGCCGGTAATGAATAGTATGTCTCTTTCACTCTTTGGTTGGAATCCTTCGTTGATTTTCCCCAGCTGAGCAAGATTCGTATTCTTTGTAGAATCGAATATCCATCCTTTAACCAGTTTGTGTTTTGGATGATGAGTGTTTTGGCATATATACCAATCCACGTCTTCGGTAGATCACCTATTATATACTCCGGTATCCCTGGTGTTTCTTACCATGCGAGTGTATTATCTACGGTCTGCCGGTGATAGATAATATATCTCATGCGAGTATTCTATCCACGTTCTGACGGTAATGGATATTATATCTCATGCACTCTTTGGGTTTGTGTCCCCAGTCGAGTAAGGTTTCATTTTCCTGTTGTGGATTCGAATGTCCATCCTGTAAGTCGATTTGCTTTTTAAGCCCTCCTTTCGGATGATGAGTGTTTTGGCATTTATACCAATTCACGTTTCGGTCGGTCACCTATTATATACCTCGGTACCCCTGGTGTTCCTTCCTTTCTGCTCCCTATTATGACCTTGGTCCCCCGTGGAGTCAGATTTCCCTGAGTTGATATACCTTTTTCAGGTCTTTCTCAGATGTTGGTTGATTGATATCTCTCACCCTTATACCGGTCTTAGATATTCATTCTTCCTGAGTTTGTTGCCCTTATACCGGTGACATCTCATCCTTGGCTTTTCCCCTGGAGAGTTTTTTCTAGATTTCCCCAGCGGAGTTGTATTGCTATTTGTGTTGCTGTATTGGTGTTATCCCCAGTACGTGCATTTTGTGGGTCAGCTTGAGTCATTCCAATGGATGTGTTTCCTTTGAAATCGATTCTTATCCCCAGTGTGAGTCCTTTACTTCCTTAGTGAGGTCTCCAGTCTGATTTCTGGTATCCCCTAATCACAGTCGTGATTTGACCATGTTATGTCAGTTTTGTTTTCCCCAACTCGGAGTTGTGTCCTGCTCACGCATCCCTTTTCTTTTGTTATCCCCATAAGAGTCCTGTTAGAGTCTCTGTGACTGGTGAGTGAATTACTCTGATGGATCGTCTTTTCTTCTGTGTGAACCATATCCCCCACAGAGTTTGTGTCTTTTGCATGCATACATTTGCATCACGAGGTCTCTTAAGGACCAAAATTTGTCTCATTACTGTTATTTAAGCCCATTCTACCGCGTCAAGATGAAGATTTCTAAACTTCACTTCTCTGGCTAGAATGACCTTAAATAATGGCATCTATAAGACCCCAATTTTGGCCCTAAGATCCCTCATGGCATCATATCATATCATATCATTGCCTCAGGGATCATGGTGCACCTTGGCTTGCCTCCTAGTGGGTGGGTATTTTGTGGGTGTGGTTCTTGATCACCAAGCATGTATCGCATTTGTATATCATTGCTTTTCATTTGTTTACTAACCAAAAGTACAAAAATATTATCATCTAACCTTGTTTCTTGCAGATGAAGCAAACTAGGTCAAAACAGTCAAATCATTCATTGAGCAATGGATGGTGGCCATTCTTGAAGAATTTGGGCACCATGATCATTCATCAAGAGTTCATATAAGTTGTGATATCATTTGGAGTCAAGATCTCCAGAGAAAGAGGCTTGGAATTCATCAGAACATGGCTCAGTCAACCAAAACCCTAGCAAAGTCAACTGTGGTCAACTGTGCATTTAATCAGGAATTTGAAGGTGTGACATGGTTCGAAAGGTCTCATTCATGTCCATACAAGCTTCAATTAACATTTCAAACATCCATAGTGAAGAATTTGAGGTCAGACAAAAAGTTTCCCAAAATAGTAAGGACCTGTAATTTTCAGCTGCCAAAAATGGAAAGTCATTCTCCTCAAAATTACATCATGAACCAAGCTCCAAATCAAGATTTGTCCAACATGAAAGTTGAAGATCTTGCTCTCACCTTTCCAAAAAGTCCAAGAACACTCATTTCTCATGTGTGGTTGACAAGTTATGATCAAATCATTTTCAGAAAAAGTTGAAATTCAAAGTGCCATAAATTTTGAAGGGAAAGGCCAAATTGGTTGATTCTTTTTTGAGCAAACCACATTTGATGTGTACTATCCAAATCCATCATCACATTTTATCAAAAATCAACACATAAAAAGGTCATTTTTCAAGTGAACCATTTAAGATTTGGTGGGAAAAAAGGTCAAATTCAAAAATACAAGGGATTTTCACTCCAAGCCAATGCTATTCACCTCTAAATATGATTTGTGATGTGCTGCAAGCAGAAATTCACTATTCCATTGGCTGCATAAGCATAAGGGCAATTTGGCCAAATGACATAATGAGCTTCATTCACTAATCCTTCCAATTTGCCTAAGCATGATTAAGGAGTGTGATTAGCAAGACTATAAGAGCCTAATCATAACAGAAATTCTGGATCCACATTCACATTTTCAGATCAAATCACAAAATTCTCAAATTCTCTCAATTCTCTCAAATTCACTTCACACTTTTTTCACCTTTTGGATCGAATTTCTTGATTCTTTCTGCTTCTTGTTGTACTGATCTTCATCTACAGGTGGATTGGAAGAACTGTTTGAAGCTAGCACTGGAAGAATCTTGAAGAAATCCAACTGTTGAAACCTTGAGCTCGCATGGCAGTTTGAGAATTCACCATTATCCAAGCATTTCTGAGCTGAACAACCACCTCTATTCACCTCCTGCATCACTATAGGCTATCTGTTTCGCACCATTTGGACCTGAAGAGCTCGATTTCAACAGCGGCTCCATCAAGAGGTAAAAATCCAAATCCTCTAATTGCTAGAATTGATATGTGGCTTAGGTAGAGCGTGCAACATAGAGTATTCTGAAATTCGAATCGTGCTAATTCATTGAATATTCATGGAGAAATCTTGATTGGAAGTTTGGATGACAAAACTTCTTTTGATCGATCCTTTCGATATGTTGAGAGTTAGATTAAATCATGTTGATATTATTGATGTGCATGATGAGACGATCGCAACGATATATAGTTTGCTAGTTTTGGTGACAAAAAGTCATGATGATGATGAACACGAAGAACACGACGTTGTGTTTAAATTTTCTTTTCCAAAACGCGTCCAGATCTTCGTTGCATGGCTTTGGTTTCGAATTGCTTTTTCCCGCGGCTTCTGGCCATTCACGCGTTGCCAAGTCACTTAATGAAACTCAGCGTTTCATTAAGTGATCTCCCTAATTACCAAATTGCCATCCGCGCCAATTAATTCATTTAAATCCTTAAATATTTATTTCATTTCATCAATTAACTTCAAAAATTCACAAATGATTCATCCTTGATCCAAGTATACGAACGCGTCAATATCTTTATACGGTGTTCGCAAGTATACGAACGCGTCAGAGTAATATAAAAGATTGTCGAATCCACAGAGACCAAGCGTCAATCTATCGTTATCTATTGTTATGGTGTTTATCAAAGGCAATCAAAATAGGTGTTTTTGTAGTGTGCAATGAAGAGTAAAGTTTTGAAATTAATTTAATTAATAAAGATAGGGTTGAATGTAATTCTCATAATCAATTAATAATCCAAGTACTTGCTAATAGAGCTACTTATGGGCAATGTTTTCTACTTTGAAAAGAACTAATTTAACAGGAACTGTCGCTTCCGTGTATTCAGAACCGAGTTGTACTCCCTAATCAAACCCTCTTATTGTCACTTATAAAAAGGTGCGCATTGCGTTAGAGTAGTAAACCTATTTTTAAGAAATATAGTATCTCGACTAAGTTGAAAAGTATTATAACCTGGATTTCTTAACCAAAAGAGGTTCTCACAAACCAGACTCTAAACTTATAAACGCGTCCGAAAATAGTTTTAAAATCTCTTTTCTTCTTAATGTTAAAATCTCCTAATGAACTAAACAAAGCGCTTTCGCTGTTTTTGAAATAGTTAAAAACAATTAAGTTTAAAAAGACGTTGGACGGCTTTCGATCTTACCCAACGGAATTGAAGTGCGGGAAAACTTAAGTTGAAAGTTAAAATAGCCCTTAAGTGTTTCTACGAAAAATTGTACGGATTATTGGTTCAATTACGATCCTTACATTTTAACCTTATAAATTTAGTTAGACATGGTAAAGTAAAAGTGCATTAATTTAAATAAAAGTAGTGCAAGTGCGGAAAGTAAATAAAAGTAGTGCGAGTCCGAGGAAATAAATAAAGTAAAGCGAGTGCGGGAAATAAATAATTTAAAGCGAGTGCGAGGAAATAAATGAAAGTAAAGCGAGTGCGAGGAAATAAATGAAAGTAAAGCGAGTGCGAGGAAATAAATAAAATAAAGCGAGTGCGAGGAAATAAATAAAATAAAGCGAGTGCGGGAAAATAAATAAGATAAAGACAAGTAATAAAAACCTGCTCCAATCGGAGGGTTGAATAAATTGCAATGCGGAAATGAAAATGGCGCCAGGATTAACTTCCTTCCAAAGTGCTCCAAACTCGATTACAGACTCTATCACAGACTCGATTACACAATTGTGGTAACACTCCAATACGAAGCCATTACCACTTTATAAAACTGAATATATGCCTAAGTGAAACAAAGTTGCTCTGAGTTTGCCTCTGCTCAAAGTTTGGATGCCTGTAAAAGTGAATTCGAGTTTCTATTTATAAGCAAGTAAAAAGATGGAAATGACTTGGATGCCCTTCAACTTGAAAATGGGAGAGAAACTGTTTTCCTCTTGTGGCGCCCGCCACAAGGCCAAAGATGAGGTGCCTTAGTGGATGTAGTGGAGAACGTGGGAGTTGAGGGAAGTTGAGCTTGGACACGTCATGGCAGGGTCTGTGGCGCCCGCCATTGGGCAGGCCATAAGTACAAAATGCTGATTTTTAGGGTTTTTGGCTCTTTTTCGCTCCTTTTCTCGATCGGGGCTCCGATTTAAGTAAAAACCTGAAAATAAAGGAAAACATAGCAATAACACAACAAAATGATAATAAAACAACTATAATGCATGTGAAATCGGAGTCGAAAATACGGTAAATTTCAGTGTTATCAAACTCTCCCACACTTAAACCTTTGCTTGTCCTCAAGCAAAACATTGAAAAGCTCATAAAAGAAAATCTGTGTAAACGAGTGCTTCAGGTAAAATTTCCAGGTTCAAGTCGGGATGTAGTGATAGGTACTAACTGAGTGAACTAATCCGCAAATACGGACATGATGACACTAATCCGCAAATACGGACATAAACTTCATTCCTATATTAACCAACCCATATTATCCCACAATACCTAGGCCTGCCTCTTCATCTCTTTTTATATCCTTTTCATTCAGGCGCAATCACATTAAGCTCGTTATCCATACATGCTTCATAGTAGAGTGGCCTGTTAGTGATTATGATCAGAGCATGGGGTTTCTGGCACATAAACATGTGTAAACCCTTTTATTGGACCCAACTGTAGTTGTGGGGGATCGGATCGTAATCCGCCCTACCGAGTTCAGTGCCAGATACCTGTGAACCAACTAGTAATGGGTACTGCTTTTCTTTTTCTTTTTCTTTTTCTTTTTCTAGCAATTTTTTACAATTATTTGGTTTAAATGACTTTGTGAGGGTCATCTATACCGGAGTTGCCTTTTTTCTTTCTTTTATTATTTTTTGTTTTTCTGGATCATTCACTTATTTACATCGGTCCCCTACGTAGAGGATGCATAGGCCAGAGCTGACTGCTGAGATAAACTACTAAGGACTTAGACGGAAATGATGATTAAGGCCATGGTATATGGGGTTTCGGGAATGATTCCTATATTTACGAAGTTTAAGGTTCTAAAATAATACTGATGTTTCGCAAAGTTCTCCTAAGTCACCGCATCCTTACTCAAAACATGCCCTTAAAACTTGAAAACTTTCAAACTGACACTATTTTCTTTTGCAAAAAAATTTTGGTGGGGCTAAAGGTATGGGGAGGTAGGATTGTACTAAAGATATACTATATTTGGTGACTCGTCAGACTCATGCATTATACTAAAAAGCAAAATAAACAACTAAAAGGAAATAACAATAAACTATCTAAAAACAGTAAAGAAAAAGCGATAAAGGAAAAAGGAGAAAGGTAATAAAGAAAAGACGATAGAGTCTCATCCCACACTTAAATCGAACATTGTCCCCAATGTTTCGAAATAAGATAAGGGAAGAGTTACCTGGCAACCTATTGCTGACCACTAGTGCCCTCGCCATCCTGAGGTGGACGACGGGATCGGGTACGACGACTGTCTCTCTGATCCATCCTCGCCTGCAGGGCATCCTGAGCGGTCCTCACGTCTCGAAGGTGACCTAAAATGGTACCCTGAGTGTTTTCTACGAGAGAAATGTGTTGCTGGTGGTAGTGTTGTTGACGGGCTTGTGTATTGGTAATCGTAAGCAGAGACTGTAGAACAGTGTTGTAGGACCTGTCTGTCCTCCGCTGCGACTCTTGCATGAAGCTCGTGTTATCCGCCATTTGTTGCTGGATGGTAGAGAGTAGGTTGTCACGCCTTTGCTCTCTAGCCATGTGGTCACGCCACATCTCCTCTGTAATATAGAAGCCAGGAGTGGTACCTGCAGAAGAAGAAGATGGTGCGGTGTGTGGTGGTGAAGGCTGATGGGGGGACACATGGGGTACGAGAGATCTCTCTCGCCGATCATATTCATCATCAGTGTCATGTCCCGCCTCATCAGGAAGGTTAGGAGGAAGAGGACCCAAAACAGGTGGGGCATCTAAAGCATAGGTCCAATTCCTTTCATCTCGTACATTTGTACGTCTAGTGCACGGTAAAACAATAGACGGGATGGCTACACCATGAACCATAAGCATATAGCCTCCTTCTCTCCTCGAGCGACACAATTTCATGTCTCTCAGAAATTTTAGGTTAATTGTGCGAGGAGGTAAGGGGCCTAGGGTAGCCATCTCATCGTTCAGGTTAAGCGCTCGAGCAATAGATGTAATCAATCCACCAAAAGAAATCGGTCC
Organism: Lathyrus oleraceus; assembly: GCF_024323335.1. Lineage (NCBI taxonomy): Eukaryota > Viridiplantae > Streptophyta > Magnoliopsida > Fabales > Fabaceae > Lathyrus > Lathyrus oleraceus. Next base: position 77,121,654 of record NC_066582.1, on the reverse strand, counting down.
CGCTTTATTCAAAGTTAAAATCATATGAGCAAGCATGAACGGGACCGAATTAATACGTCTATTTGTGAGGCTTCCTTGTAAAAATAGAAGCTCTCTAGCATTAACCTTATTTGGATTCTCTCGGCCAAAAATAGTGCATGCCAATAGATATATAAAAACTCTGATGGTCGGGTTATGGATAGTTAAGGCAAGAACTCCTTCAAAAGAGTTTATGGAAGTGTTTGATAAACACTCCCAGAAGGAAAATACCTCAACAGACCATTCGGAATCCAAAGGGGCCTCACAAATAGCACCGTCCCCATGAGGGATTCCTAACAAGCTGGCTAGTTCGTCGGTACTGAATTGGTATTCAACAACAAACATTCTAAATTTGACAGTACCAACTGTGCTAGCAGTGCTAGGGTTGACAATATAAATTAAGGAACTCAAAATTTCAATTGTCAACCGCTCATAGGTAGGTTTTTTATTGGAAAAGAAATTATGCAAACCTAAATTATCTAATAAATGAAACATGCTATGATAGATACCTAAAGTGTAGAGACAGTTTTCATCAACATACCTTGTCGGGAGGATTTCCCGATTTTGCAACCGTTCAATAATTTTTCTTTGTCGATCCCTCGGTTTCCCTCCTCGAAGAATGAATCCGTTAAACTCCATTTGAAAGCTCTTGAAAAGTGATGAAGAAGATGAAGTGGTTTATGAAAAGGTTGGATTTTTACAAAATCCGACGGATGAAATCGAAAATGGAAATTGGAATAATGATTTGTGTGGTGTGGTGGTTAGAAAAGTATGAGCTTTTTGTGGGTTCAATGATGTTTTTCCAAGGTGAAAAAATGGGTTTGGGAGGTTGTAAGTTGCAAAAATGGTGAAGAAAAGGATTCTGCCCCGACCATTTACAGACACTGTGGCGGGCGCCACAGGTCCTATGGCGGGCGCCACAAGGCAAAATCTGGCTGGGCCAGATTTTGGTCCTTTGGTTTGGGCTTCTCTTGTCTTTTGGCTTTGAGGGGTCTGGATAGCATTTGTCTTGTGATTCTCCTAGTATCTTTGACTTGTATAATTTTATAAAAGTAAAAACAAAAGTAAAAAGTGAAACTGAAACAAAAACAAAAACAGAAATTAAATATAAATAAATAAATAACTGAAAACTTAAAATGCAAATAAAATAAACATAAAACATATATAGGTAAAAATAGAAATACTAATGTATAATATTCCAAATGCGATAATATAAAAGGAGTTATGTAAATACGAGAAAAATAAAATAAAATAAAATAAAAGAGCGATAAAATAAGATGGAATGGCGAGATCATATAGTAGGGATGTCATCTTCCTGAGTGGATCCACGGAGCGTGGCGATTTCCTGCTTGAGCTCCGCGATCTCCTGATATAGGCAGTCGGCTTCAGTAGCATGGGTGAGATCACACACTCCCATCTGTAAAGTGAGGTCAGCCACCTCCTGTCTAAGCTCTGCAATCTCTCTACGACACTCAGCAATCTGAGTGCGGATGTCGGGTGTCTGCAATGAAAGATTATTAGAGAAAACAGTGATTCTGGGAGATGGTGGTGTAGGCGTGTATTCAGCAATGGGTGGTGATCTCGGTTCCTCAACGGTCTCTCCCTGGCCCTCAAGAGCATAACTCCAATTCGCTGGATCATGCACAATCGTCATCATAGGGTCTGGCAGTGTGAAATAATGGATAGCCTCGCTGTCGACTAGCAATCGGAACTGACATGGGTGGAAAGAGGCTCTCCTCATCAATCCTCTGGTCAAACAGAAGTCGATGTCCATGGTCGTGTACTCACAGTAGGTCCGAAGATGTAACAGCTTGCGAGACAGACCTAAAGCGACATCAATCTGAGTGATGATTCCGCCAACATGGATGACTCCTTCAGTGGATCTGGAGATACCGCTGAGACTATATAATAAAAAGTTCCCACATGCTACTGGGCGAGACTGGGATGCACAAAATAATAGGAAGATCTCCTCTTCACTCAGTAGTGTCTCTGCATCCGGCCTTCCTAGGAAGGAATGTGCTAATATCATCTGAAAGTATCTGAAGGCTGGGTTGTCTATGACATGAGACAGCTGCGTAGATGGATCTTGGCTTCCGCCACCCGATATATCACTCCAAAACTTCTCCACCTCCTTACCTAGGAAATATCCCATAGGTGTCTCCGGGATAGCATCAGGAGTAGTCTGGAAGCCCAATAAGTCGTCGAACTCTTTCTGGCTGAAGGAGTACTCAACTCCGAAAAGCCTGAAAGCAGCATACCCACCTGGTCCAGAATATGGGTCATAGTCGAATGAACTCAGGAACTCCAAAGTCAGGTTCCTAAATGTGTTACTCAAGTCATCAGCAAACTCATCCCAGTGAAGTTGGTGGCTAAGGAATCGGATACTCGGCTCGATACCCAGTGCCTCCATACAGTGCTGATCAGGATAACGTGTGGGTGCCATAGGGCGCTGATACAAAGCAATGTAGCGCTCCCTCTGAGCATTATCTCTATAGGCCACGTGCATGTCATCAAAATCCTACATCCTGTAAAAGTTAAGAAAGTGATACTGAAAATACAAACCATTCAAATCTTAGTCTCAATGCAAAATACGATGAAATAAAAAAAAGTAAATAAATGCGAAAAAAGTGAAACAAAAGAAAAACCATGGGTTGCCTCCCACACATCGCTTGTTTAACGTCATTAGCTTGACGATTAGAATTTATACACCTGTAGTAGTAGGAATTGGTGGATCAATCAGGGTGTGGCTCGAGTAGTATGCTGGAATGTCTCCTCCTTCGTAGAGATTCAGTCTTTGTCCATTTACAATGAATGGGCTACAGGTGTGGTTCTTGATTTCTACGGCTCCGGATCTCAGAATCTTGGATACTTCGAAAGGACCAGTCCATCTTGAACATAGCTTTCCAGGGAAGAGTTGTAACCTAGTGTTGAAAAGGAGAACAGAATCGCCTACATTGATGTTTTTCTTTACTATTCTTTTGTCGTGATAGGCTTTTGTCCTCTCTTTATATATTTTTGCATTCTCGTAGGCAGATTGCCTAAGTTCTTCTAATTTATGAATGTCTACGGTACGCTTTTCTCCAGCGGCTAGGTAGTCTAAATTGAAAGTTTTAATGGCCCAATAGGCCTTATGCTCTAATTTGAATGGTAAGTGACATGATTTTCCATAAACTAGTTGATAAGGAGTAGTTCCTATAGGGGTTTTGAAAGCGGTTATATAGGCCCATAATGCTTCTTGAAGCTTCTGAGACCAGTCTCTCCTAGAAATAAAAACAGTTTTCTCTAGGATTTATTTTATCTCCCTATTAGATACTTCTACTTGGCCACTAGTTTGTGGGTGGTATGGTGTTGCTACTCTATGCCTAACTCCATATTTTCTTAAAAGTTTGTCAAATATTCTCGATATAAAGTGTGATCCTCCATCGCTTATGACTAAACGTGGTGTTCCAAATCTAGGGAATATATAGTTTTTAAATAGTTTGATTACTACCCTAGTATCGTTCGTGGGTGTAGCTATAGCTTCAATCCACTTAGACACATAGTCTACGGCTACTAAGATGTACCTATTTCCTAAGGATGGTGGAAAAGGTCCCATGAAATCTATACCCCATTGTAAGACCCCAATTTTGGCCCTAAGATCCCTCATGGCATCATATCATATCATATCATATCATTGCCTCAGGGATCATGGTGCACCTTGGCTTGCCTCCTAGTGGGTGGGTATTTTGTGGGTGTGGTTCTTGATCACCAAGCATGTATCGCATTTGTATATCATTGCTTTTCATTTGTTTACTAACCAAAAGTACAAAAATATTGTCATCTAACCTTGTTTCTTGCAGATGAAGCAAACTAGGTCAAAACAGTCAAATCATTCATTGAGCAATGGATGGTGGCTATTCTTGAAGAATTTGGGCACCATGATCATTCATCAAGAGTTCATATGAGTTGTGATATCATTTGGAGTCAAGATCTCAAGAGAAAGAGGCTTGGAATTCATCAGAACATGGCTCAGTCAACCAAAACCCTAGCAAAGTCAATTGTGGTCAACTATGCATTTAATCAGGAATTTGAAGGTGTGAGATGGTTGGAAAGGTCTCATTCATGTCCATAAAAGCTTCAATTAACATTTCAAACATCCACAGTGAAGAATTTGAGGTCAGACAAAAAGTTTCCCAAAATAGTAAGGACCTATAATTTTCAGCTGCCAAAAATGGAAAGTCATTCTCCTCAAAATTACATCATGAACCAAGCTTCAAATCAAGATTTATCCAACATGAAAGTTGAAGATCTTGCTCTCACCTTTCCAAAAAGTCCAAGAACACTCATTTCTCATGTGTGGTTGGCAAGTTATGATCAAATCATTTTCAGAAAAAGTTGAAATTCAAAGTGCCATAACTTTTGAAGGGAAAGGCCAAATTGGTTGATTCTTTTTTGAGCAAACCACATTTGATGTGTACTATCCAAATCCATCATCACATTTTATCAAAAATCAACACATAAAAAGGTCATTTTTCAAGTGAACCATTTAAGATTTGGTGGGAAAAAAGGTCAAATTCAAAAATACAAGGGATTTTCACTCCAAGCCAATGCTATTTACCTCTAAACATGATTTGTGATGTGCTGCAAGCAGAAATTCACTATTCCATTGGCTGCATAAGCATAAGGGCAATTTGGCCAAATGACATAATGAGCTTCATTCACTAATCCTTCCAATTTGCCTAAGCATGATTAAGGAGTGTGATTAGCAAGACTATAAGAGCCTAATCATAACAGAAATTCTGGATCCACATTCACATTTTCAGATCAAATCACAAAATTCTCAAATTCTCTCAATTCTCTCAAATTCACTTCACACTTTTTTCACCTTTTGGATCGAATTTCTTGATTCTTTCTGCTTCTTGTTGTACTGATCTTCATCTGCAGGTGGATTGGAAGAACTGTTTGAAGCTAGCACTGGAAGAATCTTGAAGAAATCCAACTGTTGAAACCTTGAGCTCGCATGGCAGTTTGAGAATTCACCATTATCCAAGCATTTCTGAGCTGAACAACCACCTCTATTCACCTCCTGCATCACTATAGGCTATCTGTTTCGCACCATTTGGACCTGAAGAGCTCGATTTCAACAGCGGCTCCCTCAAGAGGTAAAAATCCAAATCCTCTAATTGCTAGAATTGATATGTGGCTTAGGTAGAGCGTGCAACATAGAGTATTTTGAAATTCGAATCGTGCTAATTCATTGAATATTCATGGAGAAATCTTGATTGGAAGTTTGGATGACAAAACTTCTTTTGATCGATCCTTTCGATATGTTGAGAGTTAGATTAAATCATGTTGATATTATTGATGTGCATGATGAGACGATCGCAACGATATATAGTTTGCTAGTTTTGGTGACAAAAAGTCATGATGATGATGAACACGAAGAACACGACGTTGTGTTTAAATTTTCTTTTCCAAAACGCGTCCAGATCTTCGTTGCATGGCTTTGGTTTCGAATTGCTGTTTCCCGCGGCTTCTGGCCATTCACGCGTTGCCAAGTCACTTAATGAAACTCAGCGTTTCATTAAGTGATCTCCCTAATTACCAAATTGCCATCCGCGCCAATTAATTCATTTAAATCCTTAAATATTTATTTCATTTCATCAATTAACTTCAAAAATTCACAAATGATTCATCCTTGATCCAAATTGAGTGAGGATTTTTGCATTCATTTCCAATTTCTCTCTAGTTTTTTTTAGGTATGATAGCAAAAGTTGTGCTTGGTTGATTTTTAATTTTGTCTAGAGACTTTGATCATGTGTGCTTTGTGTATAGGTTTTACCATTTTGATCATAAAATAATGATGCCTTATCCAAAATGCATGAAATTTTGTATGCATGATCTAGACTCTTTCCTAGTGATTTTGGTATATAGTTTGCTAATTTTGAATTTCTGGATTAGGAGATATGATGTGATCTTTATGAGTGTGACAATGTGTGTCACACTAGGTTATTTCCATTTCTTGAATTTTGTTTCCATTCTTATTGAATGCCATTTGCTCTGGAATTTTGCATGTGATTACATCTATATGTCTAGTTTGAGCATGATTGTTTGTAGGATTTGTTGATCAATTTCCTATTTGATTGGGATTTTACTTGCTGTTTAGTCATTTTTGGATTTTTCTTGAGTGATCAACTTCCATAGCTTGTGAAATTCTCATGCCTTATCATATGAAGCTGAAATTTTGTGGATTGGTTCTTAACATGTTTAACTTCATTTTGGCTTTGGAGTGACTCATTTATCATTTGTCCTCACTGTTTTACACTTGATTGAAGTTGATGCTCAATTTGATACCATGTATGAGCTTGTTTCTATATGCTTGGACTTGTTGATTTTCATTGACTTGGTTCCCATTATCCAAATGCCATTAAATTTGATATGCTTCTCATTGAATGTGTCCTGTTTAGGCTTGAATTTTCTGGGAATTTATTGAGCTATTTTGGTATTGGTTTGATTGTGATCATTATGTTTGCTCCATTGCGATTCCAAAATGCATAGTTTGACATGTTTTGCATATGAAATGGATTTGGTGCATAGTTTGGACATGAGACAAATTAGACTTTGTTCTTATTTGATAAATCTTGGTTTTGATCAATTTTCACTTGCTGTTTTGAATTTTTCACCTCCTTTTGACCCTAGGCTTGTCCTAGTGGTCTTACTTCTCACATTTGAGTTGTTTTTCAGGTTAAAGAAGCAAATGCTTTAAGGAGTTTAATTCAAGTTGATTGAGTTTGGTTTAATTGATTGTGATGAACTAACTTGGTTTGTTTTGTAGGATGCTAACTCATTTGCTTTGAGTTTGTGCTTTGCACATGTGATTGATTGTGTTGACTGTTGGTTCATATCTTGTTTGTTTTGATTTTGTGATTGGTATACTGATTATATTTGATTGATTTCAGGTACCATAGTCGCTTTAGTTCCTTTGAGAACTTGCTATTGCTTTGCTTTGCTTAAGAATTGAGGTAGACTCTCTTGTCTCCATGTAGTCTGGAAGACCTGGCTTGTTATTTAGCCAGGCAACTGTCTGAAGTCCTCCTTAAGAGGCGATGTTTGTGATTGTTTAACTTTGTCCCCAAGCAGGTAAAGACCTCATGTGAGGCAATTGGTAGACAAAAGAGATATGTAGCCTATCTCCTACTATTCTGTGAGTCACTCACCTTGCTCACACCACATGTGTTGATGCATAGTGAGTAAAAGCCCAAGATCTATCGAGTCTAACTTGTGGAGAGAGTTCCATCTTTCTGAACTCCCACACCTTCTGATATTCAATGCTCTCCCTGACCAGGGATAAGAGTGATGAGGCACACCCCTCATATCCTTTCATCTGCTTCACCTTGGCTCTCAATGTCAAGGTTAAGAGCGCCATTTACCCTATTCCAGTGGACTTTTAAGTCTAACCCTTTGATTGAGCCTAATTGTTTGGTTATAGCGGGTGCTAAATGACTTTGTTTGATTGATTGCTTGTAGCATTTATACATGTTTGCTTGCCTTTGTGCACTTATCATCATTGATTGTTCATTATTGCATGATCATCATTGCATATCTTTGTGATCCATGTTTCAGTTTACCCATTGAGGACAACTGTAAGACCATGTTCTTTGGCCTTTGTTCCTAGGATTTGGAAGGGATAGAGTGTAAGACCATTTCACTTGGTCACTCATGTCCATTGCTTAGTGCATTGTTTGTTTGTTGTATGTGAGGATGCAATTATAAGTCCATGTTGTTGGCATTTGTACTCCTATGATCATCCTTTAGAGGTTGGTATAAGTCCAGATAGATTGGCATCTGACATCCAAGTTTTGTTTTACCTTAGGAGATTGGTGTAAATCCATTTATTGGTATCCGATATCCGCTTTTGCTTTGTGAGATTGGTGTAAGTCCATTGATGGCTTCCGGTATCATTGTTTTGTTTTAGGAGGTTGGTGTAAACCCATTTAGTGGTATCCGATATCCGCTTTTGTTTGTGAGATTGGTATAAGTCCATTGATGGCATCCGGTATCACCTTGCTTTTATTTTTTTACTTGCTTTGTTGCCTCATTCCTAAGGACACACTTGAATCATCTTCTATATGATCTCAAGAGGTGAACCTTTATAAGAAGTTTTACATTCCATCATCTTCACCCTCTTTGTCCTAAGCCTCTTCAAACTTTGCTTTCAAAAACTTTGACTTGTTGTGCAAACATCTTCATGTCTTTTCAAATTAGAAACCTGGACCATAAGTCCTTGACTTTTCAAACTCCACTTTTCATAACACTTCTTTGAATCAATCTTAATCATACCTTGACCATATTTTGTGAATAATCATAATCAATTAACTTCACCCATTCAATTGTTTTGGCTTTGTCCATTGTTAATATGTTTTCATACATTAGCCATAGGTTTCAATTACCATAGTGGTTGATGTAAATCTTACCTTATCCTTAGTGAGTTGATTGTAACTCTTCCATACTTATTATAGGGTTAACCCCTCACTAGTATGTTGAAGTCGTCCTCGCATGGTGGATTGTTGATGTTGGTTGAGTTTTCTCCCATTGGTAATGAAAAACCTTAGTGCTTGTGTTTTAAAATTGAACTCACTAATTTTTGGAAATCTTTTAGCCGAACTACGGCGTTTTGATCCTTACCTTTGATGGAAGGTACGTAGGCAACGGGTTCATCCGTTCGAACACAAAAATAATAAAATTGTACATTCTTTTCTCATTTTCCCATTCATGTTTGCACAATATGTCATTTACAAATAAACATTTTTTTATACAACAAGTGTGAAAAGGGCTCCCTAGGAGTACCTAGGACGTGATGGGTTCCTAACACCTTCCCATTGCGTAATTTACCCCTTACCCAGATTCTCTGATCTTTTTATTAGTTTTCTACGTGTAAAACTTCTTAGGTTTTTGTTCGCTTTTTAACCAGTCCTTAGGATAAATAAAAGTGCGGTGGCGACTCGATTCATTGTATGCTTTGCTTATGGTTTAATCAATAAATCACATAGCGACGAATACACCGCTACACCCATACGTTAAAGAGTTCTACTTCCTGAATGTTTCTTAAGGGCATTTCGTCACGTCTTGAAATATTTCCAGTGCGTTGGCATCTATCACATTTGACAATGAAAGCATAGACATCATGCCACATGGTAGGCCAGAATAGGCCAGCTTGAAGAATCTTGGCGTATGTCTTAGAGGTGCTCGCATGTCCACCATAAGGTGCAGAATGACACTGCTCGATAATACTATTTACCTCATCTTCTAGAACGCAACAGCGAAAAATGCCATCTTTACCCCTTTTGAAAAGGAGCGGTTCGTCCCAATAGAAGTTTCTCACACCGTGGAAGAATTTCTTCTTGCGGTGGTAGTCAAGATCAGAGGGTACTATATCAGCAGCTAGGTAATTAACGAAATTTGCATACCAGGGTACATTACTTATTGCTAAGGAATTTTGGGGGTGCTCATAAGGATCTAGGTTATTATCTTCAATGGTTTCTACTCTAGCGATCAGTCTATCGTAGGCGAAATCATCATTTATCGGTACTAGTTCAGGTTTTAGATGTTCCAGCCTAGAAAGGTGATCGGCTACTACATTTTCAATGGCTTTTTTATCTCTTATGTCTAAATCAAACTCTTGTAGTAATAGAATCCATCGGAGTAATCTGAGCTTGGCATCTTTTTTACTTAATAGGTAACGAATGGCAGCATGATCGGTGTGAACTATAATTTTTGCTCCTAATGATAAGATCTAAATTTGTCTATAGCGAAAAATACAGCGAGTAATTCTTTTTCGGTTGTTACGTAGTTAAGTTGGGCAACATCTAGGGTTCTATTGGCATAATAAATGGCATGTAATTTTTTATCTTTCCTTTGTCCTAGAACGGCTCCAACTGCGTAATCACTAGCATCACACATTATCTCAAAAGGTTCTGACCAATCAGGTGGTTTCATAATGGGTGCAGATACTAATGCTTGCTTTAAAAGAGTAAATGCGTCATTACATTTTTCATCGAAAATGAATTCAGCATCTTTCATTAAAACGCCGGTAGAATCCAGCGTGTCCAAGGAAGCTTCAGACTTCTCTGATGGTTTTTGGTGGTTTTAGGTTTTCTATAACTTCTATTTTAGCTTTATCTACCTCTATACCTTTTTCGGAAACTATATGTCCTAAAACTATTCCTTCGGTTACCATGAAATGACATTTTTCCCAATTTAGCACGAGGTTCACCTCCACGCATCTCTCCAGGATTTTCTCAAGGTTGGCAAGACAATTGTGGAAATCAAATCCGCAAACCGAGAATTATTCCATAAACACTTCCATGATACCATCTAGGTGATCTGCAAAGATGGACATCATGCAGCGTTGGAAAGTAGCTGGGGCATTACAGAGGCCGAACGACATTCGTCTGTAGGCAAAAGTTCCATAAGGGCATGTAAAGGTAGTTTTTTCTTGATCTTCGGGATGGATAGGTATTTGGAAGAATCCAGAGTATCCATCTAGATAACAGAAGTAAGAGTGTCTGGCTAGACGCTCCAACATCTGGTCTATAAATGGTAAAGGGAAATGATCCTTCCTAGTTGCTTTATTTAATTTTCTATAATCTATACACATCCGCCATCCTCCTTCTAAACGTTTTTCTACATGTTCGCCTTTATCGTTTTGCACGACTGTGATGCCTCCCTTTTTAGGTACTACATGCACAGGGCTCACCCACTTACTATCCGAGATCTGGTAGATTATACCTGCCTTAAGTAACTTAAGAACTTCCTTTTTAACAACATCACTCATTATAGGGTTTATTCTTCTTTGATGTTCCCTAGAGGGTTTTGAATCTTCTTCTAGTGAAATTCGATGCATGCATACGGATGAACTTATAACTTTCAGGTCAGAGATATTATATCCTAAGGCTGAGGGATATCTTCGTAAAACATCTAAAAGTTGGTTCGTTTCCTTTTGGCTCAAGGTAGCACTAACTATAACTGGACGATTCATCTTTTCATCGAGGAACTCATATCTCAGGTTCTTAGGCAGTTCCTTAAGTTCTAAGGTTGGTTTCTTAGGGCATGGCATAGGATCTGGGGTAAGGGATAAACATTCGTAAAGGTTATCATCGATGTAGGGTTTCTTAAAGTCATCATCTTCCTTTATGAGAGTTGATGGTAACTTAATTGTTTTTATAATTTCTTTTTGTTCTAATTCTCTAACACATTCATCAATGATATCTAAGGCATAACACGAGTCTTCCATCACAGGTGCCATAAGAAATTTCGAAAGTATAAATTCTATTTTCTCGTCACCTACCTCAAACGTCCACTTTCCTTTCTTGACATCTATTATGGCTCCTGCAGTCAATAAGAATGGTTTACCTAGAAGGATTGGTATATCATTATGCTCTTTGATGTCCATGACAACAAAATCAGTAGGGATAAACAGCTGACCTATCCTAACAGGAACATCTTCTAAAATGCCTATCGGATATTTAACAGATCTATCGGCTAACTGAAGTGACATCTTAGTGGGCTGTACTTCTCCTAAGTTTAACCTCTCACAAACCGCTAAAGGCATTAGGCTCACACTAGCTCCTAAGTCTAGAAAAGCTTTTTCGATGACATGATTACCCAAAAGGCAAGGAATGGAGAAATTTCCAGGATCTTTATCTTTCTTTGCTAATTTGTCCTCGGAAATAGCATTACATTCCAAAGGCTTCGGATCGTCAAGTCTACGTTTGTTGGTAAGGATGTCTTTGAGAAACTATGCATAAGAAGGTATTTGGGTAATGGCTTCTGTGAAAGGGATTTCTACATGAAGTTTTTCTATAACTTTAATAAATTTTTGATACTGTTTATTGATCTGGGTTTGTTTGAGTCTTTGCGAATATGGTATGGGTGGTTTATATGGCGGGGGTGGTACGTAAGTTTTATCTTTAGGTTCTTCTCCTTTTTCTCGACCTTCCTGGTTTTCAGATTCCTCTGGTTCTTTTACTTCGTTCGGGGGTTTGGTACATTCCTTAGAAGTTTTAGGTTCACTCAATCTGGGGTTTGGTGGCTCATCATAAGTGTTCCCACTTCGTAGGATAATGACATTGGCTTGTCCTCTCGGATTTTGTTGAGGTTGTCCAGGGAACTGTCCTCCAGGTGTGGTCTGAGGGGCTTGGTTTAAAACTACCTGAGAGATCTGGGTTTCAAGCATCTTGGTATGAGTAACTATTTGGTCAACCTTGGTTCCTAACTGAGTAATCAATTCGTTAACATGAATGTTTTGGTTCATGAACTCCTTGTTTTGTTGGGTTTTAGCGGTGATAAAATTTTCCATAATTTTCTCAAGGCTCAACTTTGGTGGTACAGGTTGCATAGGTTGATTAGATCTAGGGGCTTGATAACTAGGTCTCAGAGGTGCATTATTTTGAATAGGGTTATTGTTTTTATAGGAGAAGTTCGGGTGATTCCTCCATCCAGGGTTATAGGTATTCGAGTATGGGTTCCCTTGGGTGTAGTTCACTTGCTCAGAGTGGGTTTCGTTTAATATACTGCATTCTGCAGATTGGTGTCCTTGGGTTCCACATATCTCACAATCAGACGAAACTGCGGCTACAGTATTCGGGTTTATGCACATATGCTCGACTTTGAAGGCTAATGCGTCCATTTTAGCTTGCATCATGTCTATAGAGCTTAGTTCATGCACTCTTCCTTGGGCTTCCTTCTTCTCAACTGTCTCTCGTTCGACTCCCCATGATTGATGGTTTTGAGCCATATCTTCGATGAGGGCACTAGCTTCAGGATAAGGTTTGTTCATCAGAACACCGCCTGCGGCAGCATCGATGGTCATCTTTGTGTTGTAATGAAGTCCATTATAGAAGGTTTGAATGATTAACCAATTTTCTAAACCATGATGTGGGCATGCTCGTAATAACTCTTTATATCTCTCCCAAGCTTCGAACAACGATTCTCCTTGGTTTTGGGTAAATCTAGTTATATGGTTTTGAAGAACGGCGGTCTTACTCGGGGGAAAATATCTGGCAAGAAAAACTCTCCTAAGGTTATCCCAAGTCGTAATGGAATTGGATGGAAGGGAATCTAACAATGATAGGGCTTCATCTCTGAGGGAAAAAGGGAATAATCTTAAATGTATTGCCTCAGGAGAAGTTCCATTGGTTTTAAAAGTATCTGCTAATTGAAGAAATATTTTAAAATGTTGGTTTGGGTTCTCGGTAGCGAGACCCACGAATAGTCTCTGTTGCACTAGTTGCAATAGGGATGGTTTAAGTTCAAAATTATTAGCTGGTATGGTTGGGTTTACTATACTAGAACTAGGTTCTTCATTAGATGGTTGAGCGAAGTCCTTAAGAGGTCTTTGGTTTTGATCTTCGGCCATAACTCTCTTAATTCTATGAAAGAATAAACGTGCGCTAGCGTAACGTTCAGGTTCCGCCAGAGGGTATACTAAGCTTAAACTTTCGGTACTGCGAGTTCTTCGCATTGACCGACGGGAAATAGCCTAAGTCTAAACGATATAACAACAAGAAAATGAAATTTGACGAAATTGGTCCCCGGCAACGGCGCCAAAAACTTGATGCAGTCAATATCTTGATGCGGTGTTCGCAAGTATATGAACGCGTCAGAGTAATATAAAAGATTGTCGAATCCACAGAGACCAAGCGTCAATCTATCGTTATCTATTGTTATGGTGTTTATCAAAGGAAATCGAAATAGGTGTTTTTGTACTGTGCAATGAAGAGTAAAGTTTTGAAATAAATTTAATTAATAAAGACATGGTTGAATGTAATTCTCGTAATCAATTAATAATCCAAGTACTTGCTAATAGAGCTACGTATGGGCAATGTTTTCTACTTTGAAAAGAACTAATTTAACAGGAACTGTCGCTTTCGCGTATTCAGAACCGAGTTGTACTCCCTAATCAAACCCTCTTATTGTAATTTATAAAAAGGCGCGCATTGCGTTAGAGTAGTAAACCTATTTTTAAGAAATATAGTATCTCGACTAAGTTGAAAAGTATTATAACCTAGATTTCTTAACCAAAAGAGGTTCTCACGAACCAGACTCTAAAATTATAAACGCGTCCGAAAATAGTTTTAAAATCTCTTTTCTTCTTAATGTTAAAATCTCCTAATGAACTAAACAAAGCGTTTTCGCTGTTTTTGAAATAGTTAAAAACAATTAAGTTTAAAAAGACGTTGGACGGCTTTCGATCTTACCCAACGGAATTGAAGTGCGGGAAAAGTTAAGTTGAAAGTTAAAATAGCCCTTAAGTGTTTCTACGAACAATTGTACGGATTATTGGTTCAATTACGATCCTTACATTCTAACCTTATAAATTTAGTTAGACATGGTAAAGTAAAAGTGCATTAATTTAAATAAAAGTAGTGTGAGTGCGGAAAGTAAATAAAAGTAGTGCAAGTGCGAGGAAATAAATAAAGTAAAGCGAGTGCGGGAAATAAATAATTTAAAGCGAGTGCGAGGAAATAAATGAAAGTAAAGCGAGTGCGAGGAAATAAATGAAAGTAAAGCGAGTGCGAGGAAATAAATAAAATAAAGCGAGTGCGAGGAAATAAATGAAAGTAAAGCGAGTGCGAGGAAATAAATAAAATAAAGCGAGTGCGAGGAAATAAATAAAATAAAGTGAGTGCGGGAAAATAAATAAGACAAAGACAAGTAATAAAAACCTGCTCCAATCGGAGGATTGAATAAATTGCAATGCGGAAATGAAAATGGCGGCAGGATTAACTTCCTTCCAAAGTGCTCCAAACTCGATTACAGACTCTATCACAGAGTCGATTACACAATTGTGGTAACACTCCAATGCGAAGCGATTACCACTTTACAAAACTGAATATATGCCTAAGTGAAACAAAGTTGCTCTGAGTTTGCCTCTGCTCTAAGTTTGGATGCCTGTAAAAGTGAATTCGAGTTTCTATTTATAAGCAAATAAAAAGATGGAAATGACTTGGATGCCCTTCAACTTGAAAATGGGAGGGAAACTGTTTTCCTCTTGTGGCGCCCGCCACAAGGCCATGGCCCATGCCACAAGGCCAAAGTGAGGCGCCTTAGTGGATGTAGTGGAGAACGTGGGAGTTGAGGGAAGTTGAGCTTGGACACGTCTTGGCAGGGTCTGTGGCACCCGCCATTGGGTAGGCCATTAGTACAAAATGCTGATTTTTAGGGTTTTTGGCTCTTTTTCGCTCCTTTTCTCGACCGGGGCTCCGATTAAAGTAAAAACCTGAAAACAAAGGAAAACATAGTGTAGCGGTGTATTCGTCGCTATATGATCTATCGATTAAATCATAAGCTAAGAGATACATTGAAAAATTTCGAGTCGCCACCGCACTTTTATTTATCCAAAGGATTGGCTAAAAAGCGAACAAAAGCCTAAGAAGTTTTACACGTAGAAAACTAATAAAAAGATCAGAGATTCTGGGTAAGGGGTAAATTACGCAATGGGAAGGTGTTAGGCACCCACTACGTCCTAGGTACTCCTAGGGAGCCCTTTTCACACTTGTTATGCTAAATGATTATTTATTATGACAAAAATATTGTGCAAACATGATTGGGATGGTGAGAAAAGAATATACATTTTTATTATTATTGGGTTCGAACGGATGAACCCGTTGCCTACGTACCTTCCATCAAAGGTAAGGATCAGAACGCCGTAGTTCGGCTAAAAGATTTCCAAAAGCGGGTTAGGTTCAATTTTAAACACAAACCCTAGGTCTTACGTTATCCACGGGAGAAAACTCAACCTTATACAAACAACAACGTCCACCATGTGAGAACAGCTTCAACTTGCCAGGGAGGGGTTAACCCTATAATAGGCGAGGAAGACTTACAATTCAATCACTAAAGACAGAAGGTGAGATTAACATCAACCACTAAGATAAATCAAACCTATAGCTCATGTATGAAAAGATTAATGGACAAAGCCAAAACAAGTGAATGAGTGGAGTTACTGATTATGATTATGAAAATGGAGTCAAAGTATGATTAAGATCAATTCAAATAAGTATTATGAAACGGATTTTGGAAAAAGGTCAAGGACTTGAGTCCAAGTTTTTAGTTAGAAAACATGAAGATGTTTGCACAACACTTATGTCAAGTTTGAAAGATAAAGTGTGAAAAGGTTCTAAGACGTAATGAATGATGAATGGATGAAGGATGGATAGTAAAACTTCTTAGAAGGTTCACTTCTTGAGATCATATAGCGGATGATTCAAGTGTGTCCTTTGGAATAGCAATTAATAATAAACAAACAAAGCAAAGGCGGATATCGGATGCCAATCAATGGTCTTATACCAATCTCCTAAAACAAAATGGGATATCAGAAGCCACTCAATGGACTTACACTAATCTCCACAGGCAAAGAAATAAAAGCGGATACCGGATACCAATAGATGGGTTTACACCAGTCTCCTAAAACAGAACAGGATATCAGATGCCACTCAATGGACTTACACCGATCTCCTCAAAAGAAAAACAAAGATGAAATATGGAAGTTAACTGCCAATCTATCTGGACTTAGGTTAACTCCACAGTATGCTCACAGGAAATCCAATGCCACATCACAGGGACTTACAATGGATCCTCACATACAAGAACAAGAGCAACAATATGATCACAGGTATGCAAATGCCAACTTACAGGGACTTATAATTGCAACCTCACATCAACAAAGAAAACAAACTATGATCACAGGAAAGCAGATGCCAACTTACAGGGACTTACAACTGCAACCTCACATACAAATCAAACAGATCAAATTATGATCACAGGATAACAGATGCCAACTTACAGGGACTTATAACTGTATCCTCACATACAAACAGATAACAGAAGATATGAGTGACCAGTGAGGTCTTACACTCTATCCTTCCATATCACAGGAGCAAATGCCAAAAGCAATGGACTTACAATTGTCCTCAACGGGCAAACAACAATGATAGCATCACAAAACAGATGAGATGATCATGCATTAATGGCAATTGATGATGATGATAAATGCATAACATATAAGCAAGCAAGTGCATATGAAGCAATCAATCAATCAATGAATAGCAAACAACACACTCTATAGCCAAACAATGGGGGCTCACACAAGAGGGTTTGACTTTAACAGTCCACTGTAATAGGTAAGTGTCGCTCTTAACCTGGCCATTGAGGGGCTCAGGTGAAGCAGATGAATAGGGAGATGAGGGGTGTGCCTCATTGCTTCTATCTCAAATCAGAGAGAGCATCAAAGAAAGTGTGGGAGTTCAGAAAGTAGGAACTCTCTCCACATTATTGACTCGATTAGATCTTGGGTATTTATCTCATTGCTTCAACCAGGTACTGGGAGCAAAGAGAGGACACACTGAATAGTGGGGGATAGATTACTTATCCCTACCTTCCACCAATTGCCTTACTTGAAGGACTTTTCCTGCTTAGGACAAATATAAACAAACACAGGCATTGCCTCTTAAGGAGGACTTCAGACAGTTTGCCCGGTCAAATAACAGACCGGGTCTCCAGACTACATGAAGAAGAAGTAATTATACCTCAAAGCAAATGCTAAAAAGCAAAGCAAGCAAGCAAGTTCAAAGAACTTAAGCAACTAAAGCACCTGCAAAAGTCAAACTCATTAGTAAACAAGTCAACAGTCAAAATCAAAAGGAAATGAACCAATAGTCACACAGAGGGACCAATTGTACAAGGCACAAAGACTCAAGCATATGAGTCACCTACAAAACAAATTGTTAGCACATGATAAACAATTCAATTCAAACAAATTTGAATGATCCTCAAGGTATTGGTGCTTAACCTGAAACAGACAGCTCAATTGTAAGCTTAGAAGACCACTAGGACTAGCCTAGGGTCAAAGATGGAAGAAAAAGTCAAGGCAGCAAGAAAAAGTCAACCCAAACCAAATCTAAACATTCAAGAAGCATTCTCAATTGGATTCATAATAAAATCATGCATCATGGTCATTTCATATGCAAAAGGATGCAAAGCATGGCAAGAGAAGCATACAAAAGTCAACAGCAAAGACTTCATTCAAAAGTCAACTCAAACAACCTCAAAAATTATGAAGTAAATCATACTCAATCCTAACATCTAGCATGGTAGACATGTAAAATTTCATGGCATTTGGATGAGAGGAAGGCAGTCAAATAAAATCATGAAGTCAAATCAAATTCAAGCAAGCATGGTGAAAGTCAACAAGCATGGGTCAACTTCAAAAAATCATATCAATTTGAAAACAGAAGAGAAATGAATGAGATTAACACCAATGCAAAGCTCAAAGAGTCTAGTTATCACATATGAAATTTCATGATCATACAATAAGATTTGAGAATTTCACAAAGGATTTGGCAAGGCATAGCACAAAAAGTCAACAAATGACCACATGTGGAAGAAAATTCTCAATCAAATGGAAAACAGCAAGATTAATTCCAAGAAAATTCATACACAAACTAGACATGTAAAGGATCATTCATGTAAAATTTGGAGTCATTTGGATGTAGGGAAGTGTGTGAACAAAAATTATGAAAATGCATGATCATGGTGTGACACCAAATGCAACACACAACTTCAAAAAATCATAACTATCAATCCACAAATGATAAATGCACAAACTTTATATGGAAATGAAGGTCAATGTGTGTAGAACAACCACAAAAAAATTCAAGGGCAAAGGATGCAACATGAGTATTTCACAATTGAAATGGCACAATGTATCATTTATGCACACATGTTGGAAAATCATTTATCATTTAAAATCCAGAACATGAAAAATTAACTAAAATTCACAATTAAATATTAGACTCATTTGTGAACATGTGGAAAAAATTTCATAATTTTTTGATAAAAAATGAATTAGAAAATAATTTTGTGAAATTGGGTGAAATATTGGATGAAATATGAAACAATAGGCATGGCAAATGGTCAAATAAAGTCAACCGGTGGCAATTGGGTAATTTTTGCCAACTTAAATGAAACGACACAGCATTGGCAAACAAAATGAAATGTTCTCATTGGCTGGAACCAATGGAACAGTGCTCATGCGCCAATGAGCTCAAAATTCTGAGTTCTAAAACCCTAGGGTTTTAACAGCCAGGCATGCTTCAAACTTTAAGTTCATGAGCAACAACCAACAAACAGCATAGCATTCAAACATCATCTCCAAGCTCAATATCAACTGAAATTCGAACAAACCAACCACTAACATGGCAATGGTGAGGTTCATACTACACACAAACAACAGCAACAACATGGCATTGTGGGAAAAAATCTGGGCAGAGTATGAGTTTGAACAACAGCAGTATGAATTCATCATCATGCAATCAAAACAGCAGCACATAACAGCATGGCATCGTGTTCATCATGTTATCATCATGCAAACATAACTAACAGCAAGCAACAGCATAAGTTCATCATCATGTAACTAAATGAAGTAAACAAAAGCAATGGTATCAACAACATGTAATATCATGCATTCATCAACCAAATTCATCATTAAAATCAACAGCACATGAACAACAGTATCAGCCAAAAAGATCATGGCCAACACAGTCAAACATCAATTATGTGGATTTTATGGTCAGCTTAAGACAGCAAAACAGCAGGGCATTATGAACATCAACATTATCATAACAGCAGCAAGCACACAATGGCAGGGCAAGCAGCATGATACCATCATCATTCAAACAGCAGACCAAATAACAGTACATGACAGCATACAACAGTATGGATTTCAGGACAATTCAAATGGGATTTCCAAAACTACAGCAAGGTAATGGCAACATGGTGTAGCAAGCAGTAGGTTCATGTGATCAAAAACAAACAACAGCCATCAACAAGAGTCTGGAAAAAGATTGAGGTTTATGCGTTTGGTTGTGGCAGCAACAGGTCAAGCTTATGTTGTTCACCCAACAGCAAAGTTCCAACAGCAAGGAAAACACAATATGGCAATGGTATGGACTCTCATACAATTAAAGCAATAGTAAACCAACACAAAACAAACATGTTCATGGGAAGTTTGGGTATATTAAGACAGCAAATCAGCAGCAGGGTTTGTTGGGTTTAAACACAACAGCAACAACCATCATCATGCAATTAAACGAGCACAAATCATGAACATTAGCACCATGCATCATCAGTCAACAACAGCACAACAGCATATAACATATTGCACATGGAACATAGATTTTCTAGGCATGGTCAGGTTTAAACAGCAGAGCATTGCACATTTTCATTGAAAACTCATCATTAATCGAAAAACAAACAGCAAGGCATATAGCAGGACATGACCAAACAACAAAACAGTATCAATAATCCAACAGGCCAAAACAACAATCATCATGGAACATCAACCAACATTGGAACGAGCATGCTCATGGGAATGTTTATGCTGCAACCCAGACAAAAACAGACAACAGCACCCAACAATATATAGCATATTTCACAACTGCAGCATAATGTGTTCATCAAAATCATCATCAAACATCAATCCACAACAAAGCAAATGTTAATCATGAACACAAAAACTGGACAGGGCAGGTTGTAGCAGCAGCATAATTCATTCATCAGTCTACAGCATGACTAACAGCATAACAATATGGATTTACAAATACAAGCCACAACAGCCAATAAACTTCACAATTCTCTGGATTCTCATGCAGACCTTAGGATCTCTACTAGCAGCCAAACATACAGCACACACCAATATGGATTTTAGCAATAGCAGCACATGACCATAAGGATTTTTGAGCATGTTCAAGGTTGCAATGACAGCAGGGCATTAACAGCATGGTTAAGCATCATTCAATAACAAAGCAAGACATGAAACATGGGAAAATTCTGTGCATATTCATGACTCAAGCATAACAGTAGCAACAACATCAGGTTCATGCTCATGATTCAACAGCAACTCGAAATCAAACAAACATGAGAACCACATAACCACATTCATAATGCTTATGCAACATAAATCAACAGCTACCAACACACATGAACTAGATTCTTGAAGCAAAAGGGCTAGGGTTTAACAGCAGCTTGCCTTCATCATCAACATGAACTCAAAATTCGAAATATCCAGAAACAAAAAATAAGCATATCAATGTGATCCTTATGCATCATACATACCTAATCAAGTCATAATTTTCATGAAAATCTCAGCATCACAGCAAATCGATGGAAAGCACATTCAAGCATACAAATGAAAACTCATATTTCTCTCAGCATAACCAACCATTTCAAGTAAATGAACACTCATTAAAATCAGTATTTAAGGATCTTTCACAAACATAGTATGGCATGGCAAAAAGAGAAGATAGATTACTTACTTGTTTTGGAAGAAAATGTTGAAACAGTAGTGCTTTGGTCGATTCAAGCTCAAACAGCTGGAGATGGTGCTTGGTAGTGAAGGATGATGAAGCTTGTTCAGCTCAAACTTGCTTTGAAACTTCCACCACTCGAATTGCCATTGGAGATGCTTTGAAGATGCAGAGCTTGAAAGAGGGTTACAGTTGAGAAATGATGTGCAAAAACAATCCCAAATGATGTTTAGATGATGGAGGAAACAAGGTTATTCGAGGGTTTTCAAGGGTTTATGCAGAAAAAAGCCACTTGCCAAAAATGCAAGAAGAGAGAATGAGGGTTTTTGGTCTGTGGAGGCTGTGAACACTAGGGCTGCAAATGTCAGAAAAGAGACTTTATATGTCTGTTTTAGATTGGTTTAAGGAATGATAAGCTGGATTAGCTTAATGAGCTCCATTTGCCAAAATTGCTAACTATGCACAAAGTGGAAAATGGGAGGTGTTTGTCTGCTTGAGTGGGCTTGGACAGACTGCAAATGGACATTCAAATTGCTGTTTTGTGTGCTGCAGACCTGCTGTACTTGCCTTGCTTCTCTTCTCACCAATTGCTAAAATTGCCAAGATTGTACTATGGTTCAAAATGGTGGTAAAATGGTGATGTGATGATGGTTTTGGACTTTGAGCAAATTACAAATAATATATGAAACATTTCCCAATTGGCAAAAATGAGAAAAAAGTCCTAAATCAAAAAGTCAACTATGAGTCAAACCTTGAATTTTTAAAGGAATTGGTCCAAAAATGCCATTTTGATTGGCAAGGTTTTAGGTCATGAAATTTATATTTTTGGAAAGAGAATGAAAAATGTGGTCTGTAGGAAAAAACCCCACCAAATTTGGCCTTATGGTTTGAGAGATATGGCTTGTTGAAGTTCAAAATTTGGTGAAAATGATTTGATCATATCTTGACAACCACACATGGGATTTTGATGTTCTTGGACTTTTTGAAAATGGGAAGACAAGATCTTCAACTTTCATGTTGGGCAAAAATTCATTTGAAGCTTGTATCATGATGTAAGTTTAAGATCAAGAAGTTTCCATTTTTGGCAGTTGAAATTACAGGTCCACTTTCTATTTCTGGAAAATTTCTGATTTCACTTGATTTTCTTCCATGATGAGGTTGAACATGATAGATGAGATTTATACAAGCATGAATGAACTCCTTCAGATCAATTCTATCCATCAAATCTCTGATTAAATCAACTGTTGACCAAGTTTGACTTTTCTAGGGTTTTGGACTGATTGATGCACTTCTGATGAATTCCAAACCCTAATTCCTTGAGAACTTGTCTTCAAATGATGTTTCAAGATGTATGAACTTGTGATTATTGACCATGATGCCCAAATTCTGCAAGAATGGCCATCATCCAATGCTTTGACTGACTGTTGACCAAATTTCTGATGATTGCTTCCACTGCAAGCAACAAGGTTAGACTGACACTATTTTTGTACTTTTTGAATGATAAACATATGAAAGCAAAGATATACCAATGCAAAGGATGCTTGGTGATCAAGAAACAAACCACAAGGCAATCTATCCACTAGGAGGGGACAAAGGCATGCAATGATCCTTGAGGTTGTGATATGATATGATATGGGCCATGAGGGATCTTAGGGCCCAAAATTGGGGTCTTACACATAGCAATAACACAACAAAATGATAATAAAACAACTAGAATGCATGTGAAATCGGAGTCGAAAATACGGTAAATTTCAGTGTTATCAGTGACCTCTGCGTCAGCATTCATCACCAACTCCCACTTTTCCTTCACAACGGCCTCAGTAGATGCAATCTGGCGTTCAGTCTCCCTGACGTTGTCGAGATGGCACAACATGGGAACCCGAAGTTGTTCTAAAGCGGTCGTTGCATGCTTGGCATATTCTAAGAGCTGAAGATCCTTAAGTTGGGCAAGCACGTGCAAGATCTCTAGACCGACAGCAGGTTCATGCATAAGCACAAAAGGGAGGTCGGGATTCAAGGCGTGAAAGCTAACTTTGTCCATTAAAGCTTTAGTCTTCGTCGCCTCATAACCCATTTTTCTAGAGTGGTGAAGCTGCTCAGAGTCAGAAGAAGCATCATGCAATTTCACTAGGTTTTGGAGCCTAGCAATTGCTTCTAAGGCAGAAGGCTTTATCGCCAGCCCCTGGAAAGATGAAGGAGAAGCAGCCGACAGAGGAGTAGTTTGAGAAGGTGGGTTCTAAGTGGTGTCGACATTCGCTGGTCCCCTTGGATCCTGCAAAGGCAAGGAAGCTGAAGAAAGACTAGAGTCAGAACTAGTTGAACTAGAATCCTTGTATGTTGCAGGACTAGCGACTGAGTCAGAGTCACTATCAATAATCTGGATAGGGGATCCAATGAACTCACCAGCAGTGTCGACAGATTGTAGTAGGTGAGCTGGAGAAGAAGTCGGCGATGAAGGAGTATAGTCAGCGACAGGTTGAGATGGCTTAGTAGAAGCATCAGCCTACTGTAAGGAAAAAGAAGTTTGTAAGAGAAGTACAATAATCCAAGGGAATAGACAGTAAAACAAGTAATTACCTGTGTCGACGCAGGGGAAATGACATCTGGATTTTCTTTCCCCAAAGCAGCAACAGCGGGGGTGCTAGTCGACTGCGAAGCCCCCACAGCTGGATCAGGGGCCTTGTTAAGAATGGAAGTGTTGACCATAATAGTGTCGGCATCTAAAGCAGGAGCCTCTGGAGTGAGCACTTTATGGTGTCTCTTTTTCTTGGTTTCACCACTCCTAGAGGGAGAATCGTGCTTCTTCCTTTTGTGGCCCTGATGTTTTTTGGATTTATGGGAGTGCTGAGAAGATGGCTGGGAAGTTGGCTGAAGACATGAAGAGAGGTTATAAGCAAATATTCTAGTCAGAAGATCAGACAAGCCGACAAGAAATACCTCAGATCCTGTGGCGGCAGAACGTTTGTGTTTTTTGGATTTTTTGGAGTGAGAGCAGACAATGGGGTCTGTCGAACATGGTTGACCCTGCACATAAGTAAGAAATTAGAGATCACGTGGTGTTTCCCTTAAAAAATCACAAGAGTAAATGAGAATGCTTCATATAGGTGCATACCGAAGAACTGGGTTTTTTCAAGACTTGAGAAATAGGGCGCTCATCATCATCAGAGGATTTCTCAGGAGCAGCCTGCAAAAGGGGAAATGAAGGCTAAGAATAAAAACCAAGGCAAAAGAAAACGGTAATTCAGCCAGAGTCGAACTTGAGCCTCTTGTGTCGAATGGGTAGGTTCTTTGGCAGGAGCATGATCCATAGGGTCTAGAGGGATCGCTGCAAATAAACAAAAGAAACACAAGTGAGCGACGAAATCCAACTGAAAGGAGGTGTTAACTTTCCAGAAAAGTGTTACCAAGTTGTGCGTATTCAAACACGCTAACTTATTGAGGATCAATATGAAGTGGCCCTGAGTAATGAGGCAGATAATGCTTCGTCGGGACCACTCTGTCGGTCTTTTTCTTATAGGCATTTTGTATGTGTGAAATGGGACAATAAAACCACTCTGGGACCGAATGGCCAAAGGCCAAAGCCAAGGGGCTAGATGGAAAAGGAGGGAACTTGATGTTTCCAAAATGAAGGGCGTAAAGATGCTTGTCTTTTGCATAACTAGGGATTTTAAGTTTTGGGAGCATGTCGGTTACTTTCTCCTTTAGTTCGGCCGCGGCCTCAAAGATGGTCCGACGAAGATTATCTGGTCGATACACAACTTGGAAATAGTTCTGGAAAGCACGAATTTGTTTGGCATGGAGAGCCTTACACTTGGTCGATTTTTCTTGCAAATAAACAAAAGCTTGAGTTAGTTCAGATAGTTTGGCCTCAGGAGCGCCAACATAAACAGCAAGATACGACTGCCACCAATCATCGAACTCTTTGGTGCAAAAGAAGGCTGGTCGAAAGGGAGTGGAGCGGAGTCGTGGTCGGTTTTCCCAGATGGTATCAAGATCTTCCTGGATCACACTCCAGGGTTGACCACAAAGGATATTTGTGAGTAATTCAGGAGAAGAGAACAGGGACTTGGGAATAAATTGGCAAAGGCCAAATTATCTGGCCACCAAGTTAGGCTGATAAGCCACTAGGCCAGGGTTGCTACTGGAGGTTTCAGCTGACAGGAATCGAGGGACTAAAAGATGTCTCCAGATAAGGAAGGTTTCATCTCTATGCTCATCTTCAGTCGAAGGGAAAGCCCTGGTGAACCATGCAGGACCTTCAGTTCGACGGCTGAAAGGGGCCATAGAAGGGAGAAAGTTGGCACGGGTCAGCATGATGTTAAATAAGAGGCGAAACACCTGGAGGTCAGGGAAGGTTTTGTCGATGGGATTTAGAGGGATCAATCGCTTCCAAATAAGGTGTCGTTCCTCTGGGGGACACACAACCCTTCTCATCCCATAGGGGGCTATATCTTTAGAGAAAGTGGCATTGAGCCACAGCTGTAAGAACCAAAAAGGTCCATGGACCAACACGTTTTTCTTCTTTGAATTCTCAGGGTCATAGAGTTTGATTTGACAGACGACCTCAGACAGAGATTCATAAAGAGAAGCTAAAATTAATTGGCCAAGAGCGATATCACGCTCTTGGTGTAGTTGAGTTGCCAGAAGAGCAAAATGCTTGGCTATCTGCATAGATCTGGAGCAGAAAACAAAGCGAGATAGCCAAAGAGTCAGGAAAGCCACATGTTCTTCGTCGGTTACATGGCCTGAAGAGGTGGCATGGTGATCAATGAAGTTGTTGTACGTCGACTTGCGAGAGTCACCAACGTCAAACCGCAGAGAGATTAGCACTACGGCTTCACAGTCGAAGACTTCACCGATCGGTTTTAAGCCAATGATGGCAGCAATATCAAAGAGTGTCGGCGTGATCATGCCACACTTGGTATGGAACGAGTTGGTCGAACTATCCCAAAATTGGGGAAGGCCACAACGGGCAATCTGTAGAAGGGTGTAGATTTCTGTCCTTTTCCAATGGTCGATTTTCTCTGATTCTAATCGATCCATCCAGGCACAAAACTTAGGACAGTTTTTGGGAGGAGCGGTCCTGAAGTTCCTGTCGACATAGCGAAGGGAAAAAGGCTTTTGGGAAGAAACCAAGGGTTCAGAGATATGACTGGTGGGGAAAAGGGAAGAATCTGTTCTGATGATCTCAGGGAGGTGATTTTCTGGAAGAGGACCTAAGAACGCTAAAGGTTCATCAGCCAAGGAGAAAGGGATCAATACTTGAGAACGCCAATTTTCTGCCTTCTCTTCTGCAAACGGAGGCTCAAGAACGTACTCCTTACCATTAATGGTGAGAGGATGTGTGAGTTTAGCAGCGAAGGGAGATGCTTTACTTTTGCTGGAGCTATCCATGGAAGAAATGGAAGTTTTTTTGGAGAAGAAGAGTTTTTAAACAGAGTGCAGGAGATGATTGTGTGCTGAAGCAAAAGGGAGAAAAAAGGGAAGCAGAAGAAAGAATAAGGGTTTTATAGGGGTTAAACCCTGAGAAAAGAAGAGTAAACGTTTGATCTTCTATTTTCGACACGTATGCACATGTTCCCACGTCTGCAGACACGTGGAAGAGAGAAGGAAATTGTGATAGTAAACATGCTTAAGTCATAAAGACGTGAAATGATGGGGACGTGATTTTGTGCGTCTCGAGGGAAAAAAGGAAACGTTCGTCATGATTATATGACGTCATCAGCATGGGCAAACAGGTGTCCGACTAAGTAGAAGTTGAAGCAGTAAGGGGCAAGTCGACATCTCAAAGATGCCATCATCTCACCAACGTCGACATTCAAAAATGGCATCTCTGGGGGGCATTTTGTTACCACGAGAAATCTCTAAGGCATATTGAAGGCGTAATTGGTGAAAGGGTCTTGTGAATTTGGGGTTTATACCCCATCAAAGGATGAAGATGTGCCTGAGATAGGAAAGAGTTGAGGAAAACATAAGTCATCAAAGGATGAGGCCGACAAAAGAATCACATTTGGTCGACAGGCCTTTCCGTCGACTAAAAAGAAGCTTGGGACTTAAAGAATTTTGGATCGTGCCAAACACCTAGAAGACAGTTTCGCCCTAGATATCTGGGCGGGAGAAATTTGAAATTGGAAAATGACTAGCAGTTACTGTAAGACCCCAATTTCGACCCTAAGATCCCTCATGGCATCATAACACTGCATTGCACTTGCCTCAAGGATCATAGCATCTTGGCTCCTTAACCTTTGGTTGGGAACACTTGTGAGTTGGTTTGAGATCACCAAGCATGCTTGAATTGTATATTATTTCTTTTCTTCTTTTGTTTACTAACCAAAAGCACAAAAATATGTCACTAACATCTTTTGTTTTGTAGCTTGAGCAATCAGAAGATCCAAGGCTCATAGAGGTCCCTAGCTCATTGATATGGCTAGGTGAAGATGAAAGCAAGAATGACAATGGTTCCCAAAGCTATCATCCATCAAATATGCCTCCCAAGTATCTCAATTCATCATTTTGATCAAAGCAAACCAAAGGGCTTAAGGTTTGTTTCCCAAGGAAACCCTAATTCATCTATCCATCAATTGTGCCTTGCTCATGAAGAAACCTCAACCCATGATCAAATACAATCAAGGGAAGTTATTTCATTCATCATTTCATGCATATTTGAGCTTATTTGAGTGTCCTCAATCATCAATTCATCTGACTATTTTGAAGTACACTGAGACCTAACTTTTGATGTGTTTGTCAAATGAAGATGACCCCAAGAGTAAAAATGTTCTTAAGAACCATATGAACAAATTTCATGTTCATTAAAAATTGATTTGAATCTTGGGAGGTCATCATCTATTTCAAAACATTATAGGTCACTTTGACTGAAACCCTAATTTTTGGTCAACTTCCCAAGAATATAACTCATTCATTTTTCATGATTTTGAGGTGGGATCAAATGCATTGGAAAGTTTAATATGTCTAATTCATTTGTTATGTTGAACAAATTTTCATAATCCTAAAATAAATACATGTGATAATGCAAAACATTATAGGTCACTTTGGACCAAAGGCATTGAAATGTGAAAAAGTCCAACTTCAAGTGCCCATAAATTTCTCACCAAAAATCCAAATGATGAAACATTTGAGTCCAAATTGATTGTCTTGAAAATATCTACAACTTTGTTGTTGAAGGTTTTGTCATTTGGAGCTTGTATCACTGAAACAGAAGGGCTTGAAGTTGACCATTTTTGGAAATTTTCACATGCACATGTGTTGCACCTTGCACTTCATGATCAATTTTCACCAATTTCCCAATTCCAAATGAAGTTTTTCCCAACATAACAATTGATCCTCATGCCAAAATATTTCCAACCATTACCCATAAGGCTATGTTTTATTTTTGGAAATGTCATTTTCGAAGAGGAGAAAGGTTTAGTGCATTTTTGGAAACTTATTGAAAACACATTGCATGAGCTCATTGCATTACTTCTGCACGTCTATTTTAATTCCATGTGGTACCAGCTTGCAATTTCAATCAGAATTGGGCCCTACATGCGCCTGTACAGTCCCATGCATGGAGGCCCTCTTCATCCATGCACATGCTTTGTTCATGTTTCTACCTTGCCAATTGCTATATATAGGAGTGCATAGCTTCACAATTACACAACCTGAAGGCGCCTGTTATGCTGCAAGAATCCCTCCATAGCCTCACTTAAAGGAACTTTCTCTTTTCTCTTCAATTTTTCAGATCTGAATTTCAATTGCATTGATTGATTCTCAGACTCATAGTTCCTTAGCCTTGCTTCATCTTCATCCTAAGATCACACTGTAAGCAAAAGCTTTGAAGAATCTTGCTCTCAAGATCCACATTTCAGAGGTTTATGCTCAAATTTATTTTCTTCGAATCTCTTTGATTATTGTTGTTTTCTTGCATTTATTGGGTTGGCTGAAGTCCTCTCATCAGAAGCAACATAATTGTGCTTTGAATTTTGCAAATACACTAAGTTTCAGTTGAACACCACAAATTTCAACCTCTGATTTCTCTCTCCATTCAAGTCTAGAGTGCAAATAGTTGGTACAAGGGTGATGTACATCACCCCAGCTTTCATTTGATATATAGATCGTGGCATTTGGTTGAGGTTGCCATGTCTGCAACTCTCACCGGCGTTGGAGGTCTCGCCGGAGAAGACGGTGGTGTACACCACCGTCTGGTTGCCAGATTAAATCATGGCAACACGATCTTGTTTCCAGATCTAATATGGATCTTTCCATGTTATGACTCTTTTAATGGCAGCATGTGACTCGGTTGACTTGAGAGTATGGTGGATGCGCGCATGTGATCTGTGTGATGTGCCAGCTCAATTAATGAGCTCAATCCAACGCCTCACACTTTTTCACATTTTTAATTTCTGATTTCAATTATCATTTTATTTCTTTTATTCCATTTCATTTCAAAAAATCATATCTCATTCATTATTAGTCCAAAAAATGTGAGACCAATTGCATTATTTCTCTTTTAATTTCTTGTTTCTAAAAATGATTTTTAATATTTTTTATTTTATCATTTGATATTTTTTATGAATTTTCTCTTTTCTGGTGGTTTTTAATTCATTTAAAATAGTGTTTGATATTCAAAAAATACAAAAATATTTTCTTAACCTATTTGAATGACGATGGATCTATGAAAAATATTCTCATCAATTTATTAATTGATTTGATATTTATTTGATATTTTAATTCAATTAGGTTATTTTTATGCGTTTTTAATTGATTAAAAATAATTTATGGTTTCTAAAAATGCTGAAATTTTTTGTCAAACCTTGTTTGACTTTGTTGAACTTAGGATGATCCATTTGGACTTTTCAAAGTTGATTTGAAATGGATTTGAAGTTTGACCTTTATTTGTTTATTTTAATTCAAGTATTATTCTAATTTTGAAAAAATACCAAAAATATTTTATTTGTTTCTTGACTTCTAAGTTTCATTTTGCTTCTGTTTTTAATGTTTGACCTTGATTCCATCTACCTTTTGGACAATGTGTATTGAGTACTTCATTTGAATTTGAATTAATGTTCATTCGTATTCATCTCCTTCTTCATTTTTTTTTCTTTTTTTGATCAATGAGTTAAAAGTTGCTGGTTAGCCTTGATGAATGGGAGGTTTAACCTTCCTTGATTCAAATCTAATTCATCTTGATCATAGATCAAGTGAATGGCTTTGCATTAAGGATAGGTTGCTTCCTAATCAAGCAAAGAACCTAAATCAATACAAGATCATTTCTCATCTTTCTTTTGGCATGGCAAGTTGTAGGAGCTTGATTCACTAATAAAGATCTCTAACTTGTGTTGTTGCCTATATTTTTATTGACCGGCCTCAGATAGGTGTGACTACTACATTAGTCCACTTACGATTGCTTAACATAGCGCTAAATTGCCTTATGGCACATTAACACTAACAATTGACCATTAACATTTAATTCTTGCACTTTACATTTATGCAATTTAATATTCTTGTACATATTATTCATTTGCTTTTCCCCTTTTCTCATTTGAGCACATGTTCATGTTAATGCAATTTGCCTTTTGCTCACTTGAGCACATAATTGTGAATATACTTTTGTGCTTGTGTTTTATTTTGATTGTTGTGAACCAATTGCAAATGGACAAAAGGACTTAGACTTTAGGATATTCCCTATTCAAAAATGGAGTCAAAGAGCAACTAGGCCTTATGCCTTTAGAGTGCTATAAAATTCAAAGAGCAATTTAGCCTCCTGCCTTTAGAATGCTTAATATTGAAGAGGAATTGAAAGGACCTATTCTCTAAACTCACTCTTGTCCATTCTTTGTTTGCTTTTGATGTGTGTGTTCTTGTGCTAGGGATTCCAACTTGAGCCTAAGTGAAGAAACATTGTCATGAGCTTCTAAAGTGAGAGATACAAGAGCCATTGGAGGATTCCTAAGAGCTTGCTTGATTGATTGATTGCTTGAGTACTTACTTATTTTCTTGCTTATTCCAAAGGATGGGAGCTACTTGGATCATCACTATGATCTCAAGAAGGGAACTCCACTTGTGGTCTTACTTCTTTTCCTTCATCTCTTGTATGTTTAGGACTTAGCCATTTTTCTTCTTCCCTCCACTCTGACCCAAGCCAAAACTTTTGTGCAAACATTAACACTTGTTTTCAACATTAGAAACCTAAGAATTATGCTTTTGATTTTCAAACTTTCTTTTCATAAAACTTATTTTGAATTGAATCTTTAAGTCAACTTTGACCATATTTTGTAAATACTTTTCATTGGTAAATGTAACTCATTCAAATGTTTTTGTGGTTTCAATGGCCACTTTCTTATTAAAACTTTTCATAACCATTAGCTATTAGGTTTGAGTTATCCTTGAGGTAGATATAATACTCACCTATATCCTTAGTGATGGACAATGAGTCTTCCATGCTTATTATAGGGTTAACCCCTCACTAGCATGTTGAAGCTATCCTCACATGGTGGATTTGTGGTTTTAGGTTGAGTTTTCTCCCTTGGATAACAAAAGACCTTAAGGCTTTTGGACCAATCAATTCAGCCACTTGTTTTTGAGATTTCTACCCCGAACTACGAGGTTTTGATCCTAATCTTTTTTAAGACGGTACGTAGGCAATGGGTTTATCCATTCAAACACAAAATTGTAAATAACTTGTATATTCTTCTCTCGTCTCCCCAATCATGTTTGCACAAATAATTTTTCACAAATACCAACCTACCTTACAACAAATGTGAAAAGGGCTCCCTAGGAGTACCTAGGATGTTTTGGGTAATTAAAACCTTCACATTGCATAACCAACCCCCTTACCCCGATCTCTGACATTTTTATTAGTTTTTGATTCGATAAAACTTCTCGGTTTTTGTTCGCTTTCTAACCTTTCCTTTGGATAAATAGAAGTGCGGTGGCGACTCGACTTGCATGGTTTACTTTTGATTTAGTCAATAAATCTAAAGGTAACGAATACCCCGTTACAGAAAAGTGGTGACTCTGCTGGGGACATTTGCCTAGTGGGTTTTGCGTACTTTTCACATTTTGTTGTATTGTATTGAATATTATTTTGTGACATATTTTTTGTGCAATTTGGGATTACTGTATTGTATGTAATGATTGAATTGCTTGATATATTAATTCCTTGTTTGCTTGGTGATCTTTGTGAGATGAGTTCTATACCCAAACTCGAGTGCACTTAGGATAGGAGAATGGCATAGTCTTGTTGACTTGTGTGGAGTTATTCCTTAGCAAGTTGACTTGCAAGCCCATTCACTTGGTGGAGGTCATGTTGGGATCAATAATGTCACACGAGTAGTCGTGGTTAGGCATTACTCTTTCCAATATAGACCTTAGAAGCCAAGGACCTTAGTCTACCAAGCCCATCTTGGCCTATTTTTAGGATGTAGTGCGAAGGTCGTTCAAGTGTAAGATTTGATACGATTGTTACGCGATGCTACACTCATAAGAGTCTCTCTTGAGAATAATTTTGGAATATGAGTAGTCGTTTATCCGATAATATCCGAAAGATGGGATGATGACTATGGGAACCTCTTGTAGAACATGTTTGGCAGGTTTAAACTTTAGTACACTCCCTTTGGGTGGTTCTTAACCGAGACTCCATGCTCGTGACTTGCAACAAACCCTTGATTCATGGTTGATACATTCTTGTGTATCCTTAATATCAATGGAACTTGGGCGTTGATAAGGTGTAAACCATAATCCACCAAAATGGATGATTGATATTAAGGATGACTTGATCCATCCCATGACCTTTGTGTGGTGTGCTTTTCTTGATCCTTGAGTGTGATTGTTGCATCCATGCATTCATGCACCCATTTGCATCCATATCATCAAACAATGAGAAAATTTTCAAGGAACTTAAGAGGTCTATTTGCAAATTTTCAGACATGGACAAACAAAGAAGGAATACGAAGAAGTACAGTTTCAGACAACCCCGCTTGAAAGAACTAAGGAATTTGACATCCTATGTATCAGATCCCTTGGAGTTCAAGGCTCGTCATGGGAAGCTTCTATCTATTTTGGCTACTGAAGTGGACGAAGGTTTGATGAGTGTATTGATGCAGTTCTATGATCCCTTGTACTGTTGCTTCACATTTCCGGATTTCCAGCTTTTGCCCATGCTTGAGGAGTATGCCTACCTTGTGGGTATACCTATCCTAGATCAGTTGCCGCTCAGTGGCTTAGAGAGGATTCCTACTTCTCAAGAGATTGCTGATATGTTGCATATAGATGAATCTATGGTTGATGCTCATATGATTACCAAAGGTGGAATTCAAGGTCTCCCTTCTGAGTTCCTCATTGCTCAAGCTACTTTGTATGGGAAGGCCATGACTGAGGACACCTTTGAGGCATATTTGTACTTCTCATCTATGGGCTAGTGTTATTCCCCAACATCGACAAATTTGTGGATGTGAACGCTATTAGGATTTTCTCTACTCTTAATCCCGTTCTGACTCTGTTGGGTGACACGTACTTTTCTTTGCATATGAGGAATACAAAGGGCGGTGGTACCATTGTGTGTTGTTTTCCTCTGTTGTACAAGTGGTTTATTTCGCACTTGCCGCAGACGGTCTCCTTCAAGGAGAACAAAGGATGTCTACGGTGGTCCACGAGGCTTATGTCTCTCACTAATGATGATATCTTTTGGTACAACCGTGTATACGATGGTGTGCAGATTATCGACTCTTGTGGTGAATTCTCCAATGTGCCTCTTCTTGGTACATGTGGTGGGATTAACTACAACCTTATTTTAGCATGTCGTCAACTTGGGTTCCCCTCAAAGGATAAAACCAATAACATTCTATTAGAGGGTGTGTTCTTTCAAGAGGGTAAAGATCCCCAAAGCTTGAAGGGCAGGATGGTCCGCGTTTGGCGCAAGATTCATAGGAAGGGAAGGAAAGAGCTTGGTCCGAAGAATTTTGTTGATTTGGAACCCTACACCTCATGGGTTAGGAGGAGTTCTTTCGAGTACCTTATGCCTTACGAGTATCCGAGACCTACACCTTTGGTTGTGGCTGGGCCTTCAACCCTCCCGGACCAAGGAGTAGAGGAGTTGAGAGACGAAGACCGTTCGCGTGCTTGGATCCGTGAACGAGAAGAGCTACTTCAGCAGCTTAGAGAGAAGGATGCTTTGATAGAGTTTCTTGAACATCAGGTTATCGATGAGCCTGACGATGTGGTGACTTCTCTTCTTCCTCAGTCTTCCAAGTTTTGGAAGAGGAAGTACGATCGACTCGCCAAAGAGAAAGCAGATATGGAAGCAGCCTATAAGAGAGAAGTGAAGAGGTCTTCGTGCAGCTTACCTTTTAGTCTCCATATCTTTAGACGATTGTTTCTAGGGTTCCATAGGATGCTCATTTTCCTTCTCTCTTGTATTGTATTTGGTTACCAAGACTGTACTTTTTTGGTGTAAATTTTTTCCAGATATTATTGATATGATATTTCCATATGTGTCTAAAATAATTAATATTTTCAAATATTTGCAAATAGGACTCTAAAAGTTCCTCAAATAAAAACAAACCATATGCACAAACATTGCATGCATCATATGCATAAGCAGGTTTTGCTCCAGGTTTCTTGTTCAATGGTCTAACTCTGTGTTCTTCATTTATTTTGAAGACAAGCTGACTCACCGGTACTACACCAGAGCCAACACTTCAAGACTGATGGATCACTTAGAGCAAGAGAACCGGGAACTCAAGGAGGAAGTGGCCAAATTGACTGCCCTGATGGAGTCTTTCATGGCCGCCCAAAGTCAGTCGTCTCCAACACCTTCAACTCCTCCCCAGATGACAGTAATCTCTGAGATTGCCTCTTCAACAGTGCCTGCTTCCAGTGCCCACTTCGCGCCTACTGCTATGCCAGCCGGGTTTCCTTGGGGGATGCCTGCAAATTCTGTTCCTGAGGGTCTCGCCCCAACGTTTGCTTCTCTGCCGGCATCTAGCCCGACCCTCGCTGTTCCACCTTCGGTCGTGCATACTATGCCAAGAGTAGACGACACCATCTACCTCTTGTAGCGGTGTATTCGTTACCATTGGAGATATTGACTAAATCCAAGGTAAATCATACAAAGTCGAGTCGCCACCGCACATCTATTTATCCAAAGGAATGGTTAGAAAGCGAACAAAAACCTAAGAAGTTTTACGAAGAAAACTAATAAAAGAAACAGAGATCTGGGTAAGGGGGTTGGTTATGTCATGGGAAGGTGTTAGGCACCCACAACATCCTAGGTACTCCTAGCGAGCCCTTTTCACAACTTGTTGCAAAGGTTATTGTTTATGAAATTATTTATGTGCAAACATGATTGAAGATATGAGAAAAGAATATACAAGTTTATTTACATTTTGTGTCTGGATGGATGAATCCATTGCCTACGTACCCTCTTATAAAAAGAATAGGATCAACACCTCGTAGTTCGGCTAAAAGATTTCGAAAACAAATGAGTGGATTGATTGGTCCAAAAGCCTTAAGGTCTTTTGTTATCAAAGGGAGAAAACTCGACCTGAACCACAAATCCACCCTGTGAGGATAGCTTCTACATGCTAGTGAGGGGTTAACCCTATAATAAGCATGGAAGACTTACGGTCGAATCACTAAGGATGAGGTGAGTATTATATCTACCACAATGATAACTCAAACCTAATAGCAAAAGGTTTATGAACAATTTGATTAAGACATGGTCATTGAAACCACAAAAGATCACATTTGAAGTGAGTTGAATTAACCAATTAGGAGTATTCACAAAATGAGGTCAAAGTTGACTTTAAAGATACAATTCAAAAATGAGTATTATGAAAAGAAAATTTGAAAATCAAAAGCCTAGGGCATAGGTTTCTAATGTTGAAAACAAGTCAAATGTTTGCACAATTTTTGGGTTTTTGGTTTGGGTTAGCATGAAGATGGAGGTATAAGGAAACAAAAAGGTGGGGGATAAGGAACAAAACCACATTAGGAGTTCCTCTCTTGAGATCATATGTAGATGATCCAAGTAAGTACCATCCTTTGGAATAAGCAACAAGCACAAGGCAAAAGCAAACAACAATAAAGAGGAAATAGAATGCCAATGTATGGACTTATATCCAACTCCAAGTAACAAAAAGGAAATAGAATGCCAATATATGGACTTATATCCAACTCCTAACAAAAAAACGGAAACAGAATGCCAATATATGGACTTATATCCGACTCCTGAATAATCAAAGGAAATAGAATGCCAATGTATGGACTTATATCCAACTCCTGAACAAAAAACATGCATGAAAAGCAAACACATGAAAAGAAATCATCACACTCTATATACAAACAAGAGGCTCAGACAAATGGTTGGGTTTTAGTCAAGAGGGGTCATATCAACCTCGACAAACAAGCCAAAACTGTAGGGGTATGCTGAAGCTCTTAACCACTAACATTGAGAGTTAGGGTGAAGCTGATGAAATATGGTAATGAGGATGAGACCTCATGCTCTTAACCCTGGCCTGGGTGAGCTTGAATCAAAGAAAGCGTGGGGATCCAGAAAGAGGGACCCTATTCCACTTGACTGACTCTATACAAAGATCTTAGGTACTTGTTCAAGAGCATCAGCACGTAGTGCGAGCATAATGAACGACTCACTGAATAACAGGGGATTGATTGCTAATCCCTTTTATCTGTCAATTGCCTCTTCACTTAGGAGGACTTATCAAGTAACATGCCTCACTTGGAGGTCTTTGGCACAAATGTAAACAATCACAATCAGAGCCTCTTAAAGAGGACTTCAGCCAAATGCCTGCCAAAAAGGTGACAGGACTTCCAGACTACATGGAGAAAGAAAGGCAACTACCTAAGTGGTGTATCAACCACACTCCAAAGCTTAAGAAAAAGATAGCTAGCAACTAATGTACCTGTACAAAAGCCAAACAGTTTATATTGTATTCAGAAAACCAACAGACAACAGTGGAACTATTCAATATCTACACAATGCAAGTCACAAGTGAAAGCACTCAAGTGAGTTCATCACATCAATGGACCTACAACACAATAATAGTTAGTAATCAAAAGCATCTTGCATCTCAAATAATGAGACCACACCAACCATCAAAGCTAAATGCTCAAACCTGAAACACAAATCACAATTAGTATGTGTACAAATCACTAGTATAAAGACTAGGTTCAAAAGCAAGTCAAATGACCAAAACAAAATTCAATCTTTTGCACAAAGCATATTCAATCAATCAAGAAAAGGTCCTCTAAAGGACCAACATCAATTCATAAGGCAAATGCTTCAAACAATTCATGTCATGCAAAGGCAAACAAAGTGCACAAAGTTGGACATCCAAATTAGAAAATCCAAATCAAAACAGAAACACAAGCAATGACATTGAAATTTTTTATGCAAGCTTATCATGTTATGAAAGATCATCATGCAAAAAATCAGATCCAGAAGAGCTCAAATGGTATATGAATGAAAGTGCACAAATGCAAGGTCAAGAATGTGACACAAATTGTCACACTACATGTTCATGTGTCAAAAACAGTGATAGCATATGATAAAAATTCCAAACCAAAGCCAAAAAATCATATCACATGTGAAGATTAAGCATGCCAAATTTCAGATCAATTGGATTAACCATGAGCATTTCACAAAGCATGTATCATGACATATCAATTTGACACCATGTTCAATCAAAAATCACAAAGTAAAAATCCAGAAACAAACAAATCATGAAATAAATCCTATAAAAAACTAGACATTAAAACAAGATCAGGAAAAAAAATTGGGATCAATTTGAAACATTCTACTATTTTTTATGATTTTTTAAACATGAACAAATAATATGAAATAATATGGAAAAATTGAGGGAAAATGAAAATTTGAAAATAAATCAGCAAATGCAGCTACCAGGGATCGAACACACGCTTGGAAATGAGAAATCAAATTAAATTCTGAAAACGCACAAGCCAGGTATCGAACACACGCCTGGAAGATTAACAAGCGCCTGATATGAAACGCAACGTTTCATTAAGTTGTGTGGCACTACACATAAGCATAGTCAAGGTACACTCAGGCACGGTCAAAGGATAGCAGCCAATCAATTGCACACGTGAGTGCACAGTCAGCGTCCACATCACATGAACCCTAGCGTATAACCAGACGCCAGAACAGTGGTTCCGGTCGTCTTCTCCGGCCGTCTCCGACGGAGATTCATGCGAAATTTTCCAGAATCTTGCAACTTATACATGGTTCGAAAGCTCTTTCCACCAAGATCACGAATAATATACTCAAATCAACTAATTCTTCCTAACATGCACGGATCGAAGCAAAACATTTTCATCATCAAAACTTTAAGTCAACCATACATGTTCATTTCTCAGCCAATTTCAAATATAAACATATCAGCATGCTCAGCATAACAAGATCTACACAATCATAGCAAGAAATTGGCAAAAAGAGAAGATCAATTTTCAACCTACTTGAGATGAAGCTTGCTGGAATCGCGTATTCAAGCTTTCAGAATCTCCAGATCTCTTCCTATATCCTTGCCTTGAAGCTCTAAGCAAAAAGAAACCGTTGAAAACTCCTAGATCTGCTTCAATTTCAAGCTTCCATCTCCATGTGAATGTACTTGTGTAGCTCGAATTCTTGCTCAATTCTTCAAACTAGTGATTGGATCTTGCTCAGAATTCTTCCAGGATCATGAATGTGCAAAGAAAATGAAGGTTTATGTGAAGAATTTTAGATTTCGAAGAGAGAGAATTTTTGGAGGGAAATGTGAATTTTCAGATCTGAATTCTGTTATCATCCCAAATGCAGTTAGGGTTTAGCTTATATATGATCCCTTAATCACACTCAAATCACAATTAAGCCTTGGTTAATCTTGATTAAGGAAATATGAGGTGTGGTGCAAAAATGGCAAGTGTGCTTAGCATGTGGTCATGCGTACGTGAGCAGTGTCATGTTATGCTTCAAGTTCACTTAAAACCAACCAATAAACATGATGGAAGTGGTCTTTTGCTTATATGATCAACCAAATTTGAATTATCAAATTTCCCTCCAAAATGCACATGTATGGACAAGTGATCATATGAGCTTATTTCATGCAAGGCAATGATTCATTTGGAAAGTATTGGTCACAAGGAGTATTTTGCAAAAAGGATGGACCAATTTGGAGTTTCGTAGCAAAAGTTATGCCATGTTCAACTTCCATGCATACTTTGTGATCATTTGGCCATAACTTCTCAACCAATCATCAGATGGACATGATATAAGACTTTTCGAAATTAGGAGAGAAAGATCTTCAACTTTCATGTTCACAAAAAATCCATTTGAAGCTTCTTTGATGTTGGAAAATCAAGTTGAATGTGGACCAAAAACTTGCCATTTTTGGAAACTTGAAATTACAGGTCATTTTCCATTTTTGGAAACTTTTGTAATGACTTCAAAATCTTCAAGATAGATGTTTGAAATGATGAATAGGCCTTGTATGAACATGATTGAGGTGTAAAGATTCATTTCCCCAAAGCATAGCCCTCAGATGACTGCACAGTTGACCTTCATGGTCCTCAGATGACCTGAAAATGCCTTGATGAACTTGGGCCTCTACCACTTGGTATAATAGCTTCAAAATGAAACCCTTGCTCATATAAGCTTTTGTAATGATCATGTGGTCTTCATCTCAAGGAAATACCTCCTCTCTTGCACAAAGGATTCACTTTGTGTGCTTGACCTGTTGACTGCTTAAGCTGCAACTAACAAATGTTAATGACATATTTTTGTGCTTTTTGGTTAGCAAACAAAAAATGAGAAAAGCAATGATATACAATGCGAACATGCTTGATGATCAACAATCACTCACAAAGAGATCCCAACCACAGGTAAAGGAAGCAAGATGCTCAATGATCCTTGAGGCTTATGCTATGAGATGCTATGATGCCATGAGGGATCTTAGGGTCAAAAATTGGGGTCTTACACCACTCTGAGCCGTCTGAGGGCCCAGACGTTTATGAAAAGATGGATGCAATGAATGATCAGTTTCTTGAGATTCGCAAGGAACTCAAAACTCTCAGAGGAAAGGACCTCTTTGGCAAGTCTGCTGTTGAACTCTGCCTGGTTCCTAATGTCAAAATCCTTGTAAAATTTAAAGTACCTGACTTTGAAAAGTACAAGGGAAATGCTTGGCCTCTCAGCCACCTAGTTATGTACACGAGAAAGATGTCGACTTAGACCGACAATGATCAACTTCTCATTCATTATTTCTAGGACAGCTTGTCTGGTGCTGCCATGAGATGGTATATGGGTTTGGACAGCGTGAACATCTGATCCTTCAATGATCTTGGCGAAGCTTTCGTCAAGAAATACAAGTATAACGTGGATATGGCTCCCGATAGGGATCAATTGCGAGTCATATCCCAGAAGGACAAGGAAACTTTCAAAGAATACGCCCAGAGGTGGCGAGAACTAGCTGCACAGAT
The DNA here is from genome assembly GCF_024323335.1 of Lathyrus oleraceus. Lineage (NCBI taxonomy): Eukaryota > Viridiplantae > Streptophyta > Magnoliopsida > Fabales > Fabaceae > Lathyrus > Lathyrus oleraceus. The sequence goes on along the minus strand of NC_066582.1, from coordinate 77,080,807 downwards.
TGTGCCTCCGCTGGAAGAAAAAGAAATGACCAAGATCTTCCTGAAGACCTTGAGCTCATTTTATTATGAGCGGATGATTGCCAGCGCTCCTTCTGATTTCACCGAGATGGTGAATATGGGGATGTGTTTGGAGGAAGGAGTTAGGGAAGGGCACCTGACTAGAGAAGAAGGCTCTTCTACCAAACGATATGGGGCGTTTAGAAAGAAGAAAGATGGTGAGGCACATGTTGTGACCTCCCATGTCAAACCCAGAAGACCCTCTGTGAGGATGAAGACCGTGCGTTGCACCGGTAATCAGCATCAAGTGGCTTATATAGCACCTGTTTTCAGAGAAAATCAGCACTATCAGCATAATAATAACCAGCAACAACAACATCAACAATATCAACAACAACAACAGCACCGTCTTCAACAGCAGGCCTACCAGCCTCGAAACAATAATCAGACCAGTATAAGCTATGAGAGGAAAAAGGTCACTTTCGATCCTATTCCCATGACCTACGCAGAGTTATATCCCTTTTTGATAGAGAGGAAATTGATCACTCCACGCGACCCACCGGCTATACCTACCAACCCTCAGTGGTGGTATAAGCCCGAGCTACATTGTGTTTATCATTCCGGTGCCCCCGGTCATGACGTGGAAAATTGTTACCCGCTGAAGACCAAGGTTCAAGACCTTATGAGAAGTGGTATCTTATGCTTCGAGGACGTAGGTCCCAACGTTAAGAAGAACCCATTGCCCGAGCATGGGAAATCTGTTGTCAACAAGGTCCAAGGCTGCCCTGGTAAATATGAGGTCAAATATGTCAGCCATATTCGACAGTCATTGGTCGAGATGCACAGACTGTTCTGTGAATACAGTCATTATGAGCACGACCATGACAGATGTTGTGTCTGCACTGTCAATAAGAGGGGATATCGCCAAGTCCGTAAAGACATCCAAGAAATGTTGGATGAAGATGTAATTGAAATACTTCAGAATCGCGATGGAGATGATGAAGTCAATGTGATATCTCCAGTGTTTCGGATCCCATAGCTTGTTGTCATCCAATATGATGGCAGCAAACAGACATCTTCTCCCTCTTTGATAATTAAACCAGCTGGCCCTGTGCCATATTCTTCTGATAAGGATCTACCCTATCGTTATAATGTTGTGGCATTGGAAGATGGGAAGGAGGTGCCCCTGCCCTCTACCTCTGTTGTTAATATCGATGATGTCAGCGGCCTGACCCGTAGTGGTCGTGTTTTCTCGGCTCCGCCGAAACCCCAGGCTGAAATCAGAAGGGGTGATATTATTGATAATGTCGTTCGTCCAGTTGGAAGTGCTGCTATTGCTCCGAATCTGACACTTGTTGCTAATAAACCTGCCACTGCTGTAAGAACTCATGTCTTTGCTGGCCAGAATGGCACAATGAAAGAAGACTGTGATGAAATGCTGAGGCTCATCAAGAGGAGTGAATACAACGTTATAGATCAGCTTCTACAAACGCCATCAAAGATCTTTGTGCTATCTTTGTTAATGAATTCAGAACCACACCGTGAAGCTCTGCAGAAGGTGTTGGATGTGGCGTATGTAGACCATGACGTCACAATAGAACAATTCGATAGTATTGTTGCAAACATTACCACTTGTAACAATTTGAGTTTTTGTGATGCTGATCTCCCCAAGGAGGGAAGAGACCACAATTTGGCACTTCACATATCTATGAGTTGTAAGGATGATGCCATGTCTAATGTGCTGGTAGACACTGGATCATCACTGAATGTGTTGCCAAAGTCCACTCTGGCCAGATTGTCATACCAGGGGCCTCCTATGAGGCAGAGTGGAGTGGTGGTAAAAGCTTTTGATGGATCCCGCAAAACAGTGATTGGAGAGGTTGAACTCCCAGTCAAGATTAGACCAAGTGATTTCCAAATCAGTTTTCAAGTCATGGATATCCACCCATCATATAGTTGTCTATTGGGCAAACCATGGATTCACAAGGCAGGCGCCGTGACATCCACCCTACACCAGAAATTGAAATTTGTCAAGAACAAGAAGCTGGTGGTGGTAGGAGGAGAGAAGGATCTCCTGGTTAGCCATATGTCTTCCTTTTCTTATATAGACGCTGAGGATGAAGTTGGGACACCGTTCCAACCTTTATATATTGTTGAGCCTTCTAAGAAAGGAACTTCTTCATTTGCGTCCTACAATGATGCTAAGTTGGCCATTGAGCATGGCACAACTACTGGTTTAGGACAAGTGATCAAGATGGAAGACAATAAATCCCGGGCTGCCATAGGGTATTCTTCAGGCACTTTCAACAAGCGTGGGCTGTTTCAGAGTGGTGGGTTCATCCACACCGTCCAAGACGAGGAAGCTGCTGCTATTGTGGAAGAGGATGCAGAGGAGGATTCTGGCAACTTCGTCATTCCTGGAGGGGTCTGCAATAATTGGGTCGCTGTTGATGTTCCAACAGTCGTCCATAAGTCAACGTAATGTTCACCATTTTTTTAAAAACCCTTCTCCCATGCCAAAAGGAGGATTGATGACACTGTTGGCTCATAAATACAATGATATTTCACTCAATAAATTCATTTTAAATGTTTGTTTTCCAATTATTTTCACTTTTTGCTTCTTGCATGAAATTGGTGATCACATAAAACCTTAAAAATATAATAAAAGCAATCTTTTCATCTACATAATGATTTTCCTTGTTTAAATTCTAAAATCTCTTTTATATCCAAAATCATTATCCAGGTTGATCAAACCCATTGAACATAATGATCCAACACCATCTCCCAACTTTGAGTTCCCTGTATATGAGGCCGAAGAAGATGATGTTGAAAAGATTCCTGACGAGATTACCCGTCTACTTGAGCACGAAGAGAAGATCATTCAGCAACATCTTGAGAATCTGGAAACAGTCAACTTGGGGTCTGAGGATTGTGTGCGAGAAGTGAAGATTGGGGCACTCCTGGAAGAATCTGTTAAGAAGGGGTTGATTGAGTTGCTACAAGAATACGTCGACGTCTTTGCCTGGTCATATGAAGACATGCCTGGTCTAGATACTGATATCGTGCAACATTTCCTGTCGTTGAAACCTGAGTGTGTGCCTATGAAGCAGAAGCTCAGAAGAACTCATCCCGACATGGCAGTGAAGATCAAAGAAGAGGTTCAGAAGAAAATTGATACAGGGTTTCTGGTGACTTCTACATATCCTCAGTGGGTGGCCAATATTGTGCCCGTGCCTAAGAAAGATGGAAAAGTCCAAATGTATGTGGACTATAGAGACCTGAATAAAGCTAGTCCGAAAGATGATTTTCCTCTACCACATATTGATATGTTGGTAGATAATACAACTAAATTCAATGTTTTCTCATTTATGGACGGATTTTCCGGATATAATCAAATCAAAATGGCACCCGAGGATATGGAGAAGACAACATTCATCACACCTTGGGGAACATTCTGTTATCGAGTGATGCCCTTCGGTTTGAAGAACGCCGGAGCCACGTATCAACGCACTATGACTACCTTGTTTCATGATATGATGCATAAGGAGATCGAGGTGTATGTTGATGATATGATTGCAAAGTCGAGAACGGAAGTTGAACATGTTGAGCACTTGTTGAAGCTTTTTCAGCATTTGAGGAAGTATAAGCTTCGTCTGAATCCTAACAAGTGTACATTTGGAGTCCGTTCAGGCAAGTTATTGGACTTTATTGTCAGTGAAAGAGGTATTGAGGTTGATCCTGCCAAGGTCAAAGCAATACAAGAGATGCCTGCGCCCAAAACTCAGAAGCAAGTCCGAGGTTTTCTTGGCCGCTTAAATTACATTTCCCGATTTATATCCCACATGACTGCCACATGTGCGCCGATATTCAAGCTCCTCCAGAAATATCAGCGTCATGATTGGACTGAGGATTGCCAAAAAGCCTTTGACAGTATTAAAGAGTATCTGTCCGAGCCGCTGATTCTGTCTCCGCCTATGGAAGGGAGACCCTTAATTATGTATCTGACAGTTCTTGAAGACTCGATGGGATGTGTCCTTCGTCAGCAGGATGAATCAGGGAAGAAAGAGTATGCCATCTACTACCTGAGTAAGAAGTTCACTGATTGTGAGTCTCGATACTCAATGCTTGAGAAAACATGTTGTGCTTTAGCTTGAGCCGCTAAGCGCTTACGCCAGTATATGCTGAGTCATACAACTTGGTTGATACCCAAAATGGATCCAATCAAGTACATCTTTGAGAAGCCTACTTTAACTGGGAGAATTGCCCGGTGGCAGATGCTACTGTCTGAATATGATATTGAGTATCGAGCTCAGAAGGCCATTAAAGTTAGTATCTTGGCTGACCACTTGGCACATCAACCAATTGAGGATTATCAATCAGTTCAGTACGACTTCCCAGATGAGGAAATTCTGTATTTGAAAATGAAAGATTGCGATGAGCCTACGCTTGATGAAGGGCTAGAGCCTGGTTCCCAATGGAGCATGGTGTTTGATGGCGCTGTGAATCAATATGGAAATGGTATTGGGGCAGTGATTATTACTCCTCAGGGCACACATTTTCCTTTTACTACAAGGCTAACTTTCAAATGCACGAATAATATGGCAGAGTATGAGGCCTGTATTATGGGATTGGAAGAGTGTAATGATCTTAGGATCAAGCATCTTGACGTTTATGGTGATTCGGCCCTTGTTGTTAACCAAATTAAGGGTGAATGGGAGACGAATCAGCCTGGCCTAATCCCATATAGAGATTATGCGAGGAGGATTTCAACGTTCTTTACTGAAGTTGACTTCCATCATATTCCTCCAGATGAGAATCGGATGGCAGATGCGCTCGCTACACTTGCTTCGATGATTGTGGTGAGACTCTGGAATGAGGTACCCAATATCACCGTGATGCGCTTGGACAGACCAGCTCATATATTTGCAGTAGAAGAAGTGAAGGATGATAAGCCATGGTATTATGATATCAAGCGTTTTCTTCAGAATTAGATTTACTCGCCTAGGGCATCTGTTAAAGTTCAGAAGACTTTGAGGAGATTATCCGGCAGTGTCTACCTCAATGGCGATGTGCTTTATAAGAGAAATTTTGACATGGTTCTGCTCAGATGCGTGGATAGACACGAAGCAGACCTGTTGATGACTGAAGTCCATGAGGGTTCATTTGGTACTCATTCCAATGGACATGCCATGGCAAGGAAGATGTTGAGAGCATGCTACTATTGGCTGACAATGGAGTCTGACTGCTGCAAGTATGTGAAGAAATGTCATAAGTGTCAAATTTATACGGATAAGATTCATATTCCCCCAACACTTCTGAATGTGATTTCATCACCATGGCCCTTCTCCATGTGGGGAATTGACATGATTGGCATGATAGAGCCGAAAGCGTCCAACGGTCACAAATTTATTCTCGTAGCAATTGATTACTTCACCAAGTGGGTTGAAGCAGCATCGTATGCAAACGTGACCCGACAGGTGGTTCTTGTAGCGGCGTATTCGTTACCATTAGAGATATTGACTAAATCCAAGGTAAACCATACAAGTCGAGTCGCCACCGCACTTCTATTTATCCAAAGGAATGGTTAGAAAGGGAACAAAAACCTAAAAGTTTTATCGAATCAAAAACTAGTAAAAATGTCAGAGATCTGGGTAAGGGGGTTGGTTATGCAATGGGAAGGTTTTAAGCACCCAAAACATCCTAGGTACTCCTAGGGATCCCTTTTCATATTAGTTGTAAGGTTGGTATTTTGTGAAAAACTTTGTTTGTGAAAACATGATTGAAGGGATGAGAAAAGAATATACAAGTTTATTTACATTTTGTGTTTGGATGGATAAACCCATTGCCTACGTACCATCTTAAAAAAAGATTAGGATCAACACCTCGTAGTATGGGGTAAAAATCTCAAAATGAGTTGGTGAATTGATTGGTCCAAAAGCCTTAAGGTCTTTTGTTATCCGAGGGAGAAAACTCAACCTAAAAACCACAAATCCACCATGTGAGGATAGCTTCAACATGCTAGTGAGGGGTTAACCCTATAATAAGCATGGAAGACTCATTGTCCATCACTAAGGATATAGGTGAGTATTACATCTACCTCAAGGATAACTCAAACCTAATAGCTAAAGGTTATGAACAAATTTGATTAAGAGAGTGGCCATTGAAACCACAATAGACATTTGAATGGGTTATATTTACCAATGGGAAGTATTTACAAAAATATGGTCAAAGTGGATTAAAGATTCAATTCAAAATAAGTATTATGAAAAGAAGGTTTGAAAATCAAAAGCATAAGGCTTAAGTTTCTAATGTTTGAAAAGAAGTGTTGAATGTTTGCACAAAAGTTTTGGCTAGGGTTAGAGTGGAGAGAAGAAGAAGAATGGATAAATCCTAGACATACAAGAGGTAAGGGAAAAGAAACAAGACCACAAATGAGTTCCTCTCTTGAGATCATATTGATGATCCAAGTAGCTCCCATCCTTTGGAATAAGCAATCACATAAGCATAAACTCAAGCAATCAACAATCAAATGAACTCCTGGAAAGCTCCTCAATGTATCTTGGATCCCTCTCTCTTAGAGGCTCATGGAAATGGTTCCTCAATTTGGATCAAGTTGGAATACCTAGCACAAGAACACACACATTAAAAGGTTCTAGCAAACAAGCAAGGAATGAACAAGTGGAGTTTAGAAATTGGTCCTTTCATGGTCATCTTTCAACATTAAGCATTCTAAAGGCCCAATGCCTAGTTGCTCTTTTACTTTTATAGCACTCTAAAGGCCCAATACCTAGTTGCTCTTTGACTCCAAATTTGCATAGGGAAAGTCCTAAAGTCTAAGTCTATTTTGTCCAATTCTTTGCATTGTGGTCAATAACAATCAAACAAAACACAAGCACAAATGATATATACACAATTATAGGTACTCAAGCGAGCAAAAGGAAAATTGCATTAACATAAACATGTGCTCAAGTGAGCAAAGGAAAAAGCAAATGAAGAATATGTACAAGAATAGTAAATTGCATAAAAGTAAAGTGCAAAAAGTAAATGTTAATGGTTAATGGTTAGTGTTAGTAGTTAGTGTGCCATAAGGCAAACTTAGCGCTATGTTAAGCAATCGTAATTGGACTTATGTAGAAGTCACAACTATCTGAGGCCGGTCAATAATAATGTAGGCAACAACACAAGTTAGAAATCTTGATTAGTGAACCAAGTTCCAACAACTTGCCATGCCAAAAAGAAGAAGAGAAATGATCTTGTATTGGTTTAAGTCCTTTGCATGATTTAGGAAGCAACCTATCCTTAATGCAAAGCCATTCATTTGATCAATTGATCAAGATGAATTAGATTTGAATCAAGGAAGATTAAGCCTCCCTAATCAATGCTAACTTATCAACCTTTAACTCATTGATCAAAAAGAAAGAAGAAGAAGAAGAAGAAGAAGGAGATGAATAATGGAAATGGAAATGAAAAGAATAAAGAGCATTAAATGAAATAGAATGTACCAATCAACAAGTGTTGACCAATGACATTGAGGATCGTGGTCAAACAATCAAAAACAGAAGAGAGATGAAGATTGGAAGTCAAGAAATGAGCAAAATATTTTTGGCATTTTTAATATTTAAAAATAAACTTGAACTAAAATATTAAAGAAAGGTCAAACTTCAAAATCACTTCAAATCAACTTTTGAAAGTCCAAGTGATTTATCCCAAGTTCAAAAAGGTCAAACAAAGTTTGACAAAAAATTTCAGCATTTTTAAAAGTCAGAAACTATTTTTAATCAATAAAAAATGAATAAAAAATAACCTAATTGAACTAAAATCTCAAATAAATCTCAAATCAATTAAAAAATTGATGAGAATAGGTTGAGAAAATATTTCTGTATTTTTTGAATATCAAAAACTATTAAAAATGAATTAAAAATAACCAGAAAAGAGAAAATTCACAAAAAATATCAAATGATGAAATAAAAAATATTAAAAATCATTTTTAGAAACTAGAATTAAAAAGATAAATAATGCAATTGGTCCCATATTTTTTGGATTTAAAATGAAAGAGTTATGAATTTTTGAAGTTTAATGAAATAAAAGAAATAAAATGGAAATTATAAAAATCAGAAAAAACCACAAGCGTCTGATCAAGCCTCATTAATTGACGTGGCTGATCAAACGTTCCACAAGTGCGCGCTTACCATGTACATGAGTCAAGCGCGTGGTACCATGCATTAAATGGAGTCAAACATAACAAGGGCCAGGATTAGATCGTGGGAAGCGCATCCAATGGTCTAGATTTGATCTAGCAAAGAGACGGTGGCCAGCGCCACCGTCTTCTCCGGTGAGCTCCGGCGAGGGCAAAAAAACACAGAGGTTCAAATGCTCACCAAAATGGACGATCTAGGCATCAATAGAAAGAGGAAGTGATGTATATCACTCCTATACCACTCACTTCCACTCTAGATTCCTATTAAGAGAGAAATCAGAGATGGAAGCTTGATGGTGTTCATCATGAACTTACTTGATTTTGAAAATTGAGCATACAACAATGATGCCTCTATAGAGAGGACTTCAGACAACACAATATCATGGCCAACAGATCAAAGAATAAGGAGTTTCGAAGAAAAAACCAGTTGATGAACACCTTTGAATTGTGAAGCTTTGAGTCACTTTCCTTGCTTCCTTTTGCCAAACAAAACTTAAATGGACTAGATGATGAAGGTTTAGGAACTTTAGATCTGAAGATTCAACCAAATTCAATTGAATTTCATATCTGAAATTTTGAAGAAATGTGAACTTAGTTCCTTTGGTATGGGTGGTAATTGATTTCTGCAGAGCTTTAGGCGCCTTTAGGTTTGTTCATGATGAAGCATAGCACATGTATTTATAGCTGGAATTGGCTGAACAAGTGAGTTTTCTCGTGTGCATGGCAAATGGATTTTCCTTGCATGGGCTTGTGTGATCATGTGGAAGGCCCAAACTCAATTGTATTTGCATGCTGATGACCAAACAAGTTGAAATGGACGTGTAGTTTGCAAGGCAATGGCTTGTGTATGAAGTTTCAACATGAATTCCATAATTGTGCCTAAAACTTCACCTCTTCGAAAATGCCAATTAGGAAATCCAAACATAAGCATATGGGTAATGGTTGGAAAGGTCTTGACATAAGGAACAAGTGTTATGTTGAACAAAAACTCATTTTAAGTGTGGAAATTTATGAAAATAGGCCATGAAGTTCATAGTGCAAAACATGCCTTTGAGAATTTTGTCAAATTGAACCAACTTCAAGCCCTTCTGTTTTGAAGATGCAAGCCTTAAATAAACAAACCTTCAACATCAAAGTTGTAGATATTTTCAATACAATAAAGATTGACTTAAATTTTGCATCATTTGGATTTTTGATGAAGAAGTTATGGGCACTTGAAGTTGGACTTGTTTGCCTTTCAATGCATTTGGTCCAAAATGACTTATAATGTTTTGCATTATCACATGTATTTGTTTTGAGATTTTGAAAGTTTGTTCAACATAAAGTTTGAAGTAGACACAATAAGCCTTCCAATGCATTTGGTCCCATCTCAAAATCATAAACAATGAATGAGTTATGTTCTTGGGAAGTTGACCCAAAATTAGGGTTTCAGTCAAAATGACCTATAATGTCTTGGAATGGGAGATGACCTTCCAAGCTTCAAATCAATTTTTGATGAACATTAAAGTTATTCATATTGTCCTTAAGAACATTTTTTATTTTGGGATAATCTCCATTTTACCAACACATAAAACGTAGGGTTCAATGCATTTCAAAATAGTCAGATGAATTGACTGATCAACTTCTCAAGTCCGCAACTCATATCTTGATGAACTGATGATTGAGGACACTCAAATAAATTCAAATATGCATGAAATGATGAATTATATAACTTCCCTTGATTGTATTTGACCATGGGCTGAGGTTGCTTCCTTAGCAAGCTATTGTGGGTGATCAGATGAATTAGGGTTTCCTTGAGGAACAACCCAAAAACCCTTTGACTTGCTTTGATCAAAATGATGAATTGAGATACTAGGGAGGCATATATGGTGGATGAGAGCTTTGGGAACCATTACCATGCCTGCTTTCATCTTCTCTTGGCCATATCTTTGTACAAAGGATCACCTAGAAGCTTGTTGACCTTGTGATTGCTCAAGCTACAAACAAAAGATGTTAATGACATATTTTTGTCCTTTTGGTTAGTAAATAACATGAGAAAAGAAATGATACATAATTCAAGCATGCTTGGTGATCTCAAACGAATTACAAGAGGTCCCACCCAAAGGCAAGAGGAACTAAGATGCTTATGATCCTTGAGTTTTTGCAAATGCTATGTTATGATGCCATGAGGGATCTTAGGGCCAAAATTGGGATCTTACAAATGCCCCTATTTAAGGTCATTCTAGCCGGAGAAGTGTAGGTTAAAATATTCGTCTCGACGAGGTAGAATGGGCTTAAATAATAACAAAGAGACGAATTTTGGTCCCTAAGAGACCTCATGATGCAGATGTATGTATGCCAATGGTAATACTCTGTGGGGATATGTGTCCACAAAGAAAGAAAACAGGAATAACTGACAAAATCTCCTGGAGTGACACACTCATAAATGAGATAGAGACTCTAGGGATTCTACAGGGGAGTAAAGGGATAAAAATACGTGAGCAGGTCACGACTTGAAACTTGCTGAGAGACACGAAGGAAATCCATGAAATAAATCAATGGAAGAACTCGAGCTAACTCGAAGATGCATGTATTGGGGAATATGCCAATACAGCAAAAACTTATCCGTAACGGATACTTCGGATAAAAATCCGGACTCAGGCTGGGAGAATTCACTAAGGGACTTTGCTAGTGAAACACCCAAACAAAATTCCTCTGGGGAAGCAACAGGATGAGGTATTATCGGTTACTGGGTAATAAGCTCAAAGAGATATGTGATCCGAACACCTGTATAAGGGTGAGAGAACAACATGCTTTGGGAGAATGAATATCTAAGATCGGTATAAAGGTGAGAGATATCAAACATCGGAAATCGTTTGAGGAAGTCCTAGAAAGGTAATCTTCAGCTCAGGAAAATCTGACTTCGCAAGGGGACAAAAAGTCATAATAGGGAGCAGGGAGGAAGGAACACCAAGGATACCGGTTATTGGGCATATAATAGGTGACCAACCAAAGCGTGAATTGGGGAATATTTCCAAGACACTCATCATCTAAAAGAGTGCTTAAAAGCAAACACAATTATAGGATGGACATTCGATTCCAAAAAAAGGGATACGAATCTTACTCGACTGGGGAAGAACAAAAGGCTTCGACCAAAGAGTGCATGAGATATATTATCTATTACCGTCAGAACGTAGATAACATACTCGCATGGAAGATTATCCACAACCAGTTACTGGGTTAATAAAGGATAAATTGACCGAACAGAGAGGTCATCGGGATACCGAGAACTAGGCACATAATGATGACCAATCCAGGGGAGAAACAATCATCAACAAAGGGTAAATGAGAGATGATTCGCTGGGGAGAAATTGCTTTATCAGAGCAATTATCCAAGAGATATATCACCGGTTATTGAAAGATATGCTCAAAAAGGGGAAGGGGTGAAGGAATATCAATACCGAATATTGGATAAAGATAACCGTCAAGGAGGGGATTATATCTACCGGATACTGGGTAGAAAACCACAGAAAAGTAACCGTCATCGATTAAAATGAGCAAAAGGTTAATTCCGCAAAAAGGGGGTAAAAATAGGATTTACAACTACTAGTATAAGGGTAGAAAACCACAGACTCCGCCGGGGAAAAGATGGGTAATTACTGCTTACTGAGCAACTACTCATCCAAACTACGGGGAAGCGCAGGAAAAGACGCAAGAAGCCAATTGTCGCAACCTGAAAAATACAGTGCGCGAAAAAAAAACAACCGGCGAAAGAAGATGACAGAAGAGTTGCCACCGTGCGTTATTCATCCCAAAGGAGGGAAAGGAAACGCTCGAAGTAAACCTGAAAAAGGAAAGGACAAGACGGTGTCTCGCAACCAAATCTTGGGTTCGGGAGTCGGTTATGCGAAGGGAAGGTATTAGCACCCCTACGCATCCGTAGTACTCTACGAGATCCACTTTTGTAGTTTTCGTCTAAAGGGTGTGAGTTTATCTTGTGCTGTTTACCACAAAAAAAAGGGTTAAATAAAAATGACTCGCGCGGATGTCGCATCCACTGCATACGTATCTCATCTGAATATGAGAATCAGAGTCTTCGTAGCTCGGCTGACCTATGGGTTGGGGGATGTGTGCTCGCTAAGACATCGCGTCTTATACCTACGTATCTCATCTGGAATGAAGGGTTTGTTTGCATTGTAGGAACGCGCATGCAAAAGGGTAATGAGGATAAGACCTCATAGCTCTTAACACTGGACAAAGGAACCTGCATAAAGTAAACACAAAAACATTGCCTCCTATCGAGGTCTTCCAGCTAGGAAAGCAGTAAAATGCGGGAAAAATGTAAAAGTACCACGCGGATGAAGATCCGAAGTAACAGCAATTAAAGGAGTAAGAAACCCAGGGATCTCCCAAGCTAATGCCATCAAAGAAAGGTGAGTCAGTACAGGTAATTGGAATGAACCTCCAGGGGGTATCCCACAAATAAAGTGGGAAAACCACGCAAACCATCTCTGCAAGAGTCTGTGAGCCCTCACAAAAACTCAACAAAAGGGTTAGTGAAACACGATAAGCATTTTTTTCATGAATAACAGTATGGTTTCAGAAACCTCAAACCCTGTGGCATACACTTCAGAAATCATGTGATTAAACATTCAAGGCATAGGTTTCACTCATTCATAATACATCACACATTTAAAACATTCAAATTGAAGGCGTAAAATAATGGGAATAGGGCAAACCTGATTGGAGAGCTTGATTGAAATTGAGTTGCACCCGTGAGGCCCTTCAGGGTTTGGAGGCTGCTCTGAGTTCTCTGTCAGGTTTCTCTTCAGGTTTTGTCCAGGGTTTTGTTCCAAGGAAACCTCAGAGTATTTTGCTTCTCTTCCTTTTTCTCAAGTGAAGCCTTGGTATTTATAGACTGAATTTCATGGTTTTGTGGGCTCAAATGAGAGAGACCCTAGTCCAAAATTTTTTATTATATTTTATTTATTTTTTTATTATTATTTTTATTTATTTATTTTTTTGTAAAAAATTATTATTATTATTTTATTTTTTTTGGTTTTTTTTTCCATTTTTTTTTTCGTTTTTTTTTTCGGATCTAATTCTGATTGACATGATGAAATGCGATATGAAATGCTAAATGAATGCATGAATGAGGAGGGCAAATTTTGGGGTGTTACACCAATCTAGGATCAAACTAGAGGGGCACGCTGAATCAAAACTCGTCCCTATGAGGATATAACTCAATGGGGAATCTCATCCCAATATATGGATTAGGAGGAAACAGAAACAACCATCATCCATGAGGACATATCTCGGTGGGGAATATGGAAGGAAGGATAAACACTTTCTGCTTATGGGGCTGACTCTATACGGGGAGATCAGACACCGACATCTTCCTGGGGAAATGTATTACCAACTAGCAGGAGATAACAAGCAAAGATATATGACAAAGAATGCAGCATGAATACTAGAATGTTATCGCTATGCATATATGCATGGTTTATGTATGATGAATGCTGACAAACAGACATTTCTAACACAAACAAGTCCAACGATTAAGTACACAAATATCTGGTACTACATCTCAAGAGAGAAAGCCAGGACCACAAGGATCTCTGTGGGGGGGATGAGCATCGTTCATTCCAACTGGGGGAAAAATCGTTGCACAGATGAACTCTGACGTAGCAACTCTACCGGGGAGGTTATCAAAGAGGAAGATGGATCTCTAAAGGGAACAATCATAAACCAGAAACTTCCAAAGATCATCAGATACCGTCCTACCAATGAGATCATACCTGCTGAGGAGGGAGAGATAAAAAATCTTACCCAACACTCTACTTTAGAGGAAGAACCACAAGAGGCTCCGGAGGAAGAGGTCACAACCATGCCAGGAATTTGAACAAATGTCTTACCCTGTCGAGAATCTTACCATCCTTGGGAGAGCACTGCAGGCATTTCCAGTATCCCTATGTCATTGTGAATGTTCACTTTGTTTAAAAAACAAATTATGAAAAATTCGATTATTTAAAACAATGATATTGTCTTCAATTAAAACATGCAAAACATTTGTTTAATAGAAACAAATAAGAGTGCAAATAATTGAATAAAGGCTCGAATTTATTTGATGGAATTGTAGTATGCAAATGGCAAGACTCCATAGATCTTTATAAATTTGAAATTGGTGATATATATTGGAAAAGAGCTACATTGAACATAATGACCATTTCTCCACCAATTCTGAATTCGATGTATTTGAAGCTTTGGTTGATGATGAATGAGCGAGAATCTCTGACGGATGACAGTTGTAGAACAAAGTCTTGTCAGGATGCAGTTACTTGCCAAATCCCTATTTTTTTGCCTATATTGCACTAGGGTAAGGTACTCAATCTAGCAGGATACATATTCAATTTTTTATAAGTCTCTAATTTTTGCCTGGATCGCCCTTTCGGGTTTTCAATCCACCGAGACGCTCATTTTTGCCTAAGTCGCCCTTTCAGGTTTTCAACTTAGCGAACTATTCTATTTTTTATTTTTAGGCGAAGTATTTCTTGACTGCATCTGAATTTACAGAACGAGTGAAATCCTCCCCATCCATAGTTGTAAGTATCAATGCACCACCTGAAAAGGCTCTCTTAACAACATATGGACCTTCATAGTTTGGAGTCCACTTGCCCCTGGAATCGGGCGCGAAAGACAAGACTTTCTTGAGCACAAGATCACCTTCTCGGAACACACGAGGCTTGACCTTCTTATCAAAGGCTTTCTTCATCCTTTGCTGATATAACTGACCATGGCACATGGCAGTCAATCTCTTTTCTTCTATCAAATTCAGCTGGTCATAACGACTCTGAACCCATTCAGCATCAGTCAACTTGGCTTCCATCATGACTCTCATTGATGGGATCTCCACCTCTACTGGGAGCACAGCCTCCATGCCATAAACAAGAGAGAAAGGGGTTGCCCCTGTTGAAGTGCGGACATATGTATGATATCCATGCAAAGCAAATGTCAGCATCTCGTGCCAATCCTTGTACGTAATGACCATCTTCTGGATAATCTTCTTGATGTTCTTATTAGCAGCTTCAACAACCCCATTCATCTTGGGTCTGTAAGGAGAAGAATTATGATGTGCAATCCTGAACTCACTACACAGCTCTTTCATCATCTTGTTATTCAAATTAGATCCATTATCAGTAATTGTAAGACCCCAATTTTGTCCCTAAGATCCCTCATGGCATCATAACATTGCATTTGCATTGCCTCAAGGATCATTAGCACCTTGGTTCCCCTTACCTTTGAGTGAGACTTCTTGTGAATGGTTTGAGATCACCAAGCATGCTTGAATTATATATTATTGCTTTTCTCATTTTGTTTATTAACTAAAAGCACCAAAATATGTCACTAACATCTTGTGTTTGTAGCTTGAGCAATCACAAGGTCAAGAGCTTCAAGGAGATCCTTTGTGCAGAGACATGGCCAAGAGAAGATGATAGAAAGGAGATCTTTTCTAGCATCTCAATTCATCATTTTGATCAAAACAAGTCAAAGGGTTTGAGGTTTGTTCCCAAAGAAACCCTAAATCATCAGATCATCCACAATGCCTTGCTCTTGAAGCAACCTCAGCCCATGGTCAAATACTATCAAGGGAAGTTCTTTAATTCTTCATTTCATACATATTTGAGCTTATTTGAGTGTCCTCAATCATCAATTCATCAAGATATGAGTCATGGACTTGAGAAGTTGATCAATCAATTCATTTGACTATTTTGAAATGCACTGAGACCTAACTTTTTGTGTGTTAACCTTTTTGTTCATCCTAATCGATGACGGTTACTCTTCCGTGGTTTTCTACCCAGTATCAGGTGGATGTAATCCCTTCCTTGACGATTATCATTATCCAACATTCGGTGTTGATATTCCCTCATTCTCTCGGATAATTGCTCTGATTAGGCAGTTTATCCCCCAGCAAGTCATCTTTCATATACCGGTTGCCGGTAATGTTTGTTTCTCCCCTTGGGTGGTCATCATTATGTACCTAGTTTCGGTATCCCGATGCCTTTCTTTGTCGGTCGATTTATCCTTTATTAACCCAGTAATCGGTTGTGGATAATCTTCCATGTGAGTGTATTATCTACGTTCTGACGATAATAGATAATATATCTCATGCACTCTTTGGTCGAAGCCTTTTGTTCTTCCCCAGTCGAGTAAGATTCGTATCCCTGTTTTGGGAATCGAATGTCCATCCCATAATCGAGTTGCTTTTTGCCCAATTTTGGATGATGAGTGTTTTGGGAATATTCCCCAATTCACGTTTTGGTTGGTCACCTATTATATGCCCAGTAACCGGCATCCCTGGTGTTCCCTCCTTCTGCTCCCTATTATGACTTTTGTCCCCTGTGGAGTCAGATGTTCCTGAGTGGAGATATACCTTTTTTTAGGTCTTTCTCAAATGATTTGGTTGATTGATATCTCTCACCCTTATACCGGTCTTAGATATTCATTCTCCCAGAGCATGTTTTTTGCTCACCCTTATACCGGTGGAATCACATGATCTCTTTTTTTGAGCTTATTACCCAGTAACCGGTAATACCTAATTTGTTTTCCTCAGCTGAGTCCCTAGTGGACATCCTCCACCTGAGTCCGGATTTTTATCTGAAGTATCTGTTGCGGATAATTTTGCTGTATTGGCATATTCCCCAATACATGCATCTTCGAGTCAACTCGAGTCCTTCCATTGATTTATTTCATGGATTCTCTCCGTGTCTCTCGGCAAGTTTTAAGTCGTGACCTGCTCACGCATTTTTATCCTTTTACCCCCCGGTAGAGTCTCTGTTCCATCTATGAATGTGTTACTCCAATGGATTTTCAATTGTTTCTGATGTCTTTCTTTCTTTGTGGACACATATCCCCACAGAGTATTACCATTTGCATGCATACATCTGCATCATGAGGTCTCTTAGGGACCAAAATTCGTCTCTTTGTTATTATTTAAGCCCATTCTACCTCGTCGAAACGAAGATTTTAACCTTCACTTCTCCGGCTAGAATGACCTTAAATAGGGGCATCTGTAAGACCCCAATTTTGTCCCTAAGATCCCTCATGGCATCATAACATTGCATTTGCATTGCCTCAAGGATCATTAGCACTCTGGTTCCCCTTACCTTTGAGTGGGACTTCTTGTGAATAGTTTGAGATCACCAAGCATGTTTGAATTATATATTATTGCTTTTCTCATTTTGTTTATTAACTAAAAGCACAAAAATATGTCACTAACATCTTGTGTTTGTAGCTTGAGCAATCACAAGGTCAAGAGCTTCAAGGAGATCCTTTGTGCATAGACATGGCCAAGAGAAGATGAAGGCTAGCATGGTAATGGTTCCCAAAGCTCTCATCCATAAAATATGCGTTTCTAGCATCTCAATTCATCATTTTGATCAAAACAAGTCAAAGGGTTTGAGGTTTGTTCCCAAAGAAACCCTAATTCATCAGATCATCCACAATGCCTTGCTCTTGAAGCAACCTCAGCCCATGTTCAAATACAATCAAGGGAAGTTCTTTAATTCTTCATTTCATACATATTTGAACTTATTTGAGTGTCCTCAATCATCAATTCATCAAGATATGAGTCATGGACTTGAGAAGTTGATCAGTCAATTCATCTAACTATTTTGAAATGCACTGAGATCTAACTTTTTGTGTGTTGGTCAAATGGAGATGATCCCACAAGCAACAATGTTCTTAAGGACAATATGAACAACTTTCATGTTCATAAAAAATTGATTTGAAGCTTGGAAGGTCATCTCCCATTCCAATACATTATAGGTCATTTTGACTGAAACCCTAATTTTTGGTCAACTTCCCAAGGACATAACTCATTCATTTGTTATGATTTTGAGATGGGATCAAATGCATTGGAAAGCTTAAGATGTCTACTTAAAATTTTATGTTGCACAAAATTTCAAAATCTCAAAGTAAATACATGTGATAATGTAAGACATTATAGGTCATTTTGGGCCAAATGCATTAAAAGGCAAAAAAGTCCAACTTCAAGTGCCCATAACTCTTTCACCAAAACTCCAAATGATGAAAAATGTAAGTCCATTTTTATTGTCTTGAAAAGATCTACAACTTTGATGTTGGAGGTTTTTTCATTTGGGGCTTTCATCATCAAAACAGAAGGGCTTGAACCTTGGCCAAATTTAGAAACTTTGCCTTTTCCTTTTTTGCACCTTGCACTTTAAACTCCAATTTCACCAATTTCCACACTTCAAATGGATTTTTGCCCAACATAACAATTGTTCCTTACATCAAATCCTTTCCAACCATTACTCATATGATCATGTTTGGATTTGGCAAATGGTATTTTCGAAGAGGAGAAGCTTTTGGTTCAATTATGCATAACACCTCAATATTCCATGCACAAGCAATTACCATTCAAATTACACGTCTATTTCACTTTGGTATAATTTCAGATTGCATTTGGCTTTGGTTTTGGGCCTTGTGCATGATCATGCAAGCCCATGCAAGGAATGTCCAACTTCATGCACACGGATTGAATCACCCTATCCTTGCCATTTCCTCTATAAATAGAAGCTCTATTCCATTCAAAAATCATCCATGAATCAACCTAAAATGCTGCAGAACTGAAAACCTAACCTCACCAAAGAAGCTATTTCACTTTTCTTCAAATTTTTCAGATCCAAAATTCAGCTACATCTGGTTGAATCTTTGGATCTAAAGCTTCTAAACCTTCATCCTTTGGTTCATTGATCTTCTGTTTTGATAAAGAAAGCAAGGAATCAAGCTCAAATCTCCAGAATCCAAGGTTGTTCTTCAACTATTTTTTTCTTCGAAACTCATCATCTATTGATCTATTTGCTTGGATCTTGTGTTGGCTGAAGTCCTGTCAATGGAGGCATCATTACTATGCATTTAATTTTTGAAATCCATCAAGTTCTCATGAACATCACAGAATTTCCATCTCTGATTTCTCTTAATATAGAGATCAAGAGTGGAATTGAGTGATACAGGGATGATGTACATCATCCCAGCTTTCCAACGGTGTATAGATCTTATAATTTTGTTAAGCTTTTAAAACCTACATTTCTGGTCGGAATCTTCATGCTCACCGGAGAAGAAGGTGGCTCCGGTGGCCGTCCCATTACCAGATCCAATCTGGATCGTTGGATTCATTTTCCAGATCTAATCTTGGCCATTGCATGATATGACTTTTTTTAATTCAGCATGTGACGCGTTTGACTCAAGCCTTTGGTATGCGCGCGCTTCAGGACCATCAGATTAGCCACGTCAATTAATGAACATGATCCAACGCTCCCTGATTTTTGTTATTTTTCATTTTTCTGATTTTATTTCTTTTATTTCTTTTATTTTCAAAAATCAATATCTTCTTCATTTTAAATCCAAAAAATATGGGACCAATTGCATTCTTCTCCAAATAATTTCTAGTTTCTATTTCTCATTTTTAATATTTTTTATTTTGACATTTGATATTTTTTGTGAATTTTCTCTTTTCTGGTTATTTTTAATTCATTTTAAATAGTTTTTGATATTCAAAAAATACAAAAATATTTTCCTAACCTATTTGAATGATGATGGATCTATGAAAAATATTCTCATCAATTTTTTAATTTATTTGAGATTTATTTGAGATTTTAGTTCAATTAGGTTATTTTTATTCATTTTTAATTAATTAAAAATAGTTTCTGACTTTTAAAAATGCTAAAAAAGTTTGTCAAACTTAGTTTGACCTTGTTGAACTTGGGATAAATCACTTGGACCTTTCAAGGTTGATTTGAAGTGATTTTGAAGTTTGACCTTTCTTTTATTTTTAATTCAAGTTTATTTTAATATTAAAAAATGCCAAAAAATTATGCTTATTGTTTGATCTCCAATCTTCATCTCACTTCTGATTTCTCATTGTTTGACTATGACTTTCAATGTCATTTGGTCAATACATATGGATTGGTACATCTTATTTAATCTTATGCATTTTGATCTTTCCATTTCCTTTTCCATTCCTCATCTCCTTCTTCTTCTTCTTCTTTCTCTTTGATCAATGAGTTGAAGGTTGATAAGTTAGCATTGATTAGGGAGACTTAATCTTCCTTGATTCAAATCTAATTCATCTTGATCAATTGATCAAGTGAATGGCTTTGCATTAAGGATAGGTTGTTTTCTAAATCATGCAAAAGGCTTAAACCAATACAAGATCAATTCCTTTTTTTCTTTTTGGCATGGCAAGTTGTTGGAACTTGGTTCACTAATCAAGACTTCTAACTTGTGTTGTTGCCTACATTATTATTGACCCGCCTCAGATAGTTGTGACTTCTACATAAGTCCAATTACGATTGCTTAACATAGCGCTAAATTTGCCTTATGGCACACTAACTACTAACACTAACCATTAACAATTAACATTTACTTTTTGCTCTTTACTTTTATGAAATTTACTATTCTTGCACATATTATCCATTTGCTTTTGCCCTTTTGCTCACTTGAGCACATGTTTATGTTAATGCCATTTGCCTTTTGCTCACTTGAGCACATAATTGTGTATATACTATTGTGCTTGTGTTTTGTTTTGATTGTTATGGACAAAATGCAAAGAGATGGACAAATGGACTTAGTTTCTAGGACTTTCCCTATGCAAATTGGAGTAAAAGGACCTTAATGATGAAGATGGATTAGAAGGACCAAACCTCTAAACTCACTCTTGTCCATTCTTGATTTACTTCATGGAACTTTTGATGTGTGTGTTATTGTGCTAGGGAATCCTATGAGAGCTCAAATTGAAGAACCATTGCCATATTCATCCGAAGTGAAAGATACAAGATTCATTCAGGAACTTTCCAAGAGCTTGATTAATTGTGTATTGCTTGAGTTTATACTTTGTATGATTGCTTATTCCAAAGGATGAGAGCTACTTGGATCATCCATATGATCTCAAGAGAGGAACTCCATTGTGGTTTTGTTTCTTTATCCCTCACCTTTTGCTTTGCTTAAGACTTAGCCATTCTTCTTCTTCCCTCCACTCTAACCCAAGCCAAAACTTTTGTGCAAACATTTAACACTTGTTTTCAAACATTAGAAACCTAAGCCTTAGGCTTTTGATTTTCAAACCTTCTTTGCATAACACTTATTTTGAATTGAATCTTTAAGTCAACTTTGACCATTTTGTATATACTTCTAATTGGTAAATATAACCCATTCAAATGTCTTTTTGTGGTTCCAATGGCCACTTTCTTAATAAAATTTTCCATAACCGTTAGCTATTAGGTTTGAGTTATCCTTGAGGTAGATGTAATACTCACCTATATCCTTAGTGATGGACAATGAGTCTTCCATGCTTATTATAGGGTTAACCCCTCACTAGCATGTTGAAGCTATCCTCACATGGTGGATTTATGGTTTTTAGGTTGAGTTTTTTCCCTTGGATAACAAAAGACCTTAAGGCTTTTGGACCAATCAATTCACCAACTCATTTTGAGATTTTTACCCCGTACTACGAGGTGTTGATCCTAATCTTTTTTTAAGATGGTACGTAGGCAATGGGTTTATCCATCCAAACACAAAATGTAAATAAACTTGTATATTCTTTTCTCATCCCTTCAATCATGTTTTCACAAACAAAGTTTTTCACAAAATACCAACCTTACAACAAATACGAAAAGGGCTCCCTAGGAGTACCTAGGATGTTTTGGGTGCTTAAAACCTTCCCATTGCATAACCAACCCCCTTACCCAGATCTCTGACATTTTTACTAGTTTTTGATTCGATAAAACTTTTAGGTTTTTGTTCGCTTTCTAACCATTCCTTTGGATAAATAGAATTGTCGTGGCGACTCGACTTGTATGATTTACCTTGGATTTAGTCAATATCTCTAATGGTAACGAATACCCCGCTACAGAAAAGTGGCGACTCTGCTGGGGAACATATCATTTGCCTAGTGGGTTTTGCCTACTTTTCATACTTGTTGCATTGTATTCTATTGTTTTGTGACATATTTTTGTGAGATGATTTCTATACCCGGACTCGAGTGCACTTACGATAGGAGAATGGCGTAGTCTTGTTGACTTGTGTGGAGTTATTCTTAGCAAGTTGACTTGCGAGTCCATTCACTTGGTGGAGGTCATGTTGGGATCAATAATGTCACACAAGTAAGTTGTGGTTAGACATTACTCTTTCCAATATAGACCTTAGAAGCCAAGGACCTTAGTTTACCAAGCCCATCTTGGCGTATTCTTATGATGTAGTGCAAAAGTCGTTCAAATGTAAGATTTGATACGATTGTTACGCGATACTACACTCATAAGAGTCTCTCTTGAGAATATTTTTGGAATACGAGTAGTCGTTTATCCGATAATATCCGAAAGATGGGATGATGACTATGGGAACCTCTTGTAGAACATGTTTGGCAGGTTTAAACCCTAATACACCCCCTTTGGGTGGTTCTTAACCAAGACTCCATGCTCGTGACTTGCAACGAACCCTTGATTCATGGTTGATCCGTTCCTGTATCATTAATATCAATGGAACTTGGGTGTTGATAAGGTGTAAACCATAATCCACCAAAATGGATGATTGATATTAAGGATATCATGATCCATCCCATGACCTTTGTTTGGTGTGCCTTGCTTGATCCTTGAGTGTGATTGTTGCATTCATGCACTCATTTGCATCCATATCATCAATAATGAAGAAAATTTTCAAGGAACTTAAGGGGTTTATTTGCAAAATTTTCAGACATGGAAAGACAAAGAAGGAATACAAAGAAGTACAGTTTCAGACAACCAGATTTGAAAGAGCTAAGGAATCGGGCATCCTATATACTAGATCCCTTGGGTTTCAAGACTCGTTTTGGGAAGCTTCTTCCTCTTCTGACTACTCAGGTGGACGAAGGATTGATGAGTGTATTGGTGCAGTTTTATGATCCCTTGTACCATTGCTTCACATTTCCGGATTTCCAGCTTTTGCCCACACTTGAGGAGTATGCCTACCTTGTGGGTATACCTATTCTAGACCAGTTGTCATTCAGTGGCTTGGAGAGTATTCCTACTTCTCAAGAGATAGCTGACATGTTTCACATAGACGAATCTTTGGTTGGTGCTCATATGACTACCAAAGGTGGAATTCAAGGTCTCCCTTCTGAGTTCCTCATTACTCAAGCTATTGTGTATGGGAAGGCCATGAGTGAGGATGCCTTTGAGGCCCTATTTGTACTTCTCATCCATGGGTTGGTATTGTTCCCCAACATCGACAAGTTTGTGGATGTGAACGCTATTAGAATTTTCTCTACTCTTAATCCCGTTCCGACTCTGTTGGGTGACACCTACTTTTCTTTGCATATGAGGAATGCAAAGGGTGGTGGTGCCATTGTGTGCTGTTTGCCTCTGTTGTATAGGTGGTTTTTTTCTCACTTACCACAGACGGTCGCCTTCAAGGAGAACAAGGGATGTCTATGGTGGTCCACGAGACTCATGTATCTCACTAATGATGATATCTCTTGGTATAACCGTGTGTATGATGGTGTGCAGATTATCGACTCTTGTGGTGAATTCTCCAATGTACCTCTTCTTGGTACATATGGTGGGATTAACTACAACCCTGTTTTGGCACATCGTCGGCTTGGGTTCCCCCTAAAGGATAAACCCAATAAGATTCTGTTAGAAGGTGTGTTCTTTCAGGAGGGTAAAGATCCCCAAAACTTGAAGGGAAGAATGGTCCGTGCTTGGCACAAGATTCATAGGAAAGGAAGAAAAGAGTTGGGTCCTAAGAATTGTGTTGCTATGGAGCCTTACACTGCTTGGGTTAGGAAGAGAGCGTCTGATTACCTCATGCCTTACGAGTATCCAAGACCTACACCTATGGTTATGGCTGGGCCTTCAACCCTCCCTGACCAAGGAGTAGAGGAGTTGAGAGACGAAGACCGATCACGTCCTTGGATCCGTGAAAGAGAGGAGTTGCTTCAGCAGATCAAGGAGAAGGATGCTTTGATAGAGTTCCTCAAACATCAGGTTATTGATGATCCTGATGATGCATGGACTTCTCTACTTCCTCAGTCTTCCAAGTTTTGGAAGAGGAAGTATGATCGACTCGCCAAGGAGAAGGAGGATATGGAAGCAGCCTACGAGAGGGAGGTGAAGAGACTTCGTGCATCTTATCTTCCTGTGTCCAGAGCTTTGGACGATTGCTTCTAGGGATCCATAAGATGTTTATTTCCCTTCTCTCTTGTACTATATTTGGTTACCAAAATTGTACTTCTTTAGTGTAAAAATGTTTCCAGATATTAGTTGATGAGATATTTCCATATGTGATAAATGTTTAATACTTCCAAACTTTGCAAATAGAACCCTAAAGTTCCTTTGAAATAAAAGAAAAAAATCATGTGCACAAGCATTGCATGCATCATGTGCATAAGTAGGTTTTGTTCCCGACTTCTTGTCCTGTGGTCTAACTCTGTGTTCTTCATTTATTTTAAAGACAAGCTGACTCACCGGTACTACACCAGAGCCAACATTTCAAGACTGATGGATCATCTGGAACAAGAGAACTGCGAGCTGAAAGAGGAAGTGGCCAGATTAAGTGCCTTGATGGAATCATTCATGGCTGCCCAGAGCCAGTCTTCTCCAACACCTTCAACTCCTCCCCAGAGGACAGTCATCTTTGAGATTGTCTCTTCGACTGTGCCTGCAGCCAGTGCACACTTTGTTCCAACAGCCATGCCAACCGGATTCCCGTGGGGGATGCCTCCCAATTTCATGCCCGAGGGTCCTGCTCCCACCTTTGCTTCTATGCCGGCTTCTAGCCCGGTCCTTGCTGTTCCTCCTCCTGTCGTGCATACTCTTCCCAGAGTAGACGACACCATCTATCATTCTGAGCCGTCTGAGGGTCCAGATGTCTATGAGAAGATGGATGCTATGAACGATCAATTTCTTGAGCTTCGCAAGGAATTGAAAACTCTCAGGGGAAAGGATCTTTTCGGCAAGTCTGTTGCCGAACTCTGCTGGGTTCCTAATGCGAAGATCCCCGTGAAATTCAAGGTCCCTAACTTTGAAAAATATAAGGGAAATACTTGCCCTCTCAGCCACCTGGTCATGTATGCCAGGAAAATGTCGACTCAGACCGACAATGACCAACTGTTCATCCACTACTTTCAGGACAGTCTGTCCGGTGCCGCTCTGCGTTGGTACATGGGTTTAGACAGTGCGAACATCCGATCCTTCAATGATCTTGGCGAGGCCTTCGTCAAGCAATACAAGTACAATGTGGATATGGCTCCCGATAGGGATCAATTGAGGGCCATGTCCCAGAAGGACAAGGAAACATTCAAAGAGTACGCCCAAAGGTGGCGAGAGTTAGCAGCACAGATCGTGCATCCACTAGAAGAGAAAGAGATGACTAAGATCTTTTTGAAGACCTTAAGTTCTTTTTATTATGATCGGATGATTGGTAGCGCTCCTTCTGACTTCACCGAGATGGTGAATATGGGGATGCGTCTAGAAGAAGGGGTTAGATAAGGACGTCTGACCAGAGAAGAAGGCTCTTCTGCCAAACGTTATGGGTCGTTTGCGAAGAATAAAAATGGCGAGGCACATGCTGTGATTTCCCATGTGAAACCAAGAAGACCCTCTGTGAGGAGAAAGACCGTGCATCCCGCCGGTAACCAGCACCAGGTGGCTCATATAGCACCTGTCTTCAGAGATAATCAACAGTACCAGCAACATAACAACAATCAACAACCACATCCGCAATATCAACTTCAACAGCACCGTCCGCAACAGCAGGCCTACCAGCCTCGAAACAGTAATCAAACCAATACGAGTTACGAGAGGAAAAGGATCACCTTCGATCCTATTCCGCTGACGTATGCAGAGTTATATCCCTCTTTGATAGAGAGGAAGTTGATTACTCCGCGAGACCCACCGGCTATACCTGCTAACCCCCAATGGTGGTATAAGCCCGAATTACACTGTGTTTACCATTCAGGTGCTCCCGGCCACGACGTGGAGAATTGTTACCCTTTGAAGACCAAGGTTCAAGACCTTGTGAGATGTGGCATTCTGTGTTTCGAGGACATAGGTCCTAATGTGAAGAAGAACCCATTGCCCGAGCATGGGAAGTCTGTCAACATGGTCCAGGGCTGCCCTGGCAAGTACAAAGTCAAATATGTCAGTCATATTTGACAATCTCTGGTCGAGATGCATCGTTTGCTATGTGAGTATAGTCATTATGAGCATGTCCACGATAGATGTCGAGTTTGTTCTGTCAATCAAAGAGGTTGTCGCCAGGTGCGCAAAGATGTTCAAGAAATGCTGGATGAAGGAGTTATTGAGATCCTTCAAAACAAAAATGTTGACGAAGATGCTGATGAGGTCAACGTAATTTCTCCAGTATTTCGGATCCCCGAGCCTGTTATCATCAAATATGATGGTAGTAAGCAAAAGGTTTCTCCCGCATTAACCATCAGGCCTGCCGGACCAATACCCTACTCTTCTGAGAAAGCGATTCCCTATCGCTACAATGTTGTCGCAGTAGAAAATGGGAAAGAGGTGTCCTTGCCATCTTCATCTGTTGTTAACATTGCTGATGTTAGCGGTCTGACACGTAGCGGTCGTGTATTTTCAACACCGCCAACGCCTCAAACTAATGCTGATTCTATTGAACGCCCGATTGGGAATGCTGTGAGCACTCCGAATCCGGCACTTGTTGTTAAGCCCTCCTCTACATTGAAAACTCCTGCTTCTGTTGGCCCAAGCGACAATATGAAAGAAGACTGTGATGAGATGCTGAGGCTCATCAAAAGGAGCGAGTACAATGTTGTAGACCAACTTCTACAAACGCCATCCAAAATATCGGTGTTATCATTGCTTTTAAATTCAGAACCACACCGAGAGGCTCTGCAGAAGGTTTTGGATGTGGCATATGTGGATCACGATGTCACGATAGAACAATTCGATAGCATCGTTGCAAACATTACTGCTTGTAACAACTTGAGTTTTTGTGACCCTGATCTCCCCGAGGAGGGAAGAGACCACAACTTGGCATTACATATATCTATGGGTTGCAAAGACGACGCCATATCCAATGTGCTGGTGGACACTGGGTCATCATTAAACGTATTGCCAAAATCCACTCTCTCAAAACTATCATATCAAGGGCCTCCCATGAGGCAGAGTGGAGTAGTTGTAAAGGCTTTCGATGGGTCTCGCAAAACTGTGATTGGGGAAGTTGATCTCCCAATCAAGATCGGACCAAGTGATTTCCAGATTACCTTCCAGGTTATGCACATTCACCCATCGTATAGCTGTCTCTTAGGCAGACCATGGATTCACGAGGCAGGCGCCGTGACATCCACCCTACACCAGAAATTGAAATTTGTGAAGAATAAGAAGCTGGTGGTGGTAGGGGGAGAAAAGGCTCTCCTGGTTAGCCATTTATCTTCCTTCTCATATATAAATGCTGAGGATGAAGTTGGAACTCCTTTCCAAGATTAATTTATTGCTGAACCTATTGAGAAGAGAACTCCTTCATTTGCTTCCTACAAAGATGCAAAGTTGGCCATTGAGCGTGGTGCAACCGCTGGTTTAGGGAAGATGATTGAGCTAGAAGACAACAAGTCTCGGGCTGGCATAGGTTATTCATCAGGGGTCTTCAACACGCAAGGGTTGTCCAAGAGTGGAGGGTTCATCCACACCAGTCAAGGCGAAGAGGATGCTGCCATCTTGGAAGAGGACGAAGAGGATCCTGGCAACTTCGTCATCCCTGGGGGAATCTGCAATAATTGGGTCGCTGTGGATATTCCAACAGTTATCCATAAGTCAAAGTAATGTTCATTATGTTTAAAAACCCTCCTCCCATGCCAAAAGGAGGAGTGATGACATTGTCAGCGCATAAATACAATGATGTTCTCATTCAATAGATTCATGTTAAATGTTTGTTTTCCAATTATTTTCCCTTTTCGCTTTTGCATGAAATTGGTGATCACATAAAACCTAAAAATAGAGTAAAACCAATCTTTTCATCTGCATAATGATTTGCCTTGTTTGAATTCTAAAGCTTTTCATATCCAAAATCATTATGCAGGTTGATCAAACCCATTGAACATAATGACCCAACACCATCTCCCAACTTTGAATTCCCTGTATTTGAAGCGGAAGAAGATGATGTTGAATAGATTCCTGACGAGATTACTCGTCTACTTGAGCATGAAGAGAAGATCATTCAGCCACATCTTGAGAATCTGGAAACAGTCAACTTGGGGTCTGAAGATTGTGTGCGAGAAGTGAAGATTGGGGCACTCTTGGAAGAGTCTGTTAAGAAGGGGTTGATTGAATTGCTACGAGAATATGTTGACGTCTTTGC
The DNA here is from genome assembly GCF_024323335.1 of Lathyrus oleraceus. Lineage (NCBI taxonomy): Eukaryota > Viridiplantae > Streptophyta > Magnoliopsida > Fabales > Fabaceae > Lathyrus > Lathyrus oleraceus. The sequence goes on along the minus strand of NC_066582.1, from coordinate 77,052,249 downwards.
CTAGTCATATGAAGACATGCCGGGTCTAGATATAGATATTGTGCAACATTTTCTACCTTTAAAGCCTGAGTGCGTGCCTGTGAAGCAAAAGCTCAGAAGAACTCATCCTGATATGGCAGTAAAGATCAAAGAGGAGGTTCAGAAGCAAATTGATGCAGGGTTTCTGGTGACTTCTATATATCCTCAATGGGTGGCCAATATTGTGCCCGTGCCTAAGAAAGACGGAAAAGTCCGAATGTGTGTGGACTATAGGGACTTGAATAAAGCTAGCCCGAAAGATGACTTCCCTCTACCACATATTGATATGTTGGTAGATGATACAGCTAAATTCAATGTCTTCTCATTTATGGACGGATTTTCCGGATATAATCAAATTAAGATGGCACCCGAGGATATGGAGAAGACAACAATCATCACACCTTAGGGAACATTCTGTTATCGAGTGATGCCCTTCGGTTTGAAGAACGCCGGAGCCACGTATCAACGAGCTATAACCATTTTGTTTCATGATATGATGCACAAGGAGATCGAGGTATATGTTAACGATATGATTGCAAAGTCAAGAACGAAAGTTGAACATGTAGAGCACTTGTTAAGGCTTTTTCAGCGTTTGAGGAGGTATAAGCTCCGTATGAATCCCAACAAGTGTACATTTGGAGTCCGTTCCGACAAGTTATTGGGCTTTATTGTTAGTGAGAGAGGTATTGAGGTTGATCCTGCAAAGGTCAAAGCAATACAAGAAATGCTGATAACACTGAAATTTACGTATTTTCGACTCCGATTTCACATGCATTCTAGTTGTTTTATTGTCATTTTGTTGTGTTATTTCTATGTTTTCCTTTGTTTTCAGGTTTTTACTTTAATCGGAGCCCCGATCGAGAAAAGGAGTGAAAAAGGGCTAAAAACCCTAAAATTCAGCATTTTGTTCTTGTGGCCTACCCCATGGCTGGCGCCATAGACCCTGCCATGACGTGTCAAATTCAACTTCCATCAACTCCAACGTTTTCCCACTACTTCCACTAAGGCGCCCCATATTGTGCTTGTGGCGGGCGCCATGGCCTTGTGGCGGGCGCCACAAGAGGAAAAATGGGTCCCTCCTATTTTCAAGTTGAAGGGCATCCAAGTCATTTCCATCTTTTTACTTGCTTATAAATAGAAACGCGAATTCACTTTTACATTCATCCAAACTTAGAACAGAGGCAAACTCAGAAGCAAATTTGTTTCACTTAGGCATATATTCAGTATTTTATAGTGGTAATCGCTTCGCATTGGAGTGTTACCACAATTGTGTAATCAAGTCTGTGATAGAGTCTGTAATCGAGTTTGGAGCACTTTGGAAGGAAGTTAATCCTGCCGCCATTTTCATTTCCGCATTGCAATTTACTCAACCCTCCGATTGTAGCAGGTTTTTATTACTTGCCTTTATCTTATTTATTTTCCCGCACTCGCTTTATCTTATTTATTTTCCCGCACTCGCTTTACTTTCATTTATTTTCCCGCACTCGCTTTACTTTCATTTATTTTCCTGCACTCGCTTTACTTTCATTTATTTCCTCGCACTTGCTTTAAATTATTTATTTCCTCGCACTCGCACTACTTTTATTTACTTTCCGCACTCGCACTACTTTTATTTACTTTCTGCACTCGCACTACTTTTATTTATTTTAATGCACTTTTACTTTACCATGTCTAACTAAATTTATAAGGTTAGAATGTAAGAGTCGTAATTGAACCGGTAATCCGTACAATTGTTCGTAGAAACACTTAAGGGCTATTTTAACTTTCAACTTAAGTTTTCCCGCACTTCAATTCCGTTGGGTAAGATCGAAAGCCGTCCAACGTCTATTTAAACTTAATTGTTTTTAACTATTTCAAAAACAGCGAAAGCGTTTTGTCTAGTTCATTAGGAGTTTTTAACATTAAGAAGAAAAGAGATTTTAAAACTATTTTCGAACGCGTTTATAAGTTTAGAGTCTTGTTCGTAAAGAACCTCTTTTGGTTAAGAAATCCAGGTTATAATACTTTTCAACTTAGTCAAGATACTATATTTCTTAAAAATAGGTTTACTACTCTAACGCAATGCGCGCCTTTTTATAAGTGACAATAAGAGGGTTTGATTAGGGAGTACAACTCGGTTCTGAATACGCGAAAGCGACAGTTCCCGTTAAATTAGTTCTTTTCAAAGTAGGAAACATTTCCCATAAGTAGCTCTATTAGCAAGTACTTGGATTATCCATTGATTACGTGAATTACATTCGACCCTGTCTTTATTAATTAATCTTTATTCAACACTTTATTTTTCATTGCACACTCCAAAAAACACTTATTTTGACTGCCTTTGATAAACACCATAACAATAGATAACGATAGCTTGACACTTGGTCTCTGTGGATTCGACAATCTTTTATATTACTCTGACGCGTTCGTATACTTGCGAAAAACACCGTATCAAGCTTTTGGCGCCGTTGCCGGGGACCAATTTCGTCAGATTTCATTTTCCTGTTGTTATATCGTTTAGACTTAGGTTATTTCCCGCCGGTCAATGCGAAGAACTCGCAGCACCGGAAGTTTAAATTTAGTAAACCCTCTGGCGGAACCTGAACGTTACGCTCGCGCACGTTTATTCTTTCATAGAATTAAGAGAGCTATGGCCGAAGATCAAAACCAAAGACCTCTTAAAGATTTTGCTCAACCATCTAATGAAGAACCTAGTTCTAGTATAGTAAACCCAATCATCTCAACTAATAATTTCAAACTTAAACCATCCCTGTTGCAACTAGTGCAACAGAGACAATTCGCAGGTCTCGCTACCGAGAACCCTAACCAACATTTAAAAATATTTCTTCAATTAGAAGATACTTTTAAAACCAATAGAGCTTCTCCTGAGGCAATACGTTTAAGATTATTTCCTTTTTCCCTCAGAGATAAAGCCCTATCATGGTTAGATTCCCTTCCACCCAATTCCATTACGACTTGGGATAACCTTAGAAGAGTTTTTTTTGCTAGATATTTTCCCCCGAGTAAGACCGCCGTTCTTCGAAACCATATAACTAGATTTACCCAAAACCAAGGAGAATCGTTGTTCGAAGCTTGGGAGAGATATAAAGAGTTATTACGAGCATACCCACATCATGGTTTAGAAAATTGGTTAATCATTCAAACCTTCTATAATGGACTTCATTATAACACAAAGATGAGCATCGACGCTGCCGCAGGCGGTGCTCTTATGAACAAACCTTATCCTGAAGCTAGTGCCCTCATCGAAGATATGGCTCAAAACCATCAATCATGGGGAGTCGAACGAGCGATAGTTGAGAAGAAGGAAGCCCAAGGAGGAGTGCATGAACTAAGCTCTATAGACATGATGCAAGCTAAAATGGACGCATTAGCCCTAAAAGTCGAGCATATGTGCATAAACCTGAATACTGTAGCCGTAGTTTCGTTGGATTGTGAGATTTGTGGAACCAAAGGACACCAATCTGCAGAATGCAGTCTATTAAACGAAACCCACTCCGAGCAAGTAAACTACACCCAAGGGAACCCATACTCGAATACCTATAACCCTGGATGGAGGAATCACCCGAACTTCTCCTATAAAAACAATAACCCTATCCAAAATAATGCACCTCCGAGACCTAGTTATCAAGCCCCAAGATCGAATCAACCTATGCAACCTGTACCACCAAAGCCGATCCTTGAGAAAATTATGGAAAATTTTATCACCGCTCAAACCCAACAAAACAAGAAGTTCATGAACCAAAACACTCATGTTAACGAATTGATTACTCAGTTAGGAACCAAGGTTGACCAAATAGTTACTCATACCAAGATGCTTGAAACCCAGATCTCTCAGGTAGCTTTAAACCAAGCCCCTCAGACTACACCTGGAGGAAAATTCCCTGGACAACCTCAACAAAATCCAAGAGGACAAGCCAATGCCATTACCCTACGAAGTGGGAACGCTTATGATGAGCCAGCAAATCCAAGATTGAGTGAACCCGAAACTTCTAAGGAATGTACCAAACCCCCGGACAAAGTAAAGGAACCAGAGGAATCTGAAAACCAGGAAGGTCGAGAGAAAGGAGAAGAACCTAAAGATAAAATTTACGTACCGCCCCCGCCATATAAACCACCTATACCATATGCGCAAAGACTCAAACAAACCCAGATCAATAAACAATATCAAAAATTTATTAAATTTATAGAAAAACTTCATGTAGAAATCCCTTTCATAGAAGCCATCACCCAAATACCTTCTTATGCAAAGTTTCTCAAAGACATCCTTACCAACAAACGTAGACTTGACGATCCGAAGCCTTTGGAATGTAATGCTATTTCTGAGGACAAATTAGCAAAGAAAGATAAAGATCCTGGAAATTTCTCCATTCCTTGTCTTTTGGGTAATCATGTCATCGATAAAGCTTTTCTAGACTTAGGAGCTAGTGTGAGCTTAATGCCTTTAGCAGTTTGTGAGAGGTTAAACGTAGGAGAATTACAACCCACTAAGATGTCACTTCAGTTAGCCGATAGATCTGTTAAATATCCGATAGGTATTTTAGAAGATGTTCCTGTTAGGATAGGTCAGTTGTTTATCCCTACTGATTTTGTTGTCATGGACATCAAAGAAGACAATGATATACCAATCCTTCTAGGTAGACCATTCTTATCGACTGCATGAGCCATAATAGATGTCAAGAAAGGAAAGTTGACATTTGAGGTAGGCGATGAGAAAATAGAATTTATACTTTCGAAATTTCTTATGGTACCTATGATGGGAGACGCGTGTTATGCCTTAGATATCATTGATGAATGTGTTAGAGAATTAGAACAAAAAGAAATTATAAAAACAATTAAGTTACGATCAACCCTCATAAAGGAAGATGATGACTTTAAAGAAGCTTACGTCGATGATAACCTTTACGAATGTTTATCCCTTACCCCAGATCCTATGCCATGCCCTAAGAAACCAACCTTAGAACTTAAGGAACTGCCTAAGAACCTGAGATATGAGTTCCTCGATGAAAAGATGAACCGTCCAGTTATAGTTAGTGCTACCTTGAGCCAAGAGGAAACGAACCAACTTTTAGACGTTTTACGAAGATATCCCTCAGCCTTAGGATATAATATCTCTGACCTGAAAGGTATAAGCCCATCCGTAAGCCCATCCGTATGCATGCATCGGATTTCGCTCGAAGAAGATTCAAAACCCTCAAGGGAGCATCAGAGAAGAATAAACCCTATAATGAGTGATGTTGTTAAAAAGGAAGTTCTTAAGTTACTTGAGGCAGGTATCATCTACCAGATCTCGGATAGTAAGTGGGTGAGCCCTGTGCATGTAGTACTTAAAAAGGGAGGCATCACAGTCGTGCAAAACGATATAGGCGAACATGTAGCAAAACGTTTAGAAGGAGGATGGCGGATGTGTATAGATTATAGAAAATTAAATAAAGCAACTAGGAAGGACCATTTCCCTTTACCATTTATAGACCAAATATTGGAGCGTCTAGCCAGACACTCTTACTTCTGCTATCTAGATGGATACTCTGGATTCTTCCAAATACCTATTCACCCCGAAGATCAAGAAAAAACTACCTTTACATGCCCTTATGGAACCTTTGCCTACAGACGAATGCCTTTCGGCGTCTGTAACGCTCCAGCTACTTTCCAACGCTGCATGATGTCAATCTTTGCAGATTACCTAGATGGTATCATGGAAGTGTTTATGGATGATTTCTCGGTTTGCGGATTCGATTTCCACAATTGTCTTGCTAACCTTGAGAAAATCCTGGAGAGATGCGTGGAAGTTAACCTCGTGCTAAATTGCGAAAAATGTCATTTCATGGTGACCGAAGGAATAGTTTTAGGACATATAGTTTCTGAAAAAGGCATAGAGGTAGATAAAGCTAAAATAGAAGTTATAGAAAACCTAAAACCCCCAAAAACAATCAGAGAAGTCCGAAGCTTTCTTGGACACGCTGGATTCTACCGGCGTTTTATTAAGGACTTCTCCAAAATAACAAAACCTTTAACTGGACTTTTAATGAAAGATGCTGAATTCATTTTTGATGAAAAATGTAATGACGCATTTAATCTTTTAAAGCAAGCATTAATCTCTGCACCTATTATGAAACCGCCCGATTGGTCGGAACCTTTTGAGATAATTTGCGATGCTAGTGATTACGCAGTTGGAGTCGTTCTAGGACAAAGAAAAGATAAAAAATTACATGCCATTTATTATGCCAGTAGAACCCTAGATGCTGCCCAACTTAACTACACAACAACTGAAAAAGAATTACTCGCTGTAGTGTAGCGGTGTATTCGTCACTATATGATTTATCGATTAAACCATAAGCAAAGCATACAATGAATTCGAGTCGCCACCGCACTTTTATTTATCCAAAGGACTGGCTAAAAAGCGAACAAAAGCCTAAGAAGTTTTACGCGTAGAAAACTAATAAAAAGATCAGAGAGTCTGGGTAAGGGGTAAATTACGCAATGGGAAGGTGTTAGGCACCCACTACGTCCTAGGTACTCCTAGGGAGCCCTTTTCACACTTGTTGTATAAAATTGTTATTTGTTATGACATAAGTATTGTGCAAACATGATTGGGATGATGAGAAAAGAATGTACAAGTTTTATTGTTTTTGTGTTCGAACGGATGAACCCGTTGCCTACGTACCTTCCATCAAAGGTAAGGATCAAAACGCCGTAGTTCGGCTAAAAGATTTCCAAAAGTTAGTGGATTCAATTTTAAACAATAGCACTGAGGCTCTTCATTAGCAATGGGAGAAAACTCGACCAAGACCAACATCCACCATGCGAGGATAGCTTCGACGTACTAGAGGGGTTAACCCTGTTTTCAGTACGGAAGTCTTATAGTCGACTCACTAAGGATAGGGTGAGGTTTACATCAACCACAATGATAATTGAAACCTATGGCTAATGTGTGAAAAGATTAACAATGGACAAAGCCAAAACAATTGAATGGGTGAAGTTAATTGATTGTGATTGTTCATGAAAGTAGGGTCAAAGTATGATTAAGATTGATTCAAAAGAAGTATTATGAAAATGGAGTTTGAAAAAGTCAAGGATTTGGGGTCCAGGTTTTTAATTTAAAACATGAAGATGTTTGCACAATATCTATCTCAAGTTTTGAAAGCAATGTGTGAAAAGGTTTAGGACATAATGGGGATGAATGGATGAGGATGGATTGTAAAACTTCTTAGAGGGTTCACCTCTTGAGATCATATAGAAGATGATTCAAGTGTGTCCTTTGGAATGGGCAATGAGCAATAATAATATAAGCAAGCAAATGATACCGGATGCCACTCAATGGTCTTACTCCAATCTCACAAACAAAAAGCGGATACCGGATACCAATAGATGGATTTACACCAATCTCCTAAAAATAGAAATGGATATCAGAGGCCACTCAATGGACTTACACTAATCTCCTAAAACAAAATGAAACTTGGATACTGGATGCCAATCTGTCGGGACTTATACCAATATCCAACATATGATCATAGGAAAGCAAACGCCAACTTGCAGGGACTTACAGTTGCATCCTCACACACAACAAACAAATGCATCAAGCAAAGAAAGGATGAGTGGCCAATGAGATGGTATTATACTCACTTCCATATCATAGGAGCAATGGCCAATGGATGGTCTTACAATTGTCCTCAATAGGCAAACAACAAAGATATGCCACAGAGACAAATGAAATGATCATGCACTAATGAGTAATCAATGATGATAAATGCACAAAGTATGCAAGCAGACATGTGCATATGAAGTAAGCAATCAATCAATGAAGTCATTCAGCACACACTATAACCAAGCAATCAGGCTCACACAGAAGGGTTAGGCATTGAAGCCAACTGGAATAGGGTTAATGGTGCTCTTAACCTTGCCATTGAGGGGCTAAGGTGAAGCAGATGAAAGGATATGAGGGGTGTGCCTCATTGCTCTTATCCCTGGTCAGGGAGAGCATTTGAATATCAGAAGGTGTGGGAGTTCAGAAAGTAGGAACTCTCTCCACAGATTATTGACTCTATAGATCTTGGGTTTGAATCTCAATGCTACAACCATGTAATGGGAGCAAGGAGAAGACTCACAGAATAGTAGGAGATAGGTTGCTTATCTCTTGGGTTCTACCAATTGCCTTATTTGAAGGACTTTTCCTGTTTGGGACAAATGTAAACACACACAGGCATTGCCTCTTAAGGAGGACTTCAGACAGTTGCCTGGCCAAGTAACAGGCCAGGTCTTCCAGACTACATGAAGAAAAGGGATTGTACCTCAATGCAAATTGCTATTAAGCAAAGCAAAGCAAGTTCTTAAAGAGCTAAGCGACTAAAGGTACCTGAAACCAGTCAAACAGAATCAGTACACAACTCAATGTTTAAATCAAAATGAGATAAAGATCAACAGTTAACACAATCAGTTAAATGTGCAATGTACAAGGCTCAAAGTAATGTGAGCCAAGCAAACTACAAAACAAACAAGTTAGTCATGATAATCAATCAAGCTCAATCAATTTGTATTGATCTTTTTGGGTATTTGTTGCTTAACCTGAAACAACAAACTTAAACATGAGCAACATGACCACTAGGACAAGCCTAGGGTCAAAAGGGATAAGAAAATCAAAACAGCAAGTGATAAGTGTCCAAAATCATGTTCAAACAATTAAGAAGCAAACTCAATTGGTTTCACATTCATATCATTCATCATTATGGTTTCATAAGCAAATTAGGTCAAGGCATGGCACATAGAAGCTCATAGAAGTCAACAGTAAGACTTAACTCAAAACCAATCATAAACATTTCAATAAATCATCAAATAATTCATGATCAAGCATCATCCATAACATGATAAGCATATCAAATTTCAGCTCATTTGGATAAAGGGAAGTTGGTCAATGAAAATCAGAAAGGCAAGGCAAGATCAAGCATGCTCAAAGAAGTCAACCAAACATGTACCAACTTCAATAAATCATAAAACAGTGACAACATATGAGAAATGAATGGGATCAAAACCATGACAAAGCTTAAGATGTCTACTAATCACATGTCAAATTTCAAGTTCATCCAATTAAGTATGAGAATTTCACAAATCAAATGAGAACATGTGTCACAAAAAAGTCAACATATGACCACACAGGGGATAAAATCCCAAACAATTAGGAAATGCCATCAATAATTCCAGAAAAAATCACATGTAAACTAGACATCCACAAGTATGTTCATGCAAAAATTCAGACCAATTTGAGTTCAAGAAGCATGGTAATAAAAATCATGAAGTTGGACATCAATGGTGTGACACAAATTGTCACACCCTAATTCAAAAAAATCATAACTCAATAACCAGCAATGATAAATTCACAAACTCTACACCACAATCACCATGAATGTGTCTAGTTTAAGCACAAAAAATTTCAAAGGCATTGGATAAAGTATCATCATTTCACAATTGATTTGGCAAAGTGTACAAAAAATGGACACATGAACAAAACCCTAGCACCATTAAAAATCCATCCATCCCAAAAATCTGGAAAAAACATGATAAATAACTAGAGATTAAGATGAACAATATGCAAAAAATCCCATGAATTTTGGATTAAAATTGAATGACTTATGATTTTTGTAAGTTGAGCATATCAAATGAAATAAAAATTGAAAATAAAATGATTTAAATGAATTTAATAAGGGACCGGTGGCATTTGTGTAATTTCTTGGAACTATAAGTGAAACGCAGCGCATTGAACAGAGGTGTGTCACATGGTGATTGGTCATGGGCAATGTAATAGTGAGCACATGCAAAACACGTTCAGATCAAATTCTGGGAATGAAGAACTAGGGTTTATGTGTACAGTAGCAACATTCATCTTCTTCATCAATCGTGAAAAAAAAAATTGCCCAGAAATGGAAAACCAGCATACCATTAGAATCATCAAGCAATGCACATCATGAATCCAACAACCATTTTCATGGAATCGAGCTAATATGGAAGCATCATGCTAAAACAACAATGAACATCAATCTTTAAATCAACATTACTTTGTAAATACTCAACCATTTTCCTTGGTTCAAAGCTCATTGCAATCATGGTAAAGAGATCTATAAGAAGCATAGCATGGTTTAGTGAATAGAGAGATTCGAAAATTTACCAAAGTTGAAGAACATTTGTGCTGCAGTTGTTGTTTGGTCGTGAATGGCTGAAACAGATGCACTACAAGCTTCCAAAAGATGAATGGAGGAGGGAATTTGGCTCAGCAATGTTGGAAATAGCTCAAAACACGATCTGCCATGGATGAGCTCTTGTTGAAACAGTTGCTTGAAAGGCTTTACAGCTGGGTTCTTGTGCTTGCAAAAGGTTGACAAAGGTTGGCAAATGATGGAAGCAAGCTCAGAATCACGAGCTCTTTTGAGATTTTTCAAGAAAAGTTCAAATGTGCAAAAATGAGGATTTGAGAGAAAAATGCAATTTGGTCTGTTTTTGAATTGTGTGCTAGGGTTTTCCAACAGAAAATGGAGAATATATATGCTGTTTAATGTTGTATTAGCTGGTTAATGGAAATGGTAATCCAAATTGCTAATGAAGTGTGTTTTTGCTAATTGACCAATTTTCACTCAAATGGCAAGGTGTGTGGTTACAGCTGCGAAAATGGGCCTCAAACATGTCCAAAACATGATTTCTGATCAATTGCAAGTGGTAAAAATGGTTGGAATTGGTTATTTTGAAAACTCATTTTTCCACCTCACTTGAATTAATTCATGCTACTTCAAAAAGTGCCATTTTAATTGGTGAGTTTTTGGTAAATTGTGATGAAATATTTGGAAAGAGGGCATCAAATGTGACTTGTAGCAAAAAACCCCACCCAATTTGGCCAAATGGTTTGGGAGATATGGCCTTTTGAAGTTCAAAAATATTTGGGAATGATTTGATCATAACTTGCCAACCATACATGGGAATTGAGTGTTCTTGGACTTTTTGGAAATGGGAGAACAAGATATTCAACTTTCATGTTGGGCAAAAATTCATTTGAAGCTTGTATCATGATGTAATGTTGAGGATCAAGACTTTCCATTTTTGGCAAATTCCAATTACAGGTCAACTTTCTATTTTTGGCAACTTCTTGTTTGACTTCAAATTCTTCCATGGTGATGTTTGACATGTTATATGAGGCTTATATGGACATGAATGAGATCTCTCAGACCAATTCCCACCATCAAATCACTGATTAAATGCACAGTTGACTTTTCTAGGGTTTTGCTTGACTGAACCATGTTCTGATGAATTCCAAACCCTAATCCCTTGATACCTTGATTCCAAATGATGTCACAACTCATATGAACCCTTGATGAATGATCATGGTGCCCAAATTCTTCAAGAATGGCCACCATCCATTGCCCAATGACTGATTAGACTGATTGACTGTTGATTGCTTCAGCTGCAAGTAACATGGTTAGATGACAATATTTTTGTACTTTTTGATTAGTAAACAAATGAAAAGCAATGATATACAAAGGCAATACATGCTTGGTGATCAAGAACCACACTCATAAGGCAACCCACCCACTAGGAGGGAAGCTAGGGCATGCAATGATCCTTGAGGCCATGATATGATATGATATGGGCCATGAGGGATCTTGGGGACAAAATTGGGGTCTTACAGATGCCCCTATTTAAGGTCATTCTAGCCGGAGAAGTGAAGTTTAGAAATCTTCATCTCGACGCGGTAGAATGGGCTTAAATAACAGTAATGAGACAAATTTTGGTCCCTAAGAGACCTCATGATGCAAATGTATGTATGCAAAAGACAAAAATTTTGTGGGGAATATGGTTCACACAGAAGAAAAGACGATCCATCGGAGTAATACACTCACCAGGAACAAAGACTCTAACAAAACTCTTGTTGGGGATAAACAAAACTGACACAGCGTGAACAAGACACGGCTCTGATTAGGAAATGACAGAAATCAGACTGGAGGCCTCACTGGGGAGTGAAGGACTCACACTGGGGAAAAGAATTCCAAAGGAAAATAAATCCATTGGAGAGACACAAGCTGACTCCTGGGGAGAAGCAACAGAAAGCTTCACTGAGGAAGCACCAAAGAATGAGATGTTACCGGTATAAGGGTAACAAAACTCAGGAAGAATGAATATCTAAGACCGGTATAAGGGTGAGAGATATTAATCAACCAAACATCTGAGAAAGACCTGAAAAAGGTACATAACCTCAGGAAAATCTGACTCCACAGGGGGACCGAGGTCATAATAGGGAGCAGAAAGGAAGGAAACCAGGGATACCGAGGTATATAATAGGTGACCGACCAAAGCGTGAATTGGTATATATGCCAAAACACTCATCATCCGAAAGGAGGGCTTGAAAAAGCAAATCGACTTACAGGATGGACATTCGAATCCACAACGGGAAAACGAACCTTACTCAACTGGGGACACAAACCCAAAGAGTGCATGAGATATAATATCCATTTCCGGCAGACCGTGGATAAGAATACTCGCATGAGATATATTATCTATTACCGTCAGAACGTAGATAATAAACTCGCATGGTAAGAAACACCAGAGATACCGAGGTATATAATAGGTGATCTACCGAAAACGTGAATTGGTATATATGCCAAAACACTCATCATCTGAAACACAAACTGGTTAAAGGATGGATATTCGATTCTACAAAGAATACGAATCTTGCTCAGCTGGGGAAAATCAACAAAGGATTCCAACTAAAGAGCGCAAGAGAAATATTATTCATTACCGGCAGACCGTGAATAATATACTCGAAAGGAAAAGACACCAGAGATACCGAAGTATATAATAGGTGACTAACCAAAGCGTGAATTGGTATATATGCCAAAACACTCATCATCCTGAAGAGAGCGAAAGCAAACTTGTTTATAGGATGGATATTTGATTCTATAAAGAATGCAAATCTTACTCAGTTGGGGAAACAAACAAAGTGTTCAGCAAAAGAGTGCATGAGATATATTATCTATAGCCGTCAAAACGTAGATAATGTACTCGCATGGAAAATTATCCTGAACCGGGTTGTAGGTTGTTTATAGGATAAGATCCGAAATCGTGAATTGGTTTGTGTTCCAAAACACTCATCATCCTGAAGAAAGCTAGAACAACAGACTTGTTTATAGGACGGATATTCGATTCCACAAGGAATACGAAACTTACTCGACTAGGCAAACACGAAATGCTTCGACTGAAGAGCGCATGAGACATATTGTTCATTACCGGCAAACCGTGAATAATATACTCGAAAGGAAGAGACACCAGAGATACCGAAGTATATAATAGGTGACTAACCAAAAAGAGAGACAATCGATACCAAGCGTACGGGTAAACGAAAGATAACTCAAAGGATAAATTGCAAGCATCCGGCAATTATCCGACAACAAAGAAATATTCGATTCCGCAAAGGGAAAAAACGAATCTTACTCGACCAGGGAAACACGAAAGGCTTCGACTGAAGAGTGCATGAGATATAATATTCATTACCGATAGACCGTGAATAATATACTCGCATGGAAGATTATCCACAACCGGTTACTGGGTTAATAAAGGATAAATCAACCGAAAAGAAAGGCATCGGGATACCAAACTAGGTATATAATGATGACCAGTCAAAGGGAGCAACAGACATTACCAACAAGAGGGTAAATGAAAGAAAGCTCGCTGGGAATGCATTGATGAAAATCAATGATCCGGGGAACACAATCACTGACAAAAGGTGAAAGGACCCGCTGGGGATAAAATTGCTAGCATACGGCAATTATCCACAAAAGACTTGCTGGGGATATAAGTGCTGATCTGAGCAACTTAACCAAGCAAAGGAAAATCATCATCAAGAACTAGATGAAGATAATCACAAAGAGGGAATTGTCATCGGTTGGGATGAACATCAAAGTTAACTCTGCTAGTGGAGAAAACGGGGTTTATAACTACCGGTTACCAAGTAGAAAACCAACAACTCTGGATGGGGAATAAAAGGTGTATAACTACAAATTCTGCCAAGAAAGCCAGGAAAAATAGGACTTATAACTACCGGTATGAGGGCAGAGGCCCTAAAAATTCCGCTGGGGAACAACCCACTGGGAAGCACAAGACTTTTGACAAATAGCCAATTCGGGAATAATCCGAAAAGACAGACTAAATCAACAGACGTCCTAATGAGGATGTAACTCAAATAGGGAAATCCATCCCAATATATATGTTGGGGGGAAACGGAAGAAACCGTCATCCACGAGGATATATCTCAGTGGGGAACTGTAGAAGGAAAGACAACAGACACTTTCTGCTTATGGGGCTGACTCTATATGGAGAGATTTAACACCCGACATCTGCTAGGGGAGATCTATTGGGGATCTGCACCACCATAGCAAGGAAACAACAAACAAAGGATATATGGCAAGAAATGCGACATGAATATCTGAATGTTTTATGAATATGCATGAATATGCGTGATTTGTGTTTGATGAATGCTGACAAAACAGACAGTTCTAACACAAACAGGTCCAGGAATCGAACGCCCAGTATTATACTTCCAGAGGAAAAACCAACTGGGGAGCCAATCTGCGGAGATCTATATGCTGAGAAGCAAAGATCTGCGAGTACTGCTGAAGAAGCAGAGGATCAGAGATATCAGGAAACAACCCAATCAGGGTACAGAAAGTTACAACGGGCAAAGCAGCCACCAAGACAAATCTGTAGGGGAACAAGAGAAGACCCAAGATATCTGCAGGGGATCCCAGTGTCAACTGAGAAACAAAAGGGTGCATTGTACAAACACAAACTGCTGTAGAAGCAAACTCCACATAACTCCGCTGGGGAACAACCCACTGAGGGAGAATGTACCACACAAGTAGATTCTGCAACGAACCACTCTACTTGGGGAGAATACTCATAGCGAATTGATCACAACAAGTAGATTCTGCAACATAAGCCACTCTACTGGGGATCACAAACAGTCAGGAAATCAATCCGTTCTCGGGATGCTAGAGCCATCATCCGACCATACTGGGGATTGAAGGAGTATTCAACAGGCAAAACTGCCACAACAAACGCTCTACAGACTACGCTGAGGAAAAGATGGATGCAATATACTGGGATGTCAACCCAAATCAACCACTGAGTAGGAAAATAATTCCTGCTCTGCTGAAAAGAAAAAAAACTCTGATGGAGAGATAGCAACAATTCCGCAGACGACTTCGCCGGAGAAAAGGTAAAGTACCGGGTATCAAACCGCTGACTTACCGAGTCTTTCAAAAAGAAAGCGATCGTGCTGAGGAAACAGACAACTCTGTTGGCACCTGCACTGGGAAGAGTGACAACAACTCTGCTCGCGACTCCGATGGGGATATCAATAACAGCTCTACTCGTGACTGTGCTGAGGAGACAAATAAAGTCTGGGGCAGGCGACCTACTGGAGAAAATGACGGGGCACCAAGATGACAAACCAATCAACCGCCGAAACTCACAAGGAAACACCCATGCTGGGGAAAACTGCTGCTGGAGAAAACGAAGTCTTCAACAACACTCTGCTTGGGGAACAACCCCAACAACAACTCTGTTTGAGGAACAACCCCACCAAAGATTTGAAGAAAGAAAATACAACCAAACCAGGAGTATGAACTAATGTCTTACCTGTTGGAAATCATGCCACCCTTGGGAGAGCACTGAGATATTCTTGAGTATCCTTTCAACCTTATGAATATTCACTTTGTTTAAAACAGCAAATTTTGAAAAATTTGATTTGTTTAAAACAATGACATTTTATCAATTTAAAACATGCAAAACATTTGATGAATTGAAACAAATAAGAGTGCAAATAATTGGATAAAAAGCTCAAATTGACTTGATGGAATGGTAGCCTGCAAATGGCAAGACTCCATAGATCTGTACAAATTTGAAATCAGTGATATATATTGGAAGAGGGCTACATTGAACATAATGATCCTTTCTCTACCAATTTGAATCTCGATGTATCCGAAGCTTCAGTTGACGACGAATCGAGAATCCTCTGACGAAATGACGACTGGCGAACAGAAAGTCTTGTCGGGATGCAGTTACTTGCCAAATCCCTAATTTTTGCCTAGATTGCCCCAGGGTGAGGTACTCAATCTAGCGGGATGCAAATATTCTTTTTTTTTTTTCAAGTCTCTAATTTTTGCCTGGATTACCCTTGCGGGTTCTCCACCGAGACGCTCATTTTTGCCTAAGCCGCCCTTTCGGGTTTTCAACTTAGCGAGCTATTCTGTTTTTTCATTTGCATATACTTTTTTTTTTTTTTTTTTTTTTTTTTTTTAGGCAAAGTATCTCTTGACTGCATCTGAATTCACAGGACGAGTGAAATCCTCCCCATCCATTGTTGTAAGCATCAAAGCACCGCCTGAAAAGGCTCTCTTAACAATATATGGACCCTCGTAGTTTGGAGTCCACTTGCCCCTGGAATCGGGCGCGAAAGACAAGACTTTCTTGAGCACGAGGTCACCTTCTCGGAACACACGAGGCTTGACCTTCTTATCGAATGCTTTCTTCATTCTCTGCTGATATAGCTGACCATGACACATGGCAGTCAAACGCTTCTATTCGATCAAATTCAGTTGGTCGTAACGACTCTGAATCCATTCAGCATCAGTCAACTTGGCTTCCATCAAGACTCGCATTGATGGGATCTCCACCTCTATTGGGAGAACAGCTTCCATGCCATAAACAAGAGAGAAAGGGGTTGCCCCTGTTGAAGTGCGTACAGACGTACGATATCCATGCAACGCAAATGGCAGCATCTCATGCCAATCTTTGTACGTGACAGTCATCTTTTGGATGATCCTCTTGATATTTTTATTAGCAGCTTCAATAGCCCCATTCATCTTGGGTCTGTAGGGAGAGGAATTATGGTGTGCAATCTTGAATTCAGCGCACAACTCATCCATCATCTTGTTATTCAGATTAGATCCATTATCAGTAATGATCCTCTCTGGCACACCATAACGGCAAATCAGCTGATTCTTGATAAACTTCACAACCACCTGCCTGGTTACACTCGCGTACGAAGCGACTTCAACCCATTTGGTGAAGTAATCAATTGCTACGAGAATAAACCGGTGTCCGTTGGACGCTTTCGGTTCAATCATGCCGATCACGTCAATTCCCCACATAGAGAAAGGCCATGGTGATGAAATCACATTCAGAAGTGTCGGAGGAATATGAATCTTATCCGCATAAATTTGACACTTGTGGCATTTCTTCACATATTTGCAACAGTCAGACTCCATTGTCAGCCAATAGTAGCCTGCTCTCAACATCTTCTTAGCCATGGCATGTCCATTGGAGTGAGTACCAAATGAACCCTCATGGACCTCAGTCATCAACAGGTTTGCTTCGTGTCTATCCACGCATCTGAGCAAAACCATATCAAAATTCCTTTTGTACAGCACTTCACCACTGAGGTAGAAACTGCCTGACAACCTTCTCAAAGTTTTCCTATCTTTCACAGATGCCCCAGGCGGGTAGACCTGGTTCTGGAGGAAATTCTTGATATCAAAGTACCAAGGCTTGTCATCTTTCACTTCTTCGATTGCAAATATGTGAGCTGGTCTGTCCAAGCGCATCACAGTAATATTGGGGACATCATTCCACCATCTGACTACAATCATGGAAGCAAGCGTAGCAAGGGCGTCTGTCATCCGATTATCCTCTCGAGGAAGGTGATAAAATTCAACTTCTGTGAAGAATGTTGAAATTCTCCTTGCGTAATCTCTGTACGGAATAAGACCTGGTTGATTCGTCTCCCATTCTCCCTTGATCTGATTGACAACCAAGGCTGAATCACCATAGACATCAAGATACTTGATTCTCAAGTCAATGCATTCTTCAAGTCCCATAATATAGGCTTCATACTCCGCCATATTATTCGTGCATTTGAAAGTTAGCCTTGCTGTAAACGGGATGTGCGAACCTTGAGGAGTAATGATTACTGCCCCAATTCCATTCCCATATTGATTAACAGCGCCATCAAACACCATCGTCCATCTGGAACCAGGTTCTGGACCTTCATCAAGTGTAGGCTCATCGCAATCTTTCATCTTCAAATACAGAATTTCCTCGTCAGGGAAGTCATACTGAACAGACTGATGATCTTCAATCGGCTGGTGCACTAAATGGTCAGCCAAGATACTACCTTTGATAACTTTCTGAGCTCAATACTCAATATCATACTCAGACAACAACATCTGCCAACGGGCAATCCTCCCAGTTAAAGCAGGCTTCTCGAAGATATACTTAATTGGATCCATTCTGGATATCAACCAAGTTGTATGATTTATCATGTACTGGCGCAAACGCTTAGCAGCCCAAGCCAAAGCACAACACGTCTTCTCTAGCATAGAGTACCGAGACTCACAATCAGTAAACTTCTTACTGAGGTAGTATATAGCAAATTCTTTCTTCCCTGATTCATCTTGTTGACCGAGTACACAACCCATCGAGTCTTCAAGAACTGTCAAGTACATAATCAGAGGTCTTCCTTCCACAGGCGGAGACAATATCGGTGGTTCAGACAGATAATCTTTGATACTATCGAAAGCTTTCTGGCAATCCTCGGTCCAGTCATGAGACTCATCTTTCCGGAGGAGCTTGAATATCGGCGCACATGTGGCAGTCATGTGGGATATAAATCTGGAAATGTAATTCAAGCGGCCAAGAAAACCTCGGACTTGCTTCTCAGTTTTGGGTGCAGGCATCTCTTGTATTGCTTTGACCTTTGCAGGATCAACCTCAATACCTCTTTTACTTACCACAAAACCCAACAACTTGCCGGAACGGACTCCAAAAGTACATTTGTTCGGATTCAGGCGAAGTTTAAATTTCCTCAAACGTTGAAAAAGCTTCAACAAATGCTCAATATGCTCAACTTCCGTTCGAGACTTAGCAATCATATCATCAACATAGACTTCTATCTCCTTGTGCATCATGTCATGAAACAAGGTAGTCATAGCTCGTTGATACGTGGCTCCGGCGTTCTTCAAACCGAAGGGCATCACTCGATAACAGAATGTTCCCCAAGGTGTGATGAATGTTGTCTTCTCCATATCCTCTGGTGCCATCTTGATTTGATTATATCCGGAAAATCCGTCCATAAAGGAAAAGACTTTGAATTTGGCTATATTGTCTACCAACATGTCAATGTGTGGTAGAGGAAAATCATCTTTTGGGCTGGCCTTATTCAAATCTCTATAATCAACGCACATACGAACTTTTCCATCCTTCTTAGGAACAGGCACAATGTTGGCCACCCATTGAGGATATGTGGAAGTCACCAGAAACCCCGCATCAATTTGCTTCTGAACTTCCTCTTTGATCTTCACTGCCATATCTGGATGAGTTCTTCTGAGCTTCTGCTTTACAGGCACGCACTCAGGCTTCAAAGGCAGGAAATGTTGCACAATATCTGTATCTAAACCCGGCATGTCTTCATAGGACCAAGCAAAGATATCTGAATATTCTCGTAGCAAACTGATCAAATCTTCCTTGACAGATCCTTCAAGAAGTGCCCCAATCTTCACCAGGCGAACACAATCCTCAGACCCCAAGTTGACTGTTTCCAAGTCTTCGAGATGCGGCTGAATGATCTTCTCTTCGTGCTCAAGGAGACGGGTAATCTCATCAGGAATCCCTTCAACGTCATCTTCCTCTGCCTCAAATACAGGGAATTCAAAATTGGGAGATGGCGTCGGATCATTATGTTCAATGGGTTTTAGGATCAACCTGCATAATGATTTTGGTTAATGAAAAATTTTAGCATTTAAACAAGCAAATCATTATGCAGATGAAAAATGTTTGTTTTTATTTTTGTTTTTATGGGTTTTTTGTGATCACTGATTTCATGCAAAAGCAAAAAGTGAAAACAAAGGAAAAACAAATGTTTTGACAATGCATTAATTGAATGAAAACATCATTGTATATATGCTTTGCCAACAATGTCATCACTTCTCCTTTTGGCATGGGAGAAGGGTTTCAAACAAAGTGAACAATTACTCTGATCTATGGATGACTGTAGGAACATCTACAGCGACCCAATTGTGGCAGACACCACCAGGAATAACAAAATTGTTCACGTCCTCTGCGTCTTCTTCCAAGATAGCAGCAGCTTCCTCTTCTTCAGGTTGATCGTCATGGATGAATCCTCCACTTGTGAACAAACCTTGCTCATTGCATGCCCCAGAACAGTAGCCAATGCCAGCCCGGGATCTATTATCTTCAAGTTCGATCACCTTCCCCAATCCAGCAACTGCACCACATTCAATGGCCAGCTTCGCATCACGGTAGGAAGTGAATGAAGGAGACTTCTTCTCGATTGGTTCATCAATAGATAAATCTTGGAACTGAGTTCCAACTTCATCCTCTGCGTCAATGTACGAGAAAGAAGACAGATGGCTAACCAGGAGAGCCTTTTCTCCCCCTACTACAACCAATTTCTTATTCTTCACAAATTTTAGCTTCTGGTGTAGGGTGGATGTCACGGCGCCAGCCTCGTGAATCCATGGTCTTCCTAAGAGACAACTATAAGATGGGTGGATATCCATTACTTGGAAAGTAACTTGGAAATCACTTGGTCCTATCTTGATTGGGAGATCAACTTCCCCAATCACGGTCTTACGCGACCCATCGAATGCTTTCACAACAACCCCACTCTGCCTCATAGGAGGACCTTGATACGACAATCGAGAGAGTGTGGATTTTGGCAATACATTTAGAGAAGATCCAGTGTCCACCAGCACATTGGACATTGCATCTGATTTGCAATTCATGGAGATATGTAAAGCCATGTTGTGGTCTCTTCCCTCCTCAGGGAGATCAGCGTCACAAAAGCTCAAAGTGTTGCAAGCGGTAATGTTTGCAACAATACTATCAAACTGCTCGAGGGTGACGTCATGATCAACATACGCCAGATCCAAGACTTTCTGCAGAGCCTCCCTATGGGGTTCTGAATTCAGCAGCAGAGATAGAATGGAAATCTTGGATGGCGTTTGTAGAAGCTGGTCTACAATGTTGTACTCACTCTTTCTAATGAGCCTCAGCATCTCATCAGACTCTTCATCTACAATGCCACTCGGGCCAACTGAAGAAACAGGAGTCTTTTGTACGGAGGAGGATGGTTTGGCGACATCAAGTGCCGGGTTCTGAACATTAACAACGGTCCCCACAGGACGCTCAACAGTATCAGAAGCAACAACCTTTGGAGGCGCAGAAAATACACGACCACTTCGGGTCAACCCACTTACATCAGCGATAGTGGTTACGGAAGTGGAAGGTAAAGGCACTTCTACCCCATCTTGGACAGCAACAGGGTTGTATCGGAATGGCACAGCTCGGTCAGAGGAATAGGGCATAGGGCCTGCGGGTTTAATAACCAAGGAAGGGGAAGCCTTCGGCTTGTTGCTATTGTAGCGGATAACAACCGGTTCAGGCAGCTTGAACACTGGTTAGATGACATTCACTTCAGGCTCGACTTTATCGACATTGCGATTCTGCAGAATCTCAATGGTACCCTCATTCAACAGCTTCTGAAGTTCTTTCCGTACTTGATCGCAACCCAAACGGTTAACCGAGCAGACGCGGCACTTGTCGTGGTTATGCTCCAAGTAGCTGTACTGACACAGCAGACGGTGTAATTCAACCAATGACTGCCTGATGTGGCTCACATATCTGACCTTGTACTTCCCAAGGCATTCCTGAATCATATTAACAGACTTCCCATGCGAAGGCAATGGGTTCTTGGTGACGTTCGGGCCTGAATCTTCAAAGCTCAGAATCCCAGATCTCATAAGGTCTTGAACCTTAGTCTTGAGTGGGTAGCAATTTTCTACATTATGGCCCGGAGCACCGGAATGGTAGATACAATGCTGGTCTGGTTTATACCACCATTGTGGATTTGCAGGAATGGCAGGAGGATCCCTGGGAGAAACCAATTTCCTTTCCAACAAGGAAGGATAAAGCTCTGCATATGTCATAGGAATTGGATCGAAGCTGATCTTCTTCCTATCATAATTCATGTTAGCTTGATTGGTTGTACTTCCACGAGGCTGGTAAGCCTGTTGCTGTGGACGTTGCTGTTGTTGTTGGTACTGCGGTTGTTGATACTGTTGCTGATGCTGATATTGTTGATGTTGATATTGCTGAGCATTGTCCTTGAAGACAGGTGCTATATGAGCCACCTGGTGCTGATGTCCGGCACGACGTGCAGGCTTCCTCTGAACAGAGGGTCTTCTATGTTTAGGCTGAGACTGCACAGCGTGTGCTTCCCCTTCTTTCCTCTTAAACGCCCCATACCGTTTAGAGGAAGAGCCATCGTCTTTTGCCAACCGTCCTTCGCAGACACCTTCTTCGAGACGCATCCCCATATTCACCATCTCGGTGAAGTCAGAGGGAGCGCTTGCTACCATCCGCTCATAATAAAATGAGCCAAGAGTCTTCAGAAAGATCTTGGTCATTTCCTTCTCTTTTAGCGGTGGAGTGATCTGAGCTACCAGCTCTCGCCACCTCTGGGCGTACTCCTTGAACGTTTCCTTGTCCTTCTGCGACATGGACCTGAGTTGATCTCGGTCAGGCGCCATATTGACGTTGTACTTATATTGCTTGACGAAAGCTTCGCCAAGGTCATTGAAGGATCTGATATTG